>NC_091992.1:84539055-85234790 GCF_044704955.1 Pristiophorus japonicus
AGAGAGGGAAGTGATTTGTGTCTTGGCATGTTTTTCTCTTGCTTCTAGTTAGAAGATAACACACTCGACCTGACCTAATCCCTTCCTATTTCAGTGCTGTGTCTTTTTGGCCGGCTCTGGGAGTGTACAGTAAAAGATAACGCAAGAGGATCAAACCTGGTTTGTCTCCACAGTCGAGAGGTCACAACAATAGAGAGAGAGAAAAGACATTGGCACTTGCAGAGATATTGAGTTTGCAAAGAGCAGTGCCTGAATAATTGATGGGCTTCTCTAATAGACTCCGTGGCTCTCTAATGGGACAGGGTAAACACTGAAGTGTTTGAGAGAAGCACTGGCAGGAGTGAAGGAACAGATAATGTATCCTGGCAGGGGATTCGATGAGTTCCCATGTACTGATGAGGCTTAGTGTCAGTTGTAGGCCTTCGCTAGAAATCAATATCAATATCAAATTGAACCAAACGTCGGACAACGAACAGGACATGTTAACTTGGGAGAGATTTCTGAATAATCTCTCCAATGCTACCAATTCTTGCAATTGTTAAATTACAGTTTGTTTTCGGCTCGGTCTGAGTGGAGACACCGGTCAGGGTTGTGTTCATGGAGTTCATCAGACATGGACGAGTCGATTGTGGGAAAAAAAATGTTTTGCATTTTCTTTTTCATTGCTTTTCCGACTAATTTTCTCTCCTCCTCTCGTGAAGACACTGACCTGCGCCAGTGTTGCCAACTCTGGTCGGACATATCCCGAGAGGTTTCATCACATGACCCTGACAGCCCTGCCCCCACACTCCCGCCATTAGTCAGGTCACCTGACAAGTCCACCCTCGTGGCGCCCGCCTCCACATGCCATTTGAAAAGCGAACAGACTCTTCGTTACCCGATTGGATGATTCAGTCCAACAGATTGCCTCCCCTTGCGATGTCTGGTGGTCGTGAAAGGCGCTATATAAATACAAGTCTTTCTTTTTGTCCCAATATTTTTATAACTAATAAATGAAAGCATTCAAAGAAAAGGAAAACAGCGTGCATAGAAACATAGAAACATAGAAAATAGGTGCAGGAGTAGGCCATTCGGCCCTTCGAGCCTTTTCAATGAGTTCAATGAGTTCATGGCTGAACATGCAACTTCAGTACCCCATTCCTGCTTTCTCGCCATACCCCTTGATCCCCCCCAGTAGTAAGGACTACATCTAACTCCTTTTTGAATATACTTAGTGAACTGGCCTCAACAACTCTCTGTGGTAGAGAATTCCACAGGTTCACCACTCTCTGGGTGAAGAAGTCCCCCCCCATCTCGGTCCCAAATGGCCCATCCCTCATCCCTAGACTGCGACCCCTAGCTCTGGACCTCCCCAACATTAATAAGAACATAAGAACATAAGAATTAGGAACAGGAGTAGGCCATCTAGCCCCTCGAGCCTGCTCCGCCACCCAACAAGATCATGGCTGATCTGACCGTGGACTCCGCTCCATTTACCCGCCCGCTCCCCATAACCCTTAATTCCCTTATTGGTTAAAAATCTATCTATCTGTGATTTGAATATATTCAATGAACTAGCCTCAACTGCTTCCTTGGGCAGAGAATTCCACAGATTCACAACCCTCTGGGAGAAGAAATTC
Organism: Pristiophorus japonicus; assembly: GCF_044704955.1. NCBI lineage: Eukaryota > Metazoa > Chordata > Chondrichthyes > Pristiophoridae > Pristiophorus > Pristiophorus japonicus. The sequence goes on from NC_091992.1 coordinate 84,540,675, forward strand.
CTTCTCAACTCGGTTTTAAATTGGCTCCCCCGAATTTTGAGGCTGTGCCCCCTAGTTCTAGTCTCCCCGACCAGTGGAAACAACCTCTCTGCCTCTATCCTGTCTATCCCCTTCATTACTTTAAATGTTTCTATAAGATCACCCCTCATCCTTCTGAACTCCAACGAGTAAAGACCCAGTCTACTCAATCTATCATCATAAGGTAACCCCCTCATCTCCGGAATCAGCCTAGTGAATCGTCTCTGTACCCCTTCCAAAGCTAGTATATCCTTCCTTAAGTAAGGTGACCAAAACTGCATGCAATACTCCAGGTGCGGCCTCACCAATACCCTGTACAGTTGCAGCAGGACCTCCCTGCTTTTGCACTCCATCCCTCTCGCAATGAAGGCCAACATTCCATTTGCCTTCCTGATTACCTGCTGCACCTGCAAACTAACTTTTTGGGATTCATGCACAAGGACCCCCAGGTCCCTCTGAACTTCAGCATGTTGTAATTTCTCCCCATTCAAATAATATTCCCTTTTACTGTTTTTTTCCCAAGGTGGATGACCTCACATTTTCCGACATTGTATTGTATCTGCCAAACCTTAGCCCATTCGCTTAACCTATCTAAATCTCTTTGCAGCCTCTCTGTGTCCTCTACACAACCTGCTTTCCCACTAATTTTTGTGTCATCTGCAAATTTTGTTAACTACACTCTGTTCCCTCTTCCAGGTTATCTATGTATATTGTAAACAGTTGTGGTCCCAGCACCGATCCATGTGGCACACCACTAACCACTGATTTCCAACCCGAAAAGGACCCATTTATCCCGACTCTCTGCTTTCTGTTAGCCAGCCAATTCTCGATCCATGCTAATACATTTCCTCTGACTCCGCGTACCTTTATCTTCTGCAGTAACCTTTTGTGTGGCACCTTATCGAATGCCTTTTGGAAATCTAAATACACCACATCCATCGGTACACCTCTATCCACCATGCCCGTTATATCCTCAAAGAATTCCAGTAAATTAGTTACACATGATTTCCCCTTCATGAATCCATGTTGCTTCTGCTTGATTGCACTATTCCTATCCAGATGTCCCGCTATTTCTTCCTTAATGATAGCTTCAAGCATTTTCCCCACTACAGATGTTAAACTAACCGGCCTATAGTTACCTGCCTTTTGTCTGCCCCCTTTTTTAAACAGAGGCGTTACTTTAGCTGCTTTCCAATCCGATGGTACCTCCCCAGAGTCCAGAGAATTTTGGTAGATTATAACGAATGCATCTGCTATAACTTCCGCCATCTCTTTTAATACCCTGGGATGCATTTCATCAGGACCAGGGGACTTGTCTACCTTGAATCCCATTAGCCTGTCCAGCACTACCTCCCTAGTGATAGTTCAGTTTTTTTAATGCTCATATGCCTTTCCCCCGGTGGCTTGTAGCATTGACCAGGAGCTTAATCTAATCCCTGGAGACTGCAAAACAATCGTGGAGGATCGTTAACCCTAGTCTGCGCTGGGATGGGATTTCACATGTCTCGACTGCCCTCTGATGTCTTGCCCAAGTGCCGATTTTTAATGGAGTAGCCTGGACAGTGAGGCCTACATGTCCTGAGATCTGAAAACCTAGGTTTGAAAGTCAAGCATTATTTGCAGGACTGGGTTCAGACAAACATCTGAACTCACTGCATCATCATCATCATCATCATCATAGGTGGTCCCATGTATCGAGGATGACTTGCTTCCACCCCAAAATGGGATGAGTTCACAGGTGTTTCAATGAAGGACCTAATATTCCAGGTCCCGAACTACATCTTGAAGGGTGGAAGGTTGCACACCAGCCACCACACGGGTTTGACAGAGCTAGGTCTTGGTCCAGTGGGAAGGATTAACCAGGACAACTGGAGACCAGCTCTGCTGCATGGACCTAGTGCGCGCACATATCGCAGTGTGGGCTGGCCCGTGCTGCCCAAGGACCCTCGCCTCTGCTAGGCCCAAAATTCATGTCTCTCCTGTGCCCCGATCATGTCGCTCCACATCACTTGCCACTCTTTCGCCCCGACCTCGCCGCTCCCTCGCCCCGAATTCGTCGCTTCTGCTCTACCTGCCCATGCTCCAATCACCAACCTAGACCTTGGTGCCATTCAATCCAGTTGCCCCCTTCACTGCCATCGCTCTCTTGCACTAGCTCGCGCCGCTCCCTAAATTGGTACGCCTCCATGCTGCTCGCTGCACACCAGCACACTCACACTGGGGAGAGGCCGTTCACCTGCTCCGACTGTGGTAAGGGATTCACTCGTTCATCTGACCTGCTGACACACCAGCATGTTCACACTGATAACAGAACTTTTAAATGTTAGGGGGTATAGTCTCAGAATAAGGGGCCGCCTATTTAAAACGGAAATGAGGAGCAATTTCTTCTCTCAGAGGGTCGGGAATCTGTGGAATTCTCTGCTCCAGAGAGCTGTAGAGGCTGGGTCATTGAATATATTTGTGAAGATAGACAGATTTTTGAATGATAAGGGGGGTCAAGGGTTATGGGGAATGGGCGGGGAAGTGGAGCTGAGGCCAAGATCAGTTCAGCCTTGATCTTATTGAATGGCAGAGCAGGCTCGAGGGGCCAAATGGCCGATTTCTGCTCCTATTTCTTTTGTTCTTAAGTTGACCATCAGAGCCGAGCTGAAACCTGTCCACAAGTGTTCACATTCCAGCAGGGGTCAGGGGTCAGCGATTGCGACAGTAAAACCCGTCTGCTGTTTTCCCCTTCCCTGGCCCAGGATCATTTGAGGCCAAGTGCAGCACCACCGACAGTATCCTGGCCGAAACCAGCTCACCCAGACCAGACCAGGACAGAAATTGAACCTGGGATCTCCCTGGGCTGTGTGCCTCAGTTCCCACATTGCACTCCGATCTTCAGCCACTAAGGTGTCAGGCAGGCTGTGGGGAAAAAGATGAGAATGGGAGCTTAATAACCAACTACATAAAAATGAGCCAATACCCCTGTAGTTATTCTTGATTATTACTCCTTGAATGTCAGCCATGGCTCAGTGGGTAGTTCTCTCACCTCTGAGTCAGAAGTTTGAGGGTTGAAGTCCCATTCCAGAGACTTGAGCGCAAAATCTAGGCTGATGCTCCAGTGCAGTGCTGAGGGAGAGATGAGACGTTAAACCTCTCGAGTGGACGGAAAAGATCCCATGGCACTATTTCGAAGAAGAGCAGGGGAGTTCTCCCCAGTGTCCTGACCAATATTGACTCCCCAATCATTACCTCATTGCTGTTTGTGGGAGCTTGCTGTGTGCCAATTGGCTGCCGCGTTTCCCACATTACTGCACTTCAACAGTACTTAATTGGCTGAAAGTGCTTTGGGACCGTCCCGAGGTTGTGAAAGGCGCTATAGTAATGCAAGTCTTTCTTCCTTTCTTTTTGTTGAAAGCCCTTTTCCACTGAGCTCCATGTTAATATTAAATCAGATTCATAAATTCAAACGATGCATTGTCAACACCCTAACCTGGCAGCAGCACCTCAATAAAGTGAAAATCTCCCACAGAGTCTGACAGAAGTGACTTAACAGGAAATAATTAAGGGATTGGCACACAGTGAGCATTCAGTCACAGATATTAACAATTGACTCCGGTGTGCAAGTCTATATTTGATGCCCCGGTGTTGCCAGCTTGGGCTCAGTGGGTGGCACTTCCTCCTCTCAGTCAGAAGATTGTTACGTCAAGCCCTCTCCAAGACCTGGGCACATGATGCAGGCTGCCAGCCCAAAGCGGTACCGATGGAGTACATTAAAACCAAGGTAATGCCCACCTGCTCAGTTGTATGTTTGACCATCCCACAGCACAAGCAGTGGGGGCCCTGGTAAACATGTTCCACCTTACGAACAATGACGGACAGGTAACGACCATTTGGTCCATCGAGTCTGTCCCCACAAAATTGTGATACCTTGTGTATCACATCAAATCTACCACCAAGCTCATGGTCTACCCGCTGTAGTAATACCCGCCCTCCTGTATGGATCAGAGGCATGGACGATGTACAGAACACACCTCAAGTCGCTGGAGATATATCATCAGCGATGTCTCCGCAAGATCCTGCCAATCCCGTGGGAGGACAGGCGCACCAACATTAGTGTCCTCGTCCAGGCTAACATCCCCAGCATTGAAGCACTGACCAGACTCGATCAGCTTTGCTGGGCAGGCCACATGGTTTGCATGCCAGACACGAGACTCGCTGAGCAAATGCTTTATGCGGAGCTCCTTCACGGCAAATGAGCCAAAAGTGGGCAGCGAAAACGTTACAAGGACACCCTCAAAGCCTCCCTGGTAAAGTGCGACATCACCACTGACACCTGGGAGTCCCTGGCCGAAGACCACCCTAGGTGGAGAAAGTGCATCCGGGAGGGCATTGAGCTCTTCGAATCTCAACGCCGTGAGCGTGAAGAAGTCAAGCGCAGGCAGCGGAAGGAGCATACGGCAAACCAGCCCCACCCAACCCTTCCCTCGGTGAATGTCTGTCCCACCTGTGACAGAGTCTGTGGCTCTCGTATTGGACTGTTCAACCACCAATGAACTCACTTCAGGAGTGGAAGCAAGTCTTCCTCGATTCCGAGGGACTGCCTATGATGATGTTTGGCCATCCCACGGCACAAACTATGGGGGCCCTGGTAAACATGTTCCACCTTATGAACAATAACGGACAGGTAAAGACCATTTGGCCCATCGAGCCTGTCCCACACAATTGCGATACCTTGTGTATCACAACGTGTACACTCCACCCACCTGAAACCATGGGACCTCCTGGGAGGGGCAAAAAAATCACATATAAAAATCCAGGAAAAACTGGGAAATTCCTCTCCGATCCATTTACGCTATCGAAACTAGTCCAGGAGATCACTGTGACCTTGAATTCCCTGCAGTACCTACCTTCTGTAAGAGGCGATCTCCGCCCGAGCCAGAAACAAATCCAGCTTTCGCTTGAAGGAATTGAACGAGTCCTCAAGCAACACCACCAAAAACAATGTAACTGGTCGTTCCCAAGCCTCTCCATTTTGCCATCCCACCCCCTGAAGCTCCTGGCTTCTCATCTCTTATTCACAGAGTCATCCAGCACAGAAGGAGATCATTCTGCCCATTGTGCCTGTGCTGGCTCTTTGAAAGAGTGATCCAATTAGTCCCACTCCCCTGCTCTTTCCCCACCGCCCTGCTCATTTTTCCCTTTTCAAATATATATCCAATTCCCTTTTGAATATGACAATTGAATCAGCTTCCAACACTCTTTCAGGCAGTGCATTCCAGATTCTAACCATTCGCTGTGTAAAAAAATTCCTCTCATCTCTCCTCTGGTTTTTTTTGTTGGATCTTATTGTGCAGAAATTGTTTGCCGAACATTCCTGTGCAACAATCGATGACTTCAAAGTGAGGTCCTTGGGATGTTTCTGCAAGACAACAACAACTTGTATTTATATAGCGCCTTTAACATAGTGGAACGTCCCAAGGCGCTTCACAGCAGTACTATGAGACAAGAAATTTGATACTGAGCCACATAAGGAGAAATTAGGGCAGGTGGCCAAAAGCTTGGCCAAAGAGGTTTTAAGGAGCGTCTTGCAGGAGGTTAGAGAGGTAGAAGCGGAGAGGTTTAGGCAGGGAGCTTCAGAGCTTGGGGCCTAGGCAACAGAAGGCACGGCCACCAATGGTTGAGCGATTATAATCAGGGATGCTCAGGAGGGCAGAATTAGAGGAGCACAGATATCTTGGAGAGTTGTGGGGCTGAAGGAGATTACAGAGATAAAAAGGGTTGAGGCCGTGGAGTGATTTGAAAACAAGGATGAGAATTTTTGACATCGAGGTGTTGCTTAACCGGGAGCCAATGTAGGCCAGCAAGCACAGGGTGATGGGTGAGCGGAACTTGGTGCGAGTTAGGACACGGGCTACTGAGTTTTGGATCACCTCTCATTTACATAGGGTAGAACGTATGAGGCCAGCCAGGAGTGCGTTGGAATAGTCAAGTCTAGAGGTAACAAAGGAATGGATGAGGGCTTCAGCAGCGGATGAGCTGAGGCAAGGCAAGTGTTACATAAATATAAGTCCATTTCTCTCTTGCCTCTTTTAAGCCAACAACAGCTTATATTGATCCACCACTTAAAATAAAGACGCCCGTTTATACAGGCACCTCATCGTGATCTTTTACTTGGACACAAGGTTTTATTCCTTTGTCAATTGTCTTTCTCTTGCTGCACTTCCGCTGGAGGTGATTTGTGTCGGAGTACATTTCCTCCAATACATCGGTTCTTCATGCGTGAGCCTAGACAGCGAGAGTCAGTCGGTTATTCAACTGTGGGAGGCAACCCAGCTGAAGGAAAGGGTCGGTCTGTGGATGGTGTTTTGGAGCGAGAAATCTAGCTCCCTCCCCCTGCCTCTCCCCCAGCCCACGGGTGCTGAGGCTAATTGTAGCACCAACCCCCGATACCCAGCAAACACGAGGCCGAAGAAATTGGAGGTGATGGGATCGCTTGCTCGGGTTTCTGTGAGTCTCGGCCTTCACCATTCTGATGGTTTTAATGCAGCCCATCACTTCAACAAACCAGAAAGCTTTATCCTAACCACTTACACGTATGGCTTCAGAAACCTCTCCTTCGAGGAAGTTCTACAAGAACAATTAGCTGGGCTGTCAGCACTAGGTCCATCCTCCGAGATTTGCAGTCAGCCGCTGACCAGAGCCTGCGTAGCATTAATAGGGGCCTTTCACGAAGCACGACACATGAAGCTGAGCCTGGCCTCGAGAGTGTTCCTTTGCTTTCCCCTCATTCCCTGGAAAGTGCAAATAAAGGGACACCACGGAAGATTAGGGTCCTGGAGTACGAGGGTGGGAAATCGTAATAGAAAGAAAGATGGCCTAGCCTTTATACAGTGCTCCTTTCATGACCTCAGCATGTCCCAAAGCCCCTTACAGCAAATAAAGTGCTTTTGAAGTCAATTGTGGAAATCAAAATCGAGGAGAGGTGTTCACCAGGTGAGCGAGCTGACATCGCGTGCTTCACACAATCGGAAAAAGTTAAAATCACTCCCACCCCATTCCCCGCCCAATTAATCTATTGATAAATTCAGTAATATTGCATATTCTGTGACAATGGTCAAAGAACAAAGGGTTCGTGTGGGGTCCGGCCCAACTTTCCTTTCTCAATGAATATCAGCAACAAAGTGATGTCAACCTGTTACTCACCTCACTGCTGTTTGTGGCATTTTCCTATATTTAAAATGGCTGCCATCATAACACTTCAAAGTAATTACAGATGTTTGCGAGACATGAAAAGATGTGGCATCAATGCAAATCTTTGCTTCTTTCACTATAAAGGTCAGTAAAGGTTGGAATGGGGGATATGCAGCCAATGAATTTATACTCAGCTTGTGGTTTGCAATATCTTGGTCAATCTGTCGAGCTTTGATCCAGTGGTTTATGGTGCTGATGGAACCGTCCGACGTGCCCCTTGGTCTGTGTGTTTAGAATCCAGAAAAGTGTTTCTCCCCAAATCACCCCCAACCCCACCACTATTCCATCTAGGATTTGTTTCTATGAAAGAAAGGGAGACTTGCATTTATATAGCATCTTTCATGAATACCAGACGTTGCCCAGCGCTTTACAGCCAATGAAGTACTTTTGGAGTGTAGTCACTGTTGTAATGTAGAAAACGCGGCAGCCAATTTGTGCACAGCAAGTTCCCACAAGCAGCAATGTGATAATAACCAGATAATCTGTTTAAGTAATGTTGATTGAGGGGTAAATATTGGACAGGACACCGGGGAAAACTCCTTCGAAATAGTACCATGGGAATTTTTTACGTCCACACTGAGAGGGCAGACGTGGCCTTGGTTTAACGTCTCATCCGAAAGACAGACAGCACCTCTGACCGTGCAGCCTGTTATATATGCAGACTATAGATATACTCTCTGTGTAGTCACTGTATAGTTACATAAGATGGAGACTTGTTACCTGATGAACTATCAATAAGGTTTACACTGTGTATATACTATGCTGGCACCACTAGAGGGTGCAACTGGTGGAGACTGGGGTTTCCTGCCCTGGTGGCAGGGGCTGTATAAAAGGGGAGCCACCATGCGGCTGCCTCACTCTGGAGTTACAAATAAAGGACCAAAGTCATTGCAGTTTGAGTACAACACATTGCCTCGGGGAGTCATTCATAAGTCACTACAGAGTGGTGACGAGAATATGGACTTTCACACGATTATGGCTACCTTTGGCACACTAAAAGACTTCAGGGAGGGTGATGATTGGGATGCCTTCACGGAAAGGCTCGAGCTATATTTTGTGGCAAACGACCTGGCAAGGGAGACGGACACATTGGCGGAGAAGTGCAAGGCTATACTGCTGACCAGTTGTGGGCCCGATGTCTACCGCCTCGTCAGGTACTTGCTGGCACCCACGAAGGCCAAGGATAAGACATACGATGAGCTGACTGAACTAATTCGCGACCAACTAAAACCAAAAGAGAGCATCCTAACGGCCAGGCACAGATTCTACACTCACTGCAGACCTGAGGGCCAGGAGATTGAAAAATATGCTGCCAACCTCAGGAGACTTGCGGCACCATGTGATTTTGGCACGCACCTCAATGAAGCATTGCGAGACAGCTTTGTCATAGGAATTGGCCACGAGGGCCTCCTTCACAAGCTATTATCTGCAGACACCACAGTCAACCTGCAGAAGGCTATCAGCATCAGTCAGGCGTTCATGATCTCTACCTGCAGCACCAAGCAAATTATTCATCCTGTGGACTCAAACCCGGCAAGTACTGTACACAGAATGGTGCCTTTCACAGGCAAGACTGTAGAACGTGGCTCTGCCCAGGGCAGAGAGCACAGACCTCAGGGTTCCAGAACTCATGGTCTGCTGAGGGATACTAATTGAGTAGCACCATGCTGGCGTTGTGGAGGATACCATAGGGCTCACCAGTGTCGGTTTGCAGGGTACGTATGCAAAGCCTGTAACATGAAGGGCCACCTCCAGCATATGTGTAAAAGAAATACGACTCACCGTCTAGCAGAGGAGTCTGTAGATGACTTTGAATCCAGCGGGGAGTATGATGATTTGGCCAGAGAGGCAGCTCAGCCCCAAGAAGAAGTGTATGGAGTGTATACCTGCACCACCAATTGTCTCCCAGTGAAGATGGAAGTCGAGATAAACGGCGTTCCAGTCTTCATGGAAGTGGGCACAGGAGCGAGCCAGCCAGGATGCCTTTGAGAGGCTATGGAACAAAAAACGACCCGAGCTGGTTCCAGTACAGGAAAAGTTGTGCACCTACACAAAGGAGCTGATCCCAGTCCTTGGCAGTGCGGATGTAAGTATAATCTATAATGGCGTGGTGCACAAATTACCTCTGTGGATTGTTGCAGGAGATGGTCCAACACTACTCGGAAGAAGGTGGATGGGGAAGATCCAGTGGAAATAGGAAGACCTCTTCCCTCCAGCAATCAATGTCCCCCGTGCTCAGAGGCAGAGCAAACCCTCACCCTCGCTTGGGCCAGGCACCAGAGAGCAGACCAGCGCAGCACCTGAGGCACAGACTGTCTATCATGACTGCGTGGCAATGATCCGACCAGAACGACCTAAAAGTACCATCCCGGCTCCAGTGACTGGACTTCCGGGGAGGAAATTCGAATTTACAGGCACTCGTCCAATTTTTGTGGCAGAATCGCGGGAGAGAAGGATCAAGGCAGTCGACCTCGAGGACAGAGGCAAGATGTCATCCCTGCTGCAGCGAGGTACAGCGTGGCATCGCAGGGTTCTCTTAAAGGAGACCTGCAAACAACTGAACTTAAAGAGAGAATGTATGCATGGCAATCAATGTAACAAACCGATTAAGAATGTAAAGAACAAAATGTTGCGAGGTGTCGTCAATAGAGTGTCCCCAAAAGTAGCAAGTGAGCGAATTCGGGAGGGTAAAGGGACTGATCCTGATACTCTGCCCCAGGTCTATCCCACGCTGCAGGCACCTGATGGCACTATTCGCCACGGACCCGGAAACGAAAACGGCGGCAATACGCGCAATCGGCCGCCGTTGCCCACCACCTGGGTGGAGACGGCGCAGCCCCCAGACCTAGTCGCTACCTCCGCCATGTCCGGGACTGAAAGGTCAGAACCAACGAGTTCCCCAAATGTGACCTGGAACAACCAGGTTCCCAACACCATTAGAGAGCAGGCAGAAGATTCTGCAGCCCTCAAAGGAGGACAGGGAAGCCACACACATCTGTGGCTCTGCCCACCACTAGGCAACGGCAAAGGCCCTGAGTCCTGGCAAGGTGAGCGAACCAAGCCCACCCCACTAGCAGGGGACGCAGCACCACCATCAGACGACGAGGACCCCGTCCGGTTGCTCTGGAAATAGCATCCTCGCATACCTGTACTGCTACCTCAATACTGACCATGACTGAATCATGAATGAAATCTACCCAATCCTGGCGCACGACAGTAAAACGTAACGAATGTAAGTCACTGAACCAAGGTGCCACGATACAAACTGTAAACATTTTTCTTCTTGCTTTCTTTGTACTTGCACTGTGCCTGATCCTGTATGTTAATGTAACGGTCCTGCTGCATGACCTCGCTGTGGGAGGGGAAAGTGGATGTATGTAACCATGGACACACACATGGAACACACCCAGAACCCACTGGAACCTCCCCTGCATCATCGAACTATCCAAACTGCTAACCACTACCCAACGTTGTGGCAAAAGGACTTGGGGGTTAACAGAGAGAGAGTCAAGCTAAAGCACAGCCAAGGTGCAAGGGCTATTGGCACTTAAGTCTGGGGAGAGCTAAGCCAGAGCACATAGTGCAAAGGTAATTGGCACAAAGGACTTGGGAGAGAGTGATGTTATATATGCAGACTATAGATATACTCTCTGTGTAGTTACTGTATAGTTGCATAAGATGGAGACTTGTTTACCTGGTGTATTATCAATAAGGTTTACACTGTGTATATATGTGCTGGCACCACTAGCGGGTGCAACTGGTGGAGACCGGGGTTTCCTGCCCTGGTGGCAGGGGCTGTATAAAAGGGGAGCCACCATGCGACTGCCTCACTTTGGAGTTACAAATAAAGGACCAAGGTCACTACAGTTTGAGTACAACACATTGCCTCGGGGACTCATTCGTAAGTACACTACAGACATAATCTAGCCCTCCCTCAGCATTGCACTGGACTGTCTATCTAGATTTTTCGTGCTCAAGTCCCTGGAGTGGGACTTGAACCCACAACCTTCTGACTCAGAGGCGAGAGTGCTACCCACTCATCATCATAGGCAGTCCCTCGAAGCGAGGATAACTTGCTTCCACGCCAAAAAGTTCACAGGTGTTTCAATAAAGGACCTAATATTCCAGATCTCGAACTACATCTTGAAGGGTGGAAGATGCCTGTGGTTGGATTTTTTAATGTGTAGTGACCGTTGTACACCAGCCACCGCACGGGCTTGACAGAGCTAGGTCTTGGTCCAGTAGCAAGGATTGCCCAAGACAACTGGAGACCAGCTCTGCTGCACGGACCTAGTGCCCACACATATTGCAGTGTGGGCTGGCCCGTGCTGCCCCTGGGCCCTCGCCTCTTCTGGGCCCCAAATTCTCGTCTCTCCTGGGCCCCAGTCACTTCCCTCTACAAACTCTTGCCACTCCTTCGCCCCTCCTGCTGTGCCTGCTCGCACTGCAATCAGCGACCTGGCTTCACAGCCGTCGCCCTCCTGCAGCATCACGCGCCGCTCCCTGCAGTGGCATGCCGCCATACATTGCTCCCTCCAATGGCCCCGGCCCGCTGATGGTCTTTCAGGCTGGGACCGCGCCGATTTCCGGGCCATCTATCTGAAAGACCATCAGCAGGCTGGGGTTATTAGAGGGAGCAGTGTGCGGTGACTACCCACTGAGCCACAACTGACACTGACATGGGTGCAAGCTAGCCTCCAGTACCTCGTCTGAGCATCTATTCTTCCCGAGTGAGCCTACACAGTGAATACGTCCAGCATATTCAACCACTGCGGCCAGCAGAGTCAAGCCTCATTCTTTGCTTTTTGTTCCTAGTAAGTGGCCAACATTGGAAAAGCCACCTTTTATCTCCTTCTCTTTCTCCTGTGCTCCATGTGCTAATGATACTTCCATAATGGTAATAGGTAGGGAATTCCAGGCTCCCATCATAGGAGGTCCTTAGAACGAGGATGACCTGCTTCCACATGAGTTCACAGATGTTTCATTGAAGGACTAGATATTCCAGTCCTGAACTCCCAGGGTGGAAGATGCCTGTGCGTGGATTTTTTTAACGTGTGGTGGCCGTTGCACACCAGCCACCACACGGGCTTGACAGAGCTAGGTCTTGGTCCAGTGGCAAGGATTAACCAGGACGACTGGAGACCTGCTCTGCTGCACGGACCTAGCATGCACACATATCGCAGTGTGGGCTGGCCCATGCTGCCCCTGGGCTCTCGCCTCTTCTGGGCCCCGCAGCCTCGTTCACCGCACCTCCGCCACGATCTTGCGCCTCTCCTCCACCACAAACATTCACCGCACCTCTGCCACGATCCCTCACCGCTCCTCCACCACAAAAACACTCGCTGCACCTCCACCACGATCTCCCGCTACACCTCTGCACCAGAAATTTGCCGAACCTCCGTCACGATCACCCACCAAATCTCAGCCACGATCCCTCATCACTCCTCCACCCTGATCACTCGTCGCAAGTCCACCACGACCTTCCATGATCCTCTGCATGGAATTCCAAGCTACTGATCCAGCGAAGATGAAGGAATTGCTGTATATGCTGATGGCAGGGTGCCATGTGACTTGGAGGGGGGGAGGGGGTCTTGGCATGAAGTTGCTGCTCTCATCCTTCTTGAGGTCCCGGGGCTAGGAGGTTCTGTCCAAGTTACCTCTTGACATCCTCACAATTGCATTTTCCAGCAAGGGTCACTGTGTAGTGATCAGCGGCAGGGATCCTTGCTCAGATTTGCCCGTCCAACCCTCACTCGGACTGACTAAACCATCGTCAAAGCGCAGAGAGAGAACCTGCAACATTCCTGGACCATAGGGCTCCCTTCCCCATTGGGAGGTGGCATTAACCACTAAAGGAGAACATAAGATAAACTGAGTATAAAGGAAAAGGATAGTTCCATAATTATTTCACTATGACTAGTTTTGGTATGTATAAATGTTTGGCATGGAATAGCACTACACACTCAGGGACTGCGACTGCTATGGATTGTTAAAGTAGTAAAGCTTTATGAACAGGTGTTAAAATAAGCTTTTAAAATCTGTATTCCATTGAATATCTATCTTCCATGCCTCTAAGCTTTTAACCTTCGAGTTTTAAGTTGAAATAAAACAGTCAATATTGGGAAGTCAACATAAGAGATCCCATGGCACTATTTCAAAGAAGAGCAGGGCAGTTCTCCCAGTGTCCTGGCCAATATTTATCCCTCAACCAACAGATTATCTAGTTATTATCACATTGCTGTTTGTGGGAGTTTGCTCTGTGCAAGTTGTACTTCAAAAGTACTTCATTGGCTATAAAGTGCTTTGGAACATCCTGAGGTCGTGAAAGGCGCTATAGAAATGCAAGTCCTTTCTTTGAGATTTCACACCAAGTTGCTTTCTTATGCTGCCCTCATGTGCTTGAGAAAATTAAAGGGAATATATCAGGCACATCTCATTCTAAATGGGCATCTCAACACTCCTGCTACGTTCGACAAAGGTTTTGAAACCCAATCTTGGCATCAACTAACCAGTACGTCTTGATTTGCTTTGTCTTCTCTCCTAGTCTTTTCGACGCTGATGTGTCCCTGCACTATGGGTCTGGATTCTGCACCTGGATTTCTCAATTCATACAACAATTTAAAAAGGAACAATAGGTTATTTACAGGCAGAATCCGGGCCAATTCTTCCGATCCCATATGCTATTCTATTGTGCATAAATCCACCCGTAATGTTACATTCGCACCACTGGGGAAATGCCATTGTGAGGAGATGGCATCGCTGCGATCTGCTTGTTCTGTGCAGCTGTTCTGTGTGGCTTCCTTTTGGCTCTGTCCTTGAGGATAAGTGTCTGTCTGCGGCCCTTGCCAGGACGCTGCGCAGCGTTAATTAGTCGCCACAGCTGTGGAGTGCAAGCTGGCACATGGTGGTGCCAAGGGACAGAGCGACGGCATCCGGCAGGTGGCGAAACCAAGCGCCGCACTGCTGACAGGCACGTGTCTGCGTTTCGGCTCGCCGTGCCCTGCGCCCGCTGTGGGGTGCACTGGTTCCCTCCGCGATTCGCCAGCTAAACCATCAGTGGGTGGGGGAAACTGCCTCGCCATCGGACGGTAATCAGCGAACTAGACGGGGGTATCGAGTCTGGCACCGGCCTGTCCCACAATAGGAGGCTGCAGCTCCCTGAATCTGCAGGAAAGCACGAGCTGGAAAAGAAAGACTTGGATTTATATAGCGTCTTTCATGTCCACCGGACATCTCAAAGCCCTTTACAGCCAATGAAGTACTTTCTGAGTGTAGTCACTGTTGTAATGTGGGAAACGCAGCAGCCAATTTGCGCACAGCAAGCTCCCACAAACAGCAATGTGACAATGACCAGGTAATCTATTTTTTTGTCATGTTGATTGAAGGATAAATATTGGCCAGGACATCAGGGATAACTCCCCTGCTCTTCTTCGAAATAGTGCCATGGGATCTTTTACGTTCACCTGAGAGGACAGACGGGGCCTTGGTTTAATGTGTCATCCGAAAGATGGCACCTCCGACAGTGCAGCACTCGCTCAGCACTGCACTGGAGCGTCGGCATAGATTTTGTGCTCAAGTCTCTGGAGTGGGACTTCAACCCTCAACCTTCTGACTCAGAGGCGAGTGTGCTACCCACTGGGCCACAGCTGACACAGAGCAGAAATAGCATTGGAAAAATGGAATTCTGCAGTAAGAAAGCGATTGTCAATGGGATCCTAAGACCCTGAAATCTCACGGGGATTCATCCCTTCTGTGGTCTCCCATCCTAACTCCGGCAGGAGGCCAGGGAGGGGGCAACGGGACCTATTGTGGAATTCGTTTTTTTAGTTGTTCTGGGATGTGGGCGTCGCTGGTAAGGCTGGCATTTATTGCCCATCTCTAATTGCCCTTGAGACGTGGTGGTGAGCCGCCTTCCTGAACGGCTGCAGTCCGTGTGGTGAAGGTGCTCCCACAGTGCTGTGAGGGAGTGAGCTCCAGGATTTTCACCTTGTGACGATGAAGGATTGGCCGATATATTTCCAAGTCAGGATGGTATGTGACTTGGAGGGGAACTTGCAGGTGATGGTGCTCCCATGCGCCTGCTGCCCTTCTCCCTCTAGCTGGTGGAGGTCACGGGTTTGGGAGGTGCTACCAAAAAAAGGGGTCTAAATCTGTAACCGATTGGATGCAGCTTCATGAATTGTTTCTTAACAGTCCCTGTCAGTTACAATCTCTGAGTGCTGCCACATACCAAACATTTATAAAGGCCAAGCGAAATAATAATGGAAATATCTGTTTCAATAATTGATCTTTGATACTCATGTTGCTATCTTATCTCACAGAGACTCAGGTTTGATGCCCCCCTCCCCCATGTGGTTGGCTGATTAGTTGGTTTACCTCAGCTAGGCCTCAGTGCCCCTGGGCTTGGGAGGTGGGGGCCGGCAGGAAAGCTCAAATTCTGCCAGGTTTCCCTCCCTCACATGACCATGGGGTTGGCCACATCCCTGACCCAGTCAAACAGCATCTCCAACACTTGTATAACGAAGAAGCAGAACTGCTCAAAGGTAATGAAGAAAACACAGTTATTTTTGGATGCCCCAGTGATTTTTGATACCCGATTGGACTACTCTTGACTGTCAGTCAAACAGCCTTTTTTCACTACCTTTTAATAATTAATACATTACAGTGTTCGAAGAAAATGATAAAGAAAAGCACATTTTTTGTTAATGGCCCTGTGATTGTTCTCGCAGTGTCCCGAGGATTATTTGTTAATTCCCGGAGACTGCAGGACAATGCTCGAGTGTTGATAACCCTGGCCAGCGTAGGATCAGAAACTTTGGGGGAGCGCCAGGGAGCGAACAACACTCGTGGAACTAAAGCAAAATACTGCGGATCTGGAAATCTGAAATAAAAACAGAAAATGCTGGAAACACTCAGCGGGTCAGGCAGCATTTGTGGAGAGAGAAACAGAGTCAATGTTTCAGGTCTGTGACCCTTCATGGAATTTTAGCCCATTTCATTTTGAAGGCCAGAAAGTGAAATCCGTTGAGCGCTATTAAAAAAAACCTGAAGCACGAAGGATTAAGACTTCATAGAATCAGCGGCCTTGGGACAAGAGGGACAAAATGGAAAGAAAACTATCAGAGAAACTGCTAAAGACAATGGCTGCGCTTATTTGTACTAACTGAAAGGCAGCCATTTCTCTGATTGGCTCTCCATTTTCACATGACCTATTGCTGATTGGTCCCTTTGGAGGATAAGTCACACCCTGATGCCCCTTTGGAATGTGTAACTGGAACCACCCAGCCCAAGTTCTGAGTGACTTTCCAATTTGTAATTCGATCCATTTTGACTTCAGAAGCCACAGAGGATAATCTCCCCAAAAGCCACCAAGTTCCAGCCGAAGTCCCTTACACCAGCGCAAGGCTTTACCCCCGCTTCCCACCACCCCCATAGATGGAGCAATGTATACAGATTGTTAACAGGTTTATTGGCTATGAAGTGAATAGTGACAGTGTCGTGACTTCTGGATTTCATCCACCCCAACACATGCACTAAGCTTGCATGCACCAGGGGGTTGGAATAACGTGATCCGTCTTCTGAGTTCCCTCTCTCCCCTCCGATCCCCCACCACCCCTCCGAAAGCTCTCTGTCCGCCACCGCCCCCCCCCCCCCTTCCAGGCTCTTTCTCTCCCCCCCCCTCCTCCAAACTTGCTCTCTCTCTCTCTCTCTCCCCCCCCCTTCTCCAAACTTGCTCTCTCTCTCTCTCCCCCCCATCCCCCCCGAACTTGCTCTCTCTCTCCCCCTCCCCCCCCCCCCAAGCTCTCTCCTTTCCCCTCCTCTCCCCCCCCCACAAGCTCTCTCCCTTCCCCTCCCCCCCCTCAAGCTCTCTCCCCACTTCTCGCTCTCCCCGCCGCCCTGCTCTCCCCGGCATTGTGGGAGGCTTGGCGGATGCGTTTGGCTGCTGCTGGACGGATGGGTGGCACATGCACAGAAAAGGGTTAGTGGGAATTGCGCTGAGGGGGGGCGGAGTCGGTGATATTTGTCTTAACTCTCGCTTCTGCGTCCACATTGGGAGACTTGGTACAAATAGTTACTCCGAAAATTGCTTTGCAGTACCGCAGGGTTAGAGAATATCGCATACATCACAATCTGCATACTTTGACCTAAGCCTCCTCACTCCTTTTAAAAAATATATTATTCAGCACAGTTTTTGTTTCTCAGGCAACTCCCTAACCTGTAAACACAAACTGAAGGGCAATAATATTCTCAAAATGCAATTCCAGAGCAAATAAATGCGTAAATAGGGCTTCAATCTGTAACAGATTGAATGTACAATAAACATTTTGCTTAAGAAACAATTCATTGGGACTGCCAGGTCAGCATGTGGACAGGTATAGAGGAATGTGGCTGCTGCCTGCTGCTACATTTGGAAATCCATTTCATTTTGAAGGCCAGAAAGTGAAGTCCTTGAGGGCCGTTGAGCGCTATTAAAAAAAACCTGAAGCACGAAGGATAAAGACGTCATTATGTGCGGCCTGTCTAATGAAGTGAAAAATAAACTACAACTGGGATGTTCACGGAGAACAGGCGCTAATCATTCGATCAGTCACACCTGTGCCTAACCCATTAATTGTTCAGTCGAATGTACAGACGATGAGAAGGTTCAACGTCCACAATTTATCCCACTGTTGTCAAGCTGTCAGTATAAAAAAAATCCCTTTTGCGCATTCAGCTGCCATCCTTTATTCATTCATGTTACTCAATGGAAAGATGGATTGTACAAATATCTAAATTAATCAGTTACACTTGTCCACACAGGGACGGTGATATTAACAGGGCTCTCTAGCAGATAGGAACCTTAGTGCTCCTCTCAACAAAGCTGCACTTCAACAAAATGAACTTGGACCCATTTCACTTTTGAAAATCCACGCATAACTTTTGTATTTAACTTGAGTTACCGAGAGGAAGGCCAAAAGCCCATAGAAGACTCTAGCATGGCTGAAAAGCGCTAGAGTTAAATTAGGAGGTCGTGGTTAGATTGCAGCAAGTTTGAAAACTCCACAATTGCAGAAAGAAAGACTTGCATTTATATAACGCCTTTCACAACCTCAGGACGACCCTGATCGCTTCACAGCCAATGACGTACTTTTGAAGTGTAGTCACTGTTGGAATGTAAGAAACGCAGCAAGCCAATTTGTAGACCCCAAACAGCACTCAGATAATGACCAGATCATCTGATTTTAGGTATTTGAACAGAAGATTCTGCCAGAGAGAAACAGAGTTAACATTTCAGGTCGATGACCTTTCATAAGTGATGCTACCTGACCTGTTGAATATTTCCTACATTTTCTGTTTATATTTCAGATTTCTAGCATCTGCAGCATTTTGCCTTTGTAATTTGTTTTTAGATGTTGGTTGAGGGATAAATATTGGCCAGAACAGCCTGCTCATCTTCAAAATCGTGCCAAAGGATGTTTTATGTACACCTGAGAGGGCAGACGAGATCGCGGTGTAAGGTCTCATCGGAAGGACGGTACCCCTGACAGTGCAGCACTCCCTCAGCACTGCACTGGAGTGCCAGCCTTGAATGTCGTGCAAATAGCAATAATAATGCGGATTGACAGCGGCTTTGGCCAATCAGGCGGTTCCTGGACCGGTTGGCCAATCAGCAGCCTCACTGGCCTACGCGAATGAGGCCTTTCCCTGCCCTGGGCCAATCAGACGGCACGCCAATGTGCTCATCTGGCGTCGCCTGCCAATCAGGATGGAGGTGGGTGGGGCTGCCTCTTGCTTTGAATGTGCTGAGTTGGGCTGCCTCAGGTTGGAGGCAGCAGCTGAATAAAGAAAAAATTGGTAAAGCAGAGGAACGGGAAGGTCATGGTGGACTTGCGACGAGTGATCAGGGCGGAGATTTGATGGGTGGTCGTGACGGAGGTTTGGCGAATGTTTGATGCAGAGGTGCTTTTGTGGAGGAGGAGCGGTGAGGGATCGTGGCAGAGGTGGGTACGGGGCCCGGGGCCCAGAAGAGCTGAGGGCTTAGGGGCATCATGGACCTGCCCACACTGCAATATGTGTGCGAACTAGGTCCGTGCAGCAGAGCAGGTCTCTATTCATTCTGGTTAACCCTTGCCACTGGATAAAGGCTTAGCTTTGTCAAGCCTGTGTGGTGGCTGATGTACAGCAGTCACCACACGTTAAAAAAATCCACGCACAGGCATCTTCCACTCCCTCAGTTGGAGTTCAGGACTGGAATTATCATTGAAACATCTGTGAAGTTATGTAGAAGCAAATTATCCTTATTCGAGGGACCGTCTATGAATGAATGAGTAGTGCTCAAGTCTCCGGAGTGGGACATGAATCCACAACCTTCTGACTCAGAGGCGAGTGTGCTACCCACTGAGCTGCAGCTGCCACCTCTTGTGGTTAAGCTGTGGCAAGGCCTGTGTTTCCCTATTTGAATTAGTCAATGATCTCCACCAAAATCACTGTCACCTCTGAGCTCTTATCATCGGAGCTCATGGAGCGAAACCCTCGCATGAGCTAGTACTTTCAAGAGAGAAAAAGTAAGGGAGAAAATCAAAAGGATAAATGGTGAAGGGTTAAAAGTGAGGCTACAGTTAATGGAAACAGAAGTTGGGTTACAGAAACTCAAAGGTTTTGTTAGTTGCTACACTAATATTATCTTTGGAAGCCAAAAAGCAGGGTCAAAAAGAAATATTTCCAATTAGTTCTGCACTACTAAAGGGTCTGGAAAAGGAATTGGATCAGAGGTTGTGCTACAATAGATAGGCTTGCAAATAGAGGTGTCTCTACGTGCATTTAAGAAAGGCCACCGGTTTATGTCCATCAGCCCTGATCTACTGAGTTCCTGATCGCAGTCCCGACATCAGCAGGAAGCCCCAGGTGGGAGAAAGTAAATGCTGAGATGGTTATCCAGGCAGCTCTCGTCCACCCCAGAGTTGCCAGATTACCTTCCTGCCTTTCACAGTATGATGAGTGGGAAGAAGTGACTTGATGAGGGAAAAGAGGAGAAAATGTAAAATAATTTTCCGTAAACAAGAGACGAGTGAATTTGTTTCTTTTTCAGTTTCCTGGATGTAAACCGTTTGAATTTCCCAGTCGGGATTGTGGCTCTGAATTGGATTTTGATAGGTGTATTTGCCATTTTCTTTTCTTTGAATATCTTTCTTGCGGGTGGGAGGGGGCTGAGGTAAGCCGAGTCTCATTGAGGTAGAGTTGGCTCTAAGGTCACCTGACGATGGAAGGTGACTAAACCCAGACTCTATTTCGATACCTGGGCTAGACTTGTAACCAGCATTCCAGGGCGCTGTTAATCTTAGAATTACAGCACAGAAAGAGGCCATTTGGCCCATTGTGTCTGTATCGGTGTTAGCCCTTCAATTGGAGCTACCATCTCTAATCCCATTTCTCTGTCCTTTTCCCATCATTGGCCAGCCAGCCTGGCTCATCTGAGGCAGGGCGGAGACAGGCAATGTTATGGAGGTGGAAGTAGGCGGTCTTAGTGATGGTGCAGATAAGCGATCGGAACCTCACCTTAGGGTCAAATATGACACCAAGGTTGTGAACAATCTGGTTCAGCTTCAGACAGTTGCCAGAGAGAGGGATGGAGTCCGTGGCAAGGGAACAGAGGATGTGGCGGGGACTGAAGACAATGGCTTTGGTCTTCCCAATAGTTAGTTGGAGGAAATTTTTGTTCATCCAGTTCTGGATGTCGATTAAGCAGTCTGACAATTTAGAGACAGTGGAGGGATGGAGAGATGTGGTGATGAGGTAGAGCTGGGTGACGTCAGGGTACATGTGGAAACTGATGCTGTGTTTTCAGATGATGTTGCCGAGGGACAGCATATAGATGAGAAATAGGAGGGGGTCAAGGAAAGATCCTTGGGGGACACCACAGGTAATGGTATGAGAGCGGGAAGAGAAGTAATTGCAGGTGATTCTCTGGCTACGACTGGATAGATAAGAATGGAACCAGGCAAGTGCAATCCCACCCAGCTGGATGACGGTGGAGAAGGACAAGGAGGGCTAGTTTACCATGGCCACAATCACATTTGTGACTTTGATAAGGGCTGTTTCGGTGCTGTGGCGGGGTGGCAACCTGATTGGTGGAATTTAATCGTGGCGTTCTGGGAAAGTTGGGCATGGATTTGGGAGGCGACAGCACGTTCGAGGACTTTGGAGAGGGAAGGGAGGTTGGAGATGGGGCGGTAGTTGGAAGGACAGAGGGGTCAAGGGTTGTTTTTTTTTGAGGAGAGGTATACACTCCATGCCAGCCATGTGCCAACCTACACCTGGACTTTGGTACTGTTGGCAAATCTTGGTACAGGTACAACATAAATATATCTGTGACTTTAACAGAGATGTTAAGCCACTGCATAGAATTCTATGGAAATTACATTAAAACTAGTTTTTGTTGGAGGTGTGTATCCTCCACATGAACTGCCTTCCCAATCCCAAGTGACCACTCTGTTCCCATTTCTGTTTATTCCCCTTTTTTTCAGCCGCCTATCCAAGCTATTCTTATATGTTGACATGGTCTCTGCTTCAATCTAACTGCAGTAGTGCATTCCATAGCCTCACAACCCTTTGTGTGAAAATGTCTCTCAAGGTTGCTATCCTAAATCTCTTACATTTAATCTTCCACCTATTTCCCTTCATTTTAGTTCTTTCCACACCACAATTGTAACCCTTCTGCAAGCTCCATTTTAGTAACATTTGCACACGGTATCGGCACTGTTCTGCGGAAGAATGGCGTGGCCATTTCCTTTCGGCACTAGGCTGGTGCCGAGGCTTCACTGAGGCACAAAAGAATCGAACTGGATCGCAGTGTTTCTCCGGGACGCAGTGTTGATGTGGCAGAGGCTCTCTATAAAGCTGCCGAACCCATCGACAGGACATGTAAGCAAGCCCTTTGTTACAGGCAGGTTGTCGGGCAGTATCTCTGCATCCACCTGTAGTTGCTCTGACACTGCCGAGGCTGCCGGTACTCTGGTATCTGCCCCCCTCGCCCGATTGTACACGCGCAAAAGACACGGCATTACATTTTCCATTTAGTAATTCCCAATAATCACTAAAACAGATTATCTGGTCATTATCACGTTGCTGTTTGTGGGAGCTTGTTGTGCGCAAATTGGCTGCTGCATTTCCCACATTACATCAGTGACTACACTTCAAAAGGACTTCATTGGCTGTAAAGCGCTTCGGGACATCCTGAGGTTATGAAAAGCGCTATATAAATGCAAGTTTGTTCTTTCTTTCTGGCCGTAGACCTTTCTCAATGCTGGGGGGTGGCGGGGGTCGAGGCTAGGTGTTTAAGGTGGGATAAAGTCCACAGAGATTAGCAATGCAAATATCACACTAGTGCTCTACACGGGCGGGCTGATTGCTCAGTTCACAGGTACGAAGTTACGTCCAACATTACTGGTGTTGGTTTCTATTTTTGTGCCGTTCTTCTGAAGGCAGGGGGAACCTCGTCTCCTGAGATGTGTCTCTGTCAAACTAGTAATTCCTACATTACAACAGTGACTACACTTCAAAGATACTTCATTGGTTGTGGAACGCTTTGGGACGTCCTGCGTGCATGAACGCCGCTATATAAATGCAAGTCAATCTTTCTTTTGTACTTTCCTTCACTCCCTCTCACTCATTTATTCTTTCTTTATTTCTCTTTCCCTCTCACCCTTTCTCACTTTCTCTTTTGTTCTCTTTCTTTCTTTCTCTTTCTTCCTCTCTTTTTCTTTCTCTCTTTCAACAGAACGAAAACATATTATCTGGTCATTATCACATTGCTGCTTGTGGGAGCTTGCTGTGCGCAAATTGGCTGCCGTGTTTCCCACATTACAACAGTGACTACACTCCAAAGGCACTTCATTGGCTGTAAGACGCTTTGAGACGTCCGATGGACGTGAAAGGCGCTATATAAATACAAGTGTTTATTTTTCTTTCTCTCTTTCTCTCTGTCACTTTAATTCACATGAAAGCACTGCTCTGGCATCAGGGTTGTGAGCTCGGTGCAGCAATAGTTTATCTCTCCATTAACAAAAGGAGGCATGAGCAACATAAAATACCACCCAGGATGTGGAGATGCCACCATAGATAGTTTAGTGTGAAAACTGGTTCCAATCTGTGGATAGAGTTTTCTAGCGATGCCTCGGGCATAGGAAGAGCATGACTAAAGCTGCAGTTAAGGTGGACGCATATGGGTCATGATGACGAGCAGGTGCAGTGATAGAGACTTTCTAAGGATCCTAATGAGTAGCAGGCCAGACAGGAGGAAGCACAGGCGGGTCCTGAGGCAAATGAGAGAGCAGGTGTATTCGATGCCTTTTAAACATTCATCAGTGCTGGCCTTCTCTGTAAACTGAGGAATGCAGATTAGATACCAGGGCTACCCGTGCCCATTTTGAGATGAAAAGAGAGCCCTTTTCGATCATTTATCTTCCTCTTGTATGTCAATATCTCATCGTGATTAATGTTACACAGAGCCCGACATCTGCCTCCTGGACACTGTTATTAATGTGGACGTTAGGAACAAAGATGCTCAGAGCCTTGTCTTGTGCTAATGTGCCACTGAAGGACAGCAATGGTGCTCCACAAATCAACATGGACCGTTCGCACTGGATGGAAGTTGCCAATTGGCTCACATGTGGCTCTGCGTGACTCGTGCATGTCTCGCTTGTACTGCACGCTGGATGTACGCTGGCTGCCTCGTGTGTCGGAGGGATCTGAGAGCGGGACAAGCTCCCTGTGTATGATTGAGGAGCTAGTGTTGATTAGTCTAGTGTCCCAAATAGGTGGGCAGCTGCCTCAATGCTGTGCACAAACATATAAATACCAAGTAGTCTCTTGCATGATCGACTGGCGGTCTATGTAAGTGGCTCTCCTTTGATATGGTATGTAGTATCAAATGCTCAAAAGAAGGAGACTTGTTTTTTTTTCTGCATTAACATACAGGAAATTACATTGAAATAAACTATATCCCTGAACTGATCAAGCCTTGCATTTCTTTGCTAATTAAAGAAAGAAATAACTTGCATTTATATAATGCCTTTTACGACCTCAGAATGTCTCAAATCGCTTCACGTTGACTTTTTTATAAAGTGTAGTCACTGTTGTTATGTGGGACATCCTCAAAGCCTCCTTGATAAAGTGCAACTTCCCCACCGGCACCTGGGAATCCCTGCCCCAAGACTACCCTAAGTGGAGGAAGTGCATCCGGGAGGGCGCTGAGCACCTCGAGTCTCGTCGCCGAGAGCGTGCAGAAATCAAGCGCAGACTGTGGAAGGAGCATGCGGCAAACCAGACTCCCCACCCAGCCTTTCCTTCAACCACTGTCTGTCCCACCTGTGAATGTAATTCCCATATTGAACTGTACAGCTACCTGAGAACTCACTTTGAGAGTGGAAGCAAGTCTTCCTCGATTTTAAGGGACTGCCTATGATGATGATGATTAGGAAGCTACATTTTTCATTGGAAATTGGAGGTAGGATTAGGCTGGTCTGCAGAGGGAGGCTACTGATAGGTGGGTGCTATGCCAAATTAGACTGTCCTATTGGGCCCTTAAAAATTTAGAAATGGGAACCACGGTTGATTTTTCCCAATTTTAGCCTAGGGGCACCTTATGGTGGCTGTACCTCAGCGAACTCAACACAGTCTATGGATCAAACCAGGCATCTGCCTGGCATTATATTGGCCAACACCCCCCCAAGCTATGTATTCACTCATTGGGCCAGCGGAAGATCTCCTTAATATAACAATTACCATTTAGATGAAGTACTGAGTTAACAAACCAAGCTCTCACAGAAATGAATGGTCTGGGAGGAAAGTAGATATAAAACTAGCGTTATGATAAAAGTAGCTCCACAAATGAAGTGATTACGGCCCATTTATGAGCGCCAAAGTCACCAATTGGCCTTGTGAATGGAGATATTCCTCAAATCATAATTCAGGTTGACACTCAGTGCAATACTGAGGAAATGCTGTATTGTCATTGGTCCCATTGTTTAGATGAGCGACAAACCTATGTCCTGTCTGCTTGATCTGGTGGTTCAAGTGCGCAGTAAGAACATAAGAACATAAGAAATAGATGCAGGTGTAGGCCATACAGTCCCTCGAGCCTGCTCCACCTTTTAATATGAACATGGATGATCTGATATGGACTCAGGTCCACTTCCTTGCCTGCTCTCCATAACCCCTTATTCCCTCATCTATTTCTGTCTTAAATTTATTCAATGTCCCAGCTTCCACAGCTCTCTGAGGCAGCAAATTCCACAGATCCACAACCCTCTGAGAGAAGAAATTTCCCTCATCTCAGTTTTAAATGGGTGGCCCCTTATTCTAAGATTATGCCCTCTAGTTCTAGTCTCCCCTATCAGTGGAAACATCCTCTCCGCATCCACCTTGTTAAGCCCCCTCATACTCTTTCGATAAGATCACCTCTCATTCTTCTGAATTCCAATGAGTAGAAGCCCAACCTACTCAATCTTTCCTCATAAGTCAACTCCCTCATCTCTGGAATCAACCTAGTGAACCTTCTCTGAACTGCCTCCAAAGCAAGTATATCCTTTCATAAATATGGAAACCAAAACTGCACGCAGTATTCCAGGTGTGGCCTCACCAATAACCTGTACAACTGTAGCAAGACCTCCCTGCTTTTATATTCCATCCCCTTTGCAATAAAGGCCAAGATTCCATTGGCCTTCCTGATCACTTGCTGTACCTGCATTCTAACCTTTTGTGTTTCATGCACAAGTACCCCCAGGTCCCGCTGTACTGCGGCACTTTGCAATCTTTCTCCATTTAAATAATAACTTGCTCTTTGATTTTTTTTCTGCCAAAGTGCATGACCTCACACTTTCCAACATTATATTCCATCTGCCAAATTTTTGCCCACTCACTTTAAGATCCCATGACTCTATTTGAAAAAAATCAAAGTTCTGATGGTCTGGCCAACATTCCTTCTTTCACCAATGCCATCATAAATACATTAGCTGACCATTCATCTCAGTGCCCTTATGGTGCATGCTGATGCAAAATGGCTGCTGTGCTTGCATATATAACACTAACTGAACTTCAAAAGCAACTCATTGCAAGTAAGACCCGTTACTCTTTCGTTCTCTTGTTCTGGAAAAAACTGTATTGATACTAAGGATAAGGAAGTAAAAACAAACTGAGGCAGGCCAGCTAAAGATAGCAAGAAAACCTTATATATTCCCTCTCGGAGATGCAGCCAATTTATATACCACAGCTAGTATATGTCCCTATGGAGCTCTACATCATCCTTCACACTGTCCGTTCATTCTAGGCTTTCTTTACCTTGTTCTGCCTGATATGGATCTGGCCCTTTACATTTATGATGACCCTTTGGAACATGCTGCTACAGATTATTAATTGATCTCTTATTGAAAAAGCTCTTCTCCCAGATGTGTGGAAGGGGAGGGGGTTCATGTGATAAGTGTGAGAGGAGGATTTTCCAGCACTGAATATCAATTCCATTCATATGATGTTGTCCAGATTATGGTTGTTAAAATAACAGGACACAGCAGTTAATATTCTCATATGGGAATTAGGCCTTAACTCCCTTGTGGTGAAGCCCCCTACCTCACAGAATGAAGTTAGCGAGTAGCCTTTCTCATGGATGGAGTATGACTTCAGTATTATTTGTCGATTGTGGTTCATTTACAGTTTTGATGATGGTTTTATGCACAGGGTCTGTGACGAAGGAACACCCAGTCAACTCAATAATCAGGAACTTTCCGAGCTCCCTCGATACATGGAGAGCGCGGACTTCGATGTGATGCCCGCCCCCATGTGCTGCATTCATCTGTCAACACTGATTTTTTAAAATTCATTCGTTATCGGGATGTGGGCACCACTGGCAAGGCCGCCATTTTTTGTCCATTCCTGGTTGCCCTGAGAAAGCGGTGATGGGCCTCCTTCTGGAATCACTGCTGGTGGTTTGAGAGCAAGTGGCTTGCTCGGCACCTTCAGAGCGCAGGTGAGAGCCAACCACGTTGTTATAGCTCACACACGAATCATGGCCACTCAGATGAGGTGTTGGAGCAGTATCCATCAAAGAGTCCACAAATTCAGGAGAGAAAAGGGGTGGAGGGGGGGAAATCAAAAGACTGGAAACAAAAAGATACATGCTTCCAGTTTTCTTTCAAGTATTTAATCGATTGGCCAAGAATAATTTACTTACAGTAATGTGTGACTGCTGGAATTATATACCTACATACCTATATTTCATACATTACAAAAGTACTTCATTGGCTATAAAGCGCTTTGGGACTTCCGATGGTCGTGAAAGGCGCTATATAAATGTTAGTCTTTCTTTTTGCTTTTGCACAGAATAAATAAGTAGTCATTGACCTCTTATCGAGCAAACTTCGCCCAGGCACAGTGCGACCTGGAAGAGAAGGGGGTTTCATGTGACAGGGGTGGGAGGAGGTGCTTCAAGACTGCGTACCAAACCCTTTGCGTTTTAGCTACGAGCAACACTGTGGGATCGCCAACATTTGTTTCTTTCTGTTTACACCGTGGGACGTGGCGTGTGCATAAATTTGGATTTATGTGGACTGTAACATCAGTAGAATAACTGATAATAATACCGACTTACAGAATCAGTGCCACCTCCCTTTCCCCCGATGAATATCTGTCCCACTTGTGGCAGGGTCTGTGGCTCTCGTGTTGGACTGTTCAGCCAACAAATAACTCACTTTAGGAGTGGAAGCAAGTCTTCCTCGATTCCGAGGGACTGCCTATGATGATGATAGATGCAACACGAAGTAACTACCCAAGCATAAACTGAAGCTTGTGGCACGTGGGCAGTGAGCTAAAATATCTTAACGCTGACTGTTCATGGCCTGCTATACTGCTGGAACATAGTGGTGCTTAATAACAGATAACTTGAAGCTAATATTCAGGTCTCTAGGAAGTGGGAGGGTGTTAAATCAAATCCCTCTTAAGCCTCAATCGGTTATCTTGAGTGTGCTAAACTCTCATTCATTTCACAGTGTGTTGCCTGGCCCACGCCTCCTTAATTAACGACTAATTACTGTTTTCAATGGTATTAGATCGCTAGAACAGATTATTAACCCATTTTCTCAAGAGTACTTAATAACCAATTAAAAGTTATAAGCCTGTGGGGACGTAATTAATGAACTCAAACATCCCATTGTTTTTAAATGGTGAAGGAGTACTAAATACATTTATTATTGGGAATATTTAACTCTTATAGAGATATCATATGGTTGTTTCCTTGTTTTCTCCCCCCCCCCCGCCCCCCACATTGATATCTGCCAAAGCCCCAGCCTTTGGGGACTGTAATTAGGAATTAGGATATTCTACCTGAATCAAAAACTATTTTACCATTAATGTAATTTTGTGTAGTGAAGAATTTTCTTGGAAGTCTTTCTTTGGGCACTTGGAGCCTCTTGGAGAGGAGCACATTTGTTGTTCAGAGAAGGTTCACTTGGTTGATTCCGGAGATGAGGGGGTTGGCTTATGAGGATAGGTTGAGTAGGTTGGGCCTGTTCTCATTGGAGTTCAGAAGAATGAGAGGTGATCTTATCGAAACATATAAGATTATGAGGGGGCTTGACAAGATGGATGGAGAGAGGATATTTCCACTCATAGGGGGAAACTAGAACTAGGGGACATAGTCTCAGAATAAGGGGCTGCCCATTTAAAACTAAGATGAGGACGAATTTCTTCTCTCAAAGGGTTGTAAATCTGTGGAATTCTCTACCCCAGATAGCTGTGGAGGCTGAGTCATTGAATATACTTAAGGCAGAGTTAGACAAATTTTTGAGTGATAAGGGAATAAAGGGTTATGGGGAATGGGCAGGGAATGGAGCTGAGTCCATGATCAGATCAGCCATGATCTTAGTAAATTGTGGAGCAGGCTCGAGGGGCCAAATGGCCTACTCCTGCTCTTACTTCTTATGTTCTTATATTGTTATGGATCTTCTTTTAATATTCAGGCACAGTACCAAGGCCCACATTTTAAGACATTGTGAGGCAGAACAGGGTAGGAAAGATGATGAGGTAAATCAAGAGGCAGTGACACCTAGTTTGGGTTTAAAATCCTGCTTGGAGGAGAAGAGGAACCCTGGAGTGGTAGGGAGTGCCATAGTTACCAGGTCCTGCGTTAGAGTAGGAGGTGATGGGTTGGGCTGAGTCTTTACTTCAATACAATCCTGATGCAGAGAAGATGGAAAGTGTGCAGGTCAACATTGGAGCTTAGGTGGAACAGAAAAGGGAAATTCAATGGAGCACTGGTCAATTTGTAAGCAAAATTCGAGTTGGTCCTTTCAATGTAATGTAGACATTAAAACTGCGGGAAAATGATCCAGCTCCAAAAATATTACATTCAGGTTTCTGCCATAAACTACAGCTGAATCATTCCAGGGTCGAATTTCCAGCATAAATGTGCTGTCTGTAGGTTTAAACAACAGGATGGCACAAACTTTGGCCTCCCCACCCTCCCACACCCAGTCTCACCAGAGGTCTCTGATGCCCTGAGGATCAGATGTGGCTTGGGTGTGACATGCTCCACAGTCAAACTACCTGTGATTATATTCTATACGACATTACTAAGCACACTATACACAAGATGGCGCTGCAGGAACTTGTCATGTGACCTTGTCACATAATCCGTTTATTATAGCCACCAGTAGCTGCACTACCACAGTGGTTCACTAGGGGGAGCAGTAGTCCACTAGGGGGAGCTCTGCATGACACGACCTGCCGTGACGCACAGTCCAGGGTCACGTATGATGAACCGGCATTCCGTGAGGCACTGGAATGCTGCCTGAACCTGAATGCATGTTCTTCATGCGTGACCCTGAACTGTGAATCACGGTAGGTTGTTTGACTATGGAACACATCAGACCCAAGCCCCGTCTGTTCCTCATTTAACCTGTGCATTGAGGGTCACTGCGTATAAATCTGAGGTGGGAATTGTTGTTGGTGTTCTTCCCCTTTCAAGCCCAGGGGACTGAGACCAATTGTAGTACCCTGACTGTTATTAGCAGCAGATCTGGATTTATAGTTGCAAATTTTGGACTGGGTTGGACACTATTACCTCTTTGGATTTAGCCGGTATATCGGACTTCTATTAATACATCAGGATAGCAGTGACAATTTAAGTTGTAAATGGAATTGGACATAATTAAAAATATGCTGACAGGAGAAAGTTGTGAAGATGCCAAATATTCTGGGGGAATGGATGAATATTCAGACGTGAAAGATTATCTTTGGAGATCAGACAGCATTTATACAGAGCTTTCCTTCAGGAGAGTAAATCTTCCTTCGTATGGTAGTAGCAAACTAAATGTCGATATCTAAGTTAGATATCCAGGCCAAAGCTTCCGGTGTAACAGCGTGGATATTTTGTAGGCTGCCTGTGAATTCCCTCTGAGGGCAGTACTCGATGATGTGCTCCAGGGTCTGATTAGGAGCTCCACAGTCACATGTTGGGGATGCTTTAATCTTCCACCTATGGAGAAGGTGGCAGCTTCGACCGTGACCAGTTCTGAGGAGGTTGATGATTGTCCACTGCTTGCGAAGAAGGTTCTGATCAATTTTCTGATTGAAGTCAATGGTAATAAAAATGGGGGGCGATGTAAAACAGACTGCAGACTCGCTATCACCCTTTTTACAAAGTCAAGATAACCACCAAATGACTTGAATGAAGACCTACGAGTTTTTAAGGCCGTTTTTGCAATTAGAGAGAGATGGAGTACGATGGAAGGATTTAGGAAGAGCGTTCTTGTGTGCAGGAACCTGATGGCTGAAGGATGGGAAAAATGAACCAGACCCTGGAAATGTGCACCAAACCCCGGGATCCGCCAGTCAGGGTTGGGCACATTATTATAAACATTGTAAATAACTTTTCTGTTTTAAAGAAATGCCGAACGGAAAGATTTTCAACATGGAGTAGTTTTAAAATCCCTCCATGTAATACTATTAAGGCATCAAATATTCGACTAGGGTTGATGCCGAGTGTGCAGTAGAATCATAGAACGGTTACAGTACAGAAGGAGAAAACGTTTTTCCTCACACCGCCCTTGATTCTTCTGCCAAGGATCTTAAATCTGCATCCTCTGGTTCTCGACCCTTCCACCAATGGGAACAGTTTCTCTCTATCTACTCTGTCTAGACCCCTCATGATTTTGAACATCTCTGTCAAATCTCCTCTCAACCTTTTCTGCTCGAAGGAGAACAACCCCAGCTTCTCCAGTCTATCACCTAACTGTCTATCCAGTACCTCACCCCTGGAAAAATTCTTGTAAATCTTTACTGCACCCTTTCTAAGGCCTTCACATCCTTCCTAAAGTGTGGTGCCCAGAATTGGACACATTACTCCAGTTGAGGCCGAACCAGTGTTTTATAAAGGTTCATCATAACCTCCTTGCTTTTGTAATCTATGTCTTTAAGCCCAGCATCCCGTATACTTTTTTAACCGCTTTCTCAACCTGCCCTGCCACCTTTGTGTACATATACACCCCAGGTCTCTCTGTTCCTGCATCCCCTTTAGGATTGTACCATTTAACTAATATTGCCTTTCCTCGTTCTTCCTACCAAAATGTATCACTTTGCACTTTTCCGCGTTAAATTTCTGCCACGTGTCCGCCCATCCCACCAGCCTGTCTATGTCCTCTTGAAGTCTATCACTCCCCTCCTCACTGTTCACTATACTTCAAAGTTTTGTGTCATCTGCAAATTTTGAAGTTGTGTCCCGTGCACCCAAGTCCAAGTCATTAATATATATCAAGAAAAGCAGTGTTCCTAGTACCGACCCCTGAGGAACACAACTGTATACCTTCCTCCAGTCAGAAAAACAACCGTTCATCACTACTCTCTGTTTCCTGTCACTTAGCCAATTTCATATCCATGCTGTCACTGTCCCATTTATTCCATGAGCTTCAGCTTTGCTGGCAAGCCTATTATGTGGCATTTTATCAAATGCCTTTTTGGAAGTCCATGTTCACCACATCAACTGCATTGCCCTTATCAAAAAATTCAATCAAGTTAGTTAAACACGATTTCCCTTTAACAAATCCGTGCTGACTCTCCTTAATTAATCCATACTTGTCCAAGTCACTTTTAAATTTGTCCCTGATTATCGTTTCTAAAAAAAAAGCTTCCACATTACCAAGGTGAAACTGAATATGAACAATATAGCTCGGACCTTGAAAATTCAACCACGGAGGGATTTATCTCCCCTTGCCCCCTTCTCCAACATAACTTATACAGAATAGGCACAGGGTCAAATGTAACAGTGAAAGGTGAATCGCCCAGAGCGGGAATCAAATCTGAAAGTCATTATGCCTGATGTTAATCTGCCTTGGCCAAATAGGAAGAGCAAAACCTGGCCAGATCTGGGCCCAGTGAAGGAAGTAAACAAATGAATAAATAATTTTGTTCCACAATTGACAAAGCTCGACATTATAAACAGGAATTCAGCCAAGCGCTCACACAAAACTGAAAGGATGAAAAAAATTACTATTTTCAGAAGATTGGACTTTTGCATTTTCATTACTTATCCAATTCTCCTGGGCACCTCATTTCATTTGCATATAATTAAAGTGTTGACTTTGTGTAAAAGGAGAAACTAGATTCTAACCCTCCAGTGCTCATTAGCAGAAAATTCAGCACCCGGGCTATTGCCAGTAGCAACAGAGCAGAACGTAATCCCTTGTGAATTCAGTGTAACCACGCTGCGAACAGCAAGTTAAAAAAACTCCCCAAATGTCATATTGTAATATAATACAATATAAACATTGCATTGTAATATACAGAAATGGCTCCAGTTCTAAAATTGTACCTCAAATCACAGAATCATAGAAATTTACAGCACAGAACGAGGCCATTTCGGCCCATCGTGTCCGCGCCGACCGACAAAGAGCTAGCCAGCCTAATCCCACTTCCCAGCTCTCGGTCTGTAGCCCTGTAGGTTATGGCATTTTAACTGCACATCCAAGTACTTTTTAAATGTGGTGAGGGTTTCTTCCTCTACCACCCTTTCAGGCAGTGAGTTCCAGACCCCCACCAACCGATGATGTAAACTTAACAGAGGCATTAACTGGTTTAAAATAAATACGTTAACATGACCATTGAAATAGTGGACAAAGGAGTCTCAAATGGATGAGTTAAATTTTAATTCTCTATTAATGCCAGCAGCCCTTTAACCCACTCCACACGCTCCATTTCTCTGATCCCAGCCTCTTGTACTTCTCCCCCTCCACCTAAGCTGCACTTTAGGAACATAGGAACAGGAGTTGACCATTTAGCCCTTCGTACCTGCTCTGCCATTCAGTCAGATCATGACTAATCTGTACCTCCACTCCATTTATCTGCCTTTGCTCCATATCCCTTATCTAACAAAAATCTATCGATCTCAGTCTTGAAAGCTAACATTGTCTCAACATCCTCAGCCTTTTGAGTTAGAGAATTCTAGGTTTCCATTACCCTTTGTATAAGTGGTTTTCCCTTGGTGGTTTCCAATCACCCCTCTTACAACAGTTCGAGACACCGGAATTATGGTCGTGAACAATAATATACAGTCATAGACACATCTTTCGGTCTCAACCGTCACAATGCTTTTATTCAAGTTAAAGCACCCAGCACACATCTGCACCCAGTAAAACACACACATCCTGGTGTGTAACACAAACAAACACAGTACAGTACATGCCCTGGTCCATCTAAATAGGTCCCTAACGTGAAGTACTCATGACTAACCACCTCCGCTCGGATTCAAAATTGCACCACTGGAATCTGTCCAACAGAATGTGTGAATGCTTATGATCCTTGAAAAAAACCTCCCCACTAGAACCCCTAAGGCTTGGTTGGGACACACGACACCCTTTCACACTATGCGGTGATCTTAAAGATGTGTGGGCTAGGATAAATGCTCACCAATTACCCTTCTGGCTTACTCGCTGCTTCTCCCGATGAGGCGTATCTTCTGGGTCCATACCAATCCGTGGTATTGAAGTCCAGTCTCAAGGTCAGCTTCCCAGTCAAAATAGCGAGGCTCTCTTTGTTCGTAGATGGTGTTTCTTCTCTACGTCCCAGACAGAGTGCTCAGTCCTTGTGCGTTGAACGAAGCAAGCAGGCAAAGAAGAGGAGAGAGAAAGAGATGGCTGCAACTGCCGTCTCTTATACTTGCAAAAAGCTTCTTCTTGTGCCAAAAGTTTAACTGTTCGTTCGCCTGAGGCAGTCCAACTGAAAAGCAAAATCAGGTCTTTGGCCTGTTCCTTTGTCAACTGGGCCTCTTCCTGTGGATCTGGTTCCGATGAGTCTGTGCTCGAATAGCTTCCCTTTGTCTTTTGATGGCCGGAACACCGGCCACTTTACTTAATGTCTCACTGATGGGTTCCCATTCCATGACAAAAGGCGCCCATCAACCATGATGTTCCTGCTTTCAGCCATTGATTCATTCCTGCCCA
Organism: Pristiophorus japonicus; assembly: GCF_044704955.1. NCBI lineage: Eukaryota > Metazoa > Chordata > Chondrichthyes > Pristiophoridae > Pristiophorus > Pristiophorus japonicus. The sequence continues at coordinate 84,575,390 of NC_091992.1, forward strand.
GCTGATGTGTATTCAAGTTTAACATGTTTGGACCTGCCCCAAGTCAGTGCTGCCTGCTCTCTGCAGTAACAGAAAATGTGTCCAAGCAACGTCCAAAAGTCTGTTTTCACCAAATTCTTACATTTGTGTGAAAAATGGCTTCCTGATTTTTCTCCTAAATGGTCTTGCTCTAATTTTAAGATTACATTCCCTCATTCTACCGCAATGCCAACATTACATTAGCCTTTTTAATTGCTTTTTGTACCTGTGTTCCAGCTTCAAACGATTTGTGTACTTGGACTCCCAAATCTCTCTGCTCCTTCACAGTTCCTAGTTTCCCACCATTTAGAAAATACTCTGACCTCTCTTTCTCGGGGGTCCCAGTGGATCACCTCACTCTTGTCCACATTGAACTCCATCTACCACAGTTTGGACCACTCACTTCATCTATCAATGTACCTTTGTAACTTTCCGCTCCCGTCTGCACTATTTATTATCCCTCCGCACTTGGTGTCATCTGCAAACTTGGATATACAAGTCTCTATTCCTTCATCCAAGTCATGAGACCCCAGAACAGATTCCTGGGAGACACCACTAGTCATGCCCTGTCAATCCCCACTCCCTGCTTCCTACCTCCCAACCAATTTCCAACCCAAGCCAAAATACTACCTCCTATTCCGTGTGCTTTCATTTTTGCCGATAAACCTTTGTGTGGAATTTGCTCCCTGAAACATTCTGCTTCAGCTCCCTCTCCTCCTTAAACCTTTTGGTCACCCCTCATAATCTCTGCTTCCTTAAACTTGTTGCCTGTTTTTACTTATGTCCTTGTTTACATTGAAGGCGCTATATAAATGCAAGTTATTTTTGTTAACAGTCATTTCCAGTCATTCAGGAAATGCCTTGAGTTGTTTCAGACGGACGTATCCTTGATTTTCATTGCTCCACCATTGGCGGTCATGCTTTTAGCTGCCTAGGCCCTAAGCTCTGTAATTCCCCCCCTATACCTCCCTGCTTCTTAAAACCTACCTCTTTCACCGAGCTTCTGGGCACCTGTCCTAATATCCCTTTACAAAAGCAAAATACTGCGGATGCTGGAATCTGAAATAAAAACAGAAAATGCTGGAAATACTCAACGGGTCAGGCAGCATCTGTGGAGAGAGAAGCAGAGTTAACGTTTCAGGTCGATGACCCTTTGTCAGAACTGGCAAGCTCTGACGGGTCATCGACCTGAAACGTTAACTCTGTTTCTCTCCACTAATATCCCTTTACGTGGCTCAGTGTCAAATCTTGTCTGATAATGCTGCTGTGAAGCCTTGAGACGTTTTACTACGTTAACGATGCTATATAAATAAAAGTTGTTGTTATTATTGATGTGATAAGGCACTGGGAATGCACATACGTCTTTGCTTGCAATGCTCACACTGAAGTTGCAGCTGCCAGGGCCACTCTATAAGCTACAAATCGCCTGAAGCATGACTGATACGTCGCAAAACCTTCGTAAATCTAACCATTGCTGACATTTTTATGCAGTGTTACGGTCTTACTTATGTGAATCAGTTCTGCTGTTATAAGTTGCTAATCAAGGTAGATTTAAAAAAAATAGTATAACAACACTATAGAAAGAGATAATCTTTAAATACTGATATTAATCGAGCTACAGCATTATTTGGTGAAACAGTACATTTTTTCCCTTCTTTAACCGGAGGCATTCTCAACCAAACAAAATGAATACACAGCTGCCTTAGCAAACAAATGAGTGAGCTCCAAAACCACTCCCACAGCCCCTTCAAAGGCTAAATATTGCCAGCTAGTGTTTTAATATTCTAAGTGCATCCTTGTAGTGACCGAAAGTATGCCTAGATCAAAAATTCATGTGAATGTACTCTCCCACAGGCAAGGAAAATGCTTGTGTGGTCATTAAACCTCTTTCAGATTTTTAAAAACAGGGCCACTTCATTGCATGGCTTCTGAGTGCATGACTAATTGGGAGTCTATTGATAATTACAATGGAGTCAATCAGTGAGAGCACCCCTGGCAGGCCTGTGGAGAGATAAGAGGCTGTTCAATGTAGGCTAAAAGGCCGCATTACTAAAAGAGCATCAAGAGCAACATCAAAATGAACATTCCCCAACCACAAACCTCCCTTTCATCTGAGAAATATTCCGTAATGTGAATGTTACAGGAAATTGATTTTTTTACTGCCTTTACACTGGGCCCTCGAAATGGCATTTAACCCTTTGCACTCAGGCCCTCAGTAAATGCCATTTACCCTTTACACTGGGTTCTCTCTCCTCAGGTACTGTCTCCCTCTCCCTTCAATCTGCTGTCATCAACCCTCTCCTCAAAAAAACAACCCTCGATCCCTCCGTCCTTGCAAACGACCACCCCGTCTCCAACCTCCATTGCCTCTCCAAAGTCCTTGAACGTGTTGTCACCTTCCAAATCTGTGCCCATCTTTTCCGCAACTCCATGTTTGAATCCCACCAATCCGGTTCCTCCGCCTGTCACAGTACCGAAACGGCTCTCATCAAAGTCACAAATGACATCCTTTGTGACTGTGACAAAGGCAAAATATCCCTCCTCGTCCTTCTTCACTTGTCTGCAACCTATGACACGGTTTACGCACCAATGTCAGTGTTCTCGCTCAGGCCAACATCCCCAGCATCGAAGCACTGACCACACTCGACCAGCTCCGTTGGGTGGGCCACATTGTCCGCATGCCCGACACAAGACTCCCAAAGCAAGCGCTCTACTTGGAACTCCTATACGGCAAGCAAGCCCCAGGTGGGCAGAGGAAACACTTCAAGGACACCCTCAAAGCCTCCTTGATAAAGTGCAACATCCCCACCGGCACCTGGGAATCTCTGGCCAAAGCCCATCCTAAGTGGAGGAAGTGCATCCGGGAGGGCGCTGAGCACCTTGAGTCTCGTCGCCGAGAGCATGCAGAAAACAGGCGCAGGCAGCGGAAGGAGTGTGCAGCAAACCAGACTCCCCATCCACCCTTTCCGCCAACGACTGACTGTCCCACCTGCGACAGAGACTGTAATTCCTGAATTGGACTGTTCAGTCATCTGAGAACTCACTTTTGGAGTGGAAGCAAGTCTTCCTCGAGTTCCAAGTAGAGCGCTTGCTTTGGGAGACTTGTGTCGGGCTTGCGGACAATGTGGCTTGCCCAACAGAGCTGGTCGAGTGTGGTCAGTGCTTCGATGCTGGGGATGTTGGCCTGAGCGAGAACACTGACGTTGGTGCGTAAACCGTGTCATAGGTTGCAGACAAGTGAAGAAGGACGAGGAGGGATATTTTGCCTTTATCACAGTCACAAAGGATGTCATTTGTGATTTTGATGAGAGCCGTTTCGGTACTGTGACAGGCGGAGGAACCGGATTGGTGGGATTCAAACATGGAGTTGCGGAAAAGATGGGCACAGATTTGGGAGATGACAACACGTTCAAGGACTTTGGAGAGGAAAGAGAGATTGGAGATGGGGAGGTCGTTTGCAAGGATGGAGGGATCGAGGGTTTTTTTTTGAGGAGAGGGTTGATGACAGCAGATTGAAGGGAGAAGGTGAACAGTACCTGAGGCAAGACTGCCTATGATGATGACCACTCTATCCTTCTCCAAAGCCTCTCCACCATCGTCCAGCTGGGTGGGACTCCACTCACCTGGTTCCATTCTTATCTATCTAATCGTAGCCAGAGAATCACCTGCAATGGCTTCTCTTCCCACTCCCACATCATTACCTCTGGTGTCCTCCAATGATCTATCCTTGGCCGCCTCCTATTTCTCATCTACACAGCATCATTTTCCACATGTACGTTGATGACACACAGCTCTATATCACTACCACTTCTCTCGACCCCTCCATGTTCTCTAAATTATCAGACTGCTTGTCCGACATCCAGTTCTGGATGAGCAGAGATTTTCTCCAATTGAAATTGGGAAGTCCGAAGCCATTGTTTTCTCTCCCCGCCACAAACTCTGTTCCCGTCCCTGACTTCATTCCCTGACTTCATTCCTCTCCATTACAACAGTGACTACACTCCAAAAGTACATAATTGGCTGTGAAACGCTTTGAGACAACAGTGGTCGTGAAAGGCGCTATATAGATGCAAGTCTTTCTTTCTCTCCCCAACCTCTGTCTGAGGCTGAACCAGACTGTTCGCAACCTTGATGTCATATTTGACCCTGAAATGAGCTTTCGACCACATATCTGCAGCATAACTGACAGCTTATTTCCATCACCGTGATATCGCCCGTCTCCGCCCTTGCCTCAGCTCTTCTGGTGCTGAAGCCCTCATCCATGCCTTTGTTAGCTCTAGAATTGACTATTCCAATGCACTCCTGGCTGGCCTCCCACATTCTACCCTCTGTAAACTAGAGGTAATCCCAACTCGGCTGCCCATGTCCTAACTCGCACCAAGTCTCACTCACCCATCAACCCTGTGCTCACTGACCTACATTGGCTCCCGGTTAAGCAACGCCTCGATTTCAAAATTCTCATCCTTGTTTTCAAATCCCTCCATGACCTCACCCCACCCTATCTCTGTAATCTCCTCCAGCCTCATACCACCCCCCCGCGAGATGTCTGCGCTCCTCTAATTCTGCCCTCCTGAGCATCCCTGATTATAAACGCTCAACCATTGATGGCCGTGCTGTCTGTTGTCTGAGCCCCAAGCTCTGGAATTCCCTGCTAAACCTCTCCGTCTCTCTACCTCTCTTTCCTGCTTCAAGATGCTCCTTAAAATCTATCTCTTTGACCAAGCTTTTGGTCACCTGCCCTAATTTCTACTTATGCGGCTTGGTGTCAATTTTTTAAATCTCATAATACTCCTGTGAAGTGCCTTGGGATGTTTCACTACATTAAAGGTGCTCTATAAATGCAAGTTGTTCTTGTTGTTCTCTGTAAATGGCATCAACCCATTACACTTGGATCTGTAAATGGCATTAACCCATTACACTTGGATCTGTAAATGGCATTAACTCTTTGCATGTGGAGTGCAAATCAGGCCACAAAGCTTGATCTGTTGAACACGATGTCTGACAGGGACTCTCCCCCGCTTCAATCTGGTATCGAGTCAGAACCTAACTCCATGTTCAGGGCGGATTTAGATAGTAGCTGCAGTGAAGGTGCCAAATGAAACCGCTTCACACCCAATATGACAGTTGTAGTGTAAATGCACCCTCCGTGACATTCTCCTAACTACCAGTGTCTGACGAAGCATCGATGGGCTTGATGCGGACTGCTGCAGCTAGAGCACGGAGGGTGGGCCTATGAGCAGAGGTTGAACAATTGCTGTATATAATGCTGGCTCCAACCCTCACCTTTCCATTCAATCTTGCATTGCAAAAAGCCTCAAAACAAGTGGAAAATGTGAGCTCTACCCCTCCTCATTGGGGAAGGGTTCAGAGCAGATGCTCAAAGTCACCGTTGTGGCCTTGCAATAACTTTGCATTTATAGCCTTCACACGCACAGTTGCTGTTTTAGAGTGATGAGAACAGCTGCTTCAATATTGCTGCTACACTCCAAATCTGACCTGCAGTTTCAATCCCCAAGCATCATTATATTGTGGAACCACTGTGTATATGTATATATATATTTATATAACATACTGGGTTTTTAACAGACCAGGAGGAATTCAAGAGATTTTACAATGCACTCGAGAATTGCCAACGACCCACAATTCCAGTCAGTGTTTTAATTTATTCATTCTTGGGATGTGGGCGTCGCTGGCAAGGCCGGCATTTATTGCCCGTCCCTAATTGCCCTTGAAAAGGTGGTGGTGAGCCGCCGCCTTGAACGGCTGCAGTCCATGTGGTGAAGATACTCCAACAGTGCTGTTAGGGAGGGAGTTCCAGGATTATGACCCAGTGATGTTTGACTCTATTATATCGGTAACTTATGTCCCTGTACACATTTTCACTCCATTTTCTCCCCAGCGATTATTACTCACCAACAGACATCTTCCTTCATCTACTTTAGCGGTAACTTTTTGACGAGGCACTGATGGACACATTCCTCCCCATTTTCCCTCGCACCCCCTTCAAAGTTAAGAGTCTGCCTATGTTGCATTCCAGTGTCAGCTGTGGCCCAGTTGGTAGCGCACTTGTCTCTGAGTCAGAAGGTTGTGGGTTCAAATCCCACTCCAAGAACTTGAGCACATAAAATCCAGGCAGACACTCCAGTGGAGTGCTGTACTACTGAAGATGCAGTCTTTTGGATGAGATGTTAAACGGAGATCCCGTCTGCTCTCTCAAATCGACATAAAAGATCCCATGGCACTATTTCAAAGAAGAGCAGGGGAGTTATCCCCGGTGTCCTGGCCAATATTTGTCCCTCAATCAACATATCTGGTCATTATCACATTGCTGTTTGTTGGAGCTTGCTGTGCGCAAATTGACTGTCACGTTTCCTACATTACAAAAGTGACTACACTCCAAAAAGTACTTCATTGGATGTAAAGCACTTTGTGACATCCGGTGGTCATGAAAGGCGCTATATAAATGCAAGTCTTTCTTTTTTTGTTTTCTTTAATGCTGCTTTGAGGGACTGCCTATGATGACATAGCCAACAGGAATTTTGCTTTTCTACATTTTGTCCCAAAATTTTTTATATTTACTCTGCCAGTCAATAATTTTTTTTCTCAAATGGTGGATTAGGGAATTACGTGAGTTAAATCCACAACAATATAAGTGCCTGGCTCTCTCAGTCATCACTTGGCAATGAAATCTAGAAAAATATGGAAGTGTTATTTCACATCACAATCAACACACAAAGCGCTGCTACACATTGTACACCCTGCAGGAGCTTTGGGAGATTGACAAACTTGCCATTTTGCCCATCTTGTCGCCCAGCTGATTATCTTTCCACCTTTCCCATCCCCCTTCAACTGGAATGTTTCCTTCTTCTCCTCACTGTGTGAGTGTGGAAAGAGCTGTTAGCCGCGATATTGCTTCATTGGTGGGGAAATCCTGAATCAGAACACTAACCTGTCCACCTGACTGCCCATTTATCCCCAACTGAAGGGTTGATTTTAACTGGGGGCGGGATTTGTACGTGGTGGGGCCCGAGGTGGATGGCAAACCCTCCGAACCCCTGCAACGTGAGGCTCCCGGCAGACTTGAACTCCCAGGCTTCACCCATGTTGGCCGCACCCCAGCGTGATGTGGCAGGTATCCGGCGGGCAGGATAACGTCAGGCGGCAGGTGGCCACTGTCGGGGACCCGAAGGAACGGTCCTCGGCATAGAGGTAAGTGGTCGGAGTGGGGGGAGTTGGGGGAAAGCCTCGTGGACGAGGGAAGGGGGGGGGGGGGGGGAACCCTAGGTCATAGAATCATAGAAATTTACAGCACGTAAGGAGTCATTTCGTCCCATCGTGTCCGCGCCGTCTGACAAAGAGCTATCCAGCCTAATCCCACTTTCCAGCTCTTAGACCTTGTAGGTTACGGCACTTCAATTGCACATCCAAGTACTTTTTATATGGGTGAGGGTTTCTGCCTCTGCCACCCTTTCACGCAGTGAGTTCTAGACCCCCACCACCCTCTGGGTGAAGAAATTTCCCCTCAAATCCTCCCACCAATTATTTTAAATCTATGCCCCCTGGTTGTTGACCCCTCTGCTAAGGGAAATAGGTCCGTCCTATCCACTCTATCTAGGTCCTTCATAATTTTATACACCTCAATAAGGTCTCCCCTCAGCCTCCTCTGTTCCAAAGAAAACAAACCCAGCTGATCCAATCCTTCCTCATGGCTAAAATTCTCCAGTCCTGGCAAAATCCTCGCAAATCTCCTCCGTACCCTCTCCAGTGCATGGCAGGCTTAAGCTTTCCTTGTGGCACCCACAAAGAACAAAAAATTACCTTTTACTCTTCTGCCCCCGGCTGCTTTTCCTGGCATTGTTGCCTCGCCCCGACTCGGACTCCCAGTTAAGATGGCAATAGAAACATAGAAACATAGAAAATCGGTGCAGGAGTAGGCCATTCGGCCCTTCGAATAGGGCTCGGATGATGCCATCATAGCCCGATCTGAATATTTAAAGAAGGCCCTGCACTGCCTGCCGACGGGTGACCCTGTTGCCCACTCAAAAGAGCAGGTTAAGGTCAGAACCCGCGGGGAGGCAGCCGGATGGGTGCAGGTCTGTCCCGGGGGTCATTTTAACTGCCCGCTGTTTCCGCTGGATGGGCACGGCTAAAATTGGCATTGAAGTGATTGCCTTGCTCCACTTGCCACCTCCCCTCCCACACTGTCCGACCGCTCACTTTCCTCGCAGCCCCCCCTCCCGCCCCCCCCCCCCCCGAAAAAAATGATGATGTTGTTGGCTGGGATATCAAACATCTTTGCAAAGGAAATAAATAAAACCAGTCACTCCAGTCGCCTCTCTGATATTTTGCACGCAGCTGTGCAGCACCCTCTCAGTGGCTTTTATGAGTTGTCAAGATTGTTTCAGACAAGCTCATTCTATAGAGTGTGCTGGCCGTGAAATAAGGTCCTGACCTTTGAACTGATGGTCATTCTGCATCTGTGGGCTACGTGGTTGGAACAGCCTGGGTGGCGAACTTTAAAAAAAAAGTCACCCTCATTCTGCCCTGTAATTTGTACTCGTGCAAAGTCCTCGAGGCAGTGGAAAGGATTCAAAGGAAGGCAACAGATTACTGAATAATAGAGAGGCTGAGGGACCGCTGTCTACCGTCTCTGGGAAAAAAAATTAAGGAATTCACCCTCCAAAAAGAGAATCAATTCACTTGTTGTGCGAAGGCACTTTGAACAGCAGCAAGAGAAGATAATGTTTGTAATGTTTAGATTCCTGCCGCAGTTTTACATCTATCTGATTCAGACCCTGAATATTTGCATAATTGTTACATAATTTAATAGAAGATTGATTTGACATTGATAACCTTCCATTGCGCATAGGTTGACGTTAATATTCCTCAGACCTACTGCATTGAGCATCTGGTTAACAAAAATATTGGCTGTATCTTCTTTAACTTACTCAAACCATATGTTGTGTGTGGGTGGAAGTGCTGCAGATTGGAGCTTAGGGACCGGAACTGAGTTTGGACCTGTTTTCTGGATCCTGACTCGGTGCTGTGTGACCAGCCCGAGCCCGAACCAACATGTCTGGGGAGCGATGGATATTGGTCATCAGGTCCCATCGATGTGCATGCTTGCTTGAATTGTCAGCACTGGTCACACCTCCACAGGCAACGTGTCTGGTAGTATATTTTGGTGTGACCCTCCTCCTTTAATTTTAAGTATGCAATGTTTTACATCAATAGCAACTGGGACTTTGTATCATGCTTTTAATGTAGACAAACTCTCCAAGGTGCTCCACAGATAGACGGATCTTTAAGGTTTACTGTATGAAGCAGCCAGCAGCGAAAGAAAAAAAAACTTGTATTTATATAGCGCCTTTCATGACCTCAGGACATCCCGAAACACTTTACAGCCAATGACTTGCTTTTAAAGTGTAGTTACTGTTGGAAACACAGCAACCAAGTTGTGCACAGCAAGCTCCCACAAACAGCAATGAGATATTGTCCAGGACTCCGGGGACAACTTTGCTGCTCTCTTTTGAATAGTGCCATGGGATTTTTTTAGATGCATCTGAGAGGGCAGCCAGGTCCTCGGTTTAACGTCTCATCCAAAAGATGTCACCTCCAACAGTGCAGCACTCCCTCAGTAATGCACTTGAGTGTCAGCCAAGATTGTTGTGCTCAAGTTCCTGGAGTGGGACTTGAACCCACAACCTTCTGACTCAGCGGTGAGAGTGTTGCCCACTGAGCCATAGCTGACACCTGTAATGTGTAGATTGTAGAGAGGCCTATTCCCTTATTTGAATTACTCAATGTTTTCCCCCCCCCCCCCAAAAAAAAACGTAGTCACATCTGAGCTGCTACCATCATCGGGGTAAATATTCCAGTGTGTCAACTCCTCAGGAAACTGGGAGCGCAAATCGGGAAATGTTGAGCTCCCAGTGCAAGATCCTGTGCTCATTAACTTTACTGGAGACACAATGGCAGGCCGGAATCACGCAGTGTCATGATAGACACTCCCAGTGTGCACCAGGAGCCGACACAATGGCATTCTAACCCCATCACTCCCAACTCCAGTTCAACATTCAAGGCAAATCTGTTGCCCAGTTCAATGTATCCATTTTCTGTCTATCGTGAAACTTTTTTTTTTTAGCTTGAATTAAAAATAGAAAATGCTGGAAACACTCGGCAGGTCAGGTGGAAGCTGGGGTTAACGTTGTCAGTCGATGACCTTTTGTCAGAACCTGAAGTGTTATTGGCCCGAAGCGTTAACCCTCTCTTCCGCTCCCCAGGCGTTGCCTGACCTGCTGAGAGTTTGGTTCAGATTTCCAGCATTCATTTACATGTCGAGGCTTAGCAAACTGCTGGTACTTGGTACGTACAGCCTTGACTTCACATGCCTGGATTTGTGTTAGTTTCTAGCTTATCTGCTTTGTGATTGGAAAGTGTGGAAGTGGGGAGTCCAACAGGGAAGAAAAGCTGGAGAAAATAGTTAGCAAATGGAGGGTTTTCATAAATTCCTTTGCTTGTGACTCCGGGGGCGTACGCGGGGGAATAAATGTCTCTCATTTGACATTTAATGATAACATGTTTGTCATTCTTTGCAGGAATCTGATGCCCAAAGCACTTGATGGTCAGATTGTGATGGAGAAAACACCCAGATACTTTGTGACAGCAGAAGCTCCTGCCCGTATTCATGCGATGTCCAAAGACACCAAACTAATAGTGGTTGTGCGGGACCCAGTGACGAGAGCAATCTCGGACTATACCCAGATCATCTCGAAAGCACCCGACATTCCCAGCTTTGAAACGCTCACTTTCAAAAACAGGACTACGGGCCTGGTTGATGCGTCGTGGAGCCCGATATGGATCGGGATCTACGCCCAGCACTTGGAGAACTGGCTCCAGTATTTCCCCTTGTCCCAGATGCACTTTGTCAGTGGGGAGAGGCTGATCAGCGACCCGGCCGGAGAGCTGGGCAAAGTCCAGGACTTCCTCGGTCTGCAGAGAATCATAACGGATGAACATTTCTTCTTCAACGAGACCAAGGGCTTCCCTTGCCTGAAGAAACCGTCGGGCAATGGCAAGCCCCACTGCCTGGGCAAAACGAAAGGCAGGATCCATCCCAACATTGACTCAGGGGTGGTAGAGAAACTGCGGGAATTCTATCGGCCTTTCAACAGGCATTTCTATCAAATGACCGGGCAGAACTTTGGCTGGGAATGAAAGAGGCGGGAGACAAGGGGAGAAGGTCATCAGACTTGAGTCCATGGCAAAGAACTGAAAGGACTGCAGAAGTAGGAGATGCCGATTGGCGCACCAATCACAAGTTCACAAGTTGAAGATGCAGCACGTGCATTTATCATCTTCAGGAGCCGTGTCAGTGTTCTGTGTATTCTGCATCTACTAACTTACAAATCTCGGAGAGACTAGAAAAACTGCGGACATTTTAACTCAATATTTACTCAACTCTTCATCACACCTTAAGGAGGCAATGTCCATCTTGCAGGGCAGATTGACTTTATTTTTGCTTGCAATGAGCCTGAGCAATGGTTGTTGATTTTTTTTATATATACATATATATAAATATATATATATATCTATTAACAGCAGTGTCACAAAAGTGAATAACATCAGGGCTGATATCCCTTTAGATTTACTCGCACTCGATAACTGTACCACAGAAAAGATTGTCATTTTTATGAAGTAATGCTTTGCTATCGTATGCCACACTGTATTGTGGATTATCACTTCCTTTGTGTGCTCACAGTTACTGCTTTGTTGCAACAGCAGCATCCTGACACCATAAAAGAGCTTAACTGCTTGCATTGTTTTTACTTTAATTTCCAATGGACTTTAAACTAATTTACCTCCCCCACCCCATAATACTACCTGTGATATAACTGAACGGAGTGCAGCGGAACATCTGATCTATCCCATCTGTGAGAAAAGCTTTTATAACTCGCTTGTGCTTGGAGTTACGAGATCCTACTCTCTCATAGAATAAAGCCAGCATTCTATTCTTCCCCATTGTGTATCCTTTATATATATTATATATATGTGTGTGGTCGTTTTCCGCGATTCATTCTATTTTTCACAGCTCCAGTAAAGTTCGCATAACAGAAGTGATGCTACTGCTTCTTTTTGTCTCATTTGAACGGTTTTCAAAATCTGCAAAAATTTACACATTGTCAAGGAGCCCCCTGACCTCCATAGCAATCTTGAAGATCCCCTGCAAATACTGGTACAGTCCCCCCCGGATGAACCCCAGCAAATATTGGTACAGTCTGGGGGGAATGAACCCCAGCAATCGGTACCGTCCTGGAGCATGAACCCCAGCAATTGGTACAGTCGTGGGGAATAAACCCCAGCAAATATTGGTACAATCCTGGGGAATGAACCCCTGCAAATATTGGTTCATTCCTGGGGACCCCCTGCAAACCCTGGATGCATTGCGGGATTACCCCCTTGAAGACACAAACATAGTCCTGGGTGCCACCTGTCCAAACATCCAAAAGAACAGTAGCTAGCCTAAAGATAAGTGGTGCTACCACTGCAGAAAATGCATCTTATACTAGTGTACAACAACCAAAATAACATAACACATACAGAAATCTAATGATTTCACAGGCCTTCCAGGAGCTCCTTAAGGACCAACTTGCCTCCAGGAATTACACTTTGAGAACACAGGCTTCTAATTAAGGTCTAACAACATGCAGCAAATGATGGAAGTGTGATATACTGCCTGAGTACAGCAATTTTGCTACTAGATATTCCCAGAGGCAGACAAAATGCCAGTTTCTGAGCCGATCTGAGTGATAATAAGTCACTTGCTGCAACAAATCACTTGCCTTACGTATGATGCACTTACTAATTTAGCCATCTCCATTCAAATGTATGCAAGGAGACTCACGCGCCACCCTTATCAGTTCAGCCTCTTAATCATCCAGCTGATTTGAACCCTTCCTGACTCCTGGGAGTTTAATCTGAATAAAACTGTCACAAGTTACTTTTGGTGTTATAAAAGATATCTGTCTCCTGCTTCTACTCTCCTTACTTGCTGTTGGTCTGTGTACAGCTTCTAAAGGCCAATCTACATCCTCCTCCAGGAAGCATGATAAACAGCCTCAGCTTCTGTAACCGTTCTGTTATGTTTTCTGGTTTTAATTAAATCTCATGCGAGAATGGCTAGGCAGTAAGATTTCTCCCTTGTTAATTAAATATTGGGAAGACCGAAGCCATTGTTTTCGGTCCCCGCCACAAACTCCATTCCCTAGCCACTGACTCCATCCCTCTCTCTAACGTCTGTCTGAAGCTGAACCACACTGTTCGCAACCTTGGTGTCATATTTGACCCTGAAATGAGCTTTCAACCACGTATCCGCGGCATAACCAAGACCGCCTATTTCCACCTGCGTAATATCGCCCATCTCTGCCCTTGCCTCAGCTGATCCACTGCTAAAACCCTCACCACTGCCTTTGTTAACTCAAGACTTGACTATTCCAACGCACTCCTGGCTGACCGCTCACATTCTACCCTACATAACCTTGAGGTCATGCAAAACTGGGCAGCCCAACTTGCATCAAGTCCCATTCACCCATCACCCCTGTGCTCGCTGACCAAGATTGGCTCCCGGTTAAGCAGCGCTTAGATTTAAAAATACTCATCCTTGTTTTCAAATCCCTCCATGGCCTCACCCCTCGCTATCTCTGTAATCTTCTTCAGCCCCACAACCCCCCCCCGAGATGTCTGCGCTCCTCAAATTCTGCCCTCCTGAGCATCTCTGATTATAATCGCTCAACCATTGGTGGCCGTCCCTTCTGTTGCCTTGGCCCCATGCTCTGGAACTCCCTCCCTAAACCCTTCCGCCTCTCTAACTCTCTTTCCTCCTTTAAGACGCTCCTTAAAACCTATGTGGCTCAGCGTCACATTTTTTGTCTCATAATATTCCTATGACGCGCCTTGGGACGTCTCACTACATTAAAGGCGCTATATAAATACAAGTTGTTGTGGCCCATTAGAAAAGGTTCAACCTACTGACATGGAATCCAAGCCAAGTTCGCACCAAACCTGAGCAACTAAAAGGCCCGGATTTTAACTGCGCCCCCGCCGACCCCAGCTGGCTGAGGGGGAGAGGGTAAAATAACCCGAGTCAGTTACCCTCTCCGATCCTGCTTCCTTCCTGATGAGCCCCCGTGTTAATCTACTCTTTTGAGCAGGCGAGTAGGAAGGAAGCGGGGTCTTACTTTAAATATGCAGATCGGGCCCGATGGTGTCATCAGGACCCGATCTGCAATTTCAATCTGAGGGGAGAGGTGGGGCAGGTGATGTGGGGAGGTGAGGAGGGGGCCATGTTGTTTTCCCCATTAAGCCATACCTGCCTGGGTCTGGATCCTCGCCAGAAGAGGTTTGGCCCAGTGATCTGGCTCCCGGCAGCTAAATTTGAAATGTATTTTTCAGGCTTCCTTGTGGGCCGGACAGAAGTGTTGCTCTGGGCCACACAGGGAAGCCCCGGGGCTGCCTTGCACCGGGTTCCTCCCTCCTCCCCTGATCATGGTTAGACCCACCCCGGTAACTGCCGGCGACCGTCCCCAATGTGTCCCTGGCTGTGTCCTTCTGCCACCAAGTCCCAATAATCTGCAGCAGATGCACCGCCCGCTTGCCAGGCTCTCAATCTGGCCGGGTGTTGGGTGTGAGTCTGCTGACGATTATTGAAATGAGACCCTGCTGTTAAGAGCGACAGCCAGGGCTGGGTTTCCCCCCACTGCCGTGGTATCCCACACCCTCCCTGCCTCCCCGTTAATATTGGGCCCAAAGTCTTTCCTTTGGTTAAACAGCAAAAATGGCTTTGCTCCTGGTTTCCATTTGGTTGATTTGAGATGAGAGGAGAGAACATTTTTCTCTTGCCTGAATGTGGAAGTATGTAAGATTGCCATGTGTGCCCTCTATAGGTGCTGTATAAATGGAAGTTGTTCTTATTATTGAACTATCCGGGTTCAGGGACTATGCGATTTCAGGCTCAGATTAGTATTTGTCTTTTGGACATCCCACCTTGTGGCTTAGGCTTCCTGACAACCAACATGGCAACAGAGTTGGCGGTGTTCTGCTATGCCCTGTAACAGTGACCATCGTCTCTCTCTGTATCCTGCCTCTTTTCCATCCCCTCAGATTTCCTTCCGAGCTACTTTCAAGAGTAAACGCTACACTTTTAGAATCATAGAAATTTACAGCACCAGCCGACCAAGAGCTATTAAGCCTGATCCCACTTTCCAGCTCTTGGTCTGTAGCCCTGCAGGTTACGGCACTTCAAGTGCACATCCAAGTACTTTTTAAATGTGGTGAGGGTTTCTGCCTCTACCACCCTTTCAGGCAGTGAGTTCCAGACCCCCACCACCCTCTGGGTGAAGACATTTCCCCTCAAATCCCCTCTAAACCTCCTACCAATTACTTTAAATCTATGCCCCCTTGGCTAGGGGAAATAGGTCCTTCCTATATCCACTATATCTAGGCCCCTCATCATTTTATACACCTCAATAAGGTCTCCCCTCAGCCTCCTCAGTTCCAAAGCAAACAAACCCAGCCATTTTGTAATATAAATTCTCCCAGTGATGGCCAGACTATTTCAATCCAGTGATTATTCATGGCACTTTCTTTATCGCAGCAGTATGTGTTTTTTAAAGCCCATTGCATCTCTAAATTGCTACACCTTCATGTAATGCGAGACATTTCAATGTAAGTGCCACATGAAGCATTTGTTCTCTTTCCCTGTTTATGGGTCTTGCAAATCCTCACACCTTACTCTGTGTGGAGGGGAAGGCAAGGAATTTGCTTGTGGGCCCCTTCCAATTCCACTCTTAAATTGGCCACCAGAAAGTGCCTTTGAGGGGCCTCGCCCTGTTTTATGGATGCTCCTCTGTTCAACCTCTTGGTAGAGTGATACAGCTGGGTCAGGGAACTCAGTGCTTAGAGGTCCTCAGGGACATGCCCACACTCTGGCCGGAATTCTGCCTACCTATGCGGGTGGTGCCCCATGGGGGGGGGCACGACCCCGCTGCTGGCTCCATCCCACTGTTCAAAATGAACTTACCTTAATGGGGCCTATTAAGTCTGCCCAGCGTGTTATCCGGCCCAATGAGATGGAGCGTGTCTGATGACATCATTCATGACGGGTTTTCAGTCGGGATCTTTAAAGGACCATGGCCATATTAGATTTGAAGTTTAATGTAACATAGTGCTGTCAGTGCACTGCAGCATTGAGGCAGAGGGCTGCACCCAGGTTCTCCGATGACTCCCTCCATGTGCTTATGGAGGGAGTCAGAGCACGCAGGGAGGTCCTCCTCCCTTCCGATGTGCGGAAGAAACCTCCCCAGGAGACCAAAACAGCCTGGCTGGAGACTGCAGAGGAGGTCACCAGCAGGGATGTGGTCAGGAGGACCTGGGTGCAGTGCCTCAAACATTTCAATTATCTCAGTAGATCAGGAAAGGTGAGTACAAAACCACACTTAACTTCGTCCTGCTGTGCCACTCATCACATCCCCATCACTCTGCCCTCCCAACTCTACCCCTGCACATCCTTACTCACACCAGTTTAACCTCCACCCATCCCTCTTTCTCTATCTACATTATCACATCCCCATTTCACGAGCCTCCCCTCACATTCACCATCATTCTAATGCAATTATACCGACTAACAACACACAAGGAGGCCACTTGGGTGTTTTATCCAATGTTTATATAAAGTTTCTGTTATTGTCAAACATAAAAATCTTTATTTTCAAAACTTTGCATTCTTGGACAGATTTGTGTGCACCTTTGGAAGTGGCTTAGTGAGTTGCAGTGAATGGTGAAACATAACGGTACCCCCCACAATACTGATGAGTGTGAAACGAATGACTTGGTCATTGCAGGGATGCTTTATGGTGTTGGTGTGGGGTGGTGCTAACCTGGCACATCATGTGGCAGTCATATGGGTGAACAGCATCAAGTGAAGTAAATCGGGCAATAATGAGGCCATCCCTGGCCTCCCAGGCAGCAATGTGCTCGGGTGCTGATGTCCATGCCCTGTGCAGCATCAGGTGATTGTGGAGAAGGCTTGGTGTTGTTGGTGCTGCTGGTGTGCCTGGTGCTGCTGGTGTTGGGGCTGATCATGTCAGATTCTGAGGACCAAGGTGAGACAGTATAAATGTTGATGGAATAGATGAAGTACAGATGACAAAAGCATTCTGTCAATGGTGAGAGAGTTTTTCAATGAGGTGACACTGGATGGAAACT
This sequence comes from Pristiophorus japonicus, assembly GCF_044704955.1. Classification (NCBI taxonomy): domain Eukaryota; kingdom Metazoa; phylum Chordata; class Chondrichthyes; family Pristiophoridae; genus Pristiophorus; species Pristiophorus japonicus. The sequence goes on from NC_091992.1 coordinate 84,592,670, forward strand.
TTGCTGAACACACTTGCAGCCTGCAGAATCTGTGCTGGAAATGGACTGAGCAACGGCTTCTGCCTAAGGAAAGTGACCATCTGTCAGGTGGGAGCTTTTACTGTACATTTGATGTTGGTATGCTTACAACCATATCTTAGAATTACAGCTTGGAAACAGACCATTCAGGCCAACCAGTCCACATTGATGTTGGCAGTAATCCTCACCCTACGCATCTGACTTCTTCCCATATCCCTTTATCCTGCTTTCCTTCGACTGGCTAACCATTTTCTACCCTCTGTAAACTTTGTCCTCTAATGCTCATCTGAAACTCTGCCCGTGTCCTAACTCACACCAAGTTCCATTCACCCATTACCCCTGTGCTCAGTGACCTACATTGGCTCCTAGTTAAACACTGCCTTGATGTTAAAATTCTAATTCTAGTGTTCAAATCCCTCCATGGTCTCACCCCTCCCTATCTCTGTAATCTCCTCCGGCCCTACAACCCTCAGATATCTGTGCTCCTCCAATTCTGGGCTCTTGGTCAAATTGGTTTCCGATCTCCTGGACTTCTCTAGGCATCTTGACTACGTTTCTGCTTTGAATTACACTGGATTACACTGTAAGCCTTACGTGCTGTGTCTCTATCTCTGCTTCTAAAATACATATAACTAAAAAAATAACTCTTAAACTGTGGGTGTGTCTCCGCTGAACTGGCTCTACTGGTTTTTCAGCTTCTAGTTAGCAGCTGCTGTTTCACTTGCTGTCCGATTACTCGTCCTATTGGTTTTCAGCTGCTCGCTGGCTTGTGCTTTTACTTTTTCTCCGGAGCTTTGATCTACGGTGGCCTCCAACTTGCATCTATTTTCCCATCATCTTTCTGCATCGCTACCGACTCTCATTCCTACTACAACAACCTCCATCCACGAACTCTATACCCTTCAAATAGCTTCTGGACTTCACTGGCCTGCTCGGACAGTGGTTAGTCAATGCTCCGCGCCGGTCCCATCCTGCTTACATTGGCTTTGCTCCTCCATAGGCCCTCTGACATTGACCCAGGTCTCCTTACTATTGTCTCCAGCCTATTCCCTGCTACCAGGAAACTTGTATCGCATTAATTACTACATTTAACCAGGCCTATGTATCCTGAGCTTTCCCCGTGTCTACTCATGTGCGCACTTTGGCTGCCGCTCCGGACCCAAGTCATTCAATACTTTTCCACTTTTTCCCCTCTTTTCCTGTTCTTTCTCTCCCTGCCTGACTGCTCCCTCCTGTTGTCATACCTCCTTTCATCCCTCCTCTCTCGGATACTCTGCCCTCCCAATCCCTACCCCAACCCTTCATTACTCTTCATTACTCTCCGACTTCCTACTCTCCAGCTGCCGTCCCAGGCTTGACTCCCTCCTAGATAAGTCTAAAGCTTCCCGCTGTGCCTCTCTTGGCATCCTACGAAGGGCCCATCGAGGCACGCTTCGCTGCCTCCTTACGAGCAGCAATCTCAACTGTCTCATCCTACTCTCTCACCAGCCTTCCTGCCAAGTGTGCCCACTGGGAGCTAACCTTGCCAATATCCTCACCATTCAACTCACCCCCCCCTCCCCCAGTGCTGAACTTGTGGACACTGGCACAGTGGGGCAGCCATCACCAACCCTCTCCGCATCTCCCTCCGAAGCGTCTGTTCACTTGCGAACAAGGCTCTTGCCATCCATAAGGTTAGCAGGATGATAGAATCGACATCATGGCCCTGATGAAAACTTGGCTGAGGGGTGATGACACCTTACCCTTAACTGAAGCCTCCCTGCCTGGCTATACCTTCCATCACCTGCCCCGCTCAGATTACCGTGGTGGCGGTGTGGCTGACATCACCAAATCACACCTTGGTCTGTCCCCTTACTCCTCTGGCCCTCCCAAGTACTATAAAAATATTATTATTGAGGTATCTTCACTGCTCTCCTCCCTCAGGCTCTGTGATTTCAACCTCCATCTCAATTCATCTAGCTCTCTCTCCTCTGAGTTCACCAGCCTCCTCTCCTCCCTTAATCTCTCACTCCATGTAAACTCACCAACCCATATTCACGGCCACCCCCTCAACCTTGCCATCTCTTGTGGCCTCGCTACTCCCATCATGTCAATCGCAGTTAAGGCCATCTCTGACCACTTCCTCGCATCGCCCTCCACTCACATCCCCATTCCATCCGCTCCCCCAACCCCACTTCCTTCTGTGTCCGTCCCTGGAAAAAACTCTTTCCTGACTCTCTTACAACTGCACTTATGAAATCCCAACTGTCCAGCCTTTAGCCCTCCATTCACCATGACATTTCTGCAGCAATCTGCTCAACCACACCCTCACCACCAGCTTTGATGCGCTAGTCCCTATTAAAACCATTACTCTCTCTCACCCTGGGTGTCTCCCTGGTACAGCCCTCATCTTAACTCCCTTAAGTCTGAGGGACGCAAACTTAAATGGATGTGGCGGACAACTGGTTTAACCATTCACTGCCAGATCTGACTGGACCACATATCAGGTCTTGCTCTTGTCTGCCAAAATTGCTCACTATTACAGAATCATTCTGGTATGCAAAGATAAACCCCAACTTCTATTCTCCACTGCTAACCATCTTCTTAAACCCTTCTCCCCAGTCTCCACCCTCACCTTCGAAAGCAAGTGTGAGGAGCTCATGGACTTCTTTGTCTCTAAGATTGAGACCATCCATTCAGCTGCCTCTGTCTCTTCCCTTCCTTTCTCTAGTCCACCACGCCAAACTTCCTCTAAGGATCCCCCCTGCCCTGTCCTTGAACACACATCTTTCTCCAGTTTATCTCTCTTCTCCCCTCAAGACCCCTCCAAGCTCATCTTGTCCATGAGACTCACTTCTGCTCCCTTGATCCTATTCCCACCAAACTGCTGACCACCCAATTTCCTTTTCTGGCTCCCATGTTAGCTGACATTGTTAATGGTTCTCTCTCCTCTGGTACTGTTCCCCTCTCCCTCAAATTTGTGATCATCACCCCTCTCCTCAAAAAAAAACAACCCTTGATCCTACCGTCCTTGCAAACTACTGTCCCATCTCCAACCTCCCTTTCCTCAAGTCCTTGAACGTGTTGTTGCCTCTCAAATTTGTGCCCATCTTTCTCGGAACTCTATGTTTGAATCCCTCCAATCAGGTTTCTGCCCCTGCCACACTATTGAAATGGCTCTCATCAAAGTCACAAATGACATCCTTTGTGACTGTGACAAAGGCAAACTATCCCTCCTCATCCTTCTTGACCCGTCTGCAGCCTTTGACATGGTTGACCACTCTCTCCTTCTCCAACGCCTCTCCACCATCACCCAGCTGGGTGGGACTGCACTCGTCTGGTTCCATTCTTATCTATCTAATCGTAGCCAGATAAAAACCTGCAATGGTTTCTTTTTCCGCTCCTGCATCATTACCTCTGGTGCCCTCGAAGGATCTATGTTAACCCCTCCTATTTCTCATCTACATGTTACCCCTTGGCGACATCTTCTGAAAACACAGCGTCAGTTTCCACATGTACGCTGATGACACCCAGATCTACCTCACTACTACTTCTTTCGACCCCTCCACAGTTTCTAAATTGTCAGACTGCTTGTCCGGGATGAGCAGAAATTTTCTCCAATTAAATATTGGGAAGACCGAAGCCATTGTTTTCAGTTCCCGACACAAATTCCGTTCCCTAGCCACTGACTCCATCCCTCTCCCTAACATCTCTCTGAGGCTGAACCACACTGTTCGCAACCTTGGTGTCATATTTGATCCTGAAATGAGCTTTCGACCACATATCCGCAATGTAACTAAGACCGCCTATTTCCGGCTCCGCAACATTGCCCATCTCCGCTCTTGTTTTAAAAAATAGAAAATGCACTTTCAAAGTAAGCCATCGATTGTGAAGCACGTTGGGATGTCCCGAGGATGTGAAACGATGCTGTTTTAATTGTATGGGAGCGGTTTGCTAATGGCCCAAAGCCGTTATTATTGCGCACTTCTTTGCTGAATTTCAGATTGAAATGTACGTAGAGACAAAATAACAAATACGATGTGTAGTACCATGTTATAAGGGTTCAAGAACGGCTCTGCTGAGGTGAGGTTGTGCTTGAAGATCCAACAAGCTGCCCCATGGAGTCAGAGGCTGGAATTTTCCGGGGTGGTAGCAGGCGCGATTGGTGATGGGTCGGGTAGGAAAGTTGTTATTTTATTTTGGAAACCAGCTGTCATCTCGCTCCCATGCACCTTTCCTACAGGTGTGTGTGTCATCGTGGAGCCGACCTGACCAGTAGCGACAAGGGACCTAATTGAAATCATTATCAGGGAGTTTATAGGCACTTAAGAGCCCATTTTCACTTACTTTTTAAATTTCCCTGCATGGCCACAGGATTCACGCAGCTCAGGAACCATGTCTGTCAACCTGAGGCAGGAATTCTGTGGCCATTGCTCCAGCTCATTACTTGACAACAACAACAACAACTTGTATTTCTATAGCGCCTTTAATGTAATAAAACGTCCCAAAAGGCGCTTCACAGGAGTATTATAGACAAAATATTTGTCACCGAGCCACATAAGGAGAAATTAGGGCAGGTGACCAAAAGCTTGGTCAAAGAAGGAAGGAGCGTCTTAATGGAGGAACAAGAGGTAGAGAGATGGAGAGGTTCAGTGCAGGGACACTTAAGGGGAAATGTTGGTCAAGTGAATTCCCCTTTGAATAATGTCACATCATCTTTTATGTACATTTGAGCAGGCAGACGGGGCCTTGGGTTAACGTCTCAGCTGAAAGCCAACACCTGCGACAATGCAGCACTCCTTCAGAACTGCACTGAAGTGTGAGCCTGGATTATGTGCTCCAGCCCATAGTAATGTGGAAGGCCCGAGTTTATTGTCGGACTCTTCTTCAACCTGTGGATGAACCCCTGGCACACCACCTGAGGTTGATCTGGGGACTGAAAAGTGAGTGTCAGCAGTTGATGCTGCCAATTGCTGCTGGGCAATGACAGCCTGGGTGTGTCCACTTATTGCAGCAGCTATCTCCGACATTCCCTCCCTAATCTATCCCAACACTGCACAAGCTGCCTCCGACATTCCCTCCCTAATCTCCGACATTCCCTCCCAAATCTCTGACATCCCCTCCCTCATCTGTCCCGACACTGCTCCCATTCCTCCAGACAGTGTTGCTACTTCTACTGAAAGTCCCCCTAATGCTACCCTCACCCCACCCATAGTGGCCAGGAGCGATCCGGTTAGCTCAATGCTCTCCCTACTCATTCTCATGATCTGTTCTATGTCCCCTGCATCCTGCATTTCAGGTTGAGCTCTCCTTCTCACCCTCCTCGGCCGTCTCTCGGGTGTGGCTTGCTGCGACCCACTGGGACCCGCAGCCTCAGACTCTACCCCATGAAATGTCGCGCCTGCTGCCCTTCATTGTCCAGCTCATCCTCGTCCTGAAGTTGATGAAGAATATCTGGACAAACGGCTTCCTGATCTTCTGCTTCAGCTTCTGTCTCTTCCTGATGTGCAACATCTGCAAAATATAACAGAGCAGATGTTTGGTTAGCAGCAGAGGAGGAGGCAGAGGGGGCAGGGTGACATGAGTACGTGGCAGGGCTTACCCTCTCTCGGTAACCTGGGCCCAGTGTCCACATTGTTGTTTGGATCTTCTCTTGCGGGATTTAATCATAGCAGCGATCCTCTGTTCCACGGCTGTTGGTTGCAGCTTACTTGGCGCAACTCCTCCAGTTTTTGACCTTTGATCTGTGACAACTTCCTCTGCAAAGATGAAAATAGAACTTTTTAAGAGAGGGTCCTTCTGCTGTGGTGGTCACACACACACACACACATCAGTCACATTTACAAATGTAATTGCAGTGCATCAATACTTACACTAATTGCTTGGCCAAGGTCCTGCCACTTCTTCTTGACCTGCACACCGCTTCTCGGGGTCATGGCCACGGCATTAAGCTCTTCTGCAACTTGGTCCCAAAGTTTTGCAAATAGAGAGGGTTTCAGTTTCTTTTGTCCCATTCTTCCATTGTTCTCCAGCACATCCCATCTCCTCTCAATGATGTCGACCAGGGGCTCAATTTCTTCTGTTAGAAATCTCTTGGTCCTTCCCCCTGCCCCTTCTCCTTCCCCTTCCCTTGGATCCATCTTTTGCAGCTAAAATTTAAATGTCCAGATCCAGCTCCGATCCCAATCTGTTCTCACAAGCTCTTGATCCGGACCAGGAAGTTCACTATGGCTGTGCAGACATTCCCGTCATGTGGAAAAAGGTTATTTTTTTCGGTACATGCTCACTGATTTCTCAGCGCACATTTGAAGCTCCACCCCCAGATTTAACTTCAGGTACCGCAGTGCCAAAATTACATATTACTTTGGCGAAAGTTGTATTTTTTTTCCCGCCGCAATCAAGCACAAAAAAAATCGGCCATACAGCGTCCTGGGCACCAAAAATCGGCAAAGAGGAAAATAGAGCCCTAGGTGTATAGCTGTACTGTCGGAGGGGCAGTGCTGAGGGACTGCTGCACTGTCGGAGGGGCAGTGCTGAGGGAGCGCTGTACTGTCGGAGGGGCAGTACTGAGGGAGCGCTGCACTGTCAGAGGGGTTGTGCTGAGGGAGTGCCGCACTGTCGGAGGGGCCGTGCTGAGGGAGTGCCGCACTGTTGGAGGGGCAGAAGGAGCAGCGTGGCAGCATACCACTCCAGGGAGCAGCACGTGCTGGAACAGGAGAGCAACGGCAGCGAAGAGGGATGTCACCAATATCCAGGTCGGTGATTGGAGCGTGGGCAGGTACAGCAGGAGCGGTGAGGTTGGGGCGAAGGAGTGGCGAGAGATTGTAGAGGGCGTGACTGGGGCCCAGGAGGTGGGTGGGTTCAGGGCCCAGAAGAGGCGAGGGCCCAGGGGCAGCACGGGCCAGCCCACACTGCGATATGTGTGCGCACTGGGTCCGTGCAGCAGAGCTGGTCTCCAGTCGTCTTGGTTAACCCTTTCTACTGGACCAAGACCTAGCTCTGTCAAGCCCGTGTGGTGGCTGGTGAGCAACGGCGACCACACATTAAAAAAATCCACGTACAGGCATCTTCCACCCTTCAAGATTTAGTTCGGGACCTGGAATTTTAGGTCCTTCATTGAAACACCTGTGAACTTTTTGACGTGGAAGCAAGTCGTCCTCGATTCGAGGGACTGCCTATGCTGATGATGATGACTGAGGGTGTGCTGCACTGTCAGAGGGGCAGTACTGAGGGAGCGCTGCACCGTCAGAGGAGTTGTACTGAGGGAGCGCTGTACTGTCGGAGGGGCAGTACTGAGGGAGCGCTGCACTGTTGGAGGGGCAGTACTGAGGGAGCGCTGCACTGTCGGAGGGACAGTACTGAGGGAGCGCTGCACTGTTGGAGGGACAGTGCTGAGGGAGCGCTGCACTGTCGGAGGGACAGTACTGAGGGAGCGCTGCATTGTTGGTTGGGCAGTGCTGAGGGAGTGCTGCACTGTCAGAGGGGTAGTGCTGAGGGAGTGCTGCACTATCGGAGGTGCCGTCTTTCAGATGAGACCTCTCAGGTGATTGTAAAAGATACCATGACACTATTTTGAAGAAGAGCAGGGCAGTTCTCCCTGGTGTCTTGGTTTCTATTTATCCCTCAATCAACACCACTGAAACAGATGATCTGGTCATTGTCACATTGCTGTTTGTGGGAGCCTGCTGTGTGCAAATTGGCTGCCGCATTTCCTATATAACAACAGTGACTACACTCCAAAAGTACTTCATTGGCTGTAAAGTGCTTTGGGATGTCCTGAGGTCGTAGAAGGCGCTATTTCTTAAATGCATCTCCCTTTGGTAATGGGGGTGCAGTAGCATAGTGGTTATGTTACTATACTGGTAATACAGAGCCCTGGACTAATGATCCAGAGACATGAGATCAAGTTGCACCATGGCAGCTGGGGAATATAAATTCAGTTAATTAAATAAATCTGAAATAAAAAGCTTGTATCAGTAATGGTGACCCTGAAACTGCTGGATTGTCGTAAAAACCCATCTGGTTCACTAATGTTCTTTAGGGAAGGAAATCTGCTGCCCTTACCCAGTCTGGTCTATATGTGGCCCACAGCAACGTGGTTGCCTCTTAACTGCCCTCTGAAATGGCCTAGCGAGACACTCAGTTGTACCAAATCGCTGCAAAGAATAGCAGTTCAAGAAGGCGGCTCACCACCACCTTCTCAAGGGCAATTAGGGATGGGCATTAAATACTTGCTTTGGAGGGAGTTCAGAGAAGGTTCACTAGGTTGATTCCGGAGATGAGGAGGTTGACTTATGAGGAAAGGTTGAGTAGGTTGGGCCTCTACTCATTGGAATTCAGAAGAATGAGAAGTGATCTTATCGAAACGTATAAGATTATGAGGGGGCTTGACAAGGTGGATGTAGAGAGGATGTTTCCACTGGTGGGGGAGACTAGAACTAGAGGGCATGATCTTAGAATAAGGGGCCATCCATTTAAAACAGAGATGAGGAGAAATTCTTCTCTCAGAGGGTTGTGAATCTATGGAATTTGCTGCCTCAGAGAGCTGTGGAAGCTGGGACATTGAATAAATTTAAGCCAGAAATAGACAGTTTCTTAAACGATAAGGGGTTATGGGGAGCTCGCAGGGAAGTGGAGCTGAGTCCATGATCAGATCAGCCATTATCTTATTGAATGGCGGAGCAGACTAGAGGGGCCTTATGGCCTACTCCTGTTCCTAGTTCTTATGTTCTTATGTTCTTATGAGCTAGGGGAGGGGAAATATCAGCTAACTTTGCCATTCATAATCATTACCTATTGCCATGTGCTTGAAAGTTTGTGTGTGTGTGCGTGTGTGTGTGAGCGCATGTTGGTCGAGGGCAGAACTTGGCTCAGCTATGATACATTACACGGTCAAATAGCTTGCTGATGCTCACCTTCTAGGCCCACACATGAAAAATGGCCACTTGGGCGAGCGAGCACCGGTGCAAAGACTGAGCTCCTTGAACAGTGAAGCAGCTTGGAAAAGGTTGCAAAAAAAATGGTCTGAATCACTACCCTACAGCGTAAATCAGCCAGGCTGCTCCCAAGTTTTGCTAGTCAGGGCGCGAGTCGGAGAATCGGAGCTACAGACCTATATCCGACTAGCATTCCCATCTAGCAAAGGCTTGTGGCCTCGCTGAACTTGCACATGACTATTTTAGAATGGCAGCTTCCTTATCTAGAAGTTGTACAACACCATAGTCAGTATTTTAATTTTAATTTTACGCCGCCTTCTTAGATAATCCCCCAGAGTCGGGGATGACATGCTTCCACACTAAAAGTGAGTTCTCAGGTGACTGAGGAGTCCAATGCGGGACCTACAGTCTCTGTCACAGGTGGGGCAGATGGTGGTTGGAGGGACGGGTGGGTGGGGTGCTTGGGTTGTCATGCGCTCCTTCCGCCGTCTGCGCTTAGCTTCCGTGTGCTTCCGGCGAAGAAACTCGAGGTGTTTGGTGCCTTCCCAGATGCTTCTCCTCCACTTTGAGCGGTCTAGGGCCAGGGATTCCCACATATCGGTGGGGATGTTGCACTTTTTCAAGGAGGCTTTGAAGCATTTCCTCTGCCCACCTGGGACTTGCTTGCCGTTTTGGAGCTCCGAGTAGAGCACTTGTTTTGGGAGTCGAGTATCGATGTGGCCCGTCCATCGGAGCTGATCGAGTGTGGTCAATTTTACGCCACATCCAGTCAGTGCAGCAAAATAGTGGAGCGTATTCTATTTCTTTTGCTCTATTTGGATCTTTTTGAAATTAGGATCACATCTCTGTACCTCTGATGATGGGTCTCCGGGATCTGACATTGCTCCATTGATGTCTTGCCAGTCTTTATTAAATGGCAGAATATTTTCAAGAGATGAGGGCCTTTGTACAGCTGTCTTCATCAAAGTGAGGGATGGCAGAATTCGGCGATTGAATATATTGTTATCTTCCACTCAGTAACAGCATCGAGTGCCCTGGCAATAGGCAGAACACAAGCCACTATCTTGACAACGTAATGGAGTCACAGCCTCATAACAGCAGTGCGTCCTGTTACACAAACGCCCCCTGATGTTTCTGCCGGTTGGTTTCTGAGATTTGCGATGATTATGCTCAATTCTGAGGCCGGTTTGCTGCTGTGAACACTCACAACTCGAGTGACATGCCCTAATTTATTTCATTATACCACACAGAGAGCCAAAACACCCAGTGAATCCCAATGCTGGAACACAGTTGAAGGGTTTGTAAACCATTCCAGCAAAACTGGACTTGTTCTTCCATCCCACAGAATACTGAGGTTGTGTTCTGGCCAACATTTATCCCTTAACCAACATCACTAACGCAGCTTATCTGGTTATTTATCTCATTGCATTTTGTGGGATCTTGTATAAATTGCATTGCAGCAGTGACTACACTTCAAAACCCCTTTTTTATTTCTTTATCACACCTTTCTTCCTTCTTTCTTTTCTCTCCCGACAGTCTCGGGTGTCATTTATGTTCTACCATATTATTTTGGAGGATGCTATTCATTTTCCAAGAGATTTTCGCATGAATTCACAACTTTTGCAGATTTACATGGTTTATGAGTTAATAACAATTATAAATAAAAGCTGGATGGGGGGGTTGGGATTTAAGGTAGATCTTTATTTCTTGAAGTGTGCTAATTAAGAGGTTTTAACGCAGTATTTTATAGGAACTGGATTCTGCTCAAGAAATTTTGGAAGGACATTGTGGGGAAGATATAAATTCGAAACAAGTCGAAAGGTCTGTGACAAAACGAATAAAGTAACAGTTACCACGCAGCATTCTGGAGCTTTAGGTGTTCATCCTCACACAGGTCAGAGAAGATAGGTCGCTCAGCGGAGCAGGATTGACTCCGGTTCCCTGGGCCCATGACTCTGCTATAGGTGAAGGGTGGATCCGATCAGCCTCCTCTCTCAGAGCCACCAGTAGGATTATGGAATCCGGCATACCCAGCGGGAAGCAGGACTCGCAGGAAGCACCGGTTGGGAAATGGTGGGTGTGCAGCTTGTGGTTAATTCCTTGCCACGAAAGAAAGACTTGCATTCTTTCCTTGCCATTAAAGAAAGACGACCTTAAGATATCCCAAAGCTCTTTACAGCCAATGAAGTACTTTTGGAGTATAGTCACTGTTGTAATGTGGGAACGCTGCCGCTCATTTGCGCACAGCAAGCTCCCACAGACAGCAATATGATAATGGCCAGATAATCTGTTCATTTTTAAAGTGATGTTGATTGAGAGATTAATATTGGCCAGGACACCAGGGGGAGCTTAAAACTCTTGCGCCTGGTAAAAGCACTTTTACCAGCGTAAGAGTTTTAAAACATAAAAAACATATTAAACTAAGGTAAGTTTATTTAAAACCCTAATTACAAAACTTTTAAAAAATCGTAAAAATATATATTTTTTCTAACACATTTAATTAACTTTAATTTAAATATGTGGGCTGTTTTTTCTATTTTTTTATTTGTGTTTAGGTGGTTTTGGGGGGGGCGGGGGTCTCATTCATAATAGTGAGAACTCCTACTTACGGAGTTCCCATTATTATGAATGGAAATACTTTATCTGGATTGGGTGTCCAGGCCCATGTGACTGCAGCTCCAGCTCTATGCCTGATGAGATGTGCACGCACTCCGATGCGCAGGGAGAGGAGGATTAAAAGTGCAATCGCTGGTGGGCGCCCGAGGCAGAAGGTAAGTGCACATCATTTCTCTTCTTTTCAAGTGACCGCCCGCGGGAAGCCCAGAACCGTGATTCCAGGGCCATTGTTTTCTCCCATTGATGCAAATCAGTGCCTCTTTAATATCTAAATTAATATTTAATCGACAATGCAATAGTGCTTTATTTGGTTCTACTCTAGCCTCCCTGGAAGTAATTAATGAACTAATTCGTGCCAGAACCGTCATTAATATTTCAACAGCTGAATTGAGTACACAGCCCCAGAGCACATGATCACAGTATTAATATAGAAGGGCGGCGACCTTCCCAGTATACACTGCAAGCAAATGGCTCCACCTCAATTTCCCTTCCCATCATGCCACACCCACCCTTTCCTGATTCTCGCACTTCATCGCGGCAGGAACAAACCCCCAGAGACGGCAACTGAAGGATCAAAATGACCATATTCGGAGTTCACTTGGAAAAGTATATGGGGCAGAAAATGCCTTGGGGTTGTGGGCATGGAGCAACGGATCATCTCAGGTGCAGGGAGAAACTGTCTCCAGTGGCAGAAGGGTCGATAACCAGAGGACACAGATTTAAGGTAAAAGGACCAGAGGCGACATGAGGAAAACATTTTTTGCACAGCGAGTTGTTGTGATCTGGAACACACGGCCTGAAAGGGTGGTGGAAGCAGGTTCAATAGTAACATTCAAAAGAGAATTGGGTAAATACTTGAAGGGAAAACAAATAATAGGGCTCTGGGGAAAGAGCGGGGGAGTGGGATTCATTGGCTAGCTGGGGAAAGAGCCGGCACAGGCACGATGGGCCGAATGGCCTTCTTCTGTGCTGCATCATTCTATGCTTCTATGGTTTGATGTCATCACAACTCCAAGACTATATGAAAAGGTTTGTACACTTTAACCAGTCAGTGTTGTTTGCTGGAAGGTCTTAAAGGGGCACTGTCCTTTTTTGGGAAGGGGATGAGCAAAAAGAGTACTGTGTTATTTTCTTCTGATGATATCACGTGTGAGCAAGCCAATGAGAGTGATATAATTACATCATGTGATTCTACATAAACATACAGCTTGCCAAATACCTTTGTATGAAGATGGAAATTCTTTACCATGACTAGCCTTTAAAAGCTATAGAAGCAGAAAGGTCTTCCTCGAATAAATATTTGACAAATTTAAAGATAATGCTTTATAAAGGTCTTTGCTGAGCTCTGTAGGACTTTGATGCAGGTTGAATGTTATATGTTTTTTATGAAGTCCAGTGACTGTCAGACCAGCAAGATTCAAAACAGCAGGCCGGAAGATGAGGTAAATCGCGAGGGAATGGATAGATGAGGGCTAGTTTGTGGTTTAAAAGCTTCTGCATTGTCACTGGAAGAGCCATTTATCGTGGAATTCCAGACCTAATGCCATTGTTGGTGGCCCATCAGTGCAAGGACTGCAGTGGTTCAAGGGAGAGTCCCAACGACCTTCTCAGGGAAACTATGGACATGTCCCACATCCCACCAACGAATGATAATATAAGGTGTAATGTATGCACCTGTGAGTATGCTCACATGTTTGTAGAGCGGTTGCCCGGCACGGCACCCATCCTGGGCCAATGTCCGGCTCGCGGCCAATGCCATCGAGTCGCAAAAAACAGCACTGGGCCCTGACTCCACTCGGTGCGTCGAGGAGGCTCAAGCACGTGGGCCGATCCCGTCCAAACTGACCCCCGTCCGGACAGAATTCCTCATTGGCGCCAAGCCCGAAACCTCCCTCGGGAGCCGGCGCCTCACAACTTGAGCCGCCTTCGGGAAATCCCCTCTGTGCTTTTCAGTTCTGCGCGGAGGGGTTCCTGTGTGGGCTGCTCTTGCACACTCTCCACTTTGCCATCCTCGTCTGCCGTCCGGACACTCCATAGTGCACTATCATGCCGTCCGGAGGAGGCAGGAGTCCCCAATGGAGGGCTCTCTATGCGGGAGTCCTCCCCTTTATTTATTGGGGATTTGGCCTGTAAGGTGTTGCAAGGGGCAGTCCCGTGCAATAAGTTTTTTAATCGGTTCACAGACTTCCGGGCTGCCTGCAATTTTTGCAGTCTGGATGAGTCCATGTTCCATGTTTTTATTGAGTGTGCGAGGTTGCAGCCCCTCTTCCATTATTTGACGGGGCTGCTCCTCAATTTTTGGCTGCAATGCAGTCCCACACTCCTGATCTTTGGGCAGCCTGTGCGGAGGGGAGCGGGCAGGTCGGAGGGCCTCCTCGTAGAGCTGCTCTTGGGCATGGCCAAGGTGGCCATTAACCGGTGTAGGCAGAGGGCAGTCGAGGGGGTCTTTCTGCCCCACTGCCTGCCTCTACCACGGCTACATTCGCACCAGGGTGGCCCTGGAGATGGAGCACGCGGTGTCCACCGGTACGCTTGCGGCCTTCTGCGAGAGGTGGGCACCGGAGGGAGTAGGATGCATCTTCACCCCCGGCAACCAAATTTTAATTTGACTGTAGTTTTTCAAAAGTTTTATTTATTAATTTGTCAGTTCCAAAGTCCCTTTAATAAGGGGGCGCTTGATTTAAAGTTCTACTTTATAATAGTTGTGGAGCTATTGAATTGTGAGTGATTTAGCCAGTTACATGATGTTGACAAGATTCAATAAAACCCCAGCCAGTTGGGTTCAGGGGATCCACAATGAGGTATGCGTTTGTGAGCCTAATGGATGAACTGGTAATGTGTAGTGTAATTGTTAAACCTTTGTTAATAAACCAACTGGTTCTTAATAGCAATGTGTTGCTATGAATTCCTAAGCAAAGAACCCATGAAGCAAATACATTACAAAATGGTGATGAGGATGGGAGTTTCTTCATGAAGAAATTTTGGTGGAATTTCCTTTTAGGAGAAGGCAAATGCAAGTGGAGCACAGCAAGAAGATATACCGGCAGCTTGCTTCCCGAATGAGAATCTGGTAGTACCATCTTTATTTGTGTGAGTACTGAACAGTGTTGAACTGACAAACAGAGCTTGTGGAAAGCCATTTTGAGTCATTGAAATGCAATTCAAGATTGTTGGGTCTTGTGAACATCACGTGACTGGCTAAGCCACTCACAATTCAACAGGTCTACAAACCTGTGAACATGCATTACATGACAGGATTGAGGGAGGGTAGGAGTTCCACGTTTTGAGGTGTTGGGAGAGAAGGTACAGGACAAACAGTGGACATTGAGAGGGAAGAGGACACAAGCAAAGTAGAAAAGTAAGGAGAGAATAGGAGACATTCTGACATGTTTTAGTTTGAAAGCTACCAGAAATTTCTTCTGGTATGAACATTTAACCCATTACACTCCCTGGTATGGAATCTGTAGAAGGAACAGGAATTAAGGAGTTGCATAGTTGGCTGCACAACGAGGGAAGATAAAACTTGAATAAAGTATCATGTAATTCTGGAAGAGTGGTATGTCAGACAACCTGCAGCTTTTGATGGAGCTGTGAGGACACAGCTTTAAGAAAGTTACATAACATTCCCCCCTCCCCCCCCGCACCTCCCCCCCCCCCACACATAGGGTCGGTGACTCAGGATGGAGGGAGGTCTGCAGGGAGGTAGAGCGGACTGGGTAGCAGAGAGAAGCTGTGCTGTTATAGATGAAAGTCAAACTACTGAAGAAATCTCGGTGATGGTTGTTCATTAATGGCTCAAAAGGGAATTGGACATATTCTTGAAAAAGGAATAATTTACAGGGCTATGGGGAAGGAGCTGGGGAGTGAGACTAATTGGACAGCTCTATCGAAGAGCCGACACAGGTACTTTGGGCCGAATGGCCTCTTTCTGAGCTGCAAGACCCTATGATTAATAGCATCTGAGTCTAAGACAGGAGGCTCCTGCAAATATAGAGCTCTACCTATTTAAAGAGATTTATACCACTTGTGTGGGAGCAGAAACTGTGGAGTAGATGCTTGTTAGTCAAGAGACTCACGTTTGCATAATTTATTCAGCCATGAGAACTGAAGGTAATTACTTACAATTCTCAACACATGAAATGCTCCGCAATTGTCCACTTTAAAAATTTGTCACATATAATAAATACGCTTACAATTGGTAGTTTTGGGGAGGAAGTGGGACTAGACATTATCTGTTTCCCACTACAGTTAGTCATTGATACAATGCAGTTCTGCTCTTGTTAATATTTACAGTGTTAAAGGGACCAGAACCCAAACCAGCTCCAGTTGTTACTGTTGTATCTTTGGGGCTGTTGACATTTCACTTTCTGCTGATGGGATTTTCAAAATGGCAGAGTTGGTGTCCTGGAGAGGTTTAAACCCTGGACAGTGACTGCTTTTTGGGTGAATTTTGTGCCCACCAGGGTGAAAGATGCCCGTGTTGGATAGTGGAACTCTTTCTCATCTGTTGTCACCACTATCACAATCTCCTACATTAGGAACGGTGCAGATGCAGAATAAATCTCCCTCTACTGCACCCTACAGCGCCAGTCTGAGATTTTACCAGTTCCCACACCGGCATCTGCGGCAGCTTCTCGGAATGTGATTGCCAATTATTGGTAAACTGTAGCATGCCCTGTACTGTGGGCCCGTGCCTTCTGGGAACTAACCTGAGGCTAGCCTCTAATTCTGCCCTCCTGAGCATCCCTGATTATAATCGCTCAACCATTGGTGGCCATGCCTTCTGTTGCCTGGACCCAAGCTCAGGAACTCCCTGTCTAAACCTCTCCACCTCTCTACCTCTCTTTCCTCCTTCAAGGCACTTCTTAAAACATACCTCTTTGACCAAGCCTTTGGTCATTTGCCCTAATTTCTCTTTATGTAGCTCGGTGTCAAATGTTTTGTCTCATAACACTCCTGTGAAGCACCTTGGGGCCTTTCACTATGTTAAAGGTGCTATTTAGCCAATCTCATTTGACATGGGGTTGTCACAGGCAGCAGACCAGAGGAGGCTTGCTGGCCATTAGTCCCGGCTGGATTAATACCAGCCTTGTGGGCTGAAAGGGCAATGAGGCAAAAGAGAGGCGAGATGCCTGAAAAGACATCTTACACTTTCAGGGTGAAGTGATCTCCAAAGGCAGCCCCAGGACGTTGTGACAGACAGAAGCAGATACTACCCGTGGTCAGGGCTAGTGAGCTACCATTCTTTCCCACAACACAGCTCACAAACTTTTGAGGCTCACATGCACAACATAAAAACATCTTTGAAGTCATTGGCAGGCCAATCCTAGTCCAATCAGCAAGCCCATTTTCTGCAGTTTGGGGGTATCCCTTGGTTAGGAGGGCCCACTTTCAACTCGTGTCTGATCTCATAGCCTCAATACAGTAGCGGGTGGGGAACCTGGCTGTGGTATAAATCACGGGACTAACAATGAGCCCTCACTTACGGTACAACTAGCGTACTAGGAGCAAATTAGACTGCGTGCGGTTGGTTGTTCTGAAGTGATCTGCACTAGGTCACAACTAATGCTTAGTATAGTTTGAATTGATGACAAAAGCTTCACTAGACTGGTTCCTGGGA
This sequence comes from Pristiophorus japonicus, assembly GCF_044704955.1. Taxonomy (NCBI): domain Eukaryota; kingdom Metazoa; phylum Chordata; class Chondrichthyes; family Pristiophoridae; genus Pristiophorus; species Pristiophorus japonicus. Next base: position 84,609,839 of record NC_091992.1, read on the forward strand.
TGGGGGGAATTGCCCTATGAGGAAAGATTGAGTAGGCTAGGCCTATATTCTCTAGAGTTGAGAAGAATGACAGGATTAATGCTGAGGATTCCCTGGCCGGGGAATCCAGAACACGGGGTCACAGTCTTAGAATAAGGGGTCGGCCATTTAGGACTGAGATGAGGAGAAATTTCTTCACTCAAAGGGTGGTGAATCTTTGGAATTCTCTACCTCAAATAGCTGTGGATGCTCAGTCATTGAGTATATTCAAGATAGAGATTGATACATTTTTAGAAACTAAGGGAATCAAGGGATATGGGGATAGTGCGGGAAGGTGGAGTTGAGATAGAAGATCAGCCATGATCTTCTTGAATGGCGCAGTAGGCTCAAAGCGCAAAATGGCCTACTCCTGCTCCTAATTCTTATGTTCTTATGAACTCCCCTGCTCTTCTTTGAATTATGCCATGGGATCTTTTACGTCCACCTGAGGGGTCAGACGGGGGTCTCGGTTTAACATCCAAAAGATGGCACCTCCTCCAGTGAAGCACTCCCTCGGTACTGCACTGAAATGTCAGCCTGGATTATGTGCACAATTCTCTGACCTGTGGTCGAGAGTGTTGTGGCTCAGTGGGTCGCACTCTCGCCTCTGAATCAGAAGGTTGTGGGTTCAAGTCCCACTCCAGGAACTTGTAGCATACAAAATCTAAGCTGACACTGCAGTGCTGAGGGAGTGCTGCACTGTTGGAAGTGCTGCCTTTCAGAAGAGACGTTAAACTGAGGTCCTATCTGCTTTCTCAAGTGGATGTAAAAGATCTCATACCACTATTTCGAAGAAGAGCAGGGGAGTTATCCCCGGTGTCCTGGCCAATATTTATCCCTCAATCAATATAACATGAAAACAGATTAACTGGTCATTATTACATTGCTGTTTGTGGGAGCTTGCTGTGCGCAAATTGGCTGCCACGTTTCCCACATTACAACAGTGACTACATTCCAAAAATACTTCATTGGCTGTAAAGCGCTTTGAGACATCCAGTGGTCGTGAAAGGCGCTATATAAACGCAAGTCTTTTAACTGTGCCACGGCTGACACGCTAAGCAGCAGGTCTGTGCCAATTCCTCCTTTGTTTTCTAATCAGCAGCAAAAAAAACGAGTCGTTTCAAATATCTCGAATAGCTCATTCCGTCAGATAGATGGGAAGTGCAGTTTAAAAATAATATGGAGGAATCCATTTGATAATTCTCCAGTATATATTCCATTATAAGAGGTTAAGGATAATTTTTAATTCCTAAAAATGGGAAGAGGAGATCCACATCCCATTGGTGTTATATTCAGTAATCAGTTTCAGAGGTGCGGTTTGTACAAATACAACGTGAGATCATTGACATAGCATTGCCTGTGAAACAAACCATTTCTATATCCACTGTACCTGATGCAGGAACCTGTGCTTCAGCCGCAATCACACTTACCGCCACTGGAGGGAGCTACTTGTGTTGGACACCTGCTGCTGTGGGTTTTGTGCTCAAAATGCAATTGGTTTTGACCTTGGTAGAAAGTTTGTCTCAGAAACTTTTAGTCTCGAGCGATGGACGTCAAGATTATTCTTATTCCACATGTGACCCCCCTCCCCCCAGATTTGGCATCTTCGAAGGATATGCAGATAACATAGAAACATAGAAAATAGGTGCAGGAGTAGGCCATTCGGCCCTTCGAGCCTGCGCCACCATTCAATATGATCATGGCTGATCATTCACCTCAGTACCCCTTTCCTGCTTTCTCTCCATACCCCCTGATCCCTTTAGCCGTAAGGTCCACATCTAACTTCCTTTTGAATATGTCCAACGAACAGGACTCAACAACTTTCTGTGGCAGAGAATTCCACAGGTTCACAACTCTCTGGGTGAAAAAGTTTCTCCTCATCTCGGTCCTATATGGCTTACCCCTTATCCTTAGACTGTGACCCCTGGTTCTGGACTTCCCTAATGAGAAAGCAACATATCGTGGATGCTGGAAATCTGAAATAAAAACAGAAAATGCTGGAAATACTTAGCAGTCGTTTGTTTTTTCCATACACGGGCCCTTTAACTGGCTGCACGGCCCATTCAAATTCCCATGCATGCGCTTTTATTCCCATCGAGAAGCCGGTTAGCAGCCAGCGCGGGACCTCTTGAGCTCTGCTCGGCCGCGCAGCTTAACGGGGGTGTTGTGCAGCAGGTCGGGCAGCATCTGTGGAGAGAGAAGCAGTTAGTGCTTCAGGTCCATGACCTTCCATCAGAACAGGGAAAAGTTAGAGGTGCAGATAGCGTTAGGTGAGGAGCATAATCGTCAGCAGAGACAGGTTGGGCCGAATGGCCTGTTTCTGTGCTGTGAATTCGATGCAATATTCGACTCTTGGAATTCAGGCAACTCGATCCTATTTGTGTCCATATGTTGTTTGTATGTTGTTTGTATGTTCCTGTTTGTGTCTGTATGTTGTTTGTATGTTCATGTTTGTGTCTGTATGTTGTTTGTATGTTCCTGTTTGTGTCCGTATGTTGTTTGTATGTTCCTGTTTGTGTCCGTATGTTGTTTGTATGTTCCTGTTTCTGTCCGTGTGTTATTTATTAGCAGGTTTGTCCTGTTTGAACATTGTGGGCCTGGAGGTTTGGAAAGGGTTGTTTGCAATAAGTACAGGGAAGAGCAAAACCACTCCCTCGTCAGCTCTACACTTGACTAAGGTGGTCAGACTTGGTGCGTCCTGCATTTAGGTAGCTGCGGCAGAGATCACCTCTTATAGAAGGTAGGTACTGCAGGGAATTCAGAGTGATCTCCTGGACTAGTTTCGATCGCTTAGATGGGTCGGAGAGGAATTTCCCAGATTTTCAACCCCAAATTGGCCTGTTTTTTTTTTTTTACCTGTTTTTTCGCCTCTCCCAGGAGATCCCATGGTTTCAGGTGGGGTGGAGTGTATACGTTGTGATACACACGATATCACAATTGTGTGGGACAGGCTGGATGGACCAAATAGTCTTTACCTGTCTGTCATTGTTAGTATGATCCTGGCTGGCAGCAAATGGCCAAAACGATGTGGGGCGCTGTGATATATTCTTACGACATCACTAGCAAAACACTCTACCAGATGGCTCCAATACAGAAAACCTGTCATCATGTCACTTTGCCACATGACCCTTTTATTGTGTTTACATCAGTAATTGCATCACATCAGTAGTCCACTAGGTGGAGCAGTAGTCCACTAGAGGAAGCTCTATTACAAGTAATAAAACTAATTATTCGAGCGAGCCGGCGCAGCGGAATTGGGAATAGTCACCTCAGTGCACTATGGCCCACCCAGTTTTTCCCAGCACACATTTTGCCAGTGTCTCAAATGGCAAGTGGCACTTCATTTGCATTACAGGAGTACGGGCTGCCAACGGCAGAGGTGCTGTAATATAAAGAGTTAGGTGCCAGCTGTGGTACTGTGGGTCTCGCCTCTGAGTCAGAACGTTGTGGGTTTAGGTCCCACTCCCGAGCCTTGAGCACAAAATCCAGGCTGACACTCCAGTGCAGTACTGAGGGATTGCTGCACTCTCCGAGGTGCCGTCTTTCAGATTGGACGTTAAACCGAGGCCCTGCCTGCCCTCTCAGGTGGACGGCACTAGTTCGAAGAGCAGGGGAGTTCTCCCCGCTGTCTTGCCTAATATTTATCCCTCAACCGACATCATTAACACAGATTATCTGATCATTATCACATTGCTGTTTGTGGGAGCTTGCTGTGCACAAATTGACAGCTGTGTTTCCTACATTACAACAGTGACCACACTTCAAAAGTAATTCATTGGCTGATAAAGCGCTTTGGGACATCCTAAGGTTGTGAAAGGCGCTACATCAATGCAAGTCTAACCTTTATTTTGTGTGATGTACAGAATGTGTACATCTTACGTTGTTCATTACTGACGAGGTTCCTGGGTATTGGCCCTGAATGAACCGCAGCCTGATTTTTCACAACATATTTAGTCAGCAGCTCCATTTCACAGACATTGTGGAGACAGTCCATGAAAACCCTTCCTACACACACTGCACGGGCTTCAGTTTTCCATTATTTAATTATAATCTATAAATGGTCACCCTTTTAGCAGTAATTTACCTCTTATAAGAGGCCAGAGGTTATGCTAAAGGATTAGTTAAATCACATCAGCAAAAGTGCACTTAATGTCCTTTATAGACACAGATCTCTCTTCCCCCTGAAGAGTCGTCTATTAAATAAATTGCTTTCACATTTTGCCATTTTTGCAGAAGAAATTCATCACTTTTTTTTCTTTGACTTTATTATTATTGCTTCTGCTGAATAAGACTTAATTCTGTTGTGGAATTCCCATGGAAACAGTACAGGACAGACAAAGGGATATAAAAGGGCCTGTGTTAGGAACCTAAAAGCATTTAGAAAGGTAAAGGGCAAAGGTTACTCCAAGCCTTTAAACATGGTCAATTCCTGTTAAATGACTAACCTCTTTTGACAGTTTGTATTAATCTATATCACTTAACATTTTCAATAGTGTTCTGTTGTACTTTATCATTTTGAAAATATATATATATATACCTCATGGGTGTGAGCTGTGGCTCAGTACTCTCACCTCTGTGTCAGAAGGTTGTGGGTTCAAATCTCACTCCAGAGACTCAAGCACATAATCTAGACTGACACTCCTGACACTCCCAGTGTAGTAGTGAGCGAGTGCTGCACTGTCAGAGGCACCATCTTGTAGATGAGGTGTTAAACCAAGGCCCCATCTGCCCTCACAGGTGGATGTAAACAATCACATGACTCTATTTGAAGAAGAGCAGAAACATTCTCTGTGGTCTCCCAGCTAATATTTATCCCTCAACCAACATCACTAATGTGAAATATTCTTTATGACATCACAACACACACAGACTACAAGATGGCACTTGTCAGGTGACCTTGTCACATGATGCTTTTATTGTATTTACATGAGTAGTTGCATTACCACAGAAGTCCACTAGGTGGGGCAGTAATCCACTAAGTGGTGCTCTATATTGCACTTCTTCCTCCTTAATGAAGAAGTAATCATAATAAAATAATCATTATAAATAACTTGCATAGTTATACACAACAAAAGATATGACTTATTTTGACATATTTACAAATCAAACTTTAACCACTGGTTTTCTGGTTTGAAGAGGATACCTTCGCTCTCGAACAGAACTTTCCAAACTTGTTTTAGAACTTAGACTCATTCTAGGCTGAGCCTGAGGAGAGTTTCCTCCAAGGGCAATCCTTGATCTACATTTGGACTCTCTACAACTTCAGTTTGTCTGCCTGACTCGGACTCAGACTTCAATTCTGATTTTCTCTTGAACTTGTTTCTAGTATATCTGATGTAGGATTTGCTCCTAGTACTCGACTTGTAAAAAGAATATCTGACTCATCAGAAATAATTGAATTAATCCAACTTTCAACTCATTCCACATCTGCAGGTAAAATATGATCTATGTGAACAAACCTAATCTTTCCATGATCAAACATCTTAACCAAATATATGCGAGGGCCACATATCTTCACTACTCTTCCTGGTAACCACTTTAACCATTTATGGTGATGGTTCTTCACTCTGACCTTTTGATTTAATTTCACACTTCTCTCTCTTACTCTACCTCTATCATGATTCTCTTTCTGTCTTAATTGTTTCTCTTCTACTGACTGTGCCAAGTTTGGCTTTAGCAACAAGAACATGGTTTGTGGCTGTTGTTTGAGAAACAACTCTGCTGGAGTTCTACCAGTAGTTGTATGAAGAGTATTACAATAAGTAATTGGAAAATTTGCCAATTTGTGGTCCAACATTTCTTTGGATTTGGATCTAACATTTGCATGATGCGGGCACATTTTAACACTTGTACTGTGCGCTCTGCTGCACCATTTGAAGCAGGGCGGTACGGTGGAACTTTGTTATGTTTCACATCATTTCTGCTCATGAACTGTGCAAATCTTTCTGAACAAAATTACAGCCCGTTATCAGACACAATCCCTTCTGGGAGGCCATATGAAGAAAACAATCTTCGCAAATTGCCTATTATTTTATTGTTGATATTTTCCGCATCGGAAACTCCTTTACCCACTTCGAATGACTATCAATCACAATGAACAATTGTTGCCCTTCTAGTTCAGCAAAATCTACACTTAACCTTTGCCACACCCTGGGAGGCTATTTCCATGGCTGTAATGGTATTGATGGTGGCCTCTTGCTTATGGATTGACATGTTGTACACTGACTAACAATGTACTCTATATCTTTATCTAAACCTGAACACCATAAGTAACTGCATGCAAAACTCTTGGTCAAGCACATTCCCAGGTGTTGGCCATGAAGATCGCATACTAATTTGGACCTGAATTTATTTGGAATAACTACTCGCACCCCACATCATACAATCTTTATCCACTGATAATTCATTCCTACAAACGAAGTATGGATGAATATCTTTCTCTGATACCTGGTTTGGCCAGCCATTTGCTATGTAATCATACACCTTTGACATAACTGGGTCACGTTTGGTTGCTCTACCAATCTCTTCAGCTGTGACTGGCAGTTCATCAATGTATGAAAAATAGAACACTTCTTCCCTATTGGATGTAACTTGTAATGGGGATGGCAACCTGGACATAGCATCAGTGTTACCATCTGACTTAGGTACAACAATAATGGGTGTAGCCCAATTACTTAGATCTACCTTAGAGATAATGTTCTCAGTTTCTAGTCTTTTGAGTTCTTGCTCAACTTTCTCCTTGAATGTGCATGGTAAGAGACGTGGCTTGCAGTAAACTGATCTAGCATCCTTCTGTACTCTGACAATCACCTTGAAGCCTTGGATTGGACTGCCTGTTTTAAGGATTACCTTCGAATATTGCTTGATGACATCATCGTTTGATGCAAATTTTATTTCAACACGAAAAATCTCATTCCAATCCAGCTTTAGTGATCCCAAACAATTTCTCCCTGTTAAGGCAGGCTTGTCTCCTGAAAGTATTAAGAGAGGCAAGCTCTGAAACTGAATCTTGTATTTCACCGATATGGTGATATGTCCTGCCACAGGGATTTGTGCTCCTGGGTAGCCTTGCAACTCTATCTTGGATTTCTCCAGTGGAAAATCATGCAAGTTGTCGAGATATAGTGATTCTGGTACTACGCTCAGAGATGCACCATTGTCGATTTCCATGGGTATCCTGTTTCCTGCAACCTCTACTTGGATGGTGATACTTTGCGAATTGCTGTTAGATACCCTCGTGCTCCTGATGACGTGTATCTTCAGAACCTCCTCGCCCTGTTGCTTCTCTTCAAAGTTATGTAGTCTCTGGCGATTTCTACATTGAACAGTGGTTTATTTTTCAGTCGGCATGCCTTCGCAAAATGCCTAGTTTTCTTGCAGAAGAAACACTCTGCCTTCACATATGGACAGCTTTGAGTCATGTGTTGTCCCAGGCATCAATAGCACAACTTCAATGCACTGTTACATTGGCCACTTACTGAGGCCTTGGGGCCTAACTGCCTTTTACTTCTAACCTCGGTTGTCTGACGACTGGAAATGGCACGAAATTATCGGGAATATTGGTCGGCCATATCCATTGACATATCTGTCTGACAAGCTAAATCAAAAGTCAAGTTAAGGGTTGTCAACAACTTTCTTCTGATTTCTTAATTTTTCATCCCACACTCAAAACGGTCACGCATTGCTTGGTCCTGAAAGTTTCTGAAATGACAGTGAATGATAGCTTTTTTAATGCTACAATGCGGTATGCCTTCGCAACTGGCCAAGTACACAGTGCATTAAAGTTGTGCTACAATGTACTCATTAATACCCTCGTTAATGAGTTGATCTCGGATTCTGAAACAATAACTTTCAGCAATTTCCAGGTGCTCAGGATTGTAGTGCTGTCAGAATCTCCATCAGTGGCGTGCCCTTTGGCTTGACGAGAACAAGCACATTTTTCAGGGTTTCATACAATTTGGGGCCTGCTTCAGTCAGGAAAATAGCCCATTTTCTTTCCAGCACCAACTCGTTACGGTTTTCATCATCGGGGACTTCGAAGATACAATTTGTGGTGAAAATCATTTCTAGCCGCTGCACATATGATCCAAAAGTTTCTCAGTCACAATGGAACTCACCCAAGCATCCTATTATTCCCATAGGCACAACCATCTGGACTCTTCAGTTCAGCCAAGTGTGCCTGTAATTTACCTTGGATATTTAGCTGTGCTGCAAAACAAAGAACCTCTCAAAGTCTCTCTGTTGTTTAGCAGGAATCATCCACCAACACAAATTTCAGCCAGGGAATACGATTATCCTATCCTATGTCGCCAATGTGATATATTCTTACGACATCGCGAACAAACTCACTCGACAACATGGCTCCAATACAGCATGTGACTTTTATTGTGTTTACAGCATTAGTTGCATTACCACAGTGGTCCACTAGCTGGAGCAGTAGTCCACTAGGTGGGGCTCTATTACAACTAAGGCACAGATTATCTGGTCATAGTTACATTGCTATGTGTGGGGCCTTGCTGTGTAAAAATTGGCTGATGTGTTTCCTACATTACAACAGTGAATATACTTCATGAGAACATAAGAACATAAGAATTAGGAGCAGGGGTAGGCCATACGGCCCCTCGAGCCTGCTCCGCTATTCAATAAGATCATGGCTGATCTGATCATGGACTCAACTCCACTTCCCCGCCCGCTCCCCATAACTCCTTATCTCCTTATCGTTTAAGAAACTGTCTATTTCTATCTTAAATTTATTCAATGTCCCAGCTTCCACAGCTCTCTGAGGCAGTTCTCATAGGGTATACAACACAGAAACAGGCCATTCGGCCCAACCAGTCCATGCCAGTAAATGCATCTATAGTATTTGTCATGTATGTAGACCATGTATACTAACTGTATAGTCACATAAGGTGTGCCTCCAGATGGCACTGTGGTGGGAGACCTGAGGTTCCAGTATAAAAGTTTGCCCACCATGCTTGTGCCTCACTCTGGAGTTACTATAAATGGGACTAAGGTCACAACAGCTCAAGTACAATACTAGACCTCATGGAGTCATTCATAATTATTAAAGACATAACAGTATTCACTTCAACCACTCCCTGTGGTAGTGAGTTCCACATTCTCACCACTCTTTGGGTAAAGTTCCTTCTGAATTTCCTATTTGATGATAACTATCTTATATTGATGGCCTTTAGTCATGCTCTTAATTGGCTGTAAAGTGCATCGGGATATGCTGAAAGGCACTGTATAAAAGGCAAGTTCTTCCTTTTCTTTTTTTCCTTTCTTTTATTTCTCTTCTTTCTTTCTCTTCTTCTTTCTTTCTCTGCCATGAACCACATAGTGAAGTTCTTTTGTCAAGGAACTCAAATCCAATGAAGTGAAGTGGAACAAGGAGGTAGTCTCTCATTGCTTCATCCTCACACTTGCTACAGCATAAGTGTAACGGAGACAAAGTTTGAAAGTGCCGACATAGTTCAATGGAACCTGGGAACTTTTATAAGTTAATTTTGACTCTCTTTTTATGTCAGCAGGGAGCCAATTTTCTGGCATCATTGAGATATATCTGGCAGACACAGTTGATGAGCCCAGAGTGCTGGCACAGAACTTCTTATTCCTTGGCCAGCGACCAACGCAAAGCTGGTGGTATAACTCAGCTCTGCCAGCTCCTCATTAATGACACCAGGCTCAGGCCTCCACTCGGCAACTTATATGGGAGCTGTCACAGGACAAACAGCCCAGATGCATCACAAGAGATCAGATGGCACTGAGGAGGAAATGGAAGGCGAGTTATGGGAAGAGGGAGAGAAGTTGCACGAACTGGTGGAGAAGTTTACCAAAAAAAAGTAAGATTTGCATTTGGACAGCACATTTTATGACCTCGGGATGTCACAAAGTGCTTTACAGACAATGAAGTACTTTTGAAATGTGGTCACTGTTGTAATATAGGAAACGTGGCAGCCAATTTGCACATAGCAAGCTCCCACAAACAGTAATGAGCTAATGATCAGATCATCTCTGTTAATGATGTTGGTTGAGGGATAAATATTTTCTGGGAATAATAAGAACATAAGAACATAAGAAATAGGAACAGGAGTAGGCCATACGGCCCCTCGAGCCTGTTCCTCCATTTAATATGATCATGGCTGATCCGATCATGGACTCAGGTCCACTTCCCTGCCCGCTCTTCATAACTCCGCATTTCCTGATTGGTTAAGAAACAGTCTAAAATTTATTCAATGTCCAGCTTCCACAGCTCTCTGAGGCAGCGAATTCCACAGATTCACAACCCTCTGAGAGGAGAAATTCCTCCTCATCTCAGTTTTAAATGGACGGCCCCTTATTCTAAGATTATACACCCTAGTTCTAATCTCCCCTATCAGTGGAAACATCCTCTCTGCATCCACCTTGTCAAGCCCCCTCATAATCTTATATGTTTCGATAAGATCACCTCTCATTCTTCTGAATTCCAATGAGTAGAGGCCCAACCTACTCAAACTTTCCTCATGTCAACCCCCTCATCTCCGGAATCAACCTAGTGGACCTTCTCTGAACTGCCTCCAAAGCAAGTATATCCTTTCTTAAATATGGAAACCAAAACTATTGTGTTCCTAACACAGATGAGGCTGCACACAGGGAGGTTAAAGGAACAGTGACCTCAATCTTTAATAAGACACTCCAGAGTGAGGAACAGGCCTTAGGGGCTGGCTTATATACAGTGCTCCCAAGGGATGCTGGGATCCCTTGGGACTTCAGGGGATGCGCTCCCTGGTGGCGGAACATGGGAGTGCATGCTTTACAGATACATAACATCAGTCCCCCCCATCCAAAGTCAAAGTGAAAACTATTTACAAGGTGAGGCGGTTGGGAGCCTTTCTTGCCCTGGTGGACCACCTCAGTACAAATGTCTGTTCTGATGTATTGGCTGTGCTCTCGCTGGGCTGGCGTGTTGTTAGCCCTGCAGGGCTGCTAGGTGAGCCTGGCCTTGCTGGGCTGTTGGGCGTGATTGGTTCGATTTCCTGGTCCAGTGTGGTGTCGTTGATCCTTTGGGAGTGTGTTGTGGGCTCAAAAAAGGTGCTGTCTGCTGTGGGTTGTTCAGGGCAGTCTGTGAACCGCAGCCGTGTTTGGTCCAGGTGCTTTCTGTAAATTTGTCCATTGTCTAGTTTGACTACAAACACCCTATTCCCTTCTTTAGCTATCACCGTGCCTGCGATCCACTTGGGACCATGTCCATAGTTTAGCAGGGTCATTCAGATCAATTTCCCGTGACACAGTGGCGCGACCATCGTTTACATTTTGTTGCTGCCGCCTGCTCTCTACCTGATCATGCAGGTTGGGGTGAACCAGCGAGAGTCTGGTTTTAAGTGTCTGTTTCATGAGTAGCTCAGCCGGGGGCACTCCTGTGTTCGAGTGGGGTCTTGTGCGGTAGCTGAGCAGTATTCGGGACAGGCGGGTTTGGAGTGAGCCTTCTGTGACTCGTTTAAGGTTCTGTTTGATGGTTTGTACTGCCCGCTCTGCCTGCCCATTAGAGACTGGTTTAAACGGGGCCGAGGTGATATGTTTGATCCCATTGTGGGTCATGAATTCTTTAAATTTGGCACTGGTGAAACATGGCCCGTTGTCACTGACCAGTATGTCAGGCAGGCCGTGGGTGGCAAACAAGGCCCTCAGGCTTTCAATGGTGGCGGTGGCGGTGCTTCCTGACATTATTTCACATTCAATCCATTTGGAAAAAGCATCCATCACCACCAGGAACATTTTACCAAGAAATGGGCCCGCATAGTCGACATGGATCCTCGAAAATGGTCTGGAGGGCCAGGACCACAAACTTAGTGGTGCCTCTCTGGGCACGTTGCTCAACTGAGCACATACACTGCATTTCCATACACAGAACTCTAAGTCAGAGTCGATACCGGACCACCACACGTGGGATCTGGCTATTGCCTTCATCATTACTATACCCGGGTGTATGCTGTGGAGATCCGAGATGAACGTCTCCCTGCCCTTTTTTGGTAGCACTACGCAGTTACCCCACAACAGGCAGTCTGCCTGAATGGACAGCTCGTCCTTTTGCCGCTGGAACGGCTTGATTAGCTCTTGCATTTCAACGGGGATGCTGGCCCAGCTCCCATGCAGTACACAGTTTTTTACTAGGGACAGCAGAGAATCTTGGCTGGTCCAAGTCCTAATCTGGCAGGCCGTGACAGGTGATTTATCATTTTCAAACGCTTCCATGACCATCAACAAGTTTGCGGGCTGCGCCATTTCCACCCCCGTGGTGGGCAATGGTAGCCGACTGAGAGCATCCGCACAGTTCTCGGTGCCTGGCCTGTGGCGGATGGTATAGTTATACACTAATAGCGTGAGTGCCCACCTTTGTATGCAGGCTGAGGCATTAGTATTTATCCCCTTGTTTTCAGCGAACAGGGATGTGAGGGGCTTGTGATCGGTTTCCAGCTCAAATTTGAGGCCAAACAGGTACTGATGCATTTTCTTTACCCCGAACACACACGCTAATGCCTCTTTCTCAATCATGCTGTAGGCTCTCTCGGCCTTAGGCAAGCTCCTGGAAGCATAGGCGACAGGTTCCAACTTCCCCGCAACGTTAGCTTGTTGTAATACACACCAGATTCCGTACGACGACGCATCACATGCTAGCACAAGTCTTTTACACGGGTTATACAATACAAGCAGCTTGTTAGAGCATAAAATGTTTCTGGCTTTCTCAAAAGCAATTACTTGTTTTTTTTCCCCATACCCAGTTCTCACCTTTGCGCAATAACACATGTAGAGGCTCTAAGAGGGTGCTTAACCCCGGTAGGAAGTTACCAAAATAGTTGAGGAGTCCCAGGAACGACCGTAGCTCCGTGACGTTCTGTGGCCTGGGCGAGTTCCTGATAGCCTCTGTCTTGGCGTCTGTGGGCCGAATGCCGTCCGCCGCGATCTTTCTCCCCAAAAACTGCACTTCTGTTGCCATGAAGACACATTTTGACCTCTTCAGCCGCAGCCCTACGCGATCCAGTCGCTGGAGGATCTCCTCCAGGTTTTGCAGGTGCTCGGCGGTGTCCCGACCAGTGATCAATATGTCGTCCTGAAAGACCACCATGTGTGGTACCGACTTGAGTAGGCCCTCCATGTTTCTCTGGAAGATCGCTGCAGCTGACCGAATTCCAACCGGCATCTGTTGTAGATGAACAGTCCCTTGTACGTGTTGATGCAGTTGAGGCCCTTTGAAGACTCCTCCAGCTCCTGCGTCATGTAGGCCGAAGTCAGGTCGAGGTTGGTGAACATCTTGCCTCCTGCCAGCGTCACAAATAGGTTGTCTGCCTTAGGTAGCGGGTATTGGTCCTGTGGCGAAAAATGATTAATAGTTACTTTATAATTGCCGCAAATCCTGACCGTGCCATCACTTTTGAGTACTGGAACAATCGACCTGGCCCACTCGCTGAATTCCACTGGGGCGATGATGCCCACATGTGAGGTACCGCTCGCGCCTTGTGGTGAATGAGTCATGTCTTTGGGACTAAGTGGATCCGCACCTTCGCCCCGGAAAATTTCCAATGCCTGGCTCAAAAAGGGAAGGAAATTTGTTAAGAACCTGGGTACATGAGGCCTCATCAACATGTGATAGCGCTCGGATGTCATCTCAATTCCTGCAGATTTTGCCCAGCCAGCTCCTTCCAAGCAGTGTGGCGTCATCGCCCGGGACAATCTAGAGTGGAAGTTCATGCACCGTGCCTTCGTAGGTGACCTTGACCATTGTGCTGTCCAGGACAGTAATAAGCTCTTTGGTGTACGTTCTCAGTTTCGCGTGGATGGGGCTTAGGGCTGGTCTGTGTGCCTTGTTGCACCACAGTCTTGCAAACATCTTTTTACTCATGATGGATTGGCCAGCGCCAGTGTCCAGTTCCATGGCTATGGGTAAGCCATTCAATTTTACGTTTAGCATTATAGGTGGACATTTCGTCGAAAATGTGTGCACCCCGTGTACTTCAGCATCTGCCTCCTCTCTCTGAGGCTTGAAATTGCTTTGATCCACCATGGACCGATCTTTCTCTGCCACGTGGTGGTTAACAGGTTTTGCAGAGCTTGCATCTCGTTTGCAAGCTTGTTGGAGGTGCCCCATTGTTCCACAGCTCTTGCAAACATACCCTTTGAAGCGGCATGAATAGGCTGAATGGAAGCCTCCACAATGCCAACAAGGTGTGAATTGCCTTGCATTCAAACTTTGTTGGGGACTCAGTCATCTGGGTCACCTGAGGCCTGCTGGCAGTTGCAGACTTGTGGTTCTGCCCTGTACATTTCTGCTCGCAAGCACAGTTCCAGTTAATTTATGAACATTGCTAGCACTTGTGTGCTGAGAGATTTGTTTGGTGTTATCACTGGTGGACATAAACGCCTGTGCTATCGCAATAGCCTTACTGAGGGTCGGTGTCTCTACAATCAAAAGTTTTTGTAGGAGGGTCTCGTGGCCAATGGCCAGTACAAAAAAGTCTCTGAGCATTTGCTCCAGGTAGCCATCAAACTCACATTGTCCTGCAAGTCGCCTTAGCTCGGCGACGTAGCTCGCCACTTCCTGACCTTCATATCGCTGGCACGTGTAGAACCTCACCATCAGCACACTCTTCCTCGGGTTAAGATGCTCCAGAACCAGTGTACACAGCTCCTCATACGACTTATCTGTGGGTTTCACCGGAGCCAGGAGATTCTTCATGAGGCTGTAGGTCGGTGCCCCGCAGACTGTGAAGAAGACCGCTCTCCTTTTTGCAGCACTTCCTTCTCCGTCCAGCTCGTTGGCTACAAAGTACTGGTCTAGCCGTTCGACATAGGCTTCCCAGTCCTCACCTCCGAGAACTTCTCCAGAATGCCCACAGTTTGCTGCATCTTTGCGCTGGATTCGTATACTCGTCACCAGTTATTGTGTTCCCAACACAGATGAGGCTGCACACAGGGAGTTTAAAGTAACAGTGACCTCAGTCTTTAATAAGACACTCCAGAGTGAGGAACAGGCCTTCGGGGCCAGCTTATATACAGTGCTCCCAAGGGATGCTGGGATCCCTTGGGACTTCAGGGGATGCGCTCCCTGATCCACGGCCAGATCAGCCATGATCTTGTTGAATGGCGGTGCAGGCTCGAGGGGCTAGATGGCCTACTCCTGTTCCTAATTCTTATGTTCTTATGTTATGGTGGCGAAACATGGGAGTGCATGCTTTACAGATACACAACAAAAACTGCACGCAGTATTCTAGGTGTGGCCTCACCAATATCCTGCACAACTGTAGCACGACTTCCCTGCTTTTATACTCCATCCCCTTTGCAATAAAGGCCAAGATTCCATCGGCCTTACTGATCACTTGCTGTACCTGCATACTATCCTTTTGTGTTTCATGCACCAGGACCCCCAGGTCCCGCTGTACTGCAACACTTTGCAATCTTTCTCCATTTAAATAATACCATGGGATATTACATCCACATGAGAGAGCAGACGGAGCCTCAGTTTAAAGTGTCATCTGAAAGACTACATCTTTAACATTACAGCTCTCCCTCAGTCCTGCACTGAAATGCAAGCCTAGATTCCATAACTCAAGTCTGTGGGATTGAACCCACAACTTCTGATTCGGAGGTGACAGAGTCATCCACTGAGCCATGGTTATGTTACATGGAAATGGTGCAGAAGTTACAGGATATTAATGAGAAGTTACAGGAGATGGGAGAGGGGTTACAGGCGCTGACTCAAGGTGCTTGGGGAATGCCTTGAAGAAGAAATTGAAGGTGGGTAGAGAGGTGACAATTGGAGTTCCTGCAGTATAACCACGCCTTCAGCTTTAATGTCTGTATTTAAATGAACACCATTCACTCTGTTTCCTAGCCTGGCTGCGTTTCATTCACATTGTCGCAGTAACAGAAGGCAATCAAGTGTAGCATATAAGCAGCAGTTTGTCATTTGGATGTAATAATGCAATAGACGATACAACCAACAGAAGTTCACCGCCTGTGGTACGTACATTCCAGATAGAAATACGACTAGTATGAGATTTCCAACTTCAAGTCACAAAAAGACCCATTCACTGCAGTGGAGGTAGCTGATCTCTGAATGAGGAATTACTTATTCAGCAGCCACCTTACCCCGATTAGAGGATTCCTGTTGTCATTCAGTGGGGATGTTTCCATTATATTCAGCTTTGCACCATTTGCCAAGTCCAAAACCAGACAAGCAGCAGATTAAAGAAACACTTCGTATAGCACCTTTTAACGACCTCAGGATGTTCCCAAACAGCCAACGAAGTACTTTTGGAGTGTAGTCACCGTTGAAATGTGGGAAATGTGGCAGCCAATTTGTGCACTGCAAGATCCCACAAACAGCAATGTGATGATGACCAGATAATCTGTTGTAGTGATGTTGGTTGAGTGATAAATGTTGACCAGGACACCAGAGATAACTCCCCTGCTCTTCATCACAATAGTGCTGCGGGATCTTTTATGTTCATCTGAGACAGGGCTTCTGTTTATCCGAAAGACGGCACCTCTGACAGTGCAGCACTCCCTCAGAGGACATTCGCAGACAGCCGACAAGATATCCACGCTACAACGGAAGCTTTGGTATGGATATCCGACTTAGATATTCACATTTGATTTGCTTTGCTACTACTATAGCACTGCACTGGAGTGTCAGCCTAGATTTTTGTGCTCAAGTCCCCGAAGTGGGGACTTGAACCCACAGCTTTCAGAGGCGAGAGTGTTACCCACTGAGCCACGTTTAGTGCTGGGTCGGGGGTGTGAGATCATGGCTTTAGTTCCGATTTTCGCTTTGCTGCTGCTGAAAATTCAATTAAAGCCTTGGGGCTGGATATTCGAGTCGCTGCCGCCTCTGTTTTCGCCTGGGAGGGGCTGCAATGGCGGCGGTGAGCTCTTCTGGGCCAGTGGCCAGCTTCCACGCCCCGCCGGAGTTTTCGGTGCCAGTTTCGGCGGGGTGCAGAGCATTACCGCCCGGAAGAGGCGAGCCGGTGTGCACCACCCCTGCTTGCGACACTGGCTTGATTTTTGGCTCCCGTTCAACCCGTAGCGCGCCGTAGAGCACCGTGCTGGGACCGCATGTGAAAACGGGTGGTCCGACCTGTAGCGGCTGCGGAGAGGTCAGTAATGTGCACTTCAGATAAGTGCGATTGCTTTTCATTCAATTTTTCTTTGCGATTTATGTTGTGGCGGCGTGCGTTATTTATTGGGAAAGTTTCCATTTTTTTTTCTCTCCAGGCCTCTCTGAGAGCACTCGGAATTTTCCATGTTCAACTGGCCTAGTGTCCGAAGAGAGATGTGCAACATCCCCCTTACTGCTCTGCCCCACACTCAGGGCCCAGTTGCCCAATTTTGCTGATTGAGGCGCAAATTCTTGCCATTCGGTATTCGGACTGCCCCGCCGTCGTTAACGCCCCGAAATCCTAAAAGCCGAAAGTCCAGCCCTTGATAACTAATAACTCCACAGAAGGGAATGGGAAGAGTAGGCCTTTTTTACTTAAAAAAAATCAGACTCCTGGAGGTGATTTTAACCCAAGTCACAGGGCTAGAAACCCATAAGATTGGGCGGAACGTTGGTTTTACACACCACCCAACATTACTCTCTATTGACTTCAATCAACTCTGAAAGATAACTGAAACATAAATGTAACTCTGAAATGTCTTTATAAGTTGAAAATTCCTGGGTCTGCATGGAGTGCGCATGGGCCGGGCGAGGTCTCGCAAAAGCCTGTTTTCGGGGCGCCATGCGCATGAGCCGAGAACTGGCCTTTCTGATCTTTCAAAGGTTTCTCCATATCCCCGGGAGAAGGACACCCGCACGGGAGAGATTGGGCTATTTGCCCAACTCATACCCAGAGAATGTCCTTCAAACTCTTATGCCTTGGAAAAGCAGGCGTATAGCTTACTTTGACCAACGTAAGAGTTTTAAAACGTATAAAAATTTAATTTAAATACACATTTTTATACAGAAAACCCTGTCCATTAAGGTAAGTTTATTTTAAACCCTATTAAACACATGAAAAAAAATTCTCCCCAATGTTTTGCTAAAACATTTAACTTTAATTTAAATTAATTTTAAATATGTGAGGTGTTTTTTAAATTTATTATGTTGTGTTTCTTGTTTTCGGAGTTTATTCTCATTGATAGTAATGGGAACTCATAACAATGGAGCTCCCATTATTATCAATGAGAATACTGCATGATTGGTAGTCCAGGCCCACATGACTCCAGCTTTCTCGTATGTCCGGCGAATTCATCTCCCTGCACGCTGCGCATGGAATGAAGGCCTCCGAACGAAATTGAAGGCGCCTCCTGGGTGTTTTTGTAAAAAAATTTGGGGTCGGAGGCATTCGAGTGAGGGGAGCCTCCAACTGCAATTTTCCCACCAATATGTACAATTCATGTGTAATAAAAAACAGGAAATGTTGTAAGCCCACAGCTAGCCCAGCAACATCTTTAGCGAGAACGTACAGGTTAATGTGGTGTGGTGTGGACCCTTGTTCACACCTGACGGCAGGTGTGCACCCGAAAAGTTAATCTGGCTTTTCGATCACCTTTCACGGGTGCCGACAAACCTGCTGTGCATGTGTAGAACGTTCTGTTTTCATTTCAGCTTCCATCATTTGTAGTTCTTTTGTTTTCCCCCTGACCGGTTAACTGAAAGGAAAGGGAGTTTGCAGCGCAATATCTCTGGAACTGGACAGGGACAGAGGAGAAGTCCCCGTACGGTGACCACTCAATCAGAGAAAAGCAATAAAAGGTTTCCTTCCGAGCGATGAAGGAGCAGGATTTATCTCAAGGTGGGAGCGGACACTGCTAGAGTCCTCCGGGGGAAGCATTTGAAATCATCTAAATCACGGAAGCTGCTGCCCTGAGGAGAAAAATATAACCGATAAAAATGAGAGGATTACCAAGTATATGAAGCTGGTCTCCAGAGCACTGTGTCCAGTCTATCAGCTATCTCTGATCACCATCCCCAGAATTGGATAAAATATTGCATGTCTATTAACTTCTCCTCAGATACCTACAGTTCAGTAAACTAAAATGAAATAGAGTTTTCAATTAAGATTTTTTTATTGGTTTTCTTAATTATAAAATTTAATCTTTCATTGGTTTTCTTAATTATAAAATTTAATCTTGCAGACAAATGTTTACGTGACTGAATTCCTGACAAATGGTCTAACTCCAACACAATGCTATCTTCTGTGTGCTGGGATTAGCCTCTTAGTTATGTCATACATCCCTGGTAGACCCCACCATCCTTGCCCAACTTCCCTTCCTCTTACACTGTGCAGGCAAACCCTATCACTGCTTCCTGATTCACCTCATCTTTCTTCTGAGCCAGAAGGTCTTGGGTTCAAGTCCATTTTGAGGACTTGAGCGCAAAATCTAAAGTGACACTTCAGTGCAGTACTGTGTGAGTGCTGCACTGTCGGAGGTGCCTGTCTTTGACCTGAGGAGACAAATATAACCGACAAAAATGAGAGGATTACCAAGTATATGCCCATTTGCCTGCTCAGGTGAATGTAAAAGATCCCAAGGCCGCATTCAAAGAACAGCAATGAGTTCTCCTGGTGTCCCACCCAGCATTCCTTTCTCGACGACTGTCATTAAAAACAGGTTAACTGCATTTATCAAATTGGCTGTGTGTGGGACCTTGCTGTGTGCAGACTGGCTGCTGCATTTGCCTATGTATCGGGAAGCAACTATATGTCAAAAAATGGTGGTAAATGGAGTTAAGGTACAGATAGCAACATAGGAACAGGAGGAGACTATTCACCACTTTGAGCCTGTTCTGCCATTCAATTAGATCATGGCTGATCTGTATCTTCACTCCATTTCCTGCCTTGGTTCCATATCGAGAGAGATTACAAAATGCTCCGGTACAGAGGGATCTGGGAGTCTTTGTACATGAAACTCAAAATGTTAGCATGCAGCTACAGCAGGTAATTAGGAAAGCAAATGGAATGTAGGCATTTATTGCAAAATTGATGGAAGTCCTGCTACAACTGTACAGGGTATTGGTGAGGCCACACCTGGAGTACTGCGTACAGTTTTGATCTCCTTATTTAACGAGTGATATACTTGCATTGGAGACAGTTCAGAGAAGGTTCACGAGGTTGATTCCTGAGATAAAGGGATTGTCATATGAAGAAAGGTTGAGCAGGTTGGGCCTATACTTATTGGAGTTTAGAAGAATGAGAGGTGACCTTATTGAAACATATAAGATTCTGAGGGGGCTTGACAGGGTAGATGCTGAGAGGATGTGTCCCCTCGTGGGGAATCTAGAACTAGGGGGCATCGTCTGAGAATAAGGGGTTGTCCATTTAAAATGGAAATGAGGAGGAATTTCTTCTCTGACGGTAGTGAGTCTTTGGAATTCTCTACCCTAGGGAGCTATGGAGGTCGGGTCATTGAATATATTTAAGGTGGAGAGAGGCGGAGTTTTGAGAGATAAGGGAGTCGAGGGTTATTGGGAGAGGTCAGGGAAGTGGAGTTGAGGCCAAGATCAGATCAGATCTTATTGAATGGTGGAGCAGGCTCGAGGGGCCAGATGGCCTACTTCTGCTCCTATTTCTTTTGTTCTTATTTTCTAATACCCTTGCCGAACAAAAATCTATTAATCTCAATTTTAAAATTTTCAATTGACTCCCAGCCTCACCAGCTTTTTTGGGGGAGAGAGTTCCAGATTACCCTTTGTGTGAAGAACCTTAATGCTTCCTGACATCACCCCTGAACTGCCTAGCTCTAGAAACATAGAAACATAGAAAATAGGTGCAGGAGTAGGCCATTCGGCCCTTCGAGCCTGCACCGCCATTCAAAGAGTTCATGGCTGAACATGCAACTTCAGTACCCCATTCCTGCTTTCTCGCCATACCCCTTGATCCCTCTAGTAGTAAGGACTTAATCTAACTCCTTTTTGAATATATTTAGTGAATTGGCCTCAACAACTTCCTGTGGTAGAGAATTCCACAGGTTCACCACTCTCTGGGTGAAGAAGTTTCTCCTCATCTCGGTCCTAAATGGCTTTCCCCTTATCCTTAGACTGTGACCCCTGGTTCTGGACTTCCCCAACATTGGGAACATTCTTCCTGCATCTAACCTGTCTAAACCCGTCAGAATTTTAAACGTTTCTATGAGATCCCCTCTCATTCTTCTGAACTCCAGTGAATACAAGCCCAGTTGATCCAGTCTTTCTTGATGTGTCAGTCCCGCCATCCCAGGAATCAGTCTGGTGAACCTTCGCTGCACTCCCTCAATAGCAAGAATGTCCTTCCTCAAGTTAGGAGACCAAAACTGTACACAATACTCCAGGTGTGGCCTCACCAAGGCCCTGTACAATTGTAGGAACACCTCCCTGCCCCTGTACTCAAATCCCCTCGCTATGAAGGTCAACATGCCGTTTGCTTTCTTAACCGCCTGCTGTACCTGCATGCCAACCTTCAATGACTGATGTACCAGGACACCCAGGTCTCGTTGCACCTCCCCTTTTCCTAATCTGTCACCATTCAGATAATAGTCTGTCTCTCTGTTTTTAACACCAAAGTGGATAACCTTACGTTTATCCACATTATACTTCATCTGCCATGCATTTGCCCACTCACCTAACCTATCCAAGTCACTCTGCAGCCTCATAGCATCCTCCTCGCAGCTCACACTGCCACCCAACTTAGTGTCATCCACAAATTTGGAGATACTACATTTAATCCCCTCGTCTAAATCATTAATGTACAATATAAACAGCTGGGGCCCCAGCACAGAACCTTGCGGTACCCCACTAGTCACTGCCTGCCATTCTGAAAAGTACCCATTTACTCCTACTCTTTGCTTCCTGTCTGACAACCAGTTTTCAATCCACGTCAGCACACTACCCCCAATCCCATGTGCTTTAACTTTGCACAGTAATCTCTTGTGTGGGGCCTTGTCGAAAGCCTTCTGAAAGTTCAAATTTTAAGGTTATGCCCCCTTGCACTGGACTCGCCCACCAGAGGAAATAGATTCTCTCTATTTACCTTATCAACTCCCTTAATCATCTTAGACACTTAAATTAGATCACCCCTTAATCTCCTATACGCATGGGAATACAAACCTAGTCTATGCCACCTGTCCTCATAATTTAATCCTTTTAGCCCCGGTATCATTCTGGTGAATCTGCGCTACTCCCCCTCCGAGCCAAATATATCTTTCCTGAGGTGCGGTGCCCATAACTGAACACAGTACTCCAGATGTGGTCGAACCAGAGTTTTATATAACTGTAACATGTCATAACTGTATTCCAGCCCCCTTGAGGTAAAGGCCAACATTCCATTAGCTTTATAAATTATTTTTTTGTACCTGTCCATGACATGCTCCATATCGAACAGAATGGTGAAACAGGCTCGAGGGGCTGAATAGTCTACTCCTGTTAATAAATGATCCATTGGCTGGGAAGCACTTTGGGAGATTCTGAGAACAAGACGGTCACTATAGAAACACATGTCTGCCTTTTGTTCACGCTGGTGATATACTGCACTATGACCCTTGGCCCTTCACCCAGCATTGGGAGCTTTAAAGTGTTTGCCCCACAATTTCTGGGAGTTTCCTTGGATTTATTTTTGCTGTATTTTTTCTTCTTCTGAGCAACCCTTGCCCTCCCTAATGGATCAGGCAGCACCAAGACATAAAATCAGGACCCGTGCCGTTGACTTTGACACGTGGGGCTGGCACAGCCGGCTGCAGTCTGCTGGGATCCATCGCCTCTCGTGGGCAGGGGGACCCTTTTTCGACTGCATCTCCCTGACTGTTGGCCTGAGTGAATCCCGACCAGTTTACTTTCCCAGTGCAATCGGAGTGTGAGACCCGTGTGTCAGAAGCACTGACACCATCATGGGTTTTTAAAGCAGCTGTGCATAGAATCAGACAGCACAGAAGAAGGCTGTTCGGCCCATCGTGCCTATGCCGTCTCTTTCAAAGTCCCGCTCCCCGGCTCTTTCTCCGTAGCTCTGCAAAATGTTCCTTTTCAAGTATTTATCCAATTCCCTTTTGAAAATTAATATTGGGGGAAAAATTTTCATTGTTTGCACCTCCGGTTAGAGGGGTGCCAGCGATTTCTCGCCGGGGGAGGGGGGGGGCTATTGCCTACCGCAAAATTGCGCGAGAGTTAGCGGAGGCGCAAACCGGCAGAGCCCCAGGCCGCTACACCTGCGATGATGATGTCAACGCCGTGCTCAGTGACCCGTTTTCACCTCGCGGTTGCAATTGGTCAGCACCTCGTGAGTCCGCCGCGGGCGATGTCAGCACCAGCCTAACGGGCCGCGAACCGGGCCACACTCTGCTCGCGGGGCGGAAAGTAACGGGGAGGTGCGCTACGCCATTGTTTTTTGCTTGGCCTCTCGTTGCCCATTTCGTGGGTTCCGTGCCGCGATGGTGCAGCCCAGCTCTCCGCTTCTGTGCCGGGCTGTGGCCACGGCATCTGCATCTCGGGTGGCTGAATGGTGGCCCCTCGCCCCACTGCAGAGCTCACATCGGCCCTCCCCTTTAATGGAAGGTGAGGGACCTATGTTAGCGCTACGCGGAGAGGCCGGGTAGCGCTGCAAAATTTGAGCGCTTACCGCCATTGCGCTCCACTTCCTCTCGGGGGCGGTAACCCCAATTTCGCGGCCGGGCGCCGGAAGTCCCAACTTGCCTCGGTTACCATCTCCAAACGGGGCAATACCGAATTTTGGCCCCACTGAATCTACGTCCATCACCCTTTCAGGCAGTGCATTCCAGATCATAACAACTTGACATGGGAATAATTGGTAGCTCTTTCAAGGAGCCGGCACTGGTATGATGGGCTGAATGCCCTCCTTCTCTGCTGTATGATTCTATGAACAGACCTCTTCAGGATTTTCTTCAAGGGCTGGGATGCTTGACATGTCTGGTAGGTATTGAGTAATGAGGTGCTCAACTGAGCTATTTAACTGAACAATGAACAGTTGTAAAGGTGAGAAATGGGGTCTAACTCTCTGCTTAAACTGTTTAAATCTTCATTGTGTGTACAGAGTGTGTAACTATGCATATCAATACAGTGTCCTTACTGCAATACCAGGCTGGGGGAGGGGCAGAGGAACAGAGGAAGGAATCCTGTGCTGAGTTTTATGGAGATGCCAGTGTACAAAATGTATAAACACTTAACAGTAAGAAGAAGAATTAGGGGTGGTGGCCCATTTCATCAGGAATCCACTCAACTCGTGGTGCCCCAGGATTTCCTGTGGTATCCTCAACCAGCATGAGTAGGCCTGACACCTCTAGTGATATAAAAACAGAAAACACTGGAAATACTCAGCAGATCAGGCAGCGTCTGTGGAGAGAGAAACACAGTAAATATTTCTGGTCGATGACCTTTTATCAGAACTGGAAAAAGATAGAGATAAGAACATACACAATCATCATCACCATCATCATCATAGTCAGTCCCTCGAAATCGAGGAAGATTTGCTTCCACTCTAAAAGTGAGTTCTCAGTCCAATACAGGAATTACAGTCTCTGTCACAGGTGGGACAGGCAATGATTGAAGGAAAAGGTGGGTGGGGAGCCTGGTTTGCTCCTTCCGCTGCCTGCGCTTGGTTTCTGCATGCTCTCAGCGACGAGACTCGAGGTGCTCAGCGCCCTCCCGGTAGCTCTTCCACCACTTAGTCTTTGGCCAGGGACTCCCAAGTGCCGGTGGGGATGTTGCACTTTATTAAGAAGGCTTTGAGGGTGTCCTTGAAACGAAATGGTTGCTGGAGTAGGCCATTTAGTCCTTCGAGCCTGCTCCACCATTCAACAAGATCATGGCTGATTTTCTACTTTGACTCCACCTTCCTGCACTATCCCCATATCCTTTAATTCCATAAGTTCCCAAAAATGTATCGACCTCTGTCTTGAATATACTCAACGACTGAGCATCCACAGCTCTCTGGGGGTAGAGAATTCCAAAGATTCAAAACACTTTGAGTGAAGAAATTTCTCCTCATCTCAGTCCTAAATGGCCAACTACTTATTTTGAGACCGTGACCCCTGGTTCTAGATTCCCCAGCCAGGGGAATCATTTTCTCAGCATTAACCCTGTCAAGCCACTTAAGAATTTTAGATGTTCAATTAGATCACCTCTCATTCTTCTAAACTCTAAGGAATATAGGCCTAGTCTACTCAATCTCTCCTCATAGGGCAAACCCCTCATCCCAGGAACCAGTCTAGTGAACCTTCGTTGCACCCGCTCTGAGGCAATTATGCCTTTCCTTAGGTAAGGAGACCAGAACTGTACATAGTACTCCAGGTGTGGCCTCGCCAATGCCCTGTATAGAGGACAGACGCACAAATGTTAGTGTCCTCGTCCAGGCAACATCCCCAGCATTGAAGCACTGACCACACTTGATCAGAAGTAGTTCGCATGCCAGACACGAGACAACCAAAGCAAGCGCTCTACTCAGAACTCGTCCACGGCAAACGAGCCAAAGGCGGGCAGAGGAAACGTTACAAGGACACCCTCAAAGCCTCCCTGATAAAGTACGACTGACATCTGGGAGTCCCTGGCCATAGACCACCCTAAATGGAGGAAGTGCATTCCGGAGGGCGCTGAGCTCCTCGAGTATCGTTGCCGAGAGCATGCAGAAATCAAGCGCAGGCAGCGGAAGGAATGTACGGTAAACCAGGCTCCCTGCCCACCCTTTCCCTCAACGACTATCTGTCCCACCTGTGACAGGGACTGTGGTTCTCGTATTGGACTGTACAGCCACCTAAGAACTCATGCTAAGAGTGGAAGCAAGTCTTCCTCGATTCCGAGGGACTGCCTATGATGATGGTATATTTGTAGTAAGACTTCTCTTATATTCTAATCCCTTTGTAACAAAAGCTAACACACCATTTGCTTTCCTGGAAATCTCAGTGGGTCAGGCAGCATCTGTGGAGGAAGCAAAGTTAACGTTTCGGGTCGATGACTCTTCGTCAGAACTGGAGAGTGTTCGGAAAGAATGGATTCTTAAAAAGGGGGCGGGGGTGAAAGAATGAAATGGAAGGTCAGTGATAGGTTGGAAGACAAGAGAGATTAGAGAGACAAAAGGGTCGATGGCCCAAATTCAAATGGTAATACCAGGAGTTAGAAAAACATTAGTCAAGATAGGGTGTGAATCTTTCAATTTAGTTTACTGTATTCACTGCTCACGATGTGGTCTCCTCTACACTGGGGAGACCAAGCGTAGATTGGGTGACCGCTTTGCGGAGCACCTCCATTCAGTCCACAAGTGCAACCCTGAGTTTCCGATCGCCTGTCACTTTAATTCTCCACTCCATTCCCACTCTGGCTTCTCTGTCCTTGGTCTCCTACACTGTTCCAATGAAGCTCAATGCAACCTCAAGGAACAGCACCTCATCTTTCGTTTAGGCACTTTACAGCCTTCTGGACTCGAGATTGAATTCAACAATTTCAGAGCATAGCCGCTGCCAATCTTTGGCTCACTTCCCCCCCCCCCCCAGAGCTTGTTTCTTTCTTTTTTACTCCTTGCTTCTAATGGCTGTTGGTCATTATCCCACTATTCACACCCTATCCTGACTAATGTTTTTCTAACTCCTGGCAAAACTGTACACAATACTCCAGGTGTGGTCTCACCAGGGCCCTATATAATTGCAATAAGATGTCTTATACTCAAATCCTCTTGTAATAAAGGCCAACATACCATTTGCTTTCTTAATTATTTGCTGTACCTGCATGATAACTTTTAGTGAGTCGTGTATAAGGACACCCAGGTCCCTCTGAACACCAACATTTCCCAATCTCTCACCATTTAAAAAATACTCTGCTTTTCTATTTTTCCTACCAAAATGGATAACTTCACATTTCTCCACATTATATTCCATTTGCCACATTCTTGCCCATTCACTTAGCCTATCCACATCCCCTAAAAGCCTCTTTGCTTCCTCCTCACTACTTACATTCCCACCTAGCTTTGTATCATCAGCAAACTTGGATATATTACATTTGGTCCCCTCATCCAAATCATTGATATAGGTTGTGAATAGCTGGGGCCTAAGCACCGATCCTTGCGGCACCCACTAGTTACAGCTTGCCAACCTGAAAATGACCCGTTTATCCCTACTCTCTGTTTTCTGTCTGTTAACCAATCCTCAATCCATGCTAGTATATTATTCCCAATTCCATGAGCCCTCATTTTGTTTAATAACCTCTTGTGTGGCACCTTATCGACTGCCTTCTGAAAATCCAAATACACCACATCCACTGGTCCCCCCCCTTATCTATTCTGCTAGTTACAATCTCAAAAAACTGATGTAACATAAGTACATAAGAACATAAGAATTAGGAACAGGAGTAGGCCATCTAGCCCCTCGAGCCTGCTCCGCCATTCAACAAGATCATGGCTGATCTGGCCGTGGACTCAGCTCCACTTACCCGTCCGCTCCCCGTAACCCAGGCTAACTGGTCTATAGTTCCCCATTTTCTCTCTACCTCCTTTCTTAAATAGCGGGGTTACATTTGCTACCTTCGAATCTGCGGGAACCAATCTAGAATCTATGGAATTTAGGAAGATGACAACCAATGTATCCACTATCTCTATTGCCACCTCTTTCAAAACCCTAGGATGTAGGCCATCAGGTCCAAGGGATTTATTGGCTTTCTGTCCCATTAATTTCTCCAGTACTATTTTTTTACGAATGCTAATTTCTTTCAGTTCCTCATTCTCACTAGGCCTTGGTTCTTCACTATTTCAGGGAGCTTTTTTGTGTCTTAGATTTAAGATCTAATTTCAGATTTAACTAAATCACTTTCAAACTCAGTTCCATCATATTATGGTTACTCTTCCATGAAGGCCCCTTTTTCTGCAAGGCTATTAATGAATCCTTTCTTATTGCACAATACTAGATTTAAAATAACCTGTTCCCTAGTTGTTTCCTCAACATACTGATCTAGAAAACCATCTTGTATACATTCCATGAATTCGCCCTCTACATTATTTCTGTATATTTGGTTTGCTTAGTCTATATGTAGATTAAAGTCCCCCATGATTACTGTATTACCCTTGTTATATGCACCTCTAATTTCCTGATTTATACTGTGCTCTACATTACCACTACTGTTTGGGGATCTATAAACAACTCTCACCAATATTTTCTGCCCCTTGCTGTTTCTTAGCTCCACCCAAACTGATTCTTCTTCTTGATTTACCAAGTTAAGATCCTTTCTCTCTACTGTCTTTATCCCATCCTTTATTATCAGGGCTACCCCTCCTCCTTTTCCATTTTCCCTATCTCTTCTAAAAGTTAAGTAACCTGGAATATTTAGTTCCCAATCTTGGTCACTTTGTAACCACATCTCCGTAACTGCTATTAGATCAATCCTATTAATTTCGATCAGCGCTATTAATTCATCTATTTTGTTGCGAAGGCTTCGTGCATTCAGATAGAGTGCCTTTTGCTTTGACTTTTTTCTATTTTTCCCTGATGTTACCGTAGTCAGTGATGCTCTATTGCTCACCCTTTCCCTCAACGACTGTCTGTCCCACTTGTGACAGGGATTGTGGTTCTCGTATTGGACTGTTCAGTCACCTAAGGACTCATTTTTAGAGTGGAAGCAAGTCTTCCTCGATTCCGAGAGACTGCCTATGATGATTACCTTTGTTACTCTCTCTGACCCTTCCTGATCCACTCTGCTTATTTTTACCCAAACTTCATCACTACTCTAGAGTTTTGACATTTTTCTTGCTGCTTTTAAATTTAATCTTTCCTGAATCCTTGTCTGATGGTGGCATTGTGCTGGTGGTGGCTGAAATGGTGGTGGATGATCCATTGAATGTGGAGACTGGTGGTATGGAATGTGAGAACAAGGGGAACCCTATCATGGTTCTGGGAGGGAGGAGAAGAGGTGAGCGGAGAAATGCGGGAAATGGGATGGACACTTGGTTGAGGAAAAAGGAAGACATATTGGGAGCGCTGTTGTGGAAGGTGATATCATCAGAACAGATGCAACGGAGATGGAGAAACTGGGAGAATGGAATAGAATCCTTACAGGAAGCAGGGTGGGAGGAATTATAATCAAGGTAGCTGTGGGAGTCAGTGGGTTTAGAGTAGAAATTGGTTGACAGCCTATCCCCCCCATACATGGAGAAGTCAAGGAAAGGAAAGGAAGGTAAGAGTCAGAGATCGACCATGTGAAGGTGAGGTAGGGTGGAAATTGGAAGCAAAGTTGATGCCATTTTCCTTTTTTGGGGCGAGAGCAACATTTATAGAGCACCTTTAACATAATAAAACAGCCCCAGGTGCTTCACAGGAGTGTTATCAAACAAAATTTGACACTGAGCCAGATAGAGATACTGGAGCAGGTGATTAAAAACTTGGTCAAAGAGGTCGGTTTTAACATAAGAACATAAGAATTAGGAGCAGGAGTGGGCCATACAGCCCATCAAGCCTGCTCCGCCATTCAATAAGCTCATGGCATCTTAAAGGAGGAAAAAGAGGCAGAGATGGTTAGGGAGGGAATTCCAGAACCTCGGATCTAGGCAGCTGAAGACACGGCCACCAGTGGTGGAGCAAAGGCCATGAATAAGACACTAGTGAGGCAGAGGATGACTCTCACTTGCCTGGACTCAAGGAGTTCGCCAGCGTTCAGGACAGAGCAGTTTGCTTCAGTCACTGGACTCCATATCCAGTACGTGCCATCTACAGCAAGGTCCAACAAACAGGAACTGAGATGAATGGACAGTTAAACTATTTTCAATGGTGCTGGCTGAAGACATGAAATACACCGCTACCAGCTTTTGCCAAATCCAATAAATGGATCCAAAATGGGGTGGAATCGTGGCGTGACTCCTGAGGGTGGATTTGTCAAATACGTGGTCCTGGTTGTAAATAGATTTAATGGGAGCAATCAGCAATTTTAATGATTCAATACAATCAATTGCACATTGCAACATGCAGGAAAAGACAGATATTAGTCCGGCTCTCTGGAGAGCAGGTGATTGCAGTTGTCCATGTCTTTGTGTCTTGTTCCTAGCTACTTGGCCCTTATATCTGTGGGAGCTTCTAATCCATTCTCTATTTCATGAAAATGGCCTGATCTATCGCAGCCAAACAGTGGCCCACTAACCTCCATTGCCCAGATGTGCACATGATTATCACACTTGTTTTTTTTTCAAAGCGAGTTGATTCCTGCCCCAGTTAGCTCCTCTCTGCCCCACTAGCTATTTTCAGCAGGTTAGGCAAGTTAGCTGAAGATTACACGGTATGGAGTTGCGCCCTGTGGGAGTGCACTTCAGGAATTATAGGAGAACGGCCCGACAACTGGTTTCCTTGCTGCTGACAGAGTTGCATTTAAAAATCTTCACGTTAAGAATTAATGCTGCAATGTCTTCAGATCCCAAAGCAACTGAGGAAAAAAATGACTTTTACTTTAAAGGACTCGTGGCTATACTATGAAATGTTGTAATTTTTCAGTGGGCTTCCTGGAACCGTCCATTTTGCAAACAAACTTATCGATGTGGCTCCAGCCACAGATTCTGGATGTCCACACACTAGTCTCCATGACGGTGAGAAACATATGGCAAGATAATCAAATCACCTAGAAGGACAAGGGCAGCAGGCGCATGGGAACACCATCACCTGCAAATTCCCCTCCAAGTCACACACCATCCTGATTTGGAAATATATCACCGTTCCTTCATCGTTGCTGGGTCAATATCCTGGAACTCCCTCCCCAACAGCACTATGGGAGAACATTCACCACGTGGACTGCAACAGTTCAAGAAGGCGGCTCACCACCAGCTTCTCAAGGGCGATTAGGGACGGGCAATAAATGCTGGCCTTGCCAGAGATTATGAGATACATGCTACTGATTGTGGTGCATCTGTACATTGAAAGAACCCAAAGTGATTGAACTGAAATCATTGGATTGTTGAGTCAACTTGATGGTCAATTGTAATATATGCTTCTGGCAGATGTATCTCTGGGCCATTGATACATCTGGGATTAAAGATACCTACCTGGCAGACTAAGTAAAATTTCACCTCTGTGTTACTTGTTTATCTTTCAGTGACAGCTTCTGCTGTTAAGGTTTCCATTTTTGCGGGATGGTGTTGGGAAAGAGAAGAGTTTTCCATTGTTGACGTCCAGTGTCAGCTTCCAGCATGCGCAGGTCAAGTTAGATGGGGAGCCGTAATCCTACATTCAGAAGAGCAACTGCACTCCATCAGTGTAGCATTTGTGTTTCTCACAGCAGGCACGCATATACAAACATATGAAAAATGACGGACAGATAAAGACTATCTGGTCCATCAAGCCTGTCCCACACATTGTGTATCACAACATATACACTCCACCCCACCCGAAATCATGTGATCTCCTGAGAGAGGCAAAAAACCGGGTAAAAAACCCAGGCCAATTTGTGGGAAAAAATCTGGGAAATTTAGGCGATCGAAACTAGTCCAGGAGATCACTGGCCATTAAATTCCCTGCAAGAGGTAATCTCTGCCATAGCCAGAAACAAATCCAGCTTTTGCTTGAATTCAATGAGTCTGCATCCACCATATGAAAGGGCATACAGCAGATGCTTTGAGAGAGATGACCAATTTAAGAAAGAACTTGCATTTATTCTAATCACTCTGTTCATAACTTCAGTATGAACCAATGCACTTCACAGCCAATTGAGTACTTTTGAAGTGTACTTACTGCTGTCAGTTTGTGAATAGCGGAGTCTCACAAGCAGCAATGCAATTAGTGACCAGATAAGCTGTTTTTTAGTAATGCTGGTTGAGGTATAAATGCTGGTCAGGACACCAGGGAGAACGCCCCTGCTCTGTTTCGAATAGCACCATGGGACGTTCTATGTTCACCTGCGAGGGCAGATGGTTTATTGTCCCATCCAAACTTTAGTGCAGTTTTTGCTGAATGATGGTAATCTTGGACTGCGCATTTGTCTTCACTGGGAACTGGGCTGAGACTGATGACTGCGATGGTATTAATCTGGGCTCGATTCCAAGCTTATTTGCAGCAGTGAGAGGACAGTGAGCTCAATGTCAGTAACTGTAACTGCTGTGCTGCACAAAAAGGAAAGCTGATGGTTTAACACTCAAGATGCTGGGCTCTGTGTGATGGAAGCGCGGGTCAGCTATACGGGGGTGGAGATCAGCCTGTCCCATTCACGGCCGACCCATCTTTTCCACCTGCTTAACGACAACTGTCCAGCCAGAAAAGCTAAACAAAGAGCAGACTCCGCTTCTTTAACATGAGTCAACCTTTGCTCTAATAGCCTCGCTCTCTTGCAGTCTCCTTATTAACTCCTGCTCCATTGACTCGATGGATATTGGTTAGTTTGACTGGGAATTAATGTCCGTTGAACAGTGCCACAGGCTAATATTGAATAAAATATTTGGTCTAGACTTATGTTGCTATATGTAATTGATCTGGCTGTCTTCCTTGTCACTGGAACTGTAACAGTTATAAGGAAGGTGCATTCTGCGACACAATCACCTGTTGTAGAGGGAGAAGTGTATATATTTATCAATGTCTGGCAGCTGCAGGTTTCAAAAAATAATAATTATCGGGATTTGGCCAGCATTTATTGCCCATCCCGAATTGTTTGATACAATTGAGTGCTTTCAACGCCATTTCAGTTAAGAGTCAACCACACTGGTGAGGGACTGGAGTAACATATCGGCCAGACCGGGTAAGGACAGCAGGTTTCCTTCCCTAAAGGACATCAATGAACTATTTGGGTTTCTTCCAATAATCCGGCAGCTTTTTACTGGCGCCACCTTTTTATTTCGCCGATTTATAAAACTGAACTCAAATTTTCCAACTGTCATGGTGGGATTGGAATTCTCAATCATTCATGTTTGATTACTAGTTCAGTCTTACTAATCTAGTAACATAACCACTACACTACCTTACCCCTTCAATTAGGAGCTCACATTGTGTGTGGAACTCAGTCGATGTATACACGATAAAGGTCTGTTGTTAGACGCTGCATGAGTGGGAAAGATCAGCTTTAAGCAACGTTAACCATTCGTGAGGAAGAGTCTTGGATTGCAATGTCCCAGGGAAGGGGAGGAGGACTTGGAGAGGGAATCTTTGGAGGATGAAGCAGTCTGATGGATGTCCAGTGCCGGACACCTATGAGGAAATCATGAGCATTTATGCTTTTGTTACCTCCAGACTCGACTGTTCCAATGCTCTCCAGGCCGGCCTCTCATCTTCCAGCCTCAATAAATTTAAGCTCATCCAAAACACAGTGGCCCATATCTTAACGTACCAATTCCCAGTCCAGTAAGGTCTTGATTTTAAAAGTTTCATCTTTGTGTCCTAATGTCTCCATAAC
This sequence comes from Pristiophorus japonicus, assembly GCF_044704955.1. Classification (NCBI taxonomy): domain Eukaryota; kingdom Metazoa; phylum Chordata; class Chondrichthyes; family Pristiophoridae; genus Pristiophorus; species Pristiophorus japonicus. Next base: position 84,643,188 of record NC_091992.1, read on the forward strand.
CTCGCCCTTCCCGATCTTTCTAACCTCCTTCAGCCTGACAACCTTCCACGAACTCTGCAACAACACTTCCTTCACCTACCATTGGTGGCCGTGTCTTTGGCTGCCTAGGCCCTAAGCTCTGGAATTCCCTCCCTAACCCTCTCCACCTTTCTACCTCTCTCTCCTTCTTTAAGACACACCTTAAAACCTATCTCTTTGACCATGCTTTTGGTCACCTGTCCTAATGTCTCCTTCTTTGGCTCAGTGCCAATTTGTGTCTGATTATGCTCCAGTGGAGCACCCTGCGACCTTTCACTATGTTAAAGGCTCTATATAAGTGCAAGTTGTTGTTGTATGCGGTGAGAAAGGAGGATTTTTTTTTTACGCTATGTTCCGTCTCTTTTTCAGTCAATGTGTTGCTATTTTACCTGGTTCTGGGTAATGAGGTTAGAGCAAGTAGGTGACCTAGAAGTCGATGAAAATTTGGCAAGCAGTGACCAGAATGTAATTAGATTCAGTGTTAGGATAGAAAAGGATAAAAGAAATGGATACAAAGAAAACTTGAGGACAAGGACAATTGACTGGAGGAGGGGTGGTGATGGTGCGGGGTGGAATCAGATATATAGGGACCTTGTCCAGAATAAATGAAAGGAAAATTGACAAATCAAACAATGGATCAGCAATGGGAAATATTCAAACACGAGATGGAAAGGGTTCAAATCAATTATATTCCAGTGAGGGTAGATTGGAAGTGTATCAAAGACAGAAAGGTTCCATGGTTCAATAGGGAGATTTGATCGCATTTGATTAAAAAAAAAGAAACATTTATTGCTTCCAGGGCAACTAATGATAAAAAAGAAGACAAATATAATAACAACTACAACAACAACTTGTATTTACATAGCACCTTTAATGGAGTAAAATGTCCCAGGAGTGTTATAAGAAAAAAAAAAAAATTTGACACCATGTCATATATGAAGAAACTGTGGCAGATGACCAAAATCTTGGTCAAAGAGATAGGTTTTAAGGCGCTTTTTAAAGGACGAAAGAGAGGCAGAGAGGCGGAGAGGTTTAGGGAGGGAGTTCCAGAGGTTAGGGCCTTGCCAGTTGAAGGCACGGCCACCAATGGTTGAGCAGTTATAATCAGGGATGCTCAAGAGGGCAGAATTTGAGGAGCGAAGATATCTCGGGGGTTGTGAGGCTGAAGGAGAATATGGAGGTAGGGAGGGGCGAGGCCATGGAAGGGTTTGTAAACAAGGATGAGAATTTTGAAATTGAGGTGTTGCTTAACTGGGAGCCAATGTAGGTCAGCGAGCGCAGGGATTGGTCCGAGGTAGGACACGGGTTGCCGAGTTTTGGATGACCTCAAGGGTAGAATGTGGGAGGCCAGCCAGGAGTGCGTTGGAATAGTCAAGTCTAGAGGTAACAAAGGCATGGATGAGGGTTTCAGCAGCAGATGAGCTGAGGCAAGGGCGGAGGCGGGCAATGTGACGGAGGTGGAAACAGGCGGTCTTAGTTATGCCGTGGATATGTGGCCGGAAGCTCATTTCAGGGTCAAATATGACACCTAGGTTGCGAACAGTCTGGTTCAGCCTCAGACAGATGCTAGGGAGAGGGATGAAGTCGGTGGCTAAGGAACGCAGTTTGTGGCGGGAACCAAAGACAATGGCTTCGGTCTTCTCAATATTTGAATAGCATTCTGACAATTTAGAGACCGTGGAGGGGGTCGAGAGAAGTGGTGGTGAGGTAGAGCTGGGTGTCATCAGCGTACATGTGAAAACTGACGTCGCGTCTGTTGTGTATGCACGCCTGTTTACTGTGTGATGTCTGTAACACTGTTATGCAACACTGAATGTAACCTTATACTGTACACACCTTGCCTGTACACCAGAGGGTGCTGCTGCTGGAGACCTAAGGGTTACCTACACACTGCCTCGTGGAGTCATTTCTAAAGCGTCACCAAGGGGCAGCATACAGGTGACAAATAGGACGGGGCCAAGGCTAGATCCTTAGGGGACACCATAGGTAATGATGTGGGAATGGGAAGAAAAGCCATTGCAGGAGATTTTCTGGCTACTATTAGAGAGATAAGAATGGAACCAGGCGAGTGCAGTCCCACCCAGCTGGACGATGGTGGAGAGGCGTTGGAGGAGAATGGAGTGACCAACTGTGTCAAAGGCTGCAGACAGGTCGAGAAAGATGAGGAGGGATAGTTTACCTTTGTCACAGTCACAAAGGATGTCATTTGTGGCTTTGATGAGAGCCGTTTTGGTACTGTGGCAGGGGCGGGAACCAGATTGAAGGGATTCAAACATGGAGTTCCGGGAAAGATGGGCATAGGTTAGGGAGGCGACAACACATTCAAGGGCTTTGGAGAGGAAAGGGATGTTGGAGATGGGGCAGTAGTCTGCAAGCACACTGGGGTCAAGGGTTAGATTTTTGGGGAGATGGGTGATGACGGTAGATTTGAAGAAGCGGGGGACAGTACCTGAGGAGAGAGAACGGTTAACAATGCCGGCTAACATGGGAGTCAGAAAAGGAAGTTGGGTGGTCAACAGTTTAGTGGGAATAGGGTCAAGGGAACAGGAAGTGAGTCTCATGGACAAGATGAGCGAGGAGATCAGAGAGAAACTGGAGACATATGTGAGTTCAGGGCTAGGGCAGGGGGGAGCCTCAGAGGAAGTTTGGCCCGGTGGGCTAGGGGAAGGAAGGGAACTCGCAGAGGCAGCTGATTGGATGGTCTCAATCTTTGGGACAAAGAAGTCCACGAGCTCCTTGCACTTGTTGTTGGAGGGAAGTGTGGTGGAGACAGGGGAGAGGGGTGTAAGAAGATGAAAAGAGAATAGTAGCTGGGGGTTATCTTTGCATTCCAGAATGACCCTGGAATAGTGAGCAGTTTTGGCAGACGAGAGCAGGACCCAGTAATGCTTTATGTGGTCCAACCAGATCTGGCGGTGAATGGCTAAATCACATTACAAACAGAGAGACATTACGAGAGAGAAATCATAAAGGGCATTAAACCCCAACAACAGGTTGCGGGGGGGCGGCAGGGGGGACAGTTCTGGATTTAGTGTTAGGGAATGAAGCTGGGCAGGTGGAAGGAATAGCAGTGGGAGAACATTTCTGTGGTAGTGATCATATTCAGTTAGTTTTAGCATAATTATGAATAAGGACAAAGAAAAAACAGGAGCAAAGGTTCTAACTTGGGGAAGGTCAATTTTACTGGGCTGAGAAGTGATTTAGCAAAAGTGGACTGGAAACAGTTACTTGAAGATAAATCAGTGCCAGAGCATTGGTAGGCATTCAAGAGGCACATGGAGTTCAGAGTAAACATGTTCTCACAAAGAAAAAGGGTAGAAACTGCCAAATTTAGAACCTCTGGATGACAAGGTGCATACAGGGAAAGATAAGGCAAAAACATGAAGCCTTTATCAGATATCATGAGCTCAATACTGCAGAAAGCCTAGGTGTATAGAAATTGAAGGAAATTAGGAAAGTAAAAAGAGGGCATGAAAAAATACTGGCAAATAGAATCAAAAAAAACCCAAAGACGTATTACAATTACATAAAGAGCAAGAGGATAACTAAGGAAAGAGTAGGTCCTATTAGGGACCAAAATGGTGATCTATGTGTGGAGGTGGAGGATGTGGGTAAGGTACTAAATGAATATTTTGCGGCTGTCTCCACAAAAGAGGGGGACGATGTCAACGTTGAAGTTCAGAAAGAACGTAGTGAAATATTGGATGGGATAAACATCGTAAGAGATGAAATTTTAAGGAGTTTAGCATCCTTGAAACTAAATAAATTGCCAGGACCAGATTAAATATATCTGAGGCTATTAAAAGAAACAAGAGAGGAAATTGTGGAGGCTCTGACCATCATTTTCCAATCCTCCCTGGCTCCAGGAGTGGTGCCAGAGGATTGGAGAACTGCTAATGTTGTACCATTGTTTAAAAAGGGAGGAAGAGATAAACCGAGTAATTACAGGCCAGTTAGTTTAACCTCGGCGGTGGGCACATTATTGGAATCAATTCTGAGGAATTGTATAAATCTTCATTTCGAAAGACACAGATTAATCAAGGTCAGTCAGCGTGGATTTATTAATGGAAGGTCATATCTGACTAACTTGATTGAGTTCTTTGAGGAGGTAACAAGGAGGGTCGATGAGGGCAGTGCATTTGATATAGTTGACATGGATTTTAGCAGGGCTTTTGACAAGGTCCCACATGGTAGGCTGATCAAAAAAGTAAAAGCCCATGGGATCCAAGGGAGATTCGTAAATTGGCTCAGTGGCAGGAAGCAAAAGATAATGGTTGTGACTGGAAGGCTGTTACCAGAGGGGTTCTACAGGGCTCAGTACTCGGTCCCTTACTTTTTGTAGTTTATATTAATGATTTAGTCTTAAATGTAGGGACATGATAAAGACATTTGCAGATGCTACAAAAATTAGCCACGTGGTTGACATTGAGGAGGAAAGCTTTAGACTGTAGGAAGATATCGATGGACTGGTCAGTTGGGCAGAAAAGTGGAAAATGGAATTCAATCCGGAAAAGTGTGAGGTCATGCATTTGGGGAGGGGCAACACGGCAACGGAATACACAATAAATGGGAGGATACTGAGAGGTGTGGAGGAAGAGAGGGATTTGGAGTTTATGTCCACGGATCCTTAAAGGTAGCAGGATGGGTCGATAATGTAGTTAAAAAGGCATATGGAATGCTTTCCTTTTTTAGCCGAGGCTTAGAATACAAGAGCAGTGAATTTATGTTAGAATTGTATACAACACTAGTTAGACCACAGGTTGAGTACTGCATGCAGTTCTGGTCACCACATTACAGGAACAATGTGGTTCCATTAGAAAAGGTACAGAGGAGATTTACGAGGATGTTGCCAGGTCTGGAAAACTTTAGCTATGAGGAAAATTTGGATAGACTGGGGTTGTTTTCTTTGGAACAGAAGAGGCTGTGGGGAGATTTAATTGAGGTGTATAAAATTATGAGGGACCTGGATAGGAAGGACCTATTTCCCTTAACAGAGGGGTCAATAACCAGGGGGCATAGATTTAAAGTAATTGGTAGGAGGTTTAGAGGGGAGATGAGGAAACATTTCTTCACCCAGAGGGTGGTGGGGGTCTGGAACTCACTGCCTGAAAGGGTGGAAGAGGCAGGAACCCTCATCACCTTTAAAAAGTACTTGGGTATGCACTTAAAATGCCCTAACCAGCAAGGCTACGGACCTAGTGCTGGAAGGTGGGTACCTCTTTTTTAACGGCACAGATGCGATGGGCCAAATGACCTCCTTCTGTGTCATAATTTTTCTATGATTCTATGAAAATTATTTAAGAGTATTAGTGGTAAGAGGATAGTTAACATAGAAAATAGGAGCAGTAGTAGGCCATTCGGCCCTTCGAGCCTGCACAGCCATTCAATATGATCATGGCTGATCCTCTATCTCAACACCATATTCCCACTTTTTCCCCACGTCCCTTGATGCCTTTTGTGTCTAGAAATCTATTTATCTCCTTCTTAAACATATTCAGTGACTTGGCCTCCACAGCCTTCTGTGGTAGAGAATTCCACAGGTTCACCACCCTCTGAGTGAAACCATTACTCCTCATCTCGGTCCTAAATTTCCTACCCCATATCCTGAGACTGTGACCCCTTGTTCTAGACTTCCCAGCCAGGGGAAACATCCTCCCCACATTCAGTCTATCCAATCCCATCAGAATTTTATACGTTTCAATAAGATCCCCTCTCATTCTTCTAAACTCTAGTGAATACTGGCCTAGTCGACCCAATCTCTCCTCATACGACAGTCCTGCCATCCCAGGAATCAGTCTGTTGAACCTTCGCTGCACTCCCTCTATGGCAAGTATATCCTTTCTTAGTTAAGAAGACCAAAACTGCACACAATACTCCAGGTGCGGTCTCACCAAGGCCCTGTATAACTGTAGTAAGACATCCTTGCTCCTGTACTCAAATCCTCTGGCAATGAAGGCCAACATACCATTTGCCTTCCTAACTGCTTGCTGCACCTGCATGTTTGTTTTCAATGACTGGTGTACAAGGACACCCAGGTCCCTTTGTACATTGACATTTCCCAAGCTAGCACCATTTAAATAATTGGTCTTTATGTTTTTCCTACCAAAGTGGATAACTTCACATTTATTCACATTATACTGCATCTGCCATGTATTTGCCCACTCATTCAACCTATGTAAATCACCTTGCAGTGTCTTTGCATCCTCCTCACAACTCACAATCCCACCTAGTTTTGTGTCATCAGCAAACTTGGAAATATTACTTTTGGTTCCCTCATCCAAATCATTTATATATATTGTGAATAGCTGGGGCCCAAGACTGATCCCTGTGGTACCTCACTAGTCACTGCCCGCCACCCCGAAAAAGACCCATTTATTCCTACTCTCTGTTTCCTGTCAGTTAACCAATTTTCAAACCATGCCAGTACATTACTCCTAATCCTATATGCTTTAATTTTGCACACTAACCTTTTATGTGGGACTTTATTAAAGGCCTTCTGAAAATCAAAATACACTACATCCACTGGTTCTCCCTTATCTATTCTATCAGTTACATCCTCAAAAAACTCCAATAGGTTTGTCAAACATGATTTTTCTTTCATAAATCCATGTTGACTTTATCTAATCCCGTTGATATTATCTAAATGTGCCGTTATCACATCCTTTGTAATTGACTCCAGCATTTTCCCTACTACTGATAGGCTAACCGGTCCGTAGTTCCCTGTTTTCTCTCTCCCTCCTTTTTTAAATAGTGGGGATACATTTGCCACCCTCCAATCCACAGGAACTTTTCCATAATCCATAGAATATTGGAAGATGACAACCAATGCATCCACTATTTCCATGGCTACCTCTTTTAGTACTCTGGGATGCAGATCATCAGGCCCTGGGGATTTATCGGCCTTCAGTCCCATTAGTTTCTCCAGCACTATTTTCTTACTAATAATCATTTCCTTTAATTCCTCTTGCTCACTAGACCCTTGGTTCCCTAGCATTTCTGGGACGTTATTTGTGTCCTCTTCCATGAAGACAGAACCAAAGTATTTATTTAGTTGTTCTGCCATTTCCTTGTTCCCCATTATAAATTCTCCCATTTCTGTCTGTAAAGGGCCTACACTTGTCTTCACTAATCTTTTTCTTTTTACGTTCTTGTAGAAACTTTTGCAATCGTTTTTTATGTTCCTTGCAAGTTTACTCTTATACTCTATTTTTCCCCTCTTAATCAATCTCTTGATCCTTTTTTGCTGAATTCTAAACTGCTCCCAATCCTCTGGCTTGCTACTTTTTCTGCAACTTTTTAACTCCTCTTTGAATCTAATAGTATCCTTAATTTCTTTTGTTAGCCATGATTGGGTCACTATTCCTTTTGTGTTTTTACACCAAAAAGAAATGTATAACTGATGCAATTCATGCATTCGTTCCTTAAATGTTAGCCATTGCCTATCCACTGTCATGCCTTATAATGAATCTTCACAATCGACCATAGCCAATTCATTCCTCATACCTTCGTAGTTTCCTTTGTTTAGATTTAGGATCCTAGTTTCGGATTGGATTACTTCACTTTCCATCTTAATAAAGAATTCAATCATGTTATGGTCACTCTTCCCTAAAGGACCCCGCACAACAAGACTGTTAATTAACCCCTTCTCATTACACAATACCCAATCTAGGAAAGCCTGTTCCCTAGTAGGCTCCTCGACGTACTGGTCTAAAAAACCATCCCGCATACAGTCCAGGAACTCATCCTCTACAGCATTATTACTAATTTGGTTTGGCCAGTCTATATGTAGATTAAAGACACCCATGATCATTATAGTATCCTTGCTACATGCATCTCTAATTTCCTATTTGATGCTGTCCCCTACATTATCACTACTGTTTGGAGGCCTATAGATAACTCCCAACAATGTTTTCTGCCCCTTGGTGCTCCTTAGCTCCACCTAGACTGATTCTACATCTTGATTTTCTGAACCAATATCATTTCTCACTACTGCTCTGATTTCATCCTTTACTAACAACACCTCACCACTCCCTCTTCCTTTTTGCCTGTCCTTCCGAAATATCGAATATCCTTGGATATTCAGTTCCCAGCCCTGGTCATCCTGCAACCATGTCTCCGTAATTGCAACTATATCGTATCCGTTCACATCTATTTGCGCTGTTAATTCATCTACCTTATTACAGATGCTTCGTGCATTCAGATACAATGCTTTTAGATTTGTCTTTTTCACATTATTAGACATCTTAACATTATTTTGTACTGTAGCCCTATTTGTCTTATCGCTATTTTTTCTTACCTGGACCCTGTTTGCTAGTGCACTCTTTTGTTTGTATGCTCTGTCCTTTCCTGACATAATCTAGTTCTCCTTACCACAATCACTTTCCTGCATTGCTTCCTTTTTTCTCTTTAGCATTCTAGATTTCTCGCCACTGCGACCGTCCATCTCCGCCCTCCACCCCCCCCCACCACCCCCCGCCACACCCTTACTCAGTTTAAAGCCCTGTCTACCTCCTTAGTAATTCAGTTTGCTAGAACTCTGGTCCCAGCATAGTTCAGGTGTAGTCCGTCCCCACGGAACAGCTCCCTCTTTCCCGAGTATTGGTGCCAGTGCCTTACGATTCGAGACCCACTTCTCCCACACCAACCTCTGAGCCATGCATTCATCTCCCTGATTCTTTTGACCCTATGCCAATTTGATTGTGGCTCAGGTAATAATGCAGACATTATTACCTTTGTTGTTCTGCTTTTCAATTTAGTCTCTAGCTGTTCAAACTCTCTCAGCAGAACCTCTTTCTTAGTCCTACCTATGTCATTGGTACCGACGTGTACCACAACAATTGGATCCTCCACCTCCCACTCCAAGTTCTTCTCCAGTCCAGAGGAGATGTCCTTTACCCTGGCACCGGGTAGGCAACACAGCCTTCGGGATGCACGCTCTCGGCTGCAGAGAACCCTATCTATCCCCCTAAATATACTGTCCTCTACTACAACCATCTGCCTCTTTACTCCCCCCCACTTGAATGGCTTTCTGCACCACGGTGCCTTGGTCAGTCTGCTCGTCCACCCCGCAGTCTGCACACTTGTCCACAAGGGTTGCAAGATCCTCAAATCTTTTGGACAAGTGCAGGGACTGAGGCTAAGGCAATACTGCCTCCTGGATCCCCATATCTGCTTCACTCGCAATCACACCCTCCTGTCCCTGACCACGTGCCAATTCTAAAGTATTTAATCTAGAGGGTGTGGCTGCCTCCTGGAGTAAAAGGTCCAGGTAACTTTCTCCCTCCCTGACGTCTCGCAATGTCTGCAGCTCTGACTTCAGCTCCTCAACTCGGAACCGAAGTTTGTTGAGCCACAGACACTTACCGCAGATGTAGTATACTGGACCAAAACATCCAGAAGCTCCCACATATTGCAGCAGCAACACATCTCCTGTTTTCCCATTATTTTATTTAATTAATTAGTTTAGCGTTAATGAAGTATTTATCTTATGTAGTTCATTAAATTAGTTAAACAAATAAAGGTTAGTTTTTAGAATTTAGTTATATGCTATATGTTAATTTAAAAGAAAAACTTAGCCCACAATCACTACCAATCACTAACCTGCCTTACCTGTAATGTCACACAGCATAGTTCTCCTCACCCGGAGCCGTGCGATCTCCTGGGAGAGGCAAAAAAACCAGTTAAAAACCCAGGCTAATTGGGGAAAAAATCTGGGAAAATTCCTCTCCAACCCAACCAGGCACTGGAAACCAGTCCAGGAGATCACACTGGCCCTATGCTGTGCTATGTGGCTTTTATCCCCACTCTCGGGCCTCGTTCTGCTCCCACTCAACTGCGCCGCCACTCTGAGGAAAAAGTTAGGAAAAACAAGGCAAAGCAACGCCTCTGCTGCCACTTCACCGAACTCTCCCACTTACCAAACTCTGTTTTCCCACTCTCAGCTGCTGCACTCCATCCCAACAGCACACAGCCCTCGGTTTTTAAACTGCTTGTGGTCAGTTGAGTCACCACTGGTCAGCTTAAAGAACCGTTTTAACTAGTTTTAACCAACTGGCAATTTGGAAATTACTGGAGAGCTAGTTTGTTTGTCTCTACTTACGCCTGAAAGAATCCTAAATATTTAACTGTTAATCTTACTCAGAAGCTGCTAGCAATTGCCACTAGGCTCCAACTTAAGGCAGAGATGGACCCATTTAGAGATGAAGGAGGTAGGCGTGCATTGGAAAGAAGTGTCCGTTTTCATAGAGGAGGGGAGTATTGGAATTGCAGAAACACCAGAAGTGAATGCAAAACTGCTAGTGAACATTATTGCTCAAAGAGAAATGGGACTACAGCAGTGGATATTTACCTCTAGGAGTCAATAAACCATGCTTAAACCTGGAGTCTCTAAACCCGGAGTCTCGAAACATGGATTCACTAATCCTGGAGTATCTAAACCTGGAGTCTCTAAACCTGGATCCACTAATCCTGGAGTGTCTAAACCTGGAGTGTCTAAACATGGATTCACTAATCCTGGAGTGTCTAAACCTGGAGTGTATAAACCTGGATTCACCAATCCTGGAGTGTCTAAACCTGGAGTGTATAAACCTGGATTCACCAATCCTGGAGTGTCTAAACCTGGAGTGTCTAAACCTGGAGTGTCTAAACCTGGATTCACTAATCCTAAAATCTCTAAACCTGGAGTGTATAAACCTGGATTCACTAATCCTAGAGTCTCTAAACCTGGAGTCTCTAAACCTGGATTCACTAATCCTGGAGTCTCTGAACCTGGAGTGTATAAACCTGGAGTCACTAATCCTGGAGTCACTAAACTTGGAGTCTCTAATCCTGGAGTGTCTAAACCTGGAGTCTCTAAACCTGGATTTTCTAAACCTGAAGTCTCTAATCCTGGAGTCGCTATACCTGGAGTCTCTAATCCTGGAGTTGCTAAACAGTATTTATGCCTTCCCTGAACGACTCTCTGCTTGCACCAGAATTAAATTTTATGTGACAACTGGGTTAATTCGACACGGTCACTCAATACTATTTGCCTTCGTATTTGGTCTCCTGACTAAAATAATTGACGTTGTCAAACATTTGCTACTAAGCAATGCTTCCTTGCTTCTGGTAATGTTCATGCTGGAATGATTCCTTCAGCTGTGCTCTGCTCAATGACGTCTCCTGCCATCAATCAGTCATTTTTCTTACACTCAGCATGTACATACTTGTCATCACTCAGTTCCCTTGCGATTTTTTGTCTTTTTCCTGTATACTGTTGCCTTTCTGCCCTTTTAGAAACCTGTTAGTAAAAAGATGAAATATAAACAGCAAATGCTGGAAATACTCAGCAGTTCGGCAGTATCTGCGGAGAAAGAGATTTAACGTTTTCTTTTCTATATCAGTAAGTAACATTTAGCATTGTTGTTGCCAAATTAAGTTAATCTAAGGGTTAAGTCATGGCAGGACAGCTTGGACATGTGTTATGCTCCTCCTGTACTATGTGGGAAGTCAGGGACGCTTCCGGTGTCCCTGATGACTACATGCGCGGGAAGTGCATCCACCTGCAGCTCCTGACGGACCGCATTCCGGCACTAGAGCTGCGGGTGGATTCACTCTGGAGCATGCACGAAGCTGAGAATGACGTGAATAGCACGTTTAGCGAGTTGGTCTCACTGCAGGTAAAGGGTACACAGCCAGATAGTAAATGGGTGACCAACAGGAAGAGCAGTGGAAGGAAGGTAATGCAGGGGTCCCCTGCGGTCATCCCCCTGCAAAACAGATACACCGCTTTGGGTACTGTTGAGGGGGTTGACTCATCAGGGGAGGGCAGCAGCAGCTAAATTCTTGGTACCGTGGGTGGCTCTGCTGCACAGGAGGGCAGGAAAAAGAGTGAGAGAGCTATAGTGATAGGGGATTCAATTGTAAGGGGAATAGATAGGCATTTCTGTGTCCGCAACCGAGACTCCAGGATGATATGTTGCCTCCCTGGTGCAGGGCATTCTGAAAAGGGAGGGTGAACAGCCAGTTGTCGTGGTGCACATAGGTACCACGATATAGGTAAAAAACAGGATGAAGTCCTACAAGACGAATTTAGGGAGCTAGGAGCTAAATTAAAAAGTAGGACCTCAAAGGTAGTAATCTCAGGATTGCTACCAGTGCCACGTGCTAGTCAGAGTAGGAATTGTAGGATAGCCCAGAAAAATACGTGGCTTGAGGAGTGGTGCAAAAGGGAGGGATTCAAATTCCTGGGACATTGGAACCGGTTCTGGGGAAGGTGGGACCAGTACAAACCGGACGGTATGCACCTGGGCAGGACCGGAACCAATGTCCTAGAGGGAGTGTTTGCTGGTGCTGTTGGGAAGGGGTTAAACTAACAAGGCAGGGGGATGGGAACCTATGCAGAGAGACAGAGGGAAATAAAATAGAGGCAGAAGCAAAAGATAGAAAGGAGAATAGTAAAAGTGGAGGGCAGAGAAACCCAAGGCAAAAAACAAAAAGGGCCACATTACAGCAAAATTCTAAAGGAGCAAAGTGTGTTAAAAAGACAAGCCTGAAGGCTCTGTGCCTCAATGCGAGGAGTATTCAGAATAAGATGGATGAATTAACTGCGCAGACAGCAGTTAACGGATATGATGTAATTGGCATCACGGAGACATGGCTCCAGGTTGACCAAGGCTGGGAACTCAACATCCAGGGGTATTCAACATTTAGGAAGGATAGACAGAGAGGAAAAGGAGGCAGGGTGGCGCTGCTGGTTAAAGCGGAAATTAATGCAATAGTAAGAAGGGAAAGTAGCCTGGATGATGTGGAATCGGTATGGGTTGAGCTGGGTAATACCAAAGGGCAGAAAACGCTAGTGGGAGTTTTGTACAGACCACCAAACAGTAGTAGTGAGGTTGGGGACAGCATCAAACAAGAAATAAGGGATGTGTGCAATAAAGGTACAGCAGTTATCATGGGAGACTTTAATCTACATATTGATTGGGCTAACCAAACTGGTATCAATGTGGTGGAGGAAGATTTCCTGGAGTGTATTAGGGATGGTTTTCTGCACCAATATATCGAGGAACCAACTAGAGAGCTGGCCATCCTAGACTGGGTGATGTGTAATGAGAAAAGACTAATTAGCAATCTTGTTGTGCGAGGCCCCTTGGGGAAGAGTGACCATAATATGGTAGAATTCTTTATTAAGATGGAGAGTGACACAGTTAATTCGGAAACTAGGGTCCTGAAAAGGAAAGGTAACTTCGACGGTATGAGGCATGAATTGGCTAGAATAGACTGGCAAAGGATACTTAAAGAATTGACGGTGGATAAGCAATGGCAAACATTCAAAGATCACATAGATGAACTTCAGCAATTGTACATCCCTGTCTGGAGTAAAAATAAAATGGGGAAGGTGGCTCAACCATGGCTGACAAGGGAAATTAAGGATAGAGTTAAAACCAAGGAAAAGGCATATAAATTGGCTAAAAAAAAGTTACAAACCTGAGGACTGGGAGAAATTTAGAATTCAACAGAGGAGGACTAAGGGTTTAATTAAGAGGGGGCAAATAGAGTACGAGAGGAAGCTTGCAGGGAACATAAAAACTGACTGCAAAAGCTTCTATAAATATGTGAAGAGAAAAAGATTAGTGAAGACAAATGTAGGTCCCTTGCAGTCGGATTCAGGTAAATTTATAATGGTGAACAAAGAAATGGCAGACCAATTGAAGAAATACTTCGGTTCTGTTTTCACGAAGGAGGACACAAATAACCTTCCGAATGTACTAGGGGACAGTGGGTCTAGTGAGAAGAAGGAACTGAAGGATATCCTTATTAGGCGGGAAATTGTGTTAGGGAAATTGATGGGATTGAAGGCCGATAAATCCCCGGGGCCTGATAGTCTGCATCCCAGAGTACTTAAGGAAGTGGCCCTAGAAATAGTGGATGCATTGGTGATCATTTTTCAACAGTCTATCGACTCTGGATTAGTTCCTATGGACTGGAGGGTAGCTAATGTACCACCACTTTTTAAAAAAAGAGGGAGAGAGAAAACAGATAATTATAGACTGGTTAGCCTGTCATCAGTAGTGGGGAAAATGTTGGAATCAATCATTAAGGATGAAATAGCAGCGCATTTGGAAAGCAGTGACAGGATCGGTCCAAGTCAGCATGGATTTATGAAAGAGAAATCATGCTTGACGAACCTTCTGGAATTTTTTGAGGATGTAACTAGCAGAGTGTACAAAGGAGAACCAGTGGATGTGGTGTATTTGGACTTTCAAAAGGCTTTTGACAAGGTCCCGCATAAGAGATTGGTGTGCAAAATCAAAGCGGATGGTATTGGGGGTAATATACTGACGTGGATAGAGAACTGGTTGGCAGACAGGAAGCAGAGAGTCAGGATAAACGGGTCCTTTTCAGAATGGCAGGCAGTGACTAGTGGAGTGCCGCAGGGCTCAGTGCTGGGACCCCAGCTCTTTACAATATACATGAACGATTTGGATGAAGGAATTGAGTGTAATATCTCCAAGTTTGCAGATGACACTAAACTGGGTGGCGGTGTGAGCTGTGAGGGGGATGCTAAGAGTCTGCAGGTTGACTTGGACAGGTTAGGTGAGTGGGCAAATGCATGGCAGATGCAGTATAATGTGGATAAATGTGAGGTTATCCATTTTGGGGGCAAAAACACAAAGACAGAATATTATCTGAATGGCGGCAGATGAGGAAAAGGGGAGGTGCAACGAGACCTGGGTGTCATGGTTCATCAGTCACTGAAAGTTGGCATACAGGTACAGCAGGCGGTGAAGAAGGCAAATGGTATGTTGGCCTTCATAGCTAGGGGATTTGAGTATAGGAGCAGGAAGGTCTTACTGCAGTTGCACAGGGCCTTAGTGAGGCCTCACCTGGAATATTGTGTTCAGTTTTGGTCTCCTAATCTGAGGAAGGACATTCTTGTTATTGAGGGAGTGCAGTGAAGGTTCACCAGACTAATTCCAGGGATGGCTGGACTATCATATGAGGCGAGACTGGATCAACTGGGCCTTTATTTACTTTAGAAGGATGAGAGGGGATCTCATAGAAACGTATAAGGTTCTGACGGGACTGGACAGGTTAGATGCGGGAAGAATGTTGGGGAAGTCCAGAACCAGGGGACATAGTCTTCGGATAAGGAGTAGGCCATTTAGGACTGAGATGAGGAGAAACTTTTTCACTCAGAGAGTTGTTAACTTGTGGAATTCCCTGCCGCAGATAGTTGTTGCTGCCAGTTCATTGGATATATTCAAGAGGGAGTTAGATATGGCCCTTACGGCTAAAGGGATCAAGGGGTATGGAGAGAAAGCAGGAAAGGGGTACTGAGGGAATGATCAGCCATGATCTTATTGAATGGTGGTGCAGGCTCGAAGGGCCGAATGGCCTACTCTTGCACCTATTTTCTATGTCTATGTTTCTATATTTCAGGTTGCTGACCTTTGATCAGAAAAGTTGCAGATGTAACTTGTTTTAAACAAGTACTGATATGGGGAAATGGGAGGAAACAACAAAAGGGAAGGCCTGTGATAGGCTGGAAGACAGGAGTGATTAAACGACAAAAGAGATGATGGAGCAAGGCGAAAGGAGGTGGTAATGGGACAAGGCAAGAAACAAAAGATGGGTCTAGACGAGATATAAATGGCAACTGCAGCATCATTATCAGCACCTGAAGTCGGAGAAAATGGGAGCAGTGGTTATGGTCTGAAATTGTTGAACTGGATGTTGAGTGCGGAAGGCTGTAAAGTGCCTAATCGAAAGATGAGGTGCTGTTCCTTGAGCTTCCGGTGAGCTTAATTGGAACAGTATCGGAGGCCGGGGATAGAGAGGTGGGAGTGGGATGGAGAATTAAGATGGCAAGCGTCCGGAAGTAAAAAAGATGAATCAGTTTCTATAGATTTTAAATAAAAACAGAAATTGCTGGAAATCTCAGCGGGTCAGAGAAACAGAGTTAATGTTTCGGGTCGGCGACCCTTTGTCAGAACTGGCGAATGTTCGGAAAGAACGCATTCTTAAGAAACACTGAAAGGGGGAGGGGAAGAAAGAAAAAAAGGGAAGGTCAGTGATGGGATGGAAGGCAGGAGAGATTAGAGAAACAAAAGGGATGATGGGTCGAATTGAAATGGTATTGGCCGGAGTTAGAAGAAGGTTAATCTAGATCGAGTGTGAATGGCGGAATAATGATCAGCTGCCATTGGAGAGACGCAGAGAGAAAAAAGATAAGCTCGAGGGCGGGGAGGTGGGGAGTGGGGGGCCTAGGGGTTGACGGGGGTATCTCTCCACAGAGAGATTTCCAGCATTTTCTGTTTTTATTTCAGATTCCAGCATTCGCACTATTTTGCTTTTCTATAGAATTTAATCCAGTTCTGTGTAAGCCTGCACCTATAAATTGGGTCATCCCCCGAAGAACAAGTACTGCAGCGGTCAATTCAATGAATAACTGCATTCACCGACTCAGAATGGCAGTGAGATTTTAGCCTCTTGGGTGAGGTTTATTTAACGGAAGAATCTGGATTTTGTCGCCCCACCAGACTCCGCAGAATCAGACGAGGCTGCTTTGTTGGCTTAGGTTGGCACCAGTTGCTTATTTGTAAGTGGTTGATGAGGAGTTTTATTTAAGACTGGTGTCCCAAGGCCATATAAAATGAAGACGAATGCCAGCGGCGTCCTAATTAAAACTTTATCGAGAAACTAGTGAAATGGCCAAATCTTCATGGGGTCCATTAATTCACGGGGTCGTTTATCACGCCCAGCACTGCAGGGCTTCATCATTTTCTTTTTGAGCTTTCTCGATACAAATAAACGAAGATATTAATTTCTCACCGGGAGGGGCTGGCTGAGATTCCAGAACCGAGGCAGTCATAGATTTGAAAGAAAAATAGACTTGAATTTATATAGCGCCTTTCACGACCACCGGATGTCTCAAAGCGCTTTACAGCCAATGAAGTACTATTTGAAATGTAGTCACTGTTGTAATATGGGAAATGCGGCAGCCAATTTGTGCACAGCAAGCTCCCACAAACAGCAATGTGCTAATGACCAGATAATTTGTTTTTTGCTTCATCAAAAATGAAGTTAAATCTTAATCACACATTTTCTCTTGGGCATTCTGTTAAGTATGGAAGAACTCCACAAGACTGAGTACCATGAGCTAAAACTGATGTGACCTTAGTCTCTTTAATACAACTCCAGAGTGCCAATGCAGCATGGCAGACAACATTTTATGCTCCCTTGCCCGAGGTGTGCAGTTGACCCTTGGGCCTCCAACAGTTGTGCCCTCTGGTGGCAAGTCTTACACAGTTACAATATTTACATACATAACATCACTCCCCCCCCCCCAAAGTCTTTGATACAAATTATTTACAAGTTGAGACGATCTGGGGCCCTACGCTCTCTGTTTGATCGTCTGAGTTCAAACTCTGGCATGGGTCTGACAGGACTGTTGGGAATGGTGGATTCATCCTCGTGATTGACAGCGAGGTCGATTGCTGCTTGGGTGTGTGTTGGTGGATCGATGATGGTGATGTCCTCTTCAGGTTGTTCCTGGTTGTTGGTGAACCGCAGTTTGATCTGATCCAAATGCTTTCTGCACGTTTGTCCATTCAATAGTTTGACTATAAACACTCTATTGCCCTCCTTGGCCAAGACAGTACCAGTGACCCATTTAGGACCATGACCGTAATTAAGGACAAACACACGGTCGTTAACATCAATGTCACGTGATACAGCCACGCGATTGTAGTACATGTTTTGCCGTTGACGCCGGGTTTCCACATGATCATTTAGATCCGGGTGGACTCGGGAGAGCCTGGTTTTGAGTGCTCTCTTCATTAGCAATTCTGCAGAGGGAACCCCAGTGAGCGAGTGGGGTCGCGTCCAGTAGCTGAGCAGAACCCGAGATAAGCGGGTCTGCAAGGAGCCTTCCGTCACGCGTTTCAAGCTCTGCTTGATAGTTTGGACTGCCCATTCCACTTGACTGTTGGATACAGGCTTAAACGGGGCAGACCTGACATGCTTGATGCCATTGTGGGTCATAAATGTGTTGAATTCCGAGCTCGTGAAACACGGTCCATTGTCATTGACAAGGACGTCGGGCAAGCCATGGATGGCGAACATAGCCTGGAGGCTTTCAATGGTGGAGTGGATGTGCTGGATGACATGATTACGCATTCAATCCATTTAGAGTAAGCATCCACTACAACTACAAACATCTTTCCGAGAAGGGAGCCAGCAAAATCTACTTGGATCCTGGACCACGGTTTGGAGGGCCATGACCACAGACTCAATGGTGCATTGCTCAATTGTGAGCACGTGTTGCACTGGTGTACGCATGACTCTAAGTCTGAGTCAATGCCGGGCCACCAAACACGCGACCTGGCTACAGCCTTCATCATAACTATGCCTGGGTGGTATTGTGTAGGTCGCGTATAAACGTTTTCCTGCCGTTTTTTGGCAAAACCACGTGATTACCCCATAAGAGACAATCCGACTGGATGGACATTTCATCTTTGTGCCGGTGAAATGGCTTAATTTCATCTTGCATTTCCCCGGGAACGGCCAACCAGCTCCCATTGAAGACGCAACTTTTTACAAGTGGCTGGTCCAGATCCTGATCTGGTGAGCAGTGACAGGTGACCCCTCGCTCTCAAAAGCATCCATGACCAGAAGCAAGTCTGCGGGCTGCGCCATTTCCACCCCGGTAGTGGGCAGTGGTAGCCGACTGAGGGCATCAGCACAGTTCTCCGTGCCTGGTCTGTGGCGGATAACATTGTCATAGGCGGACAATGTTAGTGCCCATCTTTGGATGCAGGATGAAGCATTGGTGTTTATAGCTTTGCTTTCTGAAAACAGCAAAATGAGCAGTTTGTGGTCGGTTTCAGGATCAAACCGAAGTCCAAATAGGTATTGGTGCATTTTCTTAACCCTATATACACATGCTAATGTCTCTTTCTCGACCATTCTGTAGGCTCTTTCAGTCGTAGACAGACTTCTAGACACGTATGCAACCGGTTGAAGTTTGCCCGATACATTGATTTGCTGTAACACGTAGCCGATCCCGTATGAAGATGCATCACAAGCTAGCACTAATCGTTTACACGGGTCATACAATACAAGTAACTTATTAGAACAAAGTAGGTTTCTGGCCTTCTCAAAGGCTGTCTCTTGAGATTTACCCCAAACCCAGTCATCACCCTTACTTAGCAATATGTGCAACAGTTCCAGCAAAGTGCTTAACCCGGATAGAAAGTTACCAAAATAGTTGAGGAGTCCCAGGAACGAACACAGCTCTGTCACATTCTGTGGTCTGGGTGCTTTCTTGATGGCCTCTGTCTTTGAGTCCGTACATCGGATGCCGTCTGCCGCAATCTTTCTCCCCCAAAATTCAGCCTCTGGCGTCAGGAAAACACACTTGGAGCAATTCAGCCTGAGTCCCACTCTGTCTAGTCGACTTAGAACCTCTTCCAGGTTGTGCAGGTATTTTGTGGTGTTACGACCGGCGATCAGGATGTCGTCTTGAAACACAATGGTGCGTGGAACCGATTTCAGCAGACCCTCCGTTCCTCTGGAAGATGACAGCAGCCGAACGAATCCGAAAAGGGCACCCTTGGTATACAAACAGTCCTTTGTGCATGTTGATGCATGTCAATCTTTTCGAAAATTCAGCCAGCTCCTGTGTCATGTAGATGGAGGTTAGGTCGAACTTGGTGAACAACTTCCCACCCCACTAACATTGCGAATAGGTCATCCACCTTGGGTAGTGGGTACTGGTCTTGTAACAAGACTTGGTTGATCGTTACCTTGTAGCCTCTGCAGATTCTGACCGTGCCATCGTTTTTCAACACCGGAACAATCGGACTAGCCCACTCGTTGAACTCGACTGACGATATGATTCTCTCTCGTTGAAGTCTGTCCAGTTCGATCTCGACTTTCTCCCTCATCATATATGGAACCACTTGCGCCTTGTGATGAATTGGCCTTGCATCGGGGACTAGATGGATCTGCACCTTGGCACCTGTGAAGTTGCCGATGCCTGGTTCAAGTAGTGACGGAAACTTGCTCAGCACTTGGGCGCATGAGGCATCATCCACTGAAGATAGTGCTTTGATGTCGTCCCAGTTCCATCGAATCTTTCCCAGCCAGCTTCTGCCGAATAGCATTGGACCATCGCCTGGTACAATCCACAGTGATAAATCATGCATAGCTCCATCATATGATACCTTAACTGCCGCACTGCCAATGACTGGTATGAGCTCTTTGGTGTAGGTGCGCAGCTTTGTCTGAATCGGGTTCAGTTTGGGCCTTTGTGCCTTGTTGCCCCACAATTTCTCAAAAGCCTTCTGGCTCATAATTGACTGACTCGTCTCCATGTCCAACTCTATTGATACCAGAATACTGTTCAATTTGACTTTCAGCATGATAGGAGGGCTCTTGGTGGTGAAGGTTTGTACCTCATACACTTCTTCCTCGGGTTGAGTTGCCTCTCTTGTTTGTTCTGCGTGATCCGCGCCGGATCGATCATCCTCTGCCGACTCTGCCACGTGGTGAGTCGCAGCACTCTTGCACATTCGCTGGAGGTGCCCCATTGTTTCGCAGCCTTTGCACACATAGTGCTTGAATCGACATTGATGGGCTCGATGATTACCCCCGCAGCGCCAACGTGCTGCTAATGGATTTGCATTCACGCCCGATGGCGGACTCTGAGTCATCCTAGGTCTTGCAGCTGCAGACGTGTAGGCCCTGCCATATGCAGTTTTGCCTGCTAGTGACATTATTTTATGCACAGTACTTGCTGATGAGCTTTGATGCTGGGAAGATAGCTGTCTGGTATTATCACTCGTGGATATGAATGCCTGGGCTATCGTGATGGCCTTGCTCAGGTCTAGGGATTTGGTGGACAGTGCTTGCAAAGAATGACTTCGTGGCCGATGCCAAGCACAAAAAAGTCCCGCAGCATTTCCCCCAAAAATCCAGCCAATTCGCAAGTTCCCGCAAGGCGCCTCAGGTTGGCGACATAACTCGCCACGTCCTGGCACTCGGAGCAGTGGTGCGTGTAGAAGCGATACCTGGCCATTAAGACGCTCTCCTTCGGCTTGAGGTGGTTTCCAACCAGCGTACACAACTCTGTATATGTCTTTTCCGTTGGTTTCTCTGGTGCTAGCAGATTCTTGATGAGGCTGTATATTGTGGACCCACACACAGGTGAGGAGAATCGCCCTGCGCTTGATCGCTTTATCGTCCCCATCCAGCTCATTGGCCACGAAATACTGGTCGAGATGCTCAATGAAGACTTCCCAATCATCACGCTCTACAAATCTCTCTAAAATACCAACGGCCGCCATGACCACGTGAAAGTTCGTAATTTGTTACTCGTCGCCAATTGTTAATATGGAAGAACTCCACAAGACTGAGTACTGTGAGCTAAAACTGATGCGACCTTAGTTTCTTTAATACAATTCCAGAGTGCCTGAGCAGCATGGCAGATAACCTTTTATACTCCCGTGCACGGGCTGTGCAGGTGACCCTTGGGCCTCCAACAGTTGTGCCCTCTGGTGGCAAGTCTTACACAGGTATAATGTTTACATACATAGCACATTCTGCAACCATTTACATCTCCTCTGGACCCATCTTTTGCTTCCATCTTTGGTCCCATTATCAGCTCGTT
The DNA here is from genome assembly GCF_044704955.1 of Pristiophorus japonicus. NCBI lineage: Eukaryota > Metazoa > Chordata > Chondrichthyes > Pristiophoridae > Pristiophorus > Pristiophorus japonicus. The sequence goes on from NC_091992.1 coordinate 84,664,861, forward strand.
TTGCCTTGCACTATCATCACTTTTGACCTTTAATCGGTTCTGCCCTCCATCCTATCACAGACCTTGCTTATTTGTTCTTTTCCTGCCCCCGCCTCTCCCCCCCACCCTCAACTTTTCCCTGGCTCTGTACTTGCAAAAAAGCTGCTCACCTCCAGCATCTTCCCAGTTCTGATGAAAGGTCACCGACCTGAAACGTTAACTCTGTATCTCTCCCCACGGATGCTGCCTGACCCGCTGAGTGTTTCCCAGCATTTTCTGTTTGAAGTTCCGATTTCCAGCACCCGCAGTATTTTGTTTTAGTGAAGTACGAATTTTGTCACTAATCTTTAGGGGGCTGCTCAGCTGAACAGGTACCACACGGATGTACAACCAAGAGCAGTAAGGCAGCCAAACTCCAGGCAAGCTCAGGCAACTACTTTATGTTTAGTTCGTGATCCATGTCTGGATGAAGTATTAGCAAACCAACAAGAAAATTACTGCACGCTTTCAACAGAAAGTAAAGGCATTCAAAATCCATAAGGCAAAAGAAATCAATATAAGCCCGCAAGTGTTCATACTCTATTTGTTGCACAAACTCTCACTGGACGGGCATTAGAACTCTACGGGAGCTACTCACAGTTGCTGTAAATATTTTGGTGCATGCTGGTTTGGGCACCATTTTGGGAGTTGCTATAAAGGACAAAAGTTAAGTTACATTACTACTGTTTCAGTTAGTCTGTTATTTACATACACAACATAATTTGGCGATGAGGATGAATCAAATTAACCTCCCTACCCCACCACCTTCCATCTCCATACCTGGGGACCCTCCAATTCTGTGGCTGAGATGGATAAAAAGTTTTTCTACATACATCACAGCGACAACGTAATACCAGCTCGCTGCTGTGCAATACTTATCCACTGCCTCAGCAATGAAGGCCAATGCATCTTTGGCCAAATCGAAGACACGGAGTCCTACGACAAAACGGTAAGCGCCCTAGAGAAATATTTTGGGCCAAAGAAAAGTATCTTGATGGAGAGATACAAATTTCATCAAAGGGGGCAAGGGAACGGTGAACCAATCAAACAGTACATCATTTCATTAACTGAACTGGCCGCTATGTGTAACTTTGGAGCACTCACAGAGGAAATGATCAGGGATCAAATTATTGAGAAAACCATGATCCACCGCTTTCGGGAACACTTGCTAATGGAGGTTGACAAATTGACATTGGACAATAAACTAATCTGGCCATCCAAATCGAATCATCGCTTTCCGATTCAAAAGCAATCAGATTCCCTATTCCCGCTGTGCAGCAGACTTCAGCTACAGCCCATGTGCAAAGTGTTAGTCCAAAGCGGAAATCACAGCAGAGACCCAGGGCAATAATAAGCCACCCACTACAGATCGCGGGCAAAATTGAGGTACTTGGGGTCACCTCTGTCCCAATATACTACAAGGAAATAACACTGGAGAACTTTTCCTTTCATGTCGCGAAGGGACGAAGCCTCATGGGTGTTGACCTTTTTGACAAGCTTGGGTTCAAAGTTTACGACCCAACTGGCACACCTGTGTACACGGTGGATTTGACAAGCAGTATCCCTCAATCTTCACAGGGTTTGGAGTGACAACAAAATTCTGCCAGCATCCCTGCGTTAACCCTTCCGTCAAACTGGTTATGCAGGGACTTCGCCGTCTCCCATTCGCGGTTCACGACCAAGTATCCACAGAATTAATGCGACTCGAATCTCAGGAAATCATTGAGAGCATCGACTCCTCACCCTGGATCTCAAACTTAGTTATTGCTTGGCATAAAAATGGGGAGATCCGCCTATCCATCGACCTGAAAGAGGTCAACAAGACCATTATCCCCGACAAGTGCCCTCTTCCTACAATCGACAAACTGTCTTCAGAATTCCATGGCTCAATAGTTGTTACGAAACTCGACATGCGCCGCAGTCACCTGCAAATACACCTAGCAGAGGACAGCAAACCGCTCACGGCATTCACGACGCATGATGGTCTGTATCAGTATCGAAGCATGCCCTACGGACTATCTTCTGCACCGTGCATTTCAGAAGATTGTCACTACTATGCTAGCAGACATAGAGGAAGCCCTCAATGTGGACAGATGGACAGACAATGGAAGAACATGACCAGCGATTTCACGCAATTATGGCTGGACTTGCTACACTTAACATTACACTTAATATCGATAAGTTTACATTCGCTGCTGGAGAAATAAACTTTCTGGGCTACAGAGTTACAGCACAAGGGATTGATGTGATCGAGCGAATACAGGAGGCTACCAACATCAAAGAACATTCATCATTCCTTGGCATTTGCAACTTATATCTGAAGTTCGTCCCGCATTACGAGCACATTGCTGAACCACTTTGTAAGTTGCTGTGCAAGGACATCCCTTGGGAATGGACAGATTCCCAGGCTTCGGCATTTACAATGCTTAAGGAGAAAATCACATCCCCTCCTATCCTCGCGCATTATAATCCGAATGCCACTACGTATGTCACTACGGATGCATCAGGCACCGCCATGGGTGCTGTGCTCTCGCAATGGATTGACAGCCTGGAATGCACAATAACCTTCGCCTCTCGTATGCTCTCATCTGAAGAACGTAAATACTCTACAGGGAAACGTGAAGCACTCGCTTGCATCTATGCATGTGAACGCTGGCACATCTACCTCTATGGCAGGAGATTTACCCTCCATACTGATCACCAAGCGCTAACTATGCTACTGGATCTGGGCATAGACCACTATGAATCAGCCAATGGTCAGATCGTCTTCATCACTATAATTTTGATATACAGTACATCGCTGGCAGTCACAACCATGTAGCTGACATGCTCAGCCGTTCGACACCTGCTCCGGACTCTGGTGCCGACTTGTTCACAGGTGATGACACATATGTCATGTCGATCATCACTCAGTACATCAGAAACCTTGTCTCAGGCGAAGAACTGAAAACCAAACCACAGATTGATGCTACGCTCCAGCACATGTGCCACTTCCACCAGACTTAGTGGTTGAAGCAAATTCTGGAAGAGCTGAAAACCTTCCACAGACTTTGCGATGACTTTTCCATTTGGAACAATGGCTGCCTAGCTCATGGTGACAGAGCAGTAATTGCCAAGTTGCTTCAACAGCATGCTCTCTCATTGGCACATGATAGACACCCCGGCATTGTCCGTGTAAAGTCCTGTCCCCTCAGTACAGATTCATACGAGGCATGTAGTGAAGTCAAGGTCACTCTGGACCTGCACCTTTTATTTCACAGCTCTGGAATGCTGCACTTGCCTGAGATCTGTCCTTATATACCTGTCTCTTGCAAGTGCACCCCCGGTGGTAAGGTATGCTGGTGGTTACAGGTCATATCTTATTACAGTCATGCATAGCATGTTGGGATACAGTTATACATAATAATGTAAGATACATGCCATCACCCTCCCCCAAGGTCTTATTGTCTTTATAAGTTCAGTCTCTCAGGTGGTCTACGCTCTCGCGTGGAGCGTCTGAGTTGTGGTTCAGTTGTTTGCCTTGGCGTCTGTTTTTCTTTGGGTGTGGTTGCTGGTATCTCGCCTGGGCTGTCTGTTTCGATTGGTGTGATTGTTGTTGACTCACCTGGGCTGTCTGTTGGGATTGTCCTTTCCTCAGGTTGTTCCCTCCGTCTGTTCACCAGGTGTGGTGCGAGTTCCACATTGTAGTCTGCCTCTGGTTCCGCAGTGTTGTTGGTAAATCTGCTTTTGACTTGGTCTACATGCCTCCGGCAGGTTTTGCCATTGTCCGTTTGTACTACCAGTAGCCTGTTTCCTTCCTTGCCCGTTACTGTCCCTGCAAGCTATTTGGGACCCCTGCCATAGTTTAGTACAAACATTTTGTCCCCTATCTCATTCCATCTCCTCCTCGAATTTCTGTCATGGTAGTCAGTCAGCTTATGGCGCTTTGCCTCAACGATTTTGTGCATGTCTGGGAGGATTAATGAGAGCCTTGTTTTTAAAGTCCTTTTCATCAACAGTTGCGCGGAGGTGATCCCAGTCAGTGAGTGCGGACGAGATCTGTATGCCAACAGCAGTCGCGACAGGCAACCCTGCAGCGTTAGACCTTGGATTTTAAGCATGCCTTGTTTAATGATTTGCACTGCTCTCTCCGCCTGGCCGTTGGAGGCCGGCTTGAACGGTGTCGTCTTGATGTGATTTATGCCGTGGTCAATTATAAAGTCTTGGAATTCTGCGCTGGTGAAGCACGGACCATTGTCACTGACTAATATGTCAGGGATTCCGTGTGTTGCAAACATGGTTGCGAGGCTCTCCATAGTGGTGGAGGTTGTGCTCGAGTTTAAAATGGTGCATTCGATCCACTTTGAAAATGCATCTACAACTACGAGGAACATTTTGCCCATGAATGGGCCAGCATAGTCTATGTGCACCCGCGACCATGGTTTGGTAGGTCAGGGCCAGGGGCTCAGTGGAGCCTCGCTGGGGGAATTGCTGAGTTGGGCACAAATGGTGCACCTTCGTACGCAGAGCTCCAAGTCCGCGTCAATACCAGGCCACCAGACGTGGGATCTGGCTATGGCCTTCATGAGAACAATCCCCGGGTGCTCGCGGTAGAGCTCCCGGACAAATGCCCCTCTGCCTCACAGAGGCATGACTACTCGGCTGCCCCATATCAGGCAGTCTGCTTGTAGTGATAGCTCATGCATGCGCCTGTGAAAGGGTTTTAATTCCTCGGGGCAGGCATCGCGAGCCTCTGCCCAGTCACCGGTTAGGACACATCTTTTTACTAAGGATAATGTGGGATCGCTGGCCGTCCAGGCTCTGATTTGGCAAGCGGTCATGGGCGAACCTGTGGACTCAAAGGCATTGATTGCCATGACTATCTCACAGTCCCGTTCGTCAGACCTTTCCGTGGTCGCCAGGGGTAGCCTGCTGAGTGCGTCGGCAGAGTTGTCTGTGCCTGGTCTGTGCCTTATGGTATAGTCGTAGGACGCCATCATGAGTGCCCACCGTTGAATTCGCGCTGAGGCGTTTATTGCCTTGCTCTCGGATAAGAGGGACGTGAGGGGCTTGTGGTCGGTTTCTAACGCGAACTTGGCCCCGAAAAGGTATTGGTGCATCTTTTTGACACCGTACACGCACGCGAGCGCCTCCTTCTCTACCATTCCGTACCCACGCTCCGCCCGCAAAAGTGACCTGGAGGCATAAGCTATGGGTTATAATTTGCCTGCATTATTGACATGTTGCAAAACGCACCTGACCCCATACGCTGACGCATCGCATGTGAGAACTAGCTTTTTACCTGGGTCAAAGAAAGTCAAAACACTGTTGGAACACAGAAGGTTGCATGCCTTATTGAAGGCGCGTTCCTGGGCGTCCCCCCAAAACCAATCGCACCCCTTCCTGAGTAGCACATGGAGAGGCTCCAGCAGTGTGCTTAAGTTCTGCATAAAGTGCCCAAAGTAATTGAGTAGCCCGAGAAAGGCGGGTAGTTCTGAGACATTCCGGGGCCTGGGTGCCAGGCGAATTGCTTCTGTTTTGGACTCTATTGGGCGGATTCCATCAGCGGCAATCCTTCTGCCCAAAAATTCAACCTCGGGTGCGAGAAACAGGCACTTGGATTTCTTGACTCATAGGCCTTCCCGATCCAACTGCTTTAGTACTTCCTCCAAATTACGCAGATGGGAGTCGGTGTCCCTGCCCGTGATAAGTATGTCGTCTTGAAATACAACTGTCCCCGGGATGGACTTGAACAGACTCTCCATGTTGCGCTGGAATATGGCAGCTGCCGACCTGATGCCGAATGGGCATCGATTGTACATGAAAAGGCCTGATGTGTGTTGATGGTGGTGAGTAGCTTGGGTTCCTCGGTCAATTCTTGCGTCATATACGCAGATGTGAGGTCTAATTTTGAGAAAAGTTTACCTCCAGCCAATGTGGCAAATAAGTCCCCTGCTCTGGGCAGCGGGTACTAGTCCTGTAGGGAGACTCTGTTTATGGTAGATTTGTAGTCCCCACAGATTCATACGGATCCATCAGGCTTCATGTCTGGGACGATGGGATTTGCCCAGTCACTAAATTCCACAGGTGATATAATGCCTTCCCGCAGAAGCCTGTCCAGTTCGTGTTCAATCTTTTCCCTCATCACATAGGGTACAGCTCTGGCCTTGTGATGGACCAGTCTAGCATCCTGTGTGATGTAGATTTTGACTTTGGCCCCTTTGAAAGTGCCCACACCTGGCTGAAAGAGATGTTCAAATCGCTTTATAACTGTTGAGCAGGAGGTCCGTTCCTCTAATGACATGGCATAGACATCATCCCATTTCCAGTTTAGTTTTGCCAGCCAGCTTCTCCCCTGCAGTGCTGGGGGGTCTCCAGGGACAATCCACAGGGGAAGTCGGTTCACTGTCCCTTTGTGCGTGACAGAGAGCATGGCGTTGCCGAGGACTGGTACGATTTCTTTGGTATAGGTCCTTAGTTTGGTGTCGATCCTTGTGAGTTTTGGTCTGTCTCTTTTATGCGGCCACAGTTGTTCAAATTGTTGAACGCCCATGAGAGATTGACTCGCTCCTGTATCCAGCTCCATGTTGACAGATATCCTGTTGAGTAGGACCCTCATCATTATAGGAGGCGTCCTGTCATAAGAGCAGCGGCCATTGATCGTGTTGACCCGCTGTACATCGGTGTCCCGGGTACTGTCCCCACCGTCCTCTGGTCCGCTTTCCAACCCATCCGATTCATAAAACAGCCGAGCTGCCGTTTTTTTGCACATGCGGGCCAAATGCCCTGTATATTCACAGTTCCTGCAAACAGCCTGCTGAAATCGACATTCCCTTGACGAATGCCCACCCCCACACCTCCAGCATAGACTGCTTGCAAAGAATAAGCTGCATCTGGCTGATCTCTCTTGAGCTTCTCTCAGTTTGTAGTTGATTGCTCTCATTGTGGGTTGATGAGGTGTGAACGGCCATTTCTGTGGCCCTTGATGGCTTCTGTTGCCACTGCTTGCTGTCGAAAGCCTGTCCTGCCGGTTTTTTCTGTGTGTGTCGGTAGCAGCTTTTCTAATGCTGTGAACTCCTTGTTCCATTATTTTGTTAGTTGTCGCACCTGCATTGTAAATCAACCTCCTTTCTTCTTCCCCTACCAAGAATGTCTGTGCAACCAGTGCTGCTGCCTCTAAGGTCAGGTTCTTGGTCTCTATGAGCTTTCGAAATATGCCTGCGTGGCCTATTCCTTCAATGAAAAAGTCTCTCAGCATTTCTCTCCTCAGTTCATCGGAAAACTCACATAAACTAGCCAACCTCCGAAGTTCCGCCACAAAGTCAGGTATGCTCTGGCCCACACAGCGTCTGTAGTTGTAAAACCTGTGTCTGGCCATGTGTAGGCTGCTCGCTGGCTTCAGGTGGTCTCTTACCATTGTGCTCAATTCTTCAAATGACTTGCTTGCTGGTTTCTCAGGTGCCAACAGATCCTTCATTAAAGCGTATGTTTTCGAGCCACAGGTGGTCAAGAGATGGGCTCTTCTCTTGTCTGCCGTATCGTCGCCTAACCAGTCTTTGGTTACAAAGCTTTGCTGGAGCCTTTCTATAAAGTCCTCCCAATTGTCTCCCGCATTGTACTTTTCATCTGATCCGTTGTTTGCCATTCTGTGGATTCTGTAATCCCGTAACCCGTCGCCACTGTAAACATAGAAACATAGAAAATAGGTGCAGGAGTAGGCCATTCGGCCCTTCTAGCCTGCACCGCCATTCAATGAGTTCATGGCTGAACATTCAACTTCAGTACCCCTAAAGTCCTGTCCCCTCAGTACAGATTCACACGAGGCATGTAGTGAAGTCAAGGTCACTCTGGACCTGCACCTTTTATTTCACAGCTCTGGAATGCTGTACTTGCCTGAGACCTGTGCTTATATACCTGTCTCTTGCAAGTGCACCCCCGGTGGTAAGGTATGCTGGTGGTTACAGGTCATATCTTATTACAGTCATGTATAGCATGTTTGGATACAGTTATATATAATAATGTAAGACACAGGACAGTCCGCATGAAGCAATATGGTGGCCTGGGATTGTCACTCGCATTGAGGAGTTTGTCTCACACTGCGAAGCATGCAGTCAGAGCGGAAAGGCCACAAACATCTGACCAGCGACAATGAAGCCCATTCCATGGCCACAAAAACCATGGCAACAACTTCAGTCGATATCTTCGGTCCAGTTGAAGCAGCTCCACAGCACCAGCGGTTCCTTGTTGTAGCACATGACATAAGAACATAAGAACATATGAAATAGGAGCAGGAGTAGGCCACCTGGCCCCTCAAGCCTGCTCTGCCATTTAATAAGATCATGGCTGATCTGAATTGACCTGCATTACAAATAGCCCAAAATCGCTACAACAAGTTCAGTGACCTCATCAACGATCGTCACTGTTCTGCAGCATATGTTCACGAAGTGGGGCCTCCCAGAGGTCATAATCACTGACAATGGACCACAGTTTGTGTTTGACCAGTTCGCGGATTTCCTCACTCATCACGCTATCGAGCATAGCCTTACTGCTTGGTACAATTCTCAAAGCAACGGAGGTGTTGAGCGAGTCATCAAAGAAGGTTTGAAAGCCAACCTCACAGCAGGCCAAACATTCGACAAAGTGGTTCAAACCATTCTCTGCACATATCGTTCCACAAAGCACTCGCTAACGGGGAAGACACCCGCTGAGCTCATGATTGGGCAGAATCTTCGCTGGCTACTGGACATTCTCAAACCTCCAACCAAACCTAGCGCGAAGATAACCGCACTCGCATCCCAGATTTCGGAACGACAACGAAAAGCGAAGTTGTACACAGACAGAAAATGACACGCTCAAAGGCTCCAACTGAAGAACGGAGATTGGATCAGAGTTAAGCGCCCAAACCGCAGTCATAAGCTCGCATCTTCACTTTTGCCTCCAAAACAGATCGGGCGATAGTTCAACCCTCACACCTACGAGCTCAATGATGGAACTTGATGGAATGCTCAAATACTGAACTCACAGGCCAACAGACCAGTAGGATGGAACAGAGGCACCGTTCTGTTGCCCAACCGAAAACCTCGATCAAACACCGCAAACTCCATGCCGGTGTCTCCTGGCGCATTCCCTCGAATCCAATCCTTTCCCACCTCACTGCTGCTGCTGTGGCTGCCCACCACTGCCAGAATTGGAGTTTGTTCGTGTCAGCTGTGGCTGAGTGGGTTGCACACTTGCTTCTGAGTCAGAAAGTTGTGGGTTCAAGTCCCACTTCAGGGACTTGAGCACGTAAATCTCGGCTGACACTCTATGGGAGTGCTGTGCTGTCTTTTGGATGAGGCTTTAAACCGAGGCCCCGCCTGCTCTCTCAGGTGGACGTAAAAGATCCCAAGGCACTGTTTAGAAGAAGCGCAGGGGCGTTACCCCCGGTGTCCTGGCCAATATTTATCCCTCAATCAACATAACTAAAAAAGGTTTATCGGGTTATTATAACATTGCTGTTTGTGGGAGCTTGCTGTGCGCAAATTGGCTGCCGCGTTTCCCACATTATAATAGTGACTACACTCCAATAATACTTCATTGGCTGTAAAGCGCTTTGTGATGTACGGTGGTCGTGAAAGGTGCTATATAAATGTAAGTCTTTATTTTTGTTTCAGTGCTGCTGCAAGGCTTCTGAAAGCCAATCGTACCAGTTGGCTGGTATCCCACAGAAATGTCATCAACAGCAGCCCCACTGGGGAGCTGATTTTCAAGTTGTCCAAACACAACAATAACAACTGTGATGTATGGCATTTTTGGGTTACAGTCGGAAAAATTTTAATAGGAAAATCCATCATGGAAAAATCACATTCCTCGCCTAACTCTGACCTCCTTAACTTATGCATGTGGCAGCTGGGGATGTAATCTGTACTGGCAGATAACAGAAGTAAAGCAGTGCATGTCATACAGGACAAGATTGTAGCAATTTAATGATGTAGATGCAATTCATTGGGGATTTTCAATTTCTATTTACTTCACTTGGAGTTGACTAATTGGAATTTTGTACCTGAAGTCCATCTCCTCCAGCAATTTTATATTGTGATTATGAGGGTCTTTAAAGGTAACTGCAGTTCATTCATATTCAGGTTCCATAGGAACAGGAGTGGCCAATTCATCCCCTCGAGCCTGTTAGGCCATTCAATTAGATCGTGGCTGATCTGTATTTTAACTTCATCAATGTACCTTGGCTCCATAACCCTTAATACCCTAGTCTAACAAAAATATATAAACCGTGGAGTAAGGATGGGAGGAGTGGTGGCTCAATTGGTTTGAGTTGAGTCAAGCCAGCAAAAGCCAAATCTGGACCAACCCAAGATAAGTTTTCATCCCGATATTGTGCTTATCTCCACCCACTTTCCCCCTCCCCCCCACCCCACCCCCGCCGCCACCCCACACATAATGGTAATGTGAATATTTGAACAAATGACAACTTCTATCTCGTTCCATGGTGTGTGGAGGGTTTGGAGGAGGGAAATAGTTCAAATCTCTTCAAGATCAAACTAGGATTCATTGACTTATTGACCACCTGATCCCACCGGCCAAGTTTGGGGACGAGGCAGCAGCTGATTTGCTTTGCTGTGGTGACGTTGTACTCCCTCCAAGTGTTACAGGTTCAACACTGGAGATCACAGCATCAGCCAATGAGCAAACTTGCAGAGTGGGTGTGTACATGGCAAATTCATTTCAATATTGGTAAGTAGGAGGTGATGTATTCTTGTAGGAGGAATAAGGAGACCACATAGTCCTTGGAAAATACGTGAGTAAATGGAGCTGAGGGGCCGAGGAATCTGGGGGTACAGATGCATAGTACACAACAAATGACAACACAGGTTAATAAGGCCATAAAATGTGCAATCCAAGTACTGGGGCTCATTTCTAGAGGAATGGAATTCAAAAGCAGAGAAGTTATGTTAAACTTATTTAGAACCATGGTTAGACCACACTTAGAGTACTGTGAACAGTTCTGTCTCCATATTATAGAAAGGATATAGAAGGATTGGAGAAAGTACAAAAAGATTTACAAGGGTGATACCAGAACTGAGAGGTTCTCATTATCAGGAAAGGCTGAACAAGCTGGGGCTCTTTTTCTCTAGGAAAGAGCAAACTGAGAGGTGACCTGATAGAAGTCTTTAAAATGATGAAGGGTTTCAAGAGGGTAGATGTAGAGAAGATGTTTCCATTTGTGAGGGAGACCAGAACTAGGGGCTATAAATACAAGATAGTCACTAATAAATCCAATGTCAGCTGTGGCTCAGTGGGCAGCACACTCGCCTCTGAGTCAGATGTTTGTGGGTTCAAGTCCCACTCCAGGAATTTGACCACATAAATCTAGCCTGACACTCCAGTGCAGTGCTGAGGGAGTGCTGCACTGTTGGAGGTGCTGTCTTTCAGATGAGACATTAAACTGAGGCCCTATTTGCTCTCTAAGGTGGATGTAAAAGATCCCATGGCACTATTTCGAAGAAGAGCAAGGGAGTTATCCTCGGTGTTCTGTCCAATATTTATCCCTCAATCAACATAACAAAAATATAGATTATCTGGTCATTATCACATTGCTGTTTGTGGGAGCTTGCTGTGCGCAAATAGGCTGCCGCCTTTCCCACATTACAACAGTGACTACACTCCAAAAGCAATTCATTGGCTGTAAAGCGCTTTGAGATGTCTGGTGGTCGTGAAAGATGCTATATAAATGTAAGTTTTTCTTTCTTTCAATAAAGAATTCAGGAGAAACTTCTGTACCCAGAGAGTGGTGAGAATGTAGAACTCACTACCACATGGAGTAGTTGAGGCAAATAACATCGATACATTGGAGGGGAAACTGAACAGGACATGAGGGTGAAAGGAATGGAAGGATATGTTGATAGTGCTGGCTGCAGTAGGTTGGAAGAAGGCTCGTGTGGAGCATGAACACTGACATAGAGGCCTGTTTCTATGCTGTTACAGTCCCAATGAGCTGACCTCGTACGATAATGCGAGGTGTTCTCAGGTGCTTGCTATATGTAACATATGTTGCTCTGGGTTGTGGTGAAGGTGAAGTACGAGTGAGGTGGGCGTGCTGATTGCTGGCACCTGAAGTGCCGCTGGCTGCCCTTACGATGTCGTCATGTGTAATTTTGGATGAAGGTGATGTGGATCTTAGTCCCCTTTCAGATTTAAATTTAAAGCATCTACTGCTTTTTGTGGGAGAGAGTTCCACACTTCTACCACCCTTTGCATTAAGACGTGTTTTCTAACTTCTCTCCTGGATGGTCAGGCTCTGATTTTAAGGTTCTGTACCCTTGTCCTGGACTCCCCCACCAATGGAAATAGTCTCTCGCTATCTACCCTATCAATTCCTTTCAAAATCCTAAAAACTTCAACCAAATCACCCCTTAACCTTCTATAGTCCAGTGGATTACAAGCCCAGTTCATGTAATCTCTCCGCATAATCTAATCCTGGGAGCACTGGTAACATTCTGGTGAATCTGCACTCCATTCCTTCCAAGGCCAATATACCCTTTCTAAGGTGTGGTGTCCAGAACTGTAAACAGTACTCATATGTGGTGTAAGCAGGGCTTTGTATAGCTGTAACAAAACTTCCTCCCCTTTATATTTTAGCCCCCTAGTTATAAAGGCCTTTAGCCTTTCCATTAGCCTTTTCGATTATTTTGTACCTGATAAGGAGGGGGCCACATAGGACAACATTTGAATCTTTTGAATAGGCCTCTCTGAAGCACCTGTAGGGGCACCTCTCAGGCACATGTTATTGGGTGCTGGATGGGCCTCAAGTTTCTCCATCTGATCAATGGGGCCTTGATGCCTGAAGCACTCCAGATGCTCCACGTTCCATTACTAAGTCCGTGAGTCCACCTCAAACACTCACTCTCTCCCAAGAAAGGTTCTGCGCAATTTACCTAAAGAAAATGGGTTAAAGAGAGCAGTCAATACGATGGGACTTTTTTTCACGGCAAATGACCACCAACATAACCTGCAGCTTAGTTTACAAATATCACCGGACAGGACAAAGCTAGAAATAATCACTGAAATAAAGATTGGCAAGGCCAAAAGGCTTAATGGTCAAAGTTGAGCTGAGAGCTTTGAGTGTTCAGTGTTGGATTTCCAGTCAGAGGAACTGAGTTCAAAAGCATAGAAATAGCGAAAGCTTAAATTCAGGTAGTGCCAATGGTGGAATGGTTCTGCTCTAGCTCCTGGTGGCAGAGTGCTCCATACCAGACAGAGGAACATCATCAGGGAGACCTGCTCTGACATGCAAGCATGATCCTTACCAACGGATCCATTACAGATCCAATCCACGTCCGGACCAGGGTCAAACAGGGCTGCATCATCGTGCCAACCATCTCTCAATCTTCCTCGCTGCAATGCTCCACCTCACACTCAACAAGCTCCCCGCTGGAGTAGAACTAAACTACAGAACCAATGGGAACCTGTTCAACTTTCGTCGTCTCCAGGCCAGGTCCAAGAGCGTCCCAACCTCTGTCGTTGAGCTACAGTACGCGGATGACGCCTGCGTCTGCGCACATTCCGAGGCTGTTATAGAATGGTGCTGATGATGGCTGTGGAGCACTCGACAGGCCAAACCGCTCCATCTGTCCCATGGATGGTTCTGTGGCAGTGATACAGTTCTGGTCACCACATTACAGGAAAGTCGTGAATGCACTCAGGTGGGTACAGAGGCGATTTGCGAGGATGTTGCCAGGTCTGGACAATTTTAGCTATGAGGAAAGATTGGATCGGCTGGGGTTGTTTTTTTTTGGAACAGAGGAGGATGAGGGGAGATTTAATTGAGGTGTTTAAAATTATGAGAGGCCTAGGTTAGGATCTGGAAGGATGGTGGAGACAGATTCAATCATGGAGTTGGATAAGTACGTGAAAGAAAAAAAATTGCAGGGCTATGGGGAAAGAGCGGGGGAGTGGGACTAGCTGAGGTGCTCTTGCAGAGAGCTGGCACGGGCTCGACGGGCCGAATAGACTTCTTCCGTGCTGAAACCATTCTATGCTTCTATGATATGTTATAAAAGAGTACAAATGGAACAAATTAACTGAATGTTTCACTCTACCCCTCCCCCACTGCCATTAATGGGATTTCGATTAGATTAATCAATGCTTCTGGTGAGATTACATAGAATTTCAATGACTTCAGTCACTCTCTCTTCTATCAAAAGAGGGATAAAACATCTTTTTAGCTGTGGTAAGATTGAAATATACACAGGCCACAGATTACACCTGGAACCTTTCTGATCAATACAGCTCACATGAGGGGCCTTGATGATGATTCTTTAATATCTTTTAATCCTTTTTGTTCATGGGTATATTCTAATTTGAATAGTGCAATAATGGCGTAACCATGCTTTAAGGAGTTACTGAGGCACACTGTATGAAGAAAGTAAAACAACATTAATACAAGTACAGCTGTCAACACTGGGGTGTTGAGTATCCACGGAATTGTTAATTCAGCTCCTTCATACAGTTAGGCTGCGTAACTCTTCCAAACTGCTACCCTGGGAATAACATCAGTCAATAAAGCAAAATGAACAGTTTAAAATGGAACAGTGTGAATATTAACCATATTTTTTTTATTACTAATTTTAAAAATAGGTTCTGGCAGCCACATTTGACCTTGAATTGACATTGTTGGCGAGGCTACCATACCACAGGGTTTATTACCCAGTAATTACAGTGTTTGAAAAAGGCAGACCTGCATTTATAAACCACCTCTCAGCAATATATCGAAGTGTTTCACGTACAACAAATTACTTGGAAAGGAACTGCAGTGACTGTTGCTGTATCAAGTACAGCAGCCATTTTGCAAACAGCAAAGGGAGTACTGTCCCCCACCACACATCGCGGGAACATTCGTGCTAATGCGACATGCCTTTTGTATGTGGTGGACGGCAAAACCAGAACGGGCTATAGCCAGGAAATAACTCCCACAGCTGCTTGAGTTTGCCTCCTGTACTTGTTAACAGTGTGAACGGCTGAACGAAGTTGCTTAAAGGCCTGACTTTGCCTGAAATCAGTGGAGCTTTTAAAAATCGGTGAGTACTGAACTGCACGGTGAGTACAGCAGGCACCTCAAAGCACTGGAGAAGTGCCAACCAACACTGCCTCCGCAAAATCCTGCAAATCCACTGGCAGGATAGGCATACCAACATCAGCGTTGTCTCTCAGGCCAACATCCCCAGCATCGAGACCTTGATCACGCTCAATCAGCTCCGATGGACGGGCCACATTGTCCGCATGTCTGATACAAGACTCCCGAAGCAAGCACTCTGCTCCGAGCTCCGTCAGGGCACGCTTCAAAGACTCCCTGAAAAAAAATGTAACTCTTGAAAATTCCTGGCCCAAGACTGCTCAAAGTGGAGGAAGAGCGTTCGAGAAGGCGGCGAACACTTCGAGTCTCTTCGTCGGGAGCACGCGGAAGCCAAGTACAAACAGCAGAAGGGGCATATGACAAATCAAGCATCCCACCCACCCGTCCCTTCAACCACCACCTGCCTCACCTGTGACAGAGTCTGTAGATCCCGCATCGGACTCATCAATCACCTTAGAACTCATATTAGTGTGGAAGCAAGTCATCCTCGACTCTGGGGTCCTACCTAAGAGAAAAGAGTGCTGAACTGCACGGAGTAACCAGTGCGTTTAATATGTGATAAGCAGCCTTTTAGTAATTGACGTATATGGTGATGACAAATGGTCAACGTCATTTGCCCGCTATAGGTGACCGCCCGTGATGAGGATGGATGGTGTAAGTAGTGGGGACCGTACCAATGCTTTGGGGCTTCAGGTACACTGATCATTAGAATGTCATGAACAGGTACAGAAAATAATCAAAAAGGCTAATGGAATGCTGGCCTTTATATCTAGAGGACTCGAGTTGGCTCTCGGCCTTTTGGCTAAGATCAAGTGTAGTATCTGTTGATTGGGCATTCATATGCAAATTGATGATTGCAGAAAACTCGTTTTTCCAGTTTTGCTGGCTCTGGCCCTTTGGCTTGGGCCAAGCACCAATTGGAGAGAAGAGGAAAATCTGCATGTCGACCGACCATTGGGCAGGCCCGGAGGCCTGCCAAGGTGCCGGACTGGCCAGAGATTGAAGGCTTCGGCCAAAATACACATCGAAAGGAGGAATCTGCAACCCGGATGGCGGCCAACTGAGCGGTGAACCAGGGTGTCCGAAACACCATCCGAGTAACGGTGAAGAAAGTGGAAGAACAGGCAACGATCAACCAGGACCTGTTCGTGAAGAAAATCCTGCTTGGAACATGCGGCATGAAAGTCGCCGACATCTTCGCCTTGCAGGACCTCCCGAAGAGAGGTTACTTTGATGTGACCTTCAGAACCGTCACCCTATGCCTGAAGTTCCTGAAGGGACTGAAGGAGGCGAGTGAACCGCTGCGCTCAGTGCTGACTTGGGAGCCACTGTTCACCCTCCCGTTGCAGAGAAGATGCACTATCACAGTGCAGATGTACAACCCCCACATCCCGGTCATTGATGTGCTGACTTTCCTCGCCAGGTATGTTGATGGGGCAGGAAACAGCAGCGACTTGAAAGACTTGCACGGGATATGGACCAGCAAGCGCCAGATCCAGGTCACCATGAAGGTGGACGCCAGCGGAACCATCCTGCACCCCTCCTCCAGCTTCGCCATCGGAGGAAGTCGGGGCTACATGGTGTACGCTGGCCAACCCAATGTGTGCCGCACCTGCGGGAAGGCAGACCATGTGGCGGCAAGCTGCAAAACTGTCATCTGCCGAAACTGCAAGAACGAAGGCCACCAGACAAAGAACTGTAAAGAGACCAAGTGCTGCAACCTCTGTGGTCTGACTGGGCACCTTTACAAAAACTGCCCCAAACGCAACTTCAGCTATACGCAGGCGGCAAAGAACATTGCATGAGAGGAGGAGGAAGCTGAGGAACACAACGCTCCAGAGGAGATCTACACGCCCCACCCCCCGACCAACGCCCGGGGCAAAGAAGCAACCGCCCTCGTGGACTCGGAACAAGTCGGTGAGGAAGAGAAGCCTGCTACGGTGAGCTGCGAGACACCAGCAGCCAGCAGTGAAGCTCTCCCCCAGCGCACCGAGTCCAGGAACGAGGAGACAGCAGACGATGAAGCAGGATGGGAGACCGTCAAGAAAAAGGCCCGCAAGCGTAAGGAGAGCAAGGGCCCCTGCGGAAACGACAGGGAAGAGGCGGCTAGCAACCACGACAGACAGCAGCGACGGCAGCTCGTCGGATGAGGAAAGGCGAGAAAAAACCCCTCACTACCGCCACCAAAAAAAGAGGCAATACACCAACCCACAGCCACAGGCGACCGGGAGCAGTGAAGCGACCAGCACAGCCCCGCTCCAGGAACCCGGGAGCAGCGAAGCGCCCAGCACACACGAGCTCCGGAATACCGGGAGCAAAGAAGCGACCAACGCAGACCAGCTCCGGGACAACGGGAGCAGCAAAGTGCCCAGCACACCCCGCGTCCGGAATACCGGGAGCGACACAGCGATCGAAGCACACCAGCCCGAGACCGCCGCGACTGATGAAAAGAGGGAACCACCAACACCAGGCGAGGATAGTGCAGAGGACATATCGGACCTTATCATAGCACTGCAGCAGTCCCCTGGTCGAAACATTCCCATGGCAGAGGATGACGACCACGCCAGCCCAGGTGCAGTAGACTTTCATAGTAATAACCTACGCATGCTAGAACTGGCCATTGAGCAGATCTCGGACTTAAAGGACGATTTATCTGAAGTGTAATGTTTGTAACTGTAAACAATAGCTTTAAAATGGATTTAAAAATTGCTACTATTAACGTGCGCAGCGTAAAATCTACTGCGCGATGTGTTTCCACCTTGGGATACCTCGCCAAGGTCAAAGCAGACCTGCTGTTCTTGCAGGAGTGCGGTCTGCCGCACTTCAGCAGTTACCGGCAGTGGTCACGATGGTGGGCCCATGGACCATCCACATGGTCAGGAGGCAACGACTGCCGCTCTTCCGGCCTGGGCATTCTGCTGCGGGGAGGCCACTTCACCATCACCGAAGTTAAGGAGGCGGTGGGCGGCCGCCTCCTCGTAGCAGACGTAATGTACAAAAACTCCCCTCTCAGGTTAATTAATGTATACGCCCCAGCTCACAAGAACGAGAGGCTGGCCCTCTTCCAGCAGCTCCCACTGCTACTGGCAACGTCCAGGTCGGTCATTCTGGGCGGTGACTTCAACTGCATCATTGATGCGGCTGGACGATCCAGCAGAGCTGACAGCAAACTGGACGCCACGTCCAAACTCCTGATGGATGCGGTAAAAGATGCCAAGCTGTGCGACGTCTTCAGCAACCCTGCAGACGGAGCACCGCTCAGATACACTTGGTCGAGACCAGACGGGTCCGTCTGTTCCAGAATAGACTTCCTGTTTGTGTCCCACACGCTCAAGGTCAGATCCACCGACGTCACGCCGGTGTTCTTCTCTGACCACTGCCTCCGATTGTCGCCCACAAGAAAACCAGAAAGTTGGCAGAGGGGTATGGAAGCTGAACGTGAAACTGTTGACTCCGGAAAACGTTGAGGAACTCAAGAGGGATTAGAAAGGTTGGAGAACTGTAAAACCCCTCTGCGATTCCCCGATGCACTGGTGGGAAACAATCAAGACGAACATCAAGAGGTTCTTCATCCTCAAAGGTGTTCAGGAGGCGAGAGGGAGACAGAGGGAATTGTCCCAACTCCAGACGAATATGCAAAATCTGCTCCTGCTGCAGTCGATGGGGGTCGATGTCGCGGAGGAACTCGAAGAGGTGAAGGGCCAGCAAGCCTCGCTCTTTGCCTCAGAGTCCTCCAAGATCATCTTCCGCTCCAGAGTCCGCTCCGTCGAGCAGGACGAGACATGTTCGCGTTTCTTCTTCCAAAAGGTACACGGGGAGCTCTGTGATCACCAGCCTAAAGGAAGAAGATGGTTTTGTGACATCTTCACAGCCTGACATGCAGAGGATCAGCAAATCCTTCTCTGCCGGGCTGTACGACGTCAAGCCCACAGACCGCGCAGCCTCCCAGTCTTTCCTGTCGTCTATTTCGGAGGTCTTAGACGACAGCGAGCAGGAGAGTCTGGACCACCCGCTAACTCTGGATGAGCTGACAAAGGCCGTCTGGTCCTTTGAGACGAATAAAACTCCCGGAAGCGACGGCTTACCGGTTGAGTTGTATTCGGCTCTGTGGGACTGGATGGGCCCAGACCTGTTGGAAGTGTACGGGGGTATGCTTCTGGCCGGCAGCATGTCAGAATTGATGAGGAAAGGCATCATCACCCTCATCTACAAGCAGAAGGGGGAGAGGGAGGAAATCAAAAACTGGCGGCCCATTTCGCTGCTCAATGTGGACTACAAGATCCTGTTAAAGGTCATCGCCAACAGGGTCAAGTCTGCTCTTGAGCTGCTGATTCACCCGGACCAGACCTGCGCTGTCCCCGGCAGGAAGATCTCTGATAGCTTCGCGCTACTCAGGGATACGATCGCCTACGTGTGGGACAGGAGGGTGGACACCTGCTTAATCAGCTTAGACCAGGAGAAAGCCTTTGACAGGATATCGCATATGTACCTGATGGACATGCTCTCCAAAATGGGGTTTGGGGAGGGTATCTGCAATTGGGTCCAACTGCTCTACACAGACATCAGTAGTGCAGTTCAAATCAATAGGTAGGAAACTGAAAGCATTCCAATCAGATCTGGAGTCAGGCAAGGCTGTCCCCTCTCCTCAGTCTTGTTTGTGTATTGTATCGAGTCCTTTGCCGAGTCCATCAGGAGGGATGCGGGCATTAGAGGGGTGATGATCCCACGCAGCGGAGGCGCTCAGGTCAAGACCTCCCTGTACGTCTTTTGCTCGGATCCGCAGTCGGTCCGCAGATTGCTTGCAATCTGCGACCAGTTTGAACTGGCCTCAGGAGCAAAGGTCAATCGCAGCAAAAGTGAGGCCATGCTCTTTGGCAACTGGACCGACCGATCCTTTATTCCCTTCACCATTAAACCAGATTACCTGAAGGTGTTGAAGCAAAAACTAGGATGGTGGAAGCTGCGCTTCCTCTCCATGGCAGGAAAGAACCTGGTCATCAGGAGTGAGGTGCTCTCGGGGTTGCTACACGTGACACAGGTCTGGCCCATCTCTCGCTCCTGTGCCGCGGCAGTTACCCGGGCCATCTTCCACTTTGTCTGGAGGTCCAAAATGGAACGTGTCTGCAGAGACACAATGCACAAATCTCTGGACAGTGGAGGAAAGGATGTTCCGAACGTGGCCCTCATCCTGATGGCCACCTTTGTGTGCAGCTGCATCAAGCTGTGCACAGACTCCCGGTACGCAAACTCCAAGTGTCACTACGTGCTGAGGTTCTACCTGTCCCCTTTGTTGGGAAAGATGGGCCTGGCCACGCTGCCGCGAAACGCCCCCACCAGCTGGACCATGCCTGCCCACCTGTCCTTCGTGGAAAAGTTTTTTACAAAAACCCCTTTGACCACAAGGCCATAAAACAGTGGTCAGCACGTAACGTCCTGGACGCCCTATGAAAGAAGGAGAGGGTGGACCCTGTCGGGTGGTTCCCTGAGCAGACTGTCGAACTCATTTGGCAGAACGTCTCATCGCCAGAGCTGTCACACAAGCACCAAGACGTGGTTTGGTTGGCGGTGAGGAGGGCCTTACCCATCAGAGGGTTCATGCACAGCCGACATCTCAGCAGCACGGCACGGTGCCCCCGAGTCGGCTGCAGGGCGGACGAGACTGTCACCCATCTCCTTCAGGATTGTGCCTTCGCAAGGCAGGTTTGGAAAGAGATGCAGTGGTTGCTGTCGAGGTTCTGTGCTCTATGGGCTGTTCCCAGGTACACACACCGAGACAGACATCACCTGCTGCTGGAGGGCCATCAACTCGATCAAAGATGCTCTTTGGTCTTGCCGAAACTTGCTGGTCTTCCAGAGCAAGGAGATGTCCACGTCTGCGTGTTGCAGACTGGCGCAATCCAAAATCCAGGATTACGTGCTGAGGGACGCACTTAAAATTGGTGCAGTCGCCGCAAAGGCACGGTGGGGAAGGGCCACAGTTTAAAGCCCTTCTGCCACGTTGAACCCGGGGGCAGGAATCAGTACAAAACTCCGCTCGGGCCGTACTTGTAACTTCTTTTTTGTGTACATGGAGCACTATGATCTGTAAACACCTATATAGTGCCATGTACAATGCAAGGTCTGTTTCGTGATGCATGTTGGAAAGGAAAAGTGTAAATGTACCGTCACCCATTCCGTGTACTGTATAGTGACACATGTAATGTAATTTGTTGAATGTACTACAATGTATCCCGTATTGTACCGAATTGTACTTGAATTGAAAAGCAAGGAGATTTATCGAACGGAACTGCCGTCAGCACCCAAATGTAGTGTATGGGATTGCTGACCGCAGCTAAATGTACTGAACTGCTTTTGAATGTACTGTACAAATTTTTATATGAATAAAGTATATTTTGAAATGTAAAAAAATCTAGAGGACTCGAGTACCAGGGGATTAGAAGTTGTGCTGCAGCTGTACAAAACCCTGATTAGACCACATTTGGAGCACTGTGAGCAGTTCTGGGCACCACACCTGAGGAAGAATGGATTGGCCTTGGAGGAAGTGCCGCGTAAGTTTACCAGAATGATACCCGGACTTCAAGGTTAAGTTACAAGGAGAGATTACACAAATTATGGTTGTATTCTCTAGAATTTAGAATGTTATGGAGTGATCTGATTGAATTTTTCAGGATATTAAGGGGAACAGATAGGGTAGATAGAGAGAAACTATTTCCATTGGTTGGGGAGTCTAGGACTAGGGGGCATAGTCTAAAAATTAGAGCCAGACCTTTCAGGAGTGAAATTAGGAAATACTTCTACACACAAAGGGTGGTAGAAGTTTGAAACTCTCTTCTGCAAATGGTAATTGACACTAGATCAATTATTAATTTTAATTTGGAGGTTGATAGCTTTTTGTTAACAAAAGGCATTAAGGAATATGGGCCAAAGGCGGCTGGATATATGGAGTTAGGTCACAGATCAGCCATGATCTCATTGATTGGCAGAACAGGCTCGAAGGGTTGAATGGCCTGCTCCTGTTCCTATGATCTTATGTTGTTTGTGTGGTTATGTTGGTGGAGGGAGGCGTGTTGGCTGGTGCCAGGGTATCTTTAGCAGCCACCTGAACCAGACTTCGGTTGCTCATCTCCAAGAGGCAGCACCTCCGGCAATGCAGCATTCCCTCAGTACGGCACTTGGGGGGATGTCAGTTTTAATAATTGGTTCAAGCGCCTCGAAGGGGCCTTGAACTGCAACCTGTGACTCAAAGGCACGAGTACTCCAAACCCAGCCAAGCTGACACCTTTACTGCCAGCCACACTGAACAATTGCCTTGATTCAAACAGGAAAGTCAAAGCAAATCCGTGCAGAATTTGTAGTATAACTTCAATGGTTTCAGTCTGTATTTCATTTAACAGGCGAGGTGAGAGAACGCATTAATAGCTGGCCTCACACTGCTTCAGCTTTGCACCAGCTGCAACAGGCTTGTAACACAGCATTTGAAAGGTTCACCAGACACATGAGCCCTCTAAACTTCAAATTGTTAACTTTTTAACGTTGGCAAGGAGCTTTCCACTAAAACTAGAATTTCAACCTACATTAGTAGGATATAAAATCTACAAGCTATGATGAGCCTGTATAAAAGCTTAATGAGCCCAATGTTGGAGTATTGTGTGCAGTACTGGGCTCCACATGATAGGAAGGATATTGAGGCTTCACAGAGAGGGGCCAACGCGGATTCACTAAGATGCGGTCCGATGTGCAGATACAAAGAAAGGCTTTGAAAAATTGGGCTTTTTTTATGCCCGAAGAAGGCAGATTATGGGATGAGATGATCGAAGTCCAGGGTTTTGCTAACCTCGGCAGGTCTGTGGCGGCGATGTTGGTGGCGGGTCCCGACCCCACTGCTGGCTCCATCCTGGCCGCCGAAATGAATTTCCCTTGATTGGTCTTGTTAAGCCCACCCAGCGCATTTCCCAGCCAATTAGAGGAAGTGGGTCTGGTGATGTCATTTGATGACACGTCATTAGGCGGTTTCCTTAAAGGGACCGTGGTCAACTTTATTTTGACAGTTGTGCTGTCAGTGTTCTACAGCATTGAGGTGCTGCAAACACTGGCAAGCGCTGTACATAGTTGCACGGCTGCACCCAGGCCCTCCCTTGACTCTCTCCATATGATTATGGAGGGAGTCACAGCATACAGAGAAGCCCTCTTCCCTTCCCATGGGCAGAAGAACCCTCCCCAGGAGATCAACACAGCCTGGTTGCACATTGCACAGGAGAGCACAAGCAGGGATGTGGTCAGGAGGACCAGGCTGCAGTGCCGCGTGCATTTCAATGATCTCAGTCGATCACAAAACGTTAGTACAAAGCCACCCTCAACCTCATCCTGCTGTGCATCTTATCACATCCCCATCACTCTGCCTTCCCTACCCTACTCCTGCACATCCTTACTTACAGCAACTTACCTCCACCCTTCCCTCTCTATCTACATTATCACATCCCCATTTCACTAGCCATCCCTCACACTCACCCTCAACCTAGTGCAATCATACCAACTAACAACACACAAGGGTAGGCACTTGGATGTTTTATGCAATGTGAATGTAAATTTTTTGTTAATGTGGTGTCAAACAACAAAACCTTTATTTTCAACACTTTATGTTCTTGGACAGATTATTGTGCACCTTTGGAAGTGGCTAAGTGAGTTGCAGTGAATGGTGAGACATAATGGTACCCCCTGCAATGGTGATGAATGTGAAATAAATGGCTTGGGCATTGCAGGGATGCTTTATGGTGTTGGTGTGAGATGGTGCTAACCTGGAGCATCATGCGGCAGCCAGTGTATACAGTTTCCAGTGAAGTAAATCTGGGCATAGTGAGACTATCCTTGGCCTCCTCGGCAGCAATGTGGTCAGGTGCTAATGTCCTCTGTCCTATGCAGCATCAGTTGATTGCGGAGAAGATTGTTGTTATTGTTGGTGCTGCTGGAGTGCCTGGTGCTGCTGGTGTTGGGGTCGATTGTGGTGGGATTCTGAGGACCAAGTTGAGAGAGTTTCAAGGGCACCCATGCTGATAAATAGATGGCAGGTGAAGTAGAAATGACAGAAGTGATCTGTCACTGGTGAGAGAGGTAATGAGGTCAGACTAGATGGAGACTTTGTAAGGACTTGCGGCATCCTGAACCTGTAGTGGAAATGCAGTTTAGAGAAGCTAGTGGTTAAGGGAACATTTCTCAATCAGCTGGGAGCTTTGACTTGACATTAGAAGCTGTCAATTCATCATCTGATTCAATGGCCACTGATCTCCCACCTCAGCTTGACAGACGAGGACTAGGCACAGCGGGAAACCGGTGGGCAACCTGTCAAATCATACAATTACATAGGATTACATAGATATGGCACAGCAACAAGCCATTCGGCCCAACCAGTCCATGTCAGTGTTTATGCTCCACTCGAGCCTCCTCCTGTCTTTCCTCAACTAAATCTATCCGCGTAACCCTCTATTCTTTTCTTCCTTATATGCTTGTCTAGCCTCCCCTTAAATACATCGATACTATTTGGTTCAACCACTCCATGTGGTAGCGAGTTCCACATTCTCTCCATTCTTTGGGTAAAGAAGTTTCTTCGCAATTCCCTATTTGATTTCTTGGTGACTATCTTATATTGATGGCCTCTAGTTATGCTCTTTCCCACAAGAGATTAATGTGTAAAGTTAAAGCACATGGGATTGGGGGTAGTGTGCTGACGTGGATTGAGAACTGGTTGTCAGACAGGAAGCAAAGAGTAGGAGTAAATGGGGACTTTTCAGAATGGCAGGCAGTGACTAGTGGGGTACCGCAAGGTTCTGTGCTGGGGCCCCAGCTGTTTACACTGTACATTAATGATTTAGACGAAGGGATTAAATGTAGTATCTCCAAATTTGCGGATGACACTAAGTTGGGTGGCAGTGTGAGCTGCGAGGAGGATGCTATGAGGCTGCAGAGCGACTTGGATAGGTTAGGTGAGTGGGCAAATGCATGGCAGATGAAGTATAATGTGGATAAATGTGAGGTTATCCACTTTGGTGGTAAAAACAGAGAGACAGACTATTATCTGAATGGTGACAGATTAGGAAAAGGGGAGGTGCAACGAGACCTGGGTGTCATGGTACATCAGTCATTAAAGGTTGGCATGCAGGTACAGCAAGCAGTTAAGAAAGCAAATGGCATGTTGGCCTTCATAGCGAGGGGATTTGAGTACAGGGGCAGGGAGATGTTGTTACAGTTGTACAGGGCCTTGGTGAGACCACACCTGGAGTATTGTGTACAGTTTTGGTCTCCTAACCTGAGGAAGGACATTCTTGCTATTGAGGGAGTGCAGCGAAGGTTCACCAGACTGATTCCCGGGATGGCGGGACTGACCTATCAAGAAAGATTGGATCAACTGGGCTTGTATTCACTGGAGTTCAGAAGAGTGAGAGGGAACCTCATATAAACGTTTAAAATTCTGATGGGGTTTAGACAGGTTAGATGCAGGAAGAATGTTCCCAATGTTGGGGAAGTCCAGAACCAGGGGTCACAGTCTAAGGATAAGGGGTAAGCCATTTAGGACCGAGATGGGGAGAAACTTCTTCACCCAGAGAGTGGTGAACCTGTGGAATTCTCTACCACAGAAAGTTGTTGAGGCCAATTCACTAAATATATTCAAAAAGGAGTTGGATGAAGTCCTTACTACTAAGGGGATCAAGGGGTATGGCAAGAAAGCAGGAATGGGGTACTGAAGTTGCATGTTCAGCCATGAACTCATTGAATGGCGGTGCAGGCTAGAAGGGCCGAATGGCCTACTCCTGCACACATTTTCTATGTTTCTATGTTTCTATGTTTCTATGGAAACATTCTCTCTGTATCCAATCTACCAAATCCTTTCATAATTTTAATGACCTCTATTAGATCACCCCTCAGCCTTTTTTCAAGAGAAAAGAGACCCAGCCTGCGCATCCTTGCCTGATATGTATACCCTCGCATTTCTGGTATCATCCTTGTAAATCTTCTCTGCATCCTCTCCAGTGCCTCTATATCCTTTTTATAATATGGTGACCAGAACTGTACGCAGTACTCCAAGTGTGGTTTAACCAAGGTTCGATCCAAGTTTAGCATAACTTCCCTACTTTTCAATTCTATACCTCTAGAAATAAACCCTAGTGCTTGGTTTGTTTTTTTACGGCCTTGCTAACCTGCGTTGCAACGTTTAGTGATTTGTGTATTTGTACTCCAAGATCCTTTTGCTCCTCTACCCCACCCAGACTCGCACCCTCCAAGTAATACGTGACCTCCCTATTCTTCCTACCAAAATGTAATAGCTCACATTTATCTGTGTTGAACTTCATTTACCAATTATATGCCCATTCTGTAAGTTTATTAATGTCCTCCTGTAATTTGTTGCAGTCCTCCTCAGTATTGACTATCGCCCCCAATTTGCTGTCATCCACAAATTTAAAAATTGTGTGTTTGATTCCAAAGTATAAATCATTGATATAAATTGTGAACAACAGTGGACCCAGCACTGATCTTTGTGGAACACCACTACCTGCCTTCTGCCACTATGAATAGCTACCTTTTACCCCACTCTCTGCTTTCTGTCTTGAGCCAACGAGCAATCCATTCTGTTACTTGTCCTCTGACTCTGCATTCTCTGACCTTGTTCATCAGTCTATTTTGGAGTACCTTATCGAAGGCCTTTTGAAAATCTAGATAAATTACATCTACTGCATTACCATCGTCTACTCTCTATGTTACCTCTTCAAAAAATTCAATGAGGCTGGTCAAGCAAGACTTTGCCTTTTGAAATTAAAAAGCTGGGGAAAAATCATTGATAAGTGGTAGTAAACAAGCCACTAATGATTTTAATTGCCTCCACCGCCGCTGGATGTCAGGTCTGTTCAGCGTGGACAGATCCGACATTTGGTAAAAGCGCGTGGTGGTGTGTTCACAGCGGGGTCCCGACCTGCTGGGGAAAACAGCACCTTCTCACCTGACCCGCCACTGATCGCACCCGCTGACCCCCCCGAAAAATCTAGCCAAATGTTTTTAAAATTATGAAGGAATGGGACAGGGTAGCTAGAGGCCTACTGTTTCCAGTAGTTTCCAGTAGTTGAGGGGTCTCGAATGAGGGGCCATAGATACAGGATTAACTTTATGAGATATAGAACAGGGAGCAGGAGAAACCTCTTTACACAAGAGAGTTGTAAGGTTGTGGAATTCTCTTCCAGGGTTAAAGGTTAAGGTAGAAATGATGTCAACTTTCAAGATTAGATTGGATAGGTGTATGAAGGAAAATGGGATAACGAAATATGGGTACAGGTCAGGTAAATGTGATCAGAACTATTTGCTTGTATGGAGGGTAAGTGCTGACATGGACTGGTTGGGCCAACTGGACTGTTTCCATGTTGTAACTTCTATGTATTTGAAAGCCACTTTGGCTGACTGGGGAGTGATGTGCAGTCAGCAGTATAACTCAGTATTGTTGGCTCCACGTCAATTTATAGGTCCTGGAATAGGTAGCATAACATTGTCAAAAGTGTTTACCTTATTTGTGGGGCTGTGGATCTGGGTACAAAATGATCGGAGGAGGATGAGCGGGAGTCAATTCCAACCCCTCCCTGTGGAGAAAAGTGCCTCCATTCTGCAACCCCTGCCACTGAAAGACATGCATTTATATACCGCCTTTCACGACCACCGGACGTCCAAAGCTCGTTACAGCCAATGAAGTACATTTTGAAGTGTAGTCACCATTGTAATGTAGGAAACGGGCACAGCAAGCTCCCACAAACAGCAATGTGATAATGACCAGATAATCTGTTTTAGTGTTGTTGACTGAGGGTTAAATATTGGCCAGGATACCGGGGATAACTTTTTGCTCTTCTTTGAAATAGTGCCATGGGATCTTTTACGTTACCTGAGAGGGCAGACGGGGCCTTGGATTAATGTCTCATCTGAGAGACAGCACCTCCAACAGTGCAGCAGTCCCTCAGTACTGCACTGAAGTGTCAGCTTCGATTGTTCGGCTCAAGTCTCTGAAGTGGGTCTTGAACCCACAACCTTCTGACTCAGAGGCGAGGGTGCCACCCACTGAGCCATGGCTGACACACATGACCAGGATGGGGCACTCGTGGGCTTGACCCTGCCATCTCTCGGCTCCAGGCCAACATCCCCAGCATTGAAGCACTGACCACACGTGACCAGCTCCGCTGGGCAAGGCACATTGTCCGCATGCCAGACACGAGACTCCCAAAGCAAGCGCTCTACTCAGAACTCCTTCACGGCAAACGAGCCAAAGGTGAGCAGAGGAAACATTACAGGGACACCCTCAAAGCCTCCCTGATAAAGTGCAACATCACCACCGACACCTGGGAGTCCCTGGCCAAAGATTGCCCTAAGTGGAGGAAGTGCATCCGGGAAGGCGCTGAGTACCTCGAGTCTCATTGCCGAGAGCATGCAGAAACCAAGCGCAGGCAGCGGAAAGAGTGTGCGGCAAACCAGTCCCACCCTCCCTTACCCTCAAGGACTATCTGTCCCACCTGTGACAGGGACTGTGGTTCTCATATTGGACTGTTCAGTCATCTAAGGACTCATTTTAAAAGTGGAAACAAGTCTTCCTCAATTCTGAGGGACTGCCTATGACGATGATGATGATGGGCACAATGCGTTGACAGAATCTTGCAGGCCACCATGCTGCCCGGAGATTTATGTCTGCGACAAGCAAGTGTGCAAATCTAGCCCCATGGAGTTGCGGCACTATTGATGAACTCTCTCTTGCGTTGGACCAATGTCTGCCACCGACAGATGGCAGAAGAAGCAGCTGTGCCCTTAACTCAACAAAAAACCTCTTTAATTTACAGTTAAAATGATGAAATAGCTGCCTCCCCACCCCTTTTGTGCCAAGCCAATATTTCACGTGTCTTCGTCTGCTGCTGAATTTTAATCACGCATTTCAGATGGTGGATTCTTCACGCGTGTTACCCGAAGCACTGGATCCTCGACAATGTTTGATGCGGCGGCAGGACTGGGTCAAATTAATGGAACACTACTTTAAAACACACACACAAAAAAACCGCACAGCCCCATTCATCTCCAGGCAAAGAGCTAAATCTAATTCAAATTAAGTGGGAGCAGGAAGGATGAACCAATCTGCACACTTTGCATCATTTTGACAGAACTCCACTTACAGCGGGTTCTGGCTGCAGCCTCGCTGGGATAAACCCATTACTGAGCCGGAGAAAAATGAGCCAGCAAGCCCACATTAAAATGACAAGCAAAGAACTCGGCACTAAAGACCACAAAAGGAAAATAAATGCAACGCGGTTAAATTCAGCAGACTGCACAAAAAAACCCACCGTATTCATTCCTTTTCCTCCACTTCTGGCATTTCAGCACCAGTAAAGAGTAAATCCTGGGATTTCATTTAATCCGGAATCTTTTTTTAACTGTCATCAGTCTCCTCGGTGATATAGAAACATAGAAACATAGAAAATAGGTGCAGGAGTAGGCCATTCGGCCTTTCGAGCCTGCACCGCCATTCAATAAGATCATGGCTGATCATTCCCTCAGTATGCCTTTCCTGCTTTCTCTCCATACCCCTTGATCTCTTTAGCCATAAGGGCCATATCTAACTCCCTCTTGAATATATCGAATGAACTGGCATCAACAACTCTCTGCGGTAGGGAATTCCACAGGTTAACAGCTCTCTGAGTGAAGAAGTTTCTCCTCATCTCAGTCCTAAATGGCCTACCCCTTATCCTAAGACTATATCCCCTGGTTCTGGACTTCCCCAACATCGGGAACATTCTTCCCGCATCTAACCTGTCCAGTCCTGTCAGAATCGTATACGTTTCTATGAGATCCCCTCTCACCCTTCTGAACTCCAGTGAATAAAGGCCCAGTCGATCCAGTCTCTCCTCATATGACAGTCCAGCCATCCCTGGAATCAGTCTGGTGAACCTTCGCTGCACTCCCTCAATAGCAAGAATTTCCTTCCTCAGATTAGGAGACCAAAACTGAACACAATATTCCAGGTGAGGCCTCACCAAGGCCCTGTACAACTGCAGTAAGACCTCCTTGCTTCTATACTCAAATCCCCTAGCTATGAAGGCCAACATGCAATTTGCCTTCTTCACCACCTGCTGCACCTGCATGCCAACTTTCAATGACTGATGAACCATGACACCCAGATCTCGTTGCACCGCCCCTTTTCCTAATCTGCCGCCATTCAGATAATATTCTGCCTCCGTGTTTTTGCCCCCAAAGTGGATAACCTCACATTTATCCACATTATACTGCATCTGCCATGCATTTGCCCACTCACCTAACCTGTCCGAGTCACCCTGCTGCCTCTTAGCGTCCTCCTCACAGCTCACACCACCACCCAGTTTAGTGTCATCTGCAAACTTGGAGATATTACATTCAATTCCTTCATCTAAATCGTTAATGTGTATTGTAAAGAGCTGGGGTCCCAGCACAGCCCTGCGGCACTCCACTAGTCACTGCCTGCCATTCTGAAAAGGACCCGTTTATCCTGACTCTCTGCTTCCTGTCTGCCAACCAGTTCTCTATCCACGTCAGTACATTACCCCAATACCACGTGCTTTGATTTTGCACACCAATCTCTTGTGTGGCACCTTGTCAAAAGCCTTTTAAAATTCCAAATACACCACATCCACTGGTTCTCCCTTGTCTACTCTGCTAGTTACAACCTCAAAAAATTCCAGAAGATTTGACAAGCATGATTTCCCTTTCATAAATCCATGCTAACTTGGACCGATCCTGTCATTGCTTTCCAAATGCGCTGCTATTTCATCCTTAATGATTGATTCCAACATTTTCCCCACTCTTGGTGTCCCCACTATTGATATTAATTACCCGCTTTCTCTCTCCCTCCTTTTTTAAGAAGTGGTGTTACATTAGCTACCCTCCAGTCCATAGGAACTGATCCAGAGTCGATAGACAGAAGTGATGATCTGTGCATGGCTGTTTGCAAGGCAAATCATTTCTTTGTTGTAATCTTGCATAAGTGCCTTGTAACACCATGTGTAATTTGTACAAATAAGGCAAAATTATGTGAAACCCTATCGATTGAAACTGTTTGAGGGATAATCATCATGATGTTGCGTGTTATTGGCGAACATACATGAAGGTTAGTTTAGCTGTGAATACATTTCCCATTTTTACCGAATTTTTTTTCGACATTGAAATATTTTTCCCAGAAAAATGTAACAGCATAAAACTCTAAAGAATCTCAGGAATGTTTCTTCTTGTTTTAAATAGGAATTGGTTAAGTATTTTTGGCTAAACTTTCTGAAATAACATTTGGATGACAGATCTATTCCAGCCTAATCCATGTACCATCCCTCAGCTCATGTTAACTCTGCTTTAAAAAAAATAGCAAATTCACTGACTCTTCCATTTTAACATCATCTGAGTTTGTAGTAAATTTATGCTCATAAAAGCAAAGTGATTTCAATACTTCCTTCTTTTCCCAATAGGGAGCACTCACAGTGTAGGTTTTCTTTCCCCAGGAGATCACATGGCTCCAGTTGGAGAGGCGTGTAGAATGTTGCGGTGCAGGGGGTGTCGCGGTTGTGTGAGGCGGACTGGTTGGGCAGGATGTTCTTCACCTTCCCGCCATTGTACATTGTTCATAGGTTTATATGTAACCTTCAGTGCTGCTGACCGAGGGCCATGTGACTCTTTGTCGGCCGGCGCGGACACGATGGGCCGAAATGGCCTCCTTCTGACTGTAAATTTCTATGTTTCTATGTTTCTATGAGATTGCTTAGAGCTCTAGTTTAGATAACTTTCAGGCCTCTGGATTTCTATGACTGATATGGTGACTATATCTGCTGGCTGAAAGGGCCTTACATAAGAAAGATTTTCATTTATATAGCGCCTTTCATGACCTCAGAATGTCCCAATGCACTGTACAGCCAATGAAGTACTTATGTAGTGTTGTCACTGTTGTAATGTAGGAAACACGGCAGCCAATTTGCGCACAGCAAGGTCCCACAAACAGTAATGAAATAAATGACCAGATAATCTGATAAAGGTGCCAGCCTGAATTGGGGGCCGGAGAAGGTTGGAGCCTCCGTAAACTGGTAGAGGAAGTTAGAAGGAGAGACTGCCCGTATGGAGAAGGGGAGAGTGACAGTTGAGGTAGCCTTTGTGAAAGTGATGGTTTGGTTGGTGTGCCTTAATCTCGATATACCCAAATCTGTTTATTGCGAAATAGAATGAAAGTGTTCAAAATGAACCAGAATGCATCATTCCTACTGTAACAGTTCAAAGTTGTCCCAGGTGAGAGTGATGTACGTATGAGGTAGGTCCAAGAAACCAGCTTTGGTACCATGTTGAAAAACTGCAACATGAAGGCTTGGAGATTCTACAAACAGATAGATGTGAAATGGTGGTTTGGAAAGGATGGAGTTAGCATTTGAAAGAAGTGTGTACAATTTTGAACGTGCTGCCTACGTTGCTGCAAATGGTGCAATATCTGACCTGGAAGAATTTAATCCTGTCACTGAAATCATGAAATAGCAAAGTGTTCCATTCGCCAACACTAACATCCCTCAGTTTGAAGACCATACAAAACCAATATGGTTGGCAGTAATCCATCGCAATGATAATGCAAAGGATAACTTGATTTTCAACTTGGTCTAATAGTGGTAAATAATCTGACCTTCTCTGCACCACCAGCATCGGAGAGAACCGACTGGTTGTGGAGAAAAGGATGGGCATCTGATCTTTTAATTCTATTAGCTATGTGAGCAATTAGTGAGACTAGATGGAAGCTAATCATGTTTGAACTGTTTTCTTCACTTGGTACTGTGGCCATCTCTATCCACAGAAATCAGTTGCAGTGTCACAACCGTGCATCACATTTTATGATATTTTCATGTAATAAGTGGAAAACAATCCATTGCCCTTAGAAAGTTAGTCTAACCTATCCTTTGGGGGAAAAACAAATATGGTTGCCGCATTCATTCATTGGGGAGGAAGCATTTGGTGTCATACGCTCCTGGCCAGCCTCCCATCTTCCACCCTCCATCAACGTAAGCACATCTAAAATGTTGTTGTCCATATCCTAACTCAAATTAAGTCTAATTTATCCATCACCCATGTGCTCACTGACCTTCATAGGCTCCCAATCCACCAACGTCTTTGTCATGTATTTAACTATCATTGTAACCCATGTATAAGCTGACCTAAGTTGTACACCTTGAGAACATTGACCACAGGGGGCGAACTTGTGGGACACACTCCTAACCTGGACTTTCCGGTATAAAAGGGGAAGCTCCACCCACTATCATTTTCTTGAGGTCTTGGTAACAAAGGTAACTGGTCACAGAGTGACCTTCTCTCAAGTATGGGCCTCGTGTACATTTATACTGTATAGTAAGGACATATCAGTGGTGACAAGAAACTGGGATTTAAACCACGCGAGCATGGCCACTAGCAGCACAGAAGAGAGGTACTGTGCTGGCAATGATAGGGACGACTTTATTGAGAGCAAAGTTTTGTCACTAAGGAATGGTTGGGACAGGATTCGGCCGACAAATGCAGGGCTCATCTCCTGATGGTTTGTGGATCCAGAACGTACTCCCTGATGAAGGACCTTCTAGTGCCAGAGAAGCCAGCGGAGAAGACGTTCGAAGAGCTCAGTAAGTTGATCGGGGAACACCTTAAACTGGCAAGCAGCATGCACGTGGCGAGACATCGGTTTTACATGCACCGGCGGCAAGAAGGGCAAAGCGTTCCTGACTTTGTGGCAGATCTCCGGCGACTGGCGAGCCTATGTAATTTCCCAGATGCATGCAGAGCGGAGATGCTGCGAGACTTTTTTATTGAGGGCATCGGGCACGCTGGGGTTTTCAGGAAACTGATTGAGACCAAAGACTTGATCTTTGAAGCGGCGGCTCTGATAGCCCAGACAATTATCTCAGGGGAGGAAGAGACCAGAATGATTTATGGCAAAAATATTGGCTCAAATGTGGCAAACGACCAGGGAGTCAACATTGTTAACGCGGCACACAGTTCTCTAGGCAGACAGGGGCAATCGGACATGCCTCAGCACGCAGTCGAACCCAAAGGGGGAATTCAACAGAGACAATGGCTAGCTGAACGGCGATTCATGCCACCGCAATGGACAATGTGGCCAGTAATGGGGCCATCAACACCTGTTAATGGTGCGCTTAAGGACAGTTACAGAGACAGTCAGAGACGATCGACTGGTAATGGACCTTTTGTTTCCAACAACGGAGGCACACACCCAGCCAGAGCTTACAGTTATTAGCAATATACCTGCAGAAACTGCAACGTCAGTGGTCACTTGGCGCATATGTGCAGGAAGCCTGCAGCCAGGACGAGCCCGATGTAAGCCCAACGAGGCCAAATGAATACTGGGGTAAATCGCTGGAAGCTGAAGTTCATGTGGAGTACATATACAGTTCATATACCAAGACACCACCGATAATGATGAAAGTGCTCCTCAATGGCATCCAAGTATTAATGGAGCTAGACACGGGGGCCAGCCAGTCCCTGATGAGTATCAAACAGTTCGAAAGGTTGTGGGCGTCCAAGGCCAGAAGGCCAAAATTATTGCCAATTGACGCACTGCTACGGACATATACAAAGGTGATCATTCCGGTGCTAGGCAGCACCACGGTAGTCGTGACCCACAAAGATTCGGAGAACAGGTTGCCACTCTGGATTGTCCCGGGGGACGGTCCCTCACTACTGGGGAGGAGTTGGCTTGCTGTCATGAACTGGAAATGGGGCAATGTCAATGCAATTTATTCTGTGGAGCGAGTATCATGCTCATAGACCCTGGACAAAGTTGACTCAGTATTTCAACTCGGCATCGGCACTTTCATGGGGACCAAGGTAATGATTCACATAAACTCGGACGCCAGGCCAGTATACCATAAGGCCAGAGCGGTGCCGTACATGATGCGGGAAAAGATAGAATGCGAACTGGACCGCCTGCTGAGGGAAGGCTTCATCTCGCCAGTCGAATTCAGTGACTGGGTGAGCCCAATCGTGCCGGTGCTCAAGGCGATTGATAGGTCAGGATATGTGGCAATTACAAGGCCACCATCAATCGGGTGTCACTCCTAGACCGGTACCCGCTACTGAGAGTGGAGGACCTCTTTGCGACGCTATCTGGTGGCAAACGTTTTTCAAAATTGAACTTGACCTCGGCTTACATGACCAAGGAGCTGGCAATTGAGTCGAAGAAGTTGACCACCATCACGACGCATAAGGGGTTGCTGAGTATAACAGATGTCCGTTCGGGATTCGTTCGGCCACCACGATCTTTCAGCGAAAATTGGAAAGCCTCCTCAAGTCGATTCCAAGGACGGCGCTTTTTCAAGACGACATCCTGAACTCGGGTCGCGACACTGAAGAACACCTCCACAACCTGGAGGAGGTGCAATGCAGACTGGACCGGGTAGGGCTGCGACTCAAAAAGGCAAAGTGCGTCTTCTTAGCTTGAGAGGTAGAATTCCTGGGGGGGGAGAGGAGCAGCAGATGGGATCAGACCTACTGCGT
Organism: Pristiophorus japonicus; assembly: GCF_044704955.1. Lineage (NCBI taxonomy): Eukaryota > Metazoa > Chordata > Chondrichthyes > Pristiophoridae > Pristiophorus > Pristiophorus japonicus. The sequence continues at coordinate 84,700,541 of NC_091992.1, forward strand.
CCAAAAGGGAAGTGATGCAGAGAGCATCCAGACCCCGTAACACGACGGAGCTGCGTTCATTCCTGGGGCTGATTCCCAAATTGAGCACGCTGTTAGAGCCACTACACGTGGTCCTACGCAAAGGTCGTGATTGGATCTGGGGGGACAGCCAGGAAAGGACTTTTGATAGAGCAGACAATTTGTTATGCTCCAACAAACTGTTAATGTTATATGAACCGTGTAAGAAACTAGTTTTCACATGCGATGCGTCGTCCTATGGGGTCGGGTGTGTGTTGCAGCATGTGAATTCCAATGGTCAGTCACAGCCGGTAGCTTATGTCTCCAGAAGTCTGTCCCAGGCAGAAAGGGACTATGGGATGGTAGAAGAGGAAGAGCTAGCATGTGTATATGCAGTAAAAAAAAATGCACCAGTACCTGTTTGGCAGGAAATTTGAGCTGGAGACAGATCACAAACCTCTAACATCCCTTTTTGCCGACAACAAGGCCATGAATGCGAATGCATCGGCCCGCATACAGAGGTGGGCACTTACGTTAGCCGCCTATGACTACACAATTCGGCACAGACTGGGCACTGGAAACTGCGCCGATGCACTCAACAGACTCCCAGTAGCCACCACTGCGGGGGCAACTAAGCATGATGCTGAGATGGTCATGGCTGTTGAAGCTTTCGAAAGCGAAGGCTCACCTGTGACAGCCCGTCAGATTAAAGTCTGGACAAATAAAGACACGCTACTGTATTTAGTTAAGAAATGTGTCCTGAATGGGGACTGGGCAGCTACATACAGGGCATGCTCTGAGGAGTTTAAACCGTTTCATAGGCACAAGGATGAACTCTCGATTCAGGCCGATTGCCTACTATGGGGAAACCGAGTAGTCATGCCCCAGAAGGGCAGAGAGGTGTTTATCAGAGAACTTCACAATGAGCACTTGGGCATTGTCATGATAAAAGCAATTGCCAGGTCACACGTTTGGTGGCCAGGGATAGATGCAGACCTGGAACTTTGTGTTCGTAGGTGCAACACGTGTGCTCAGCTGGGCAACGCATCCAGGGAAGCCCGCCTTAGCACCTGGTCCTGGCCCGTCAAGCCATGGTCACACATCCATGTGGACTACGCAGGTCCATTCATGGGAAAAATGATTTTGGTTGTAGTAGACGCCTATTCCAAATGGATTGAGTGTGCCATTTTAAATTCAAGCACATCCTCTGCCACGGTAGAATGTCTACGGGCAATGTTCACCGCCCATGGTCTACCGGACGTCTTGGTCAGCGACAATGGCCCGTGCTTCATAAGCACTGAATTCCAGGACTTCATGGCAGGCAATGAAACCAACCATGTCAGAACGGCACCATTCAAGCCGGCCTCAAATGGCCAGGCGGAATGAGCAGTGCAGATAATCAAACAGGGGATGCTCAGAATCCAAGGGGGTTGGCTACAAAGCCGCTTATCACGTCAATAGATCCCGACCACACTCGCTCACAGGGGTTCCACCCGCAGAGCTGTTAATGAAAAGGACGCTCAAAACCAGGTTATCCCTTATACACCCTACTATGAATGAAATTGTTGAGAGCAGGCATCAGTCACAATGTGACTACCATGACAGGAATGCGAGGGCGCGATGTATTGATGTCAATGTCCCTGTTTTTGTCCTTAATTACGCTGCAGGGCCCAAATGGCTTGCAGGCACTTTGATTGCCAAAGAGGGGAATAGGGTTCTGGTAGTTAAACTTATCAATGGACAAATCTGCCGCAAACACGTGGATCAAACTAAAAGGAGGTTCAGCAACCCCATAGAAGAAGCAGAGGAAGAACACAACGTAGAGTTTACTCCACCACAGGTGACCGAACACTGGAACTAAGTGGAGGAAAGCCCAGTCACTGTGGGCAGTCCGGACAGGCCTGAGGCACCGCAAACAGCAGACACTCAGGCCAGCGCCCAACAACTGGAGCCCTAACTCAGGCGCTCTACAAGGGAGTGTAAACTACCAGAGAGACATAACCTGTGATCCCAATAAGACTTTGGGGGGAGGTGATGTCATGTATTCAACTATCATTGTAACCCATGTATAAGCTGACCTAAGTTGTACACCTTGAGAACATTGACCACAGGGGGCGAACTTGTGGGAGACAATCCTAACCTGGACTTTCCAGTATAAAAGGGGAAGCTCCACCCAATATCATTCTCTTGACGTCTTGGTAATAAAGATAACTGGTCACAGAGTGACCATCTCTCTAGAATTGGCCTCGTGTGCATTTGTACTGTATTCTAAGGACGTATCAGTCTTGATTTTAAATTCTCATCCTTGTGCTCAAATCCTTCCATGGCCTCACCCCTCCCTATCTCTGATACCACCTCCAGCTCTACAATCCTCTGAGATCTCTGCACTCTTTTAATTCTGGCCTCTTGCGCATCCCTGACTTCCTTCACCCCAGCATTGGTCTTCAACTGCCTAGGTCCTAAGCTCTGGAATTCACTCCCTAAACCTCGCAACCTCTCCCTTCTCCTTAAAATCTACCTGTTTGACCAAGCTCTTGGTCACCTGTCCTAACATCTTCATTGGCTCAGTGTGAAGTTTTGTCTGATTATGCTCCTGTAAAGCATCTTTTCTGTGTTAAAGGTGCTATATAAATGCAAGTTATTGCTGAAGATATTTATTCCATCAGTCTGGATTGGATTCAAACACAAATCGAAATAAAAAGATAGCATTCTATGTCAACTATGCCAACTAAACACTTACATGGGCTGATTTTAGGAAAACACCAACAGCTAAATATTATTCTTGGAAAGTAAGCAAAAGCTTAAAGTGCATTATCAAAATGTCCAGTGAACTCCCAGCTGTCATAGAAACATAGAAAATAGGTGCAGGAGTAGGCCATTCGGCCCTTCTAGCCTGCACCGCCATTCAATGAGTTCATGGCTGAACATGCAACTTCAGTACCCCATTCCTGCTTTCTCACCATACCCCTTGATTCCCCTAGTAGTAAGGACTTCATCTAACTCCTTTTTGAATATATTTAGTGAATTGGCCTCAACAACTTTCTGTGGTAGAGAATTCCACAGGTTCACCACTCTCTGGGTGAAGAAATTCCTCCTCATCTCGGTCCTAAATGGCTTCCCCCTTATCCTTAGACTGTGTCCCCTGGTTCTGGACTTCCCCAACATTGGGAACATTCTTCCTGCATCTAACCTGTCTAACCCCGTCAGAATTTTAAACGTTTCTATGAGGTCCCCTCTCATTCTTCTGAACTCCAGTGAATACAAGCCCAGTTGATCCAGTCTTTCTTGATAGGTCAGTTCCGCCATCCCGGGAATCAGTCTGGTGAACCTTCGCTGCACTCCCTCAATAGCAAGAATGTCCTTCCTCAGGTTAGGAGACCAAAACTGTACACAATACTCCAGGTGTGGCTTCACCAAGGCCCTGTACAATTGTAGCAACACCTCCCTGCCCTTGTACTCAAATCCCCTCGCTATGAAGGCCAACATGCCATTTGCTTTCTTAACCGCCTGCTGTACCTGCATGCCAACCTTCAATGACTGATGTACCATGACACCCAGGTCTCTTTGCACCTGCCCTTTTCCTAATCTGTCACCATTCAGATAATAGTCTGTCTCTCTGTTTTTACCACCAAAGTGGATAACCTCACATTTATCCACATTATACTTCATCTGCCATGCATTTGCCCACTCACCTAACCTATCCAAGTCGCTCTGCAGCCTCATAGAATCCTCCTTGCAGCTCACAATGCCACCAAACTTAGTGTCATCCGCAAATTTGGAGATACTACATTTAATCCCCTCGTCTAAATCATTAATGTACAGTGTAAACAGCTGGGGCCCCAGCACAGAACCTTGCGGTACCCCACTAGTCACTGCCTGCCATTCTGAAAAGTACCCATTTACTCCTACTCTTTGCTTCCTGTCTGACAACCAGTTCTCAATCCATGTCAGCACACTACCCCCAATCCCATGTGCTTTAACTTTGTACATTAATCTCTTGTGTGGGACCTTGTCGAAAGCCTTCTGAAAGTCCAAATATACCACATCAACTGGTTCTCCCTTGTCCACTCTACTGGAAACATCCTCAAAAAATTCCAGAAGATTTGTCAAGCATGATTTCCCTTTCACAAATCCATGCTGACTTGGACCTATCATATTACCTCTTTCCAAATGCACTGCTATGACATCCTTAATAATTGATTCCATCATTTTACCCACTACCGATGTCAGGCTGACCGGTCTGTAATTCCCTGTTTTCTCTCTCCCTCCTTTTTTAAAAAGTGGGGTTACATTGGCTACCCTCCACTCCATAGGAACTGATCCAGAGTCAATGGAATGTTGGAAAATGACTGTCAATGCATCCACTATTTCCAAGGCCACCTCCTTAAGTACTCTGGGATGGAGTCCATCAGGCCCTGGGGATTTATCGGCCTTCAATCCCATCAATTTCCCCAACACAATTTCCCGACTAATAAGGATTTCCCTCAGTTCCTCCTCCTTACTAGACCCTCCGACCCCTTTTATATCCGGAAGGTTGTTTGTGTCCTCCTCAGTGAATACCGAACCAAAGTACTTGTTCAATTGGTCCGCCATTTCTTTGTTCCCCGTTATGACTTCCCCTGATTCTGAGTGCAGGGGACCTACGTTTGTCTTTACTAATCTTTTTCTCTTTACATATCTATAGAAACTTTTGCAATCCGTCTTAATGTTCCCTGCAAGCTTCTTCTCGTACTCCATTTTCCGTGCCTTCATCAAACCCTTTGTCCTCCTCTGCTGAGTTCTAAATTTCTCCCAGTCCCCGGGTTCTCTGCTATTTCTGGCCAATTTCTATGCCACTTCCTTGGCTTTAATGCTATCCCTGATTTCCCTTGATAGCCACGGTTGAGCCACCTTTCCTTTTTTATTTTTACGACAGACAGGAATGTAAAATTGTTGTAGTTCATCCATGCGGTCTCTAAATGTCTGCCATTGCCCATCCACAGTCAACCCCTTCAGTATCATTCGCCAATCTATCCTAGCCAATTCACGCCTCATACCTTCAAAGTTACCCTTCTTTAAGTTCTGGACCATGGTCTCTGAATTAACTGTTTCATTCTCCATCCTAATGCAGAATTCCACCATATTATGGTCACTCTTCCCCAAGGGGCCTCGCACAACGAGATTGCTAATTAATCCTCTCTCATTACACAACACCCCGTCTAAGATGGCCTCCCCCCTAGTTGGTTCCTCGACATATTGGTCTAAAAAACCATCCCTTATGCACTCCAGGAAATCCTCCTCTCCCGTATTGCTTCCAGTTTGGTTAACCCAATCTATGTGCATATTAAAGTCACCCATACTGTCATGAATGTACAGTATTTATTAAAGAGACTGAATCATGGATCAGTACATAGACAGATGTATAGTCTGAGGAACATATTCAGTCACCTTATTTGGTGGATTATGCTGTATATAAATCATTTGTTTCCCATTGTATATCTTCCAGTTCACAGTGAAAGTAGTCCCAGTCCAGCAAAATGTTGGTATCTGGGCAACTACAGGAATAAACATAAGAGCACAGACAACTACCTAATTGATAGAATCATAGAATGATACGGCACAGAAGGAGGCCATTCGGCTCATCGTGCCTGTGCTGGCTCTTTGTTAGACCTATCCAATTAGTCCCACTCTCCGCCCTCTCCCCATAGTCCTGCAAATTTTTCCCTTCAATGATTTATCCAATTCTCTTTTGAATGTTACTATTGAATCTGCTTCAGGCATTGCATTTCAGATCACAACAACTTGCTGTGTAAAAAATATTTCCTCATGTTGCCTCTGGTTCTTTTGCAAATCACCTTAAATCTGTGTCCTCTAGTTACTAACCCTTCAGCCAATGGGAACAGGTTCTCCTTGTTTACTCGATCATAACCGTTCATGAGTTTGAATGTCAATTAAATCTCCTGTTATCCTTCTCTGCTCTAAGGAGAACAATCCCAGGTTCTCCAGTCTCTCCACATCACTGAAGTCCCTCAGCCCTGGTCATCATCATCATAGGCAGTCCCTCGGAATCGAGGAAGACTTGCTTCCACTCCTGAAGTGAGTTCTTTGGTGGCTGAACAGTCCAGTAATGGAGCCACAATCTCTGTCACAGGTGGGACAGATAGTCGTTGAGGGAAGGGGTGGTTGGGACTGGTTTGCCGCACGCTCTTTCCGCTGTCTGTGCTTGATTTCTGCATGCTCTCGGCGTTGAGACTCGAGGTGCTCAGCGCCCTCTCAGATACACTTCCTCTATTTAGGGCAGTCTTGGATCAGGGACTCCCAGGTGTCAGTGGGGATGTCGCAATTTATCAGGGAGGCTTTGAGGGTGTCCTTGTAATGTTTCCGCTGCCCATCTTTGGCTCATTTGCCATGAGAAAGCTCCGAGTAGAGCACTGGCTTTGGGAGTCTCGTGTCTGGCATGTGGACTATGTGGCCTGCCCAGCGGAGCTGATCGAGTGTGGTCAGTGCTTCAATGCTGGGGATGTTAGCCTGAATGAGGATGCTGATGTTGGCGCACCTGTCCTCCCAGGGGATTTGTAGGATCTTGTGGAGACATTGTTGGTGATATTTCTCCAGCAACTTGAGGTGTCTACTGTACATGGTCCATGTCTCTGAGCCATACAGGAGGGCAGGTATTATTACAGCCCGGTAGACCATGAGCTTGGTGGCAGTTTTGAGGGCCTGGTCTTCAAGCACTCTTTTCCTCAGGCGGCCAAAGGCTGCACTGGCGCATTGGAGGCGGTATTGGATCTCGTCGTCGATGCCCGCTCTTGTTGATAGGAGGCTCCTGAGATATGGGAAATGTTCTATGGTGTCCAGGGCTGCACCGTGGATCTTGATGACTGGTGGGCAGTGCTGTGCAGTGAGGGCAGGCTGGTGGAGGACCTTTGTCTTATGGATGTTTAGCTTAAGGCCCATGCTTTCGTACGCCTCAGTAAATACGTCAAATGTGTCCTGGAGTGCAGCCTCTGTATGTGCGCAGACGCTGACGTCATCCGCATACTGTAGCTTGATGACAGAGATTGGGGTGGTCTTGGATCTGGCCTGGAGACGGCGCAGGTTGTACCGGTTCCCACTGGTTCTGTAGTTTAGTTCCACTCCAGGGGGAGCTTGTTGACTGTGAGGTGGAGCATGGCAGCGAGGAAGATTGAGAAGAGAGTTGGGACGATGACGCAGCCCTGTTTGACTCCGGTCCAGACGTGGATTGGGTCTGTGATGGATCCTTTGGTAAGGATCACGGCCTGCATGTCGTTGTGGAGCAGGCGGAGGATGGTGACGAACTTTTGGGGGCATCCGAAACGGAGGAGGCCGCTCCATAGACCCTCGTGGTTGACAGTGTCAAAGGCCTTTGTAAGGTTGAAGAAGGCCATGTATAAGGGTTGGTGCTGTTCCCTGCATTTTTCCTGTAGCCTTCGTGCTGCAAAAATCATGTCCATTGTGCCCCTTGGGGGACGAAATCCACACTGTGACTCCGGGAGGAGCTCTTCGGCCATGGGAAGAAGACGGTTGAGGAGGACTCTAGTGACGACTTTCCCAGTGGCTGATAGCAGGGAGATTCCTCTGTAGTTGCCGCAGTCGGACTTGTCCCCTTTTTTAAAGATGGTCACGATTACTGCATCTCTGAGATCCCCCGGCATGCTCTCCTCCCTCCAGATGAGAGAGATGAGGTTGTGTATTCGCGCCAGCAATGCCTCTCCGCCATACTTCAATGCCTCAGCAGGGATTCCGTCCGCACCTGTAGCCTTGTTGTTTTTAAGCTGTCTTATGGCTTTTTCTACCTCGTGCATTGTTGGGGTCCCACTGAGGTGGTGACGGGTAGCATGCTGTGGGATGGAGTTGAGAACACTCGAGTCAAAGGCAGAGTCTCGATTGAGGAGATCTTCAAAGTGCTCCTTCCTCCTTCCTGACTGCCTCGGTGTCCTTGATGAGTGTTTCCCCATTCTTGGCCAGCAGTGGGGTGGGACCTTGGGTGTTTGGCCCATAGGTGGCCTTGACTGCGATGAAGAATCCTGGTTGTCGGCCAGCTGTTGTATCTCCTATGCTTTCTCCATCCACCACCTGTTCTTTGGGTCCCAGGTTTTTTGTTGGACCTCAGCTTTGAGCCGTCTGTGGAGCTGTTTTGCTGCTCCCGAGTTGGGTTATTGTTTAAGGCTCAGAAATGCCCTGCGCTTGCGATCTATTAACTCTTGGATCTCCTGATCATTCTCATCAAACCAGTCCTGGTGTTTCCTGGTTGAGTAACCGAGCGTCTCTTTGCAGGCACTGGTTATGGAGGCCTGGAGGGCAGACCAAGCGTTGTGGGCATTCTACGTCCTGGGGTCATCCCTGGTACCATTCCAGTAAATCTCTTCTGCACCCTCTCCAAGGCTTTGACATCCTTCCTAAAGCGCGGTGCCCAGAAATGGACACAATCCTCCCGCTGAGGCCGAACCAGTGTTTTATAAAGGTTTTGCATAACTTGCTTGCTTGCTTTGCTTTGCTGATGTAAGAAAGAAAGACATAATTTGCATTTATACAGTGTCTTTCACAACCTCAGGGCGCTTTATAGCTAATGAGGTATTTTTAAAAGTGCAGTCATTGTTGTAATGTTGGAGAATATCTCAGTATGGTGGAAATATGCCGAAACATGTCCACCCTTCATCGCGTGAGAATGCTTGCTGGCTTCAGAAACTGTGTGAGGGAGAGCTTTCCCCTGTGATCTTTTAGCTCAGGCTACAGACCTGTTTGGCAAGGGACCAATTCTATGATTGAACTGCTCCACTGGTTACCAGTGCAAAATGCAATTTAGAGCCCTTTATAAACCGACACAGCAATCCAATCAAAGTATTAATTAAAAAGGTGTCCAATAGACCATTTAATGCTGTTATCTCAATCTAATGTTGGATTGAAGTCAAAACACATAAAATCAGTCACATAATGAGCGATGTAGTAGCACTGATTGGGAGCAGTGATGACTGCGTATAAAATCATATGTAGAGTTTATGTGAGATGGAGAGTACCCACTCCAAGATGCAGCAGCAGGTCAGTCTGCATTGAGTCCAGTGGAACTAAATACCTGAAAGGGTGCTGGAAGCGGATTCAACAGTAACTTTCAAAAGGGAATTGGATATATACTTGAAAAGGACACATTCTCAGGGCTATGGGGCAAGAGTGGGGGAGTGGGACTAATTGGATAGCTCTTTCAAAGATCCGGCACATGTACGATGGGCTGAATTGCCTCCTTCTGCGCTGTAAGATTCTACGGGGGTGAAATTGCCCCGTGCCCCGTTTGGAGACAGTAACCTTCCAGGGCTGGGGCATGCATTGCCCCGCCTGGAAGTTCTGCCCCCCGCCGCAGAATTCGGCCCTTCTGCCCCTCAATGGAGGAGGAGCACTATCGGAGGTTCCCAGAGCAGTAGGGCTGCACTGCGTCTAGCTTGAGCCACCAATGATGCCCTCGACCGGGCCAACAGCCCGGCACCCATAATGGAGTGCCGGGCTGCAGGATGGTGGCCTGGTAGAGGCAAGGGCCGCAATAGTCGGGCCGACAGAAAAATATGGCGGCCCACAGCGCAAATGGCCTCCCCTTTAAGGAGCGCCCCGATGGCGGATGTCCACCAGCTTTGTGACCCGTGCCATCCTCCTTGCCTGCGAGGCAATTTCCCCCGCGGGGCGCAAAGGGGCGGGCCGGTGAAGGGTCGACGCGCACAGCGGTGACATCATCGCCATGCGTGCGCTAGCCCGGGGGACACGGCTAATTGCGGGACACGGCATTAACGACACAACGCCCCCCCAAACCTCCAGGGCAATTTCCCCAGAGGTGCTATTGACCCCTTCTCTCAGGCGATAACCTCGTTGCGCCCTATTAGTGCCCCCCCGGAGGGCTATAAAAAAAGATCAATTTTGCCCTGTTCGATTCTATAAGTAGAAAATATTTCTGGTATTTTAATGTCTGTTGAAAGATAATGGAAATGTTCAATTGCCTTTCATTTCAGAAAGAGCTCTAGATGGTGAGTGGACTTGTTCCATCTTGATAAGAGCACCCTGGAGAAGTTATTAACTAGTTAAACATGCAGAAAACCTGCACCTCGAAATGGAACACACGCGTTCATGAAAGGGCTTACGGTTATAGTTGAGACCAGCTAGTTATCATGATTGCCTGGACCATCTCACATGGATGCATGTAGAAAAGAGTATTAGAGAAAGATGGGATAGCAATATTCTAGGAGAACAGGACCCATCCAACAGTCTTAGCATTGGTATAGGTCAAGTCCAACGGCAAACAGGAAGTAGGGCTGAAATAAAAAACGGAAATACTGGAAACAATTAGCAGATCAGGCAGCATCTGTGGAGAGAGAAAGAAAGATAATATTTCAGGTCAATGACCTATGTCAGAACGGTGATGAGGGAGCTGGGTCTGCCTCGGGACAGTGGTGATTGAAACTTGAACTTTGAGGTTTCTATAACTGATGATGAAAATTCATTGGAATTCATTGAAGGCTTGAATAATTAATGCCTCCACATCATCAGGTTAAGTTGCAAGTGAGAAAAGATAGTCTTTCGTTTTTTAAAATGTCTCATTTGCATATCGGAAGATGTCTGATTTAGACATTTCCAGACAGCCCCACTCAATAACAGCATCCGGTCTAAAACTGGCCGAGGCGGAGGGTGGAATGCTAACTGGCCTGAATATTATGATGAAACAAGAAGTACCACCGCTTTCCCCCCCCCAACCCCCAACCCCAGATGGATGGACAATAGTGTATGTGATAGTCACTTGGCAGCATTTCTGTGAGCTACCGTGAGTAAAGAGAACAACTGAGCATATGAAAGGAATCAGCAGAACGTCTGTGCACTCCCAGATTGCAAAGCAGTACTAGGTTGCTGACACAAGCCCGACTGAAAAATGTATGCAATGGGACACCCCGTCAGTGCAAAGCGAGAATCCGAGAACCTGGTGAAATGTGAATTTTACATGTGCATGACAAAAAACAAATGAGATCAGTGGCCAGCAGAGCAGCGTGATTAGCCGCTCTGGAGAAATGTAGAGCTGGGTTGTACAGAGGGAAAGTAACCCAGACTGGGACATGTTATGCAGCAGGAGCCACAGCAGTCCAGATCTGACTTTGATGCCCAATATCTATTCTAGACCCATTTCCACCTGAGGTCCACACACCTTCCCTCCACAAAATTCCAGGGCCACAGATACCTTATCCTTTCTGCCAGAATTCCCATATTTCCCTCCCTCATTGCTATTCTTCTGTGAGCATTGCCATCATCATCATAGTCAGTCCCTCGCAATCGAGGAAGACTTGCTTCCACTCTAAAAATTAATCCTTAGGTGGCTGAACAGTCCAACACGAGAACCACAGTCTCTGTCACAGGTGTGGCAGATAGTCATTAAGGGAAAGGGTGGGTGGGACAGGTTTGCCTCACACTCCTTCCGCTGCCTGCGCTTGATTTCTGCATGCTCTCGGCGATGAGACTCGAGGTGCTCAGCACCCTCCCAGATGCACTTCCTTCACTTAGGGCGGTCTTTGGTCAGGGACTCTCAGGTGTCAATGGGGATGTTACACTTTATCAAGTGTCCTTGTAACGTTTCCTCTGCCCACCTTTGGCTTGAACATCAGAACATAACATAAGAATTAGGACCAGGAGTAGGCCATCTAGCCCTTCAAGCCTGCTCCGCCATTCAATAAGATCATGGCTGATCTGGCCGTGGACTAAGCTCCATTTACCCGCCTGCTTCCCATAACCCTTAATTCCTTTATTGGTTAAAAATCTATCTCTCTGTGATTTGAATACATTCAATGAGCTAGCCTCAACTGCTTCCTTGGGCAGAGAATTCCACAGATTCACAACCCTCTGGGAGAAGAAATTCCTTCTCAACTCGGTTTTAAATTGGCTCCCCGTATTTTGAGGCTGTGCCCCCTAGTTCTAGTCTCCCCGACCAGTGGAAACAACCTCTCCGCCTCTATCTTGTCTATCCCTTTCATTATTTAAAATGTTTCTATAAGATCATCACTCATCCTTCTGAACTCCAAGGAGTAAAGACCCAGTCTACTCAATCTATCATCATAAGGTAACCCCTTCATCTCCGGAATCAGCCTAGTGAATCGTCTCTGTACCCCCTCCAAAGCCAGTATATCCTTCCTTAAGTAAGGTGACCAAAACTGCACGCAGTACTCCAGGTGCGGCCTTACCAATACCCTGTACAGTTGTAGCAGGACCTCCCTGCTTTTGTACTCCATCCCTCTCGCAATGAAGGCCAACATTCCATTTGCCTTCCTGAATACCTGCTGCACATGCAAACTAACTTTTTGGGATTCATGCACAAGGACCCCCAGGTCCCTCTGCACCTCAGCATGTTGTAATTTCTCCCCATTCAAATAATATTCCCTTTTACTGTTTTTTTTCCCAAGGTGGATGACCTCACACTTTCCGACATTGTATTCCATCTGCCAAACCTTAGCCCATTCGCTTAACCTAACCAAATCTCTTTGCAGCCTCTCTGTGTCATCTACACAACCCGCTTTCCCAATAATCTTTGTGCCATCTGCAAATTTTGTTACACTACACTCTGTCCCCTCTTCCAGGTCATCTATGTATATTGTAAACAGTTGTGGTCCCAGCACCGATCCCTGTGGCACACCACTAACCACCGATTTCCAACCCGAAAAGGACCCAGTTATCCCGACTCTCTGCTTTCTGTTCGCCAGCCAATTCTCTATCCATGCTAATACATTTCCTCTGACTCCGCATAGCTCTATCTTCTGCAGTTGCTTGTTTGCTGTGTTCTTCGTATTTGCTCATATTCTTCTGTGAGCATTGACACCTCCTTTGGATCCATCTTTTGTTTCTATACTTGCCTCATTATCACCTCCTTTTGCCTTGCACCATCATCCCTTTCATCATTTAATTACAGCAGTGTGTACTTGCAACACCAGATTTCTGATTGGTCCCCTTGGAGAACAAGACACACCCAGCAGATTGTCTGGAACGTGTAATTAGATCTGGCCTGCCTGAGTAAGCAAGTACTTTACAAAGTGTAATTTGATCCATTCATTCTCACTTCAGGGCTCCAGACAGAACTGACAGTACTACTTTCAGAATACAGACTGGGCTCACCTTGCAGATTAGAATGTTCTCCCCCGCCCCCCCGACCCCCCCAACAACTTCCTGACCACCTTCCCCCCCCCAACAACTTCCTGACCACCTTCCCCCCCCAACAACTTCCTGACCACCTTCCCCCCCCAACAATTTCCTGAGCTTCCTGCACCTCCCGCGTTCCTGACATTTCCCCCCTCCCAACAAGTTCCTGACCACCCCCCAACAAGTTCCTGATCATTTGCCCCTCTATAGATGGGGCATTGTGTGTGAGTCACGGATTGTTAACAGGTTTATTGGGTATGAAGTGAATAGTGACAGTGTCATGACTTCCAGATTTCGTCCAGTCCAATGATATCACTTGCCACACTTGCTTTATGAGAAATTGAGCCAGTGTAGGGGGAGGAGAGGGAAACATGATGCAGGTGTAAAGGAGGTGGGGGTGGAGTTGGAAGAACGTGGTCCACGTCTAACAGGGAGGGGAGAATGTGATCCCCTTTACCAGCTGGATCACGTTTTTGATCTTATCTCACGCCCTTTTAGGAATGGAACACATTCTTCCCCCATCCCCATTGTTCTATCCATGCTCTGTTCCACACCCCAAATTACTGATCTTCTCTCTCCCTCTCTAATCCTATCCCCCTCCGATCCTTCCTCCCCCTCCAATCCTGTCCCCTTCCGATCCTACCTCCCCCTCCAATCCTCTCCCCCTCCGATCCTACCTCCCCCTCCAATCCTCTCTCCTTCCAATCCTCCCTCCACCTCCAAACCTCTCCCTCTCCGAACCTCCCTCCTCCTCTATTCCTCTCCCCCTCCGATCCTCCCTCCTCCTCCGCTCCTCCCTCCCCCTCCGATCCTCCCTCCCCCTCTACTTATCCCCCTCCACTCCTCCCTTCCACTCCGCTCCTCCCTCCCCCTACAATCCTGTCTCCCCCTCCACTCCTCCCTCCCCCTCCACTCCTCCCTCCTCCTCCACTCCTCCCTTCCCCTCCGCTCCTCCCTCCCACTCCCATCCTCTCCCCCTCTGTTCCTCCCACCCCCTCTGCTCCTCCCTCCCTCTCCACTCCTCCCTCCCCCTCCGCTCCTCCCTTCCCCTCCGCTTCTCCCTCCCCTCCGATCCTCCCTCCCCCTCCAATCCTCCCTCCACCTCCAATCCTCAACCCCTCTGCTCCTCTCTCCCCCTCCGATCTTCCCTCCCCACTTCAATCCTCTCTACCCCCCCTTCAATCCTTTCTCCCCACCTCTGATCCTCTCTCCTCCCTCCCCTTTTGCTCCTCTCTCCCCCTCCCCCGCTAATCCTCTCTCCCCTCCTCTCCTCTTCGAATCCCCCTCCTCCCACTCGTCGGTACGAATGGATCACCTGCCCTTCTCTGCATGGAGCCGAGGAAAGGGTGGTGATGCAGGTTACAGCCGTGGCACGTTGGGTACTGCACACATATAACGGGATCGAGTAGGCGTGCATGGTACCAAATGGGTGGGCAGGCACAGAGAGAGCCAAAAATGTAGTGCCAGTAATCATTCGTGTAATCACAGACCTCTGCGTTTTGTTCTGTTCCTGACTCTGGTGTTCCAGACTCTGCACTTGCTTAAAAACTGTTCACCTCTGAATCTTCCAGTTCTGCTGAAAGGTGATCAACCTGAAACGTTAACTCTGTTTTTCCCTTCACAGATGCTGTTTGATCTGCTGAGTGTTTCCAGCGTTTTCAGTTTTTGTATCAGAGTTCCAGCGCCCACAGTATCTTGTTTTTCCCTTTCTACATGAGGTGGTTCTGCAGTGTGCTGAGGCTTCTGGTGCTCTGGAATCCAACTTGTAACGAGGTGGGTCCAATTTACAAGCTTCAGCAGCAACGGGAACACAGTTGCCCAGAGTGTTACACGTGTGCGCTTATTTAAAAGTTGCAATTGCAACTTTAATATTCTGTCCATGAACCATGCACAGGCACTAAGTAAGCACATTTTTAAAGTTTTTTGGAGGACTAGAGACTCTTCTTTGAAATGCTGTTTGTGACAAACCCATTTTCAGCTGTATTAATGGGCCCAAGTTTCCACACAATAATAAACGGGCGCCCCTCCGAGCTGGGCGCCCGTTTTTCGCGCCTAAAACGGCACCGGAAAAAAAACTTGCGATTCTGGAGCGCCCTGCAGCTCCTTGTCTGCCTGGCGCGGCGCCCAGGGGGGCGGAGCCTACACTCGCGCTGATTTTGCAAGTGGGAGGGGGCGGGTACTATTTAAATTAGTTTTTTTCCTGCCGGCAACGCTGCGCGTGCGCGTTGGAGCATTCGCACACGCGCAGTGTGAAGGAAACATTGGCACTCGGCCATTTTTGTAGTTCTTTATAGCTGTTTAATTTTTGAACATTTTTTAATAAAACCACATTGCCATCAGCACATCAGCACTGAGGCTTCCTGCTTACTGCCCCTCCCTCCCTCCCGTTCGCGGGAACGACGCTGAGCTGACTGTAAGGCTTCCACCTCAAGTGGAAGGCTGCTTGCTGCCTGGTTACTGCCTCCCCTCCCCTCCCCTCCCTCCCATTCGCGGGAACGATGCCACATCGCTGAGCTGACTGAAGCACTTTCACACAGGTAGAAAGATGGTTTATTTAATCTTTTCTTTGCTTAGAAATGTTTATTCAGGTTGGATTTATTTGTATAATATTTGCAGAAGTATAAATAAGGATTTATTGTTGAATTTAATGACTTCCCTTACCCCCCCCCCCTCCCCCCCTCGTTCCCTACGCCTAATTTGTAACCTGCGCCTGATTTTTTAATGTGTAGAACAGGTTTTTTCAGTTCTACAAAAATCTTCACTTGCTCCATTCTAAGTTAGTTTGGAGTACGTTTTCACTGTGGAAACTTTGAAATCAGGCATCAGTGGCCAGACACGCCCCCTTTTGAAGAAAAAATTCTGTTCCAAAGTAGAACTGTTCTACCTGACTAGAACTGCAGAAAAAAAAATGTGGAGAATTGCGATTTCTAAGATAGTCCGTTCTCCACCAGTTGCTCCTAAAAATCAGGTGCAAATCATGTGGAAACTTGGGCCCTATGAAACTACATCAGATTACCACTCTAAAGTACATCAAATATTTTTAATGCAAAAAAGAGGAAAAATTACATTCTATTGAACTGCCTGATTGCGCTGGTTCATGGAAGATTTTAGCTTTATGCAAATACATTTTAGTGGAAATTTGAACTGTAACCATATCAGCTCAATTTCAAGTGCAATTTGCACCCAATTTTCCAATTGCACCTAAAGTGAAAACTTACCACCAATATTCACAACCTGAAGCTCAAAGAAATGGGTGAGAATGAAGTTTTAGGCAACTGTTAGAGGTGATCCAAAACTTGGCTGCTCGTGTCCTAACTCACACCAAGTCCCGTTCATCCATCACCCCTGTGCTCGCTGACCTACATTGGCTTCTGGTTAAGCAGCGCCTCAATTTCAAAATTCTCATCCTTGTTTTCAAATCCCTCCGTGGCCTCGCCCCTCCCCATCTCTGTAATCTCCTCCAGCCTCACAAACCCCCGAGATGTCTGCGCTCCTCTAATTCTGGCCCTCCTGAGCACCCCTGATTTAATCTGGAACTCCCTGCCTAAACCTCTCCACCTCTCTACCTCTCTTTCCTTCTTCAAGACACTTCTTAAAACATACCTCTTTGACCATGCTTTTAGTCACCGGCACTAATTACTACTTATGCGGCTTGGTGTCAAATTTTTAATCTCATAATATTCCTGTGAAGTGCCTTGGGACGTTTCACTATGTTAAAGATGCTATATAAATACAAGTTGTTGTTGTTGTTGTATTATGGACAATCTTGCCTTGGGCATGCACGTCCTCTCCACAAACCTTATTTTCTGTTGTCACGATTCTTGGTCCCACTTTTGTCTCAAAGTTTAATATTGTCATTTGATTGGCCGGAATTTTCTGGGGTCTGTGCGGGCGCGATTGGAAGCGAGTCAGGTGGGAAATTTTAAATAAGGTGGAGCAGGACAGGAACCCGCTGTCATCCCGCCCCCACGCACCTTTCCCTCGGGTGGGTTTGCTGGTGCGGCACTGACCCGACTGGTAGAGGCGGGCGACCTCAGTCAAATTATTATCACCCACTGTCAGACTCTTAAGCGCCATTTTCAGTCGACCTTTCAAATTTCCCTGGTTGCCCATGGGATTCATGCAGCTTGGGACCAACGTCTGTCAGCCTGAGTCGGGAGTTGAGTGGCCATTGCTCCAGCTGATTTGTTGACAGAATAAAATGCGCAGTAAAAGCTCCTGCCTCACAGCTGATCACATTCCTCAGTCAGAAGCTGTTGCTGACTGCATTACCAGCATAGATTTAGCTTTCTACAGGCTGCAAGTGTTTCCAGCAAAGTTGCCATCCAGTGTCATTTCATTGGTAGAACCTATCACACCACTGACAGCTTGGTCCCCTGATCTCTACTTGATCTGCCATCTATTCTATCAGCATGGATGCCATTTATACTGTCTCACCTTGGACCTCAGAATCGGAACATGATGAGGCCCAACACCAACAGCATCAGGCACACCAGCAACACCAACAACACTACCACCAACCTTCCTCTCAACCACCTGATGCTGCACAGTAAAGAGGGGATCAGTGCAGGGCTGCACTGTGCCAGAGGCGATACCCCCAACACAGGGTAAACAGGCACAGGATGAGCTTCCTCAACGTGACTGAGCAGCAGTGTCAAAGGAGGCTTGGGCTATCGCGCCAGGTCATCGCAGACATTTACAGCTTGGGGCAAGACCTGCAACCCAGAGGAGCGGGTGGACATTCCTTACCAGTGGCTATCAAAGTCACCAGTGCCCTCAGCTTCTTCACTTCAGGCTCCTTCGCGGGATCTGCAGCAGACATTTGTGGCATCTCACAGTCTGCCGCCCACAGATGCATCATCATCATCATAGACAGTCCCTCAGAATCGAGGAAGACTTGCTTCCACTCCCGGTGAGTTCTTTGGTGGCTGAACAGTCCAATATGAGAGCCACAGACTCTGTCACAGGTGGAACAGATAGTCATTGAGGGAAGGGGTGGGTGGGGCTGGTTTGCCGCACGCTCTTTCCACTGCCTGCGCTTGGTTTCTGCATACTCTCGGCATTGAGACTCGAAGTGCTCAGCAGCCTCCCGGATGCACTTTCTCCACTTGGGGCGGTCTTTGGCCAGGGACTCCCAGGTATCAGTGGGGATGTCTTTATCAGGGAGGCTTTGAGGGTGTCCTTGTAAAGTTTCTGCTGCCCACCTTTGGCTCATTTGCCATGAAGGAGCTCTGCATAGAGCATTTGCTTTGGGAGTTTCGTGTCTGGCATGCGAATTATGTGGCCTGCCCAGCGGAGCTGATCGATGTGGTCAGTGCTTCAATGCTGGGGATGTTGGTGCACCTGTCCTCCCAGGGGATTTGTAGGATTTTGCGGAGACATCGTTGGTGATATATCTCCAGCGACTTGAGGTGTCTACTATACATGGTCCATGCCTCTGAGCCATACAGGAGGGCAGGTTTTACTACAGCCCTGTAGACCATGAGCTTGGTGGTAGATTTGAGGGCCTGGTCTTCGAACACTCTTTTCCTCAGGCGGCTGAAGGCTGCACTGGCGCACTGGAGGTGGTGTTGCTTTTGTTGATAAAAGGCTCCCGAGGTATGGGAAATGGTCCACGTTGTTGAGTGCCGCGCCTTGGGTCCTGATGACTGGGGGGTAGTGCTGTGCAGCGAGGACAGGCTGGTGGAGGTCCTTTGTCTTACAGATGTTTAGTGTAAGGCCCATGCTTTCATATGCCTCAGTAAATACGTCGACTATATCCTGAAGTTCAGCCTCAGAATGTGCAGACACAGGCATTGTCTGCGTACTGCAGCTCAACGACAGAGGTTGGGGTGATCTTGGACCTGACCTGAAGACGGCGAAGGTTAAACAGCTTCCCACTGGTTCTGTAGTTTAGTTCCACTCCAGCGGGGAGCTTGTTGACTGTGAGGTGGAGCATGGCAGCGAGGAAGATTGAGAAGAGGGTTGGAGTGATGACGCAGTCCTGTATGACCCCGAACCAGACGTGGATTGGGTCTGTAATGGATCCATTGGTAAGCATCATGGCCTGCATGTCGTCGCGGAGCAGGCAAAGGATGTTGACAAACTTTTGGGGGCATCAAAAACGAAGGAGGACACTCTATAGACCCTCGCGGTTGACAGTGTCAAAGGCCTTTGTAAGGTCGAAATAGGTAATGTATAAGGGCTGGCGCTGCTCCCTGCATTTTTCCAGCAGCTGTCGCACTGCAAAGATCATGTCCATTGTGCCCCGAAGGGGACGAAATCCACACTGTGACTCCGGGAGGAGCTCTTCGGCCACAGGGAGAAGATGGTTGAGGAGGACTCTAGCGACAACTTTCCCAGTGGCTGATAGCAGGGAGATTCCCCTGTAATTGCCGCAGTCGGACTTGTCTCCTTTTTTAAAGATGGTCACAATCACTGCATCTCTGAGATCTCCTGGCATGCTCTCCTCCTTCCAGATGAGAGAGATGAGGTCATGTATCCGTGCCAACAGTGCCTCTCCGCCATATTTTAGCGCCTCAGCAGGGATTCCATCCGCTTCTGTTGTTTTTGAGCTGTCTTACGGCTTTTCCTACCTCGTGCAATGTTGGGGTTTCACTGAGGTGGTGGCGGGTCACATGCTGCGGGTTGGAGTCGAGAACACTCGAGTCAAAGGCAGAGTCTCCATTGAGGAGATCTTCGAAGTGCTCCTTCCAGCGGGCCCTGACTGCCTCGGTGTCCTTGATGAGTGTTTCCCCATTCTTGGCCAGCAGTGGGGTGTTGCCTTGGGAGTTTGGACCATAGGTGGCCTTGTCTGCAATGAAGAATCCTCGCATATAGTGGCTGTCAGCCAGTTGTTGTATCTCCTGTGCTTTCTCAATCCACCACCTGTTCTTTAGGACTCGGGTTTTTTGTTGGACCTCAGCCTTGAGCCGCCTGTAACTTTGCTTTGCTGCTCCCGCATTGGGTTGTTGTTTAAGGCTCAGCAATGCTCTGCGCTTGCGATCTATTAGTTCTTGGATCACACAGGTCACAGATGCCGTGTTTGACGAGTCAGCCAATTTTATCAACTTTGCCACTGATGATGCCCGAGCGGGCGCTGGGCTTTGCCACTCTGGCTGGCTTCCCATGGGTGCAGGGCATCATTGACTGCACATATGTATCCATCAGGGCACCCCATCATCACCCAGGAGTGTTTGTCAACCACAAGAGCTTCTAATCCTTCAATGTGTAGCTGATCAGCAACCATAGGAAGATCATCATGCATGTGTGTGCCAAATTTTATGTCAGCCACCAGGACTCTTTAATCCTTCGCCAGTTCAACCTTCCTCCGATCTTAGCTCCTCCAAACAGACTTACCAGCTGGCTGCTTGGAGACAAGGGCTATCCACTGAAGATGTGGCTCATGTCACTCTTGAGGAGGCTAAGTATTGAGGCCCCAGAGAGATAAAATGAAAACCACATTTCCACCAGATATGTCATAGAGCAGACAATAGGCATGTTGAAATTGTGCTTCAGATGCCTTGACAGATCTGGACAAGTCCTTCAGTACGCACCAGCCAGAATCTCCAGAATCATCGCCGTCTGCTGGGTGCTGCACAACATAGCGCAGCAACAAGGATTAGTGCTGCATGAGGAGCAAGGCGCAGAGAGCACAGCTTCTCCAGAGGAGGAGGAGCAGGAGGAAGCTACAGTCCAGATCCCACCAGCACCTGAGCACATTGCTGCTCAGGAGGCCAGGGATGGACTCATCATGGGCAGGTTTACTTAACTTTACGCATTACACCTATACCGCTGCACATGATGCGCCAGGTTGGCACCACCCCAAAGCAACATCCTTACAATTTCCAAGCCTTTCCTTTCACACTGACCACCATTGCTGGAGATACCATTACGTCTTACCATTAACTGCAACTCACAAAGTCACTTCCAAAGGTGCACACAAATTTGTGCAAGACCAGAAAGTGGTAAAAATAAAGATTTTATAGTTGACATCACATTAACAGAAAATCGACATTAACATTGAATAAAACACCGAAGTGGCTACCCTTGTGAATCTACTTGTGTGTCATCTTTCTCTTCCACGTGCTTCTACGAGATGCAACCCCTGTGGCTTCAGCAGAGGTAGAGGCAGCTTTATCTCTTCACTGCTGCAACTGCTTCCAAACTCTTAGCGGACGTCCTCTGTGTTTTGGAGCCTGTGAGGGCCCCGCCAAAGTCTGCTCCTCCTGTGACTGTGCAAGGGCAGTCTTGGTCATCGCGATTCGAGGAGGCATCTGGGGCTCTGACTGAGGGGGAGGTAACGAGGGAGAAGTGTGAGTACTTTGAGAGGAGCCCCCACTTCCAGGTCCCCTCTCACCATCATCCCTCTCATGGGCCACCTGCACTTTTCTGCTAGCAAGGAGCTGGAGAGCACCTTGCTGCACATCAGTGGTGCCACGAGGACCCGCATCTATGCCGACATCATTATGTAGGGGAGGACGAAAACCCCCTCATTTTACCCAGAAGGAAAAGGGCTGTGGGATCAGTCTGTGCTGTGAATTGATACCGATGGAAGGAAAACTTTGGGACACAAATGGAGACCCCCCCCCGTGTTTGGACTCATAGGAAAGGGAATTTAATTTGGAACTATCTACCAGAAAGTTTGAAATCCTAAAGTGCACATGGAAGAAACTACGAACTTTAATCGAATTTGGGATTTTTTTAAAGGTCTGCAAGAAAAGGGGTGGAGTCAATATCAAAAGGGCCAGTTTGGACATTGGAACTAATCAAATTGTCTGGGAACTGTATACCCTCGAAACTTGCCCCTTGAAAACATTAGCATTTAAACAATGCCACATACATATTCCAACACCTTTTTCATCAGGCATAGAAATATCTGGCTCAGGCCAGACTAGCACAATGGCTACAGGAGGCCAATGCAATCAACACCCACTCAAACCTTGAGTAGGTTAAGATCAGTGGGAAAAAAAACCTAAAAACCTCATACTGCTGCATTTTTCAAAATCAAAAGTCCACCAATGAGAAGAATCGACTTCAGCAGGAGAGGCGGACTGGATAATCTGGCTATAAAAAAAGGGGTTTCTGACGTAGTGAAATAGAGGAGTGATGATTTTCCCTGCCCTGGTGATTCAACAACCACAACCACAGGCCTCTCGACACTGAAGGAAAACCAGCGTCCGAAGACACCAAAGATAGAAGAAACAAACCACCAGACTGCGGAAGGCACAGTAGTGAGTATAACCTCTGGTCCCCAGAACTCCCAACTCAGTTAGGCCAGGAAAGGTGGGAGGTTGGGCATTGTACTGCTAAACTGGTGTAAAGATTTTCGTTGTGTCCGTTTAGTGGGATTTAGGGGGATTGTTTTGTTGGTGTATTGCTGTTTGTTGAGTTACACCTTGCCAAATAAATTGGAAGCCTAAAGTTCCTCTTGGAATCACCTTGTCTCAGTTCTATTGTATTACATCTCCTGATCGTGAGTCTTATGTCAGAACCGTGTAAGGGAAGCTAGGAGCGCCTCGAAAACGCTCAACTGTGTGTCACAGGCTAGGGAAGAAGGGGTTAGGAGTGTTTGACACTCACAGGTGCCTCACAGGCTAGGCATAAGCTGTGGGGACGCACGAGTCTCAAAACCCCCTTCATAAGCTGTGGACACAGTCTCTCCAGGGGTGCTCTTGTAGCACTCAGGGTACCTCACAGGCCAGGCATAAGCTGTGAGGGCAGAAGCCCAGAGAGAGACACGCAAGGCACAACAACAACCCTGTGAAAACCCCTTACAGAACATGGCGACCCAGATGGGACATAAGCAAACAGGAGATGTTAATATAACAGATGAGGTGATAAGAGAGGAAACTAAAATGGAGGAGAGAATTTCCTCATACATTTTTGGCAAGGTGAACCTCACCAAACCTTGGGTACAAGCCCTCACTCGGGCAGAGCGCCCAGTGGATGCTGCTGCTCAGTGGACAGCAGGGAAGGACCACAACCACAAGGTGGAAAAGGCCATCTGGCTTATCTGCCTCACCCGCCAAGTCCGAAAGCTCGACCAGCGGGTGAAGGACTTGGAACAGAGTCTTCAGAAATCAGAGGAGCTCTCTGCTATCCGGGCTGTGGTTGGGGACAACCTGCTGGCCGAATTAGCTGGGGAGCAGCAAAGGAACCGACAGTTGGAGGAGACCTTCCGAAATAGCCGGGACTATCTTCAGTGTCAGGTCACTGAGGCCAAGGGTAGTGAGGGGTCCCTCCAGGAACAGAACTCTCGGTACACCCAGAAAATTTGGGAACTGGAGAATGAATTAAAAGACGTACAGGCAGCCTATAAAGTGGCCAGTAGCAGTGAGTTCGCAGATCACGGTCCCTGCCAGGAGAGGATTAAAACTCTCACCCACGCTCTATCCCAGGCAAAGGGGATGGTCGCCCTGATAGGACCTGGAGGGTCCACAGGGGACAAAGGAGAGTATTGGGGGGTAGAGGAGAATCCAAAGGCAAGAGACGCCCGACCACCTCCTGAGGCACCGGTGGTTTGTCTGGTGCGGTACCAGGAGGAGCGGGGCACGCAGGTAGTAGCATTCTCAGGGCTGGGGGCAGGACCAATGTGTCCCGCTCAGCAGCAGGGATGTGAGGCTCCAGCCGAGGGTCAGTTAAAGGCTGGATCAGGCGACCAGGCACTGTCTGCTGCACCGGGTATGGTGGGACAGCCGGAGGTAGAGGGACCAGCGCAGAAAGATCCTGAACCAGGGCGGATGTGCCCGGTCAGGCAGCGCAAGTACGGTCCTCCACAGGGAGGTGGCCAAGGTCGGGGAGCGCTGGAGAGCGACTTTATTATTCCCCATGGAGTTCAATCACTCAGGGCCATGGTGGCCCATTTGGCCAAACTCACTCGCAGCGGGGACCCGTCTATCCACTTCATGGAGGTGATGCAGGCAGGGGAAATTAATGGGTGCGACGAGGAAGAGACAGCCAAGCTGCTGCTCTTCTCTCTGGACAGCAAATTGTACCAGGCCCTGCCGGCAGAATGCCGGAGGGGACAGCGTACTTTTACTGAGGTCCAGAGGGCCGTCCTTGAGGCTATGGGCTTCGATGACGGAAGTCCTTTTGAACGGGTCGAAAGGACAAGGCAGCTCGCAGGGGAAATCCCGCAGGCGTTTGCGGACAGGCTGTGGGTGGTATACCACGCAGCCTGTGGGGAGCTCCTCGACCGGGCGAATCTTTCCGCGGTACAGACTGGCCGCTGGCTGAGGATGCTGGTGGCAAACTGTTTGCCCCGGCTCAAGGCCAGGGCAGAACTGTGGTTCGATTCCCGGGACCCCAACCTCACCGAGGAAGCAGTGGTCAGGCAACTGGCACTGGTCCAACGGAATGGAGGAGGGGAGGAGGAGAAAACCTCCAAAGGTCGGGTAAATGAAGTAAAGCCCAACTCGATTCCCAAAAGGGAATGGCACCAGGAGGGTGGCCGCTCGATTGATAAGGAGGGTGTGTGCTACGGGTGCGGGAAAGCTGGGCATTTTAAAAGGGATTGCAGGAGCCCAGTAAAGAGATATGGGGGGAGAAGTCCTTCAGGAGCCGCCCAGAGTGGGGGAAGTGGAGTGAGCTCCTCACTATCCCTTGACCAGATAGTAGCTGCAGTGAGGACAGCGCTGGAGGGGACTGGGAAGGTAGCCACAGCAACAGGCAGGGAAGCACCAGCAACCCTGCCAGTACAGAGGCCGTGACTAGCCCAGACCCAGCCTGCATACCTGTGCCCACTAGAATATGACCCCTGGGGACGACCCTGGGTCAAGATGGAGGTTGAGGGTGTATTGGGTACCTACCTTTTGGACACTGGTGCTTCCAGCACGATAGTCCATTCGGAGGACCCCGCAACCTCACCTCTATCAAACGGGGTGCCGTATCAACTAGTTGGGTTCACAGGTAATGAGAAGGCTGGGTTTTTCTCAGTCCCGCTTGCAGTTCGTTTAGGAGCACTCCAAACACAATGGAAGTGCGTCCTGATGAACTGGGAGCAGGTGGGGAAAGGGATTTTGGGGGCTGATTTTATCATCGCTCGCCAGATCCTAGTAGACTTGAGGAATCACTGTCTATGGGGCACAGTGGGCACGGGAGCAGAGGGAGAAGTCATGGTTATTGATAAGAAACAGGGAAAAGGGACTCTGTGTACAATGAAGCCAAAAGGGGGTTACGACCTGGAGGTTCTGGTCTGTAACACCCCGGCCGAGTACCGGGCCTATGTGCAAGCAAATCTTGCAGCATTTGCCACCCATAAACACGACTGTGGGAGAGTCACAGGAGTGGAGGTTCGAATAGATGGGGATCCCATGTCGCGCCCGCAAAAGCAGTATGGCTTTCCCCGAGAGGCAGAAGCAGACTTGGAGACAGCTTTAAGCTCGCTTGTCGAGCAGGGTGTTTTGAGACCCATAGCCACCCATGTCAACTCCCCGCTTTAGCCGGTTAGGAAACCGGACAATTCTTGGAGGGCTACGGTGGATTATAGGGTGCTCAATAAAAACATCCCAGCTTGTGCCCCCACAGTAGCGGCGGTTGCGGATCTGATCGGGGAAATCCCTGCATCCGCAACCACGTTCACAGTGTTGGACATATCCAACGGGTTCTGGTCTATCCCTGTACGGAGGGAAGACCAGTACAAGTTTGCCTTCACCTTCCGGGAACAGCAGTATACATGGAGCTGCCTCCCACAGGGCTTTCATAATAGTCCCAGCATCTTTCACCAATGCATGGCGAACTGTTTAAAAGGCTTCAGCCAGCCACACCAGCTGGTCCAATATGTGGACGACCTGTTGTTGTTCACAGACAGCAGTGAGGAACATGGTCCACTGCTGGCCGAACTGCTGGTCTTACTGAAGGAAGGAGGTTTTAAAGTTAACCCCAAGAAAGCCCAGATAGGTCTAGGAGAGGTAAAATTCCTGGGCCTGACGATAAGGGCAGGAGAAAGGGCCATTGATGAGGCTAGAAGAAAGGCAGTGCAGGAACTCCCTGTCCCTAGGGGTATGTCGGGGGTAAGGTCTTTCCTGGGAATCACTGGCTACTGTAGGGACTTCATCGAGGACTATGCAGCCACTGCCGCCCCTCTGCTCAGACTCCTACATAAGGGGGTCGAGTGGGAATGGGACGAGGGCTGTGAGGCAGCATTTGTCCGTCTTAAGAGAGACCTGCAGGTAGCACCAGCCCTAGGGGCAATTGATGGGGGTGAGGAATTCTTCCTGGAGGTGGCAGCCAGTGGTGACAGCTTAAGTGCAGTGTTGCTCCAGGGGCGAAACGGTCAGCTGAGACCAGTGGTGTACTCCTCCAGGGTCCTCACGGAGGTAGAAAAGGGATACTCCAATTGTGAGAGGCACTTGCTTGCCACCCACTGGGCAGTAAAGAGAGCTCAGATCTTTACCGGAATATCCCCCATTACACTCCTCACCCATCATACCCCGACGCAGATGCTGTTGGACGGGAGGATTAAGGACGGGACAGTGAGCAGTGCTAGAATCACTCGCTGGACCCTCCTCCTCTCCCAAATGACTTTAAAGGTCAAGGGCCTCTGCGAGCCCAGGCTCGCAGCAAATTTAATCTATCCAGGGCAGCCGCATCGATGCTCTGTGGAGGGAGTATGGGACATTAACTTTGGATTTCGGGCAGGGATACACCCCACAGGCCGCGAGATCTATGTTGATGGCTCCAGTTCAGTGTCCGCGGGTACAAGACTCACGGGCTGCGGAGTTTGGGATCCCAAGGCAGGAATTGCCTTGGCTCTTAAACTCCCATGCACCCTGAGCGCCCAGCAGGCGGAACTCTCGGCGGTGATGTATGTGGTCACACACCCCGAGGAATTCCCTACCCCATACACGATTTGCTCGGACAGCATGTTCACTTGCAATTCATGTACAGAGTATCTGGCGATTTGGTCACGCCGGGGGTACACCTCTGCGGATGGGAAGCCCCTTGTGACCAAACCCCTGCTAGAAAAGATCGTGGCTGCAGTGGGAGAAACCGGGGATGTATATATCCATAAGGTAAAGGCCCACTCCAAAACTGAGCCACGGGGGGAAGGTAACCAGCAGGCAGACCTGCTGGCAAGGGAAGGTGCTCGCACAGGTCGCCCATGGGACCCATATGAGGCAGGCAGGATAGCAGCAGCAAGAAGCAAGCCAGGGGCACAAGGGAGCGTAGGGGCGGCTGCGGCCCCGGACCTTAAAGTAGTCCAGATGCAAGATCCGATCCTGAAGGCTGCCTTGGCTGCTATCAAAAGGGGGGAAAAGGCAGAGGGCCCATACAGTGCTGTAGATATTGCTGTGCGGGAAGGCATGTTGTTTAAAGGGGACAAATGGGTAGTGCCGCCACAACACCAGAGGGAATTCCTTCAGCTGGCCCATGAGGGTCCAGGTGCGGGACACCCTGGGCCAGAATCTACCTGGCAACGGGTAGAAAAGGCAGGGTGGTGGCCAGACCTCCGGGAAGACGTCCGCAACTTCTGTGCGGGCTGTCTGGTTTGCGCTGCAAACAATCCAGACCCTCAGAAAAGGAAGGCGTCTATGGGACATGTCAGGCGGGTAGAGGGACCATGGCAGTCGATCCAGATCGACTACATCGGACCCCTACCGGCCGCCCAGGGAGGTTATAAATACTGCCTTGTCCTGGTGGATGTGTTTTCCAAGTGGGTGGAAGCCTTCCCTTGCCGAACAGCTACCGCGGTGGGGACTGCAAAAATCCTGGTGAGGGAGGTGTTCTCTCGGTGGGGTCTACCTCAAATCGTGGAGTCCGACCGAGGAAGCCACTTCACCGGCCAGGTGATGCAGACCACCCTAAAGGTGCTGGGGATAAGAGCCAAATGGCATGTCGCCTACAACCCTCAGTCCTCAGGCCCCGTAGAACGCCTGAACCGGACCCTAAAGGAAAGGCTGCGCAAGGAGACGGGAGACTCACCGAACAAGTGGGTGGAGGTCTTACCGTTGGTCCTCATGGGAATCCGGGCCAGTCAGTCAAAGAGCACAGGGTACTCACCCCATGAGCTGATGACGGGCCGGATCATGAGAACCCCAGTGCATGTGTTGGCGCCGGTTCTCACCGAAGGGCAGCTCCGAGAGGTGAACCGGGACCGGTTTGTCAGGAACCTGTTTGAACACCTGAAACAGATTCACTGGCAGGCTGCTAGTAACATGGGCAGACAGCATCAGAGTAACCGATTGCTGCTAGAACCCAGCAATCACCACGAATGGGAGATAGGGGACCAGGTCATGGTGAGAAACTATGCTCGGGTCGGGGTTTTTGAAGCATTATATATGGGACCATACAGCATAGTCGACAAGGCTAGCCCTATGGTCTATGCGGTTCGATTGCCTCGCCGGGTGAAGTGGTATCACATTAATCAGTGTAAATTGTTTGACCCCAAAAGAGGTAAAAAACAGAGGGGACGAGCAAGGGAAGGGAATCAGGCACTGGGGGAAGAACAGGCCCCGGTGGATTTGGAGGCTCCGGAGGAGGCAGCGGGCCCTGAAGCTCTACAGCCGGGGCTGGTTCACTGCTCCTGTAAGGCTATCCCACCACTGGGTAGAGGTTCCCAGCCCACTAACAGAAGTAGGGAGAAAGGCTCTACCATTAGCAAGGTTCAAGGGGAAGCTGAACCTCCCATGGTGGATCAGCTGGGGCTAGCCCAAGAGGTGGAGGAGATGGCACTGCAGCCCATAACGTGGGACTCTGCACCGACAGTAAGGAGGAGTAACAGAGTGCCACAGCCCAGGGCGCCGTGGTCCCCTGTTAACTTAGCCTCCCGCCCCAGACTGATACGGCGAAAGACAACAGGGAGGGTGCTCTGTTGCACTAGCAAGGGTCTCCCACCGATTATCCGGGGCTCGGGACGGCCTTGGAGGGCAACACAAGACTCATTAAGGGGGACCATACGAGCCCCTCAGCGGAGGACATCCTGGTCCCCAGGGTACGGTCAGCCAAGTGGTCGACGACGCCTGTACAGTGACAGGATATAGCCTGGCCACCCGGGGACGGGTGGCGGTGTGTATATTTTCCCTTCCTGTTTTGTTACTTTGTGTTGTGAGTATATGTGTTTAGGTAAGTCAGTGACGGTTGGGTACAGCATTTTTGTGTTTGGAACATGTTAAGTGGGCCGAGCCTGGAGAGGTCTCTCAAGGCAAGGCCATGTTCTTCTTGCCTTTCAGATGTCAACACCTCCCGACTGGACATTAGTGATGCTGGTATCGCTAAGGATCTGCACCGGGCACCGAGGGGACACCGAGGACTCCCTGGTTTTCGGATGCTCCGGGGACAGAGCGCCGACAGTGACCACAGGAGAAGGGACTCCGGTGGCGGATGGCCGGGTCACTTTCTCCCACGAGGGGAAATGGCCTGGGTGGTTGGGATCGAACTCCACCAAGTACTCCAACCATAAGGACTTTACCTACGGAGAGGCCTCCATCCCCTGCCCGGAGATCACTGTGGCCACTTCCAGAATGAGAGTGACAGAAGGCAGGAAGGTATGCCTAACTTGCCAAGGGGACATACCTCTGGGACGGTGGTGGTGGCTCAGAAAGCTCAAGAGGGAAATGAGAGACCGACACTCGGACTGGGAACGTCTGGATAATGATACCTACCGAACCATCATGGGGTCATCCGGCGGGGTAACGGTGTGCTGGGAGAAATGGTGGGCGTACGACCAAGGAATTTATTTGTGTATGTGGGGATCCACTCGCGTGTGTTCAGAGGGGGTCTCCATTGCTTTTTATAGGTGGTGGCAGGATGTCGGGGATGGGGTGGTATGGGATCGCAGCGGGGAGGCGTGTGTGATCCCTAATCCCCGGGTACCAGTAAATGCCACTGAACTTGTAGTTCGGGAAAGGAAGCCCCCACCCACGGCCAAGCCCACCGTCCCACACGAGTGCCCGACAACAACCAGGGGGCCGGGGAATGGTTTAGTGTTGGTCCCTACTGAGAAACTACTTTATCAGGGGGTACACTACGCAGTGGCATCAGTGGTGCTAAATCTGACAGAAGTCCGCCTACCTACGTGGTGTCCTCGGGAAACCGAGCTGTTATTACCAGGCTCTGCTGCGGGAGATGTTCCGGAAGTTCTATGAACTGGACTTCGGGGATGTCAAAGTGACAGACTTGTATAAACAGTGGGATAGGGCCGAACCGGGCAGGCAGAAGCGTGGCACTTTAAATGACATTCTTACGGGGTTTAACACCGGGGCGTCCGCCATAAACAGTTTGGATAACATGCAGCTGGCCCTCCAGATAAATGGGTTAAAGAATCAGCTGCGCAAAGTCCTGGGGGGCGAGAATACCGTAGTGGGATCCGCGCTCCACGAAGAGATGGCAATGACAGTTCACTTAAAGGAGATTATCTCTCAATTGGAGGCGCAGGCCAGGGCCTTGATTCGGGAGGATAGAAACGCCTCCGATCAAGCCGCCCAAAATGAGGTGTGCGTGCTCTATGGAGCCTGGTTGCTGGGAGAGGGACGGAGTAACCTCGAGGATCTGAGACAGGGACAGGTCCCCTCCTGGATCAGCAACCAGCACTTAGCAGCACTGCACCCTTACGATAATGTTTTGAGTCCTTGCCAACTTCGTGTAGCATCGGAAGCCTACCCGGTACCGGTGGACTGTGGAAAGTCAAATCATACCATCATGGGTGTGCATGTTCGATTCCAAGAGGTCCCACCTTATGTCACAATGTGGGAGCACACTGTGACAGGTAAAGACCTCTCGGGTTGTCGGAGCAGGGGAGCACAGGTAATCCTGTGCCCCCAGCACTTGAACGCTTTTGCAAGGCCACAATGCGGGTTCAGCACTGCTGGGGCAGAGCCTATCAATTGCACAATGGAGGTAATGGCCCCTAACCACATGCCTCCACAGGTAGCGTATGCAGGCGGTGGGACATATTGTATCACCACAAGTGCCCAACGGTATGAACACGGACCGGGAAGGTGGTGTCCAATTCCGTACAGCAGCTTTTGCTTTAAACCCAGGGCAGAGGTTCAAGTGGCACACACCAGAATCACACCCATCCCTGAACCTTCCACGATTCACCTCACGGTACAAAACAACCTCAGCCATCTACAACAATATGTCGCCCAGTTTGGCTATCCCATTGCCCCACTACCTGAGAAACTTACAGCCCTCCTCCAGGCAGTGGATTTGTCTCAAAAACATTTTTACAACATGGAGCAGAAAACTGAAATTCTAGGAGGGGAGATTGCCCAGATTAAACCCCCAGCATGGTGGGATTTGGGAATACGGGCAGACATACCTGCATGGATCCGGGTGGGATCGCATGCCTTAGTAATCGGCCAACTCATGATTGTAGCTTATCGGCTAGTTACAAGCTGTAAGCTCAGGAGAAAAAGAAAAAGAACGCAGTTCCTCAGGCTACTACACAGCCAGGAGAGCCGTTGCTAAACACTCAAGGTGTGTAAACAAAGTGACCGCGACACTTAGGCGGTTTTGTTATTCTCAGGGATGACTGCGTTTTCATACATGGCTCCTGGGGAGTTTGCAGGGCAGGTTTCTTTGTTTTACGTTTGAGACTGAAATGAGACTCAATGTACAATTACTGCTGTAACCTTAAGTACATATATGTATGTTGCTGTCGTGTATTGTAACCTGTTGGATTTCTGTGTTTAGTACCGCGTTAAAAGGAATTACGATATATATCGACGGGATCAGTTTAGAGTTAAACTGGGGAAAGTTGGGCAATTTGGGAGACCTAGGGTTTTCTCACCACCCTGAACTTTGACACACTCGAGTGGTGTCTGACTGTGTCAGATGGGGGATTATGTAGGGGAGGACGAAAACCCCCTCATTTTACCCAGAAGGAAAAGGGCTGTGGGATCAGTCTGTGCTGTGAATTGATACCGATGGAAGGAAAACTTTGGGACACAAATGGAGACCCCCCCCGTGTTTGGACTCATAGGAAAGGGAATTTAATTTGGAACTATCTACCAGAAAGTTTGAAATCCTAAAGTGCACATGGAAGAAACTACGAACTTTAATCGAATTTGGGATTTTTTTAAAGGTCTGCAAGAAAAGGGGTGGAGTCAATATCAAAAGGGCCAGTTTGGACATTGGAACTAATCAAATTGTCTGGGAACTGTATACCCTCGAAACTTGCCCCTTGAAAACATTAGCATTTAAACAATGCCACATACATATTCCAACACCTTTTTCATCAGGCATAGAAATATCTGGCTCAGGCCAGACTAGCACAATGGCTACAGGAGGCCAATGCAATCAACACCCACTCAAACCTTGAGTAGGTTAAGATCAGTGGGAAAAAAAACCTAAAAACCTCATACTGCTGCATTTTTCAAAATCAAAAGTCCACCAATGAGAAGAATCGACTTCAGCAGGAGAGGCGGACTGGATAATCTGGCTATAAAAAAAGGGGTTTCTGACGTAGTGAAATAGAGGAGTGATGATTTTCCCTGCCCTGGTGATTCAACAACCACAACCACAGGCCTCTCGACACTGAAGGAAAACCAGCGTCCGAAGACACCAAAGATAGAAGAAACAAACCACCAGACTGCGGAAGGCACAGTAGTGAGTATAACCTCTGGTCCCCAGAACTCCCAACTCAGTTAGGCCAGGAAAGGTGGGAGGTTGGGCATTGTACTGCTAAACTGGTGTAAAGATTTTCATTGTGTCCGTTTAGTGGGATTTAGGGGGATTGTTTTGTTGGTGTATTGCTGTTTGTTGAGTTACACCTTGCCAAATAAATTGGAAGCCTAAAGTTCCTCTTGGAATCACCTTGTCTCAGTTCTATTGTATTACATCTCCTGATCGTGAGTCTTATGTCAGAACCGTGTAAGGGAAGCTAGGAGCGCCTCGAAAATGCTCAACTGTGTGTCACAGGCTAGGGAAGAAGGGGTTAGGAGTGTTTGACACTCACAGGTGCCTCACAGGCTAGGCATAAGCTGTGGGGACGCACGAGTCTCAAAACCCCCTTCATAAGCTGTGGACACAGTCTCTCCAGGGGTGCTCTTGCAGCACTCAGGGTACCTCACAGGCCAGGCATAAGCTGTGAGGGCAGAAGCCCAGAGAGAGACACGCAAGGCACAACAACAACCCTGTGAAAACCCCTTACACCTCCTTGAGAGGGATCTATGAGCCTCTGCCATCTATTCTCCATAGATAGCCATCTATGCTCCATAGAGACCATGTGCTCCTATGAGCAGCACATTAGCTGCTCCATGCCGGTGTCCATACTTTCCCTGGAAGAGTGTACTGTCACCATCGCCTGTGACACAGTGGTGTTTCTGTTGGATATGGACTCCTCCATTCTCTGAACCTTTGCAGACATCGCGGTCGCATAACCTGTCAAAGCCTCCTGCACTTCTTGCTGCAACTCCAGGATCACCCTCTTTCTGGATGGCCCCTGAGGCTCAGCATCTGCATGCAGCTGAGCAGAGCTGGTAGCGTTCTGTGCCCTCCGACGAGGAATCTGTTCTGCTGTCCCTGTCTTCACTATCTGCTCTTGCTCGCTGGTGAGTTGTGAGATGCCAGGTGACATCACTATTCTATCTTGCCTGGGAAGCACCGAGGTGTGCGACTCTGCACTGGGTGCACTTGTGTCTGGTGACAGTGTGCCCTGAGAGGCTGGAGGCTCCACTGAGGAATTGTCTTCTGCTTCCTCATGGACAGTGGCGTGGCGGGGTGGGGGGGTTGGGTTGCCTTGATGGACCTGTGGGAGAGTAAAGAGATGAGTTAGATATGTCATATGAAGAATATACAGATACCATTATGCACCTGATGACCATTCAGTGGCTGCTGACATCAGTCCCCATATGAGTAATTGCTGTATGCCATGTAGCTGTATGAGATGTAATTCTGTCACCAAGCTGCTGAGATTTCCCCCTCTCTCCGTCTCCCACCTTCAGCTGCTCGGCGAATGATGGAATGAGTGCAAGGAATGGATGGGTTACATTTTTAGAGAGAGACCTTGATGAAGTGGGTTGCCAAAGCCAAGTGGCTCCCTGTGTGCTGTTGGTTGCTATGAATGCACTAGGATGAGGGTGCGTGTGAGGGGTAGTTAGTCAGATGGGGATAAGATAATTTAGGTAGAGACAGGGATGGGTGGAGGTTAAGTTGGTGTGAGTAAGGATGACCAGCAGCAGGGTTGGGAGGGCAGAGTGATGGGGATGTGATGAGAGGCACAGCAGGATGAAGTTGAGTGTGGCTTTGTGCTCACCTTTCCTGATCTAATGAGATCATTGAAACGTTTGCGACACTGCACCCAGGTTCTCCTGACCACATATCTGCTGTTGATCTCCTTTGCTATTTGGAGCCGGGCTCTTTTGGTCTCCTGGGGAAGTATTTTCTGCCTATTAGAAAGGAAGAGGACCTCCCTGCGTGCTGTGACTCCCTCCACAAGCATATGGAGGGAGTCATCAGAGAACCTGGGTGTAGCCCTCTGTCTCAGTGCAGTCATGCTTGGCACTCATTCCAACACTCCAATGGTGCAGTGTGCTGCCCGCACAATCTTAGATGAACCTTCAAATGCATCATCATCATCATCATAGGCAGTCCCTCGGAATCGAGGAAGACTTGCTTCCACTCCTGAAGCGAGTTCTTTGGTGGCTGAACAGTCCAATATGAGAGCCACAGACTCTGTCACAGGTGGGACAGATAGTCGTTGAGGGAAGGGATGGGTGGCATTGGTTTGCTGCATGCTCTTTCCGTGGTCTGCGCTTGATTTCTACATGCTATCGGCGTTGAGACTTGAGGTGCTCAGCACCCTCCCGGATGCACTTCCTCCACTTAGGGCAATCTTGGGCCAGGGACTCCCAGGTGTCAGTGGGGATGTCGCACTTTATCAGGGGGGCTTTGAAGATGTGACCATGGCTCCTTTAAATATCCTGGCTGAAAACTTGTCATCAATGATGTCATCAGACCCGCACCATTTAATCGGATTGGATAACGTGCAGGTCGGCGTTAATAAGCCCCATTAATGCAAAGTCGACCTGTGGAGCGGCATGGAATCAGAAACAGGGTCGTGACCCCATCACAGCGCTCACCTGCATGCGACCTGCCCAGGTAAGGAAAATTCCGACCCGCATATCCTCTGACTCACCAGGAGCAATGCCATGGGAGGTCTGCCGGTAATCTAGTAAAACAGTCCATTCGCAGGTGAAGACGTCAGTTTGATACAAAGCAATCTTAAAAATTGCTGGTGCTTGTGGGCTGCCATCCTAAAATTGATGAGGATATTCCAATCTGCAAAGTTCGCTGACCCTACAACAATTTAATGGTAAGCAAGTGAGCTCAGGTTGTGTTTAACTGGAATGGGTCAAGTTACACACAGCTCCACATGAGCAGCAGAATAATGCAGTCAAGCAGAGTCAGCATGACTTTATGCAAGGGAAATCATGTTTGACAAATTTGCTGGAGTACTCTGAGGATGTAACGAGCAGGATGGATAAGGGGGAACCAGTGGATGTAATGTATTTGGATTTCCAGAAGGCATTCGGTAAGGTGCCACATAAAAGGTTACTGCACAAGAAAGGAGCTCACGGGCTTGGGGGTAACATATCAGCATTGATAGAGGATTGGCTAACTAACAGAAAACAGAGAGTCGGGATAAATGGGTCTAATTCCAGTTGGCAAACGATAACTAGTGGGGTGCCACAGGGATCGGTGCTGTGTCCTCAACTATTTACAATCTATATTAATGACTTGGATGAAGGGACCGAGTGTAATACAGCCAAATTTGCTGATGATACAAAGATGGGTGGGAAAGCAAGTTGTGAGGAGGGCACAAATAATCTGCAAAGGAATATAGACAGGCTAAATGAGTGGGCAAACATTTGGCAGATGGAGTATAATGTGGCAAAGTGTGAGGTTATTCACTTTGCAGAAAAAAATAAAAAAGCACATTATAATTTAAATGGAGAGAGATTACAAAATGCTGCAGTACAGATGGACCTGGGTGTCCTTGTGCGTGATACACAAAAAGTTAGTATGCAGGTGCAGAAAGGCTTGAGGGATCAATACAGGAAGTAATTATTGCAAGAGAGATGTGCCATGTATTCAACTGTCATTGTAATCCATGTATAAACTGACCTAAGTTGCACACCTTGAGAACACTGACCACTAGGTGGCGAACTTGTGGGAGACACTCCTAACCTGGACTTTCAGTTATCAAAGGGGAAACTCCACCCACCTTCATCACTTCAGTGCTGGAATAAAGGTTACTGGTCACAGAGTGACCTCTCAAGTATGGGCCTCGTGTGCATTTGTACTGTATAGTAAGGACATATTATTGGCGACGAGAAACTGGGATTTAAACCACGTGAGCATGGTCACTAGCAGCACAGATGAGAGGTACTGTGTTGGTGATGATTGGGACGACTTTATTGAGAGACTTCCGCAAAGTTTCGTCACTAAGGAATGGCTGGGACAGGATTCGGCCGACAAACGCAGGGCTCATCTCCTAACGGTTTGTGGATCCAGGACGTACTCCCTGATGAAGGACCTTCTAGTGCCAGAGAAGCCGGCGGACAAGACTTTTGAAGAGCTCAGTAAGTTGATCGGGGAACATTTTAAACCGGCAAGCAGCATGCGCATGGCGAGACACCGGTTTTACACGCACCGGCAGCGAGAAGGGCAAAGCATTCCAGACTTCATGGCAGTCCTCCGGCGACTGGCGAGCCTATGTAAGTTCCCAGATGCATGCAGAGCAGAGATACTGCGAGACTTTTTTATTGAGCACACTGGGGTTTTCAGGAAACTGATTGAGACCAAAGACTTGACCCTGGAAACGGCCCAGACATTCATCTCCGGGGAAGAAGAGACCAGAATGATGTTTGACAAAAATCTTGGTTTAAATGCAGCAAATGGACAGGGAGTCAACATTGTTAATGCGGCACACAGTTCTCCAGGCAGACAAGGGCAATCGGACATGCCCGAGCATCGAACCCAAAGGGGGAATTCAACAGAGACAATGGCTAGCTGAACGGCGATTCATGCCATCGCAAGGGACAATGTGGCCAGTAATGGGGCCATCAACACCTGTCAATGGTGCGTTTAAGGACAGTTACAGAGACAGTCAGAGATGATCGACTGGTAATGGATCTTTTGTTTCCAACAACTGCTCATGTTGGAGGTGTGGAGGCAAACACACAGCCAGAGCTTGCAGGTATCAGCAATATACCTGCAGAAATTACAACGTCAGCGGTCACGTGGCGCGTATGTGCAGGAAGCCTGCAGCCAGGTTGATATACTAGGAGGACGGGCCCAACATAAGCCCTACGAGGCCAAATGGACACTGGGAGAAATCGCTGGAAGCTGAAGTTCAGCGAGTTCATGTGGAGCACATTTACAGTTCATAAACCAGGACGTCACAAATAATGATGAAAGTGCTCCTCAATGATATCCCAGTATCAATGGAGCTAGACACGGAGGCCAGCCAGTCCCTGAAAAGTATCAAACAGTTTGACAAGTTGTGGGCGTCCAAGGCCAGGAGGCCAAAATTATTGCCGATTGACACACAGCTACGGACATATACAAAGGAGATCATTCCGGTGCTAGGCAGCACCATGGTAGTCGTGACCCACAAAGATTCGGAGAACAGGTTGCCACTCTGGATTGTCCCGGTGATGGTCCCGCACTGCTGGGGAGGAGTTGGCTTGC
The DNA here is from genome assembly GCF_044704955.1 of Pristiophorus japonicus. Taxonomy (NCBI): domain Eukaryota; kingdom Metazoa; phylum Chordata; class Chondrichthyes; family Pristiophoridae; genus Pristiophorus; species Pristiophorus japonicus. Next base: position 84,738,305 of record NC_091992.1, read on the forward strand.
TGTCATGAACTGGAAATGGGGCGATGTCAATGCAATTTTTTCTGTGGAGCGAATATCATGCTCACAGGTTCTGGACAAATTTGACTCACTATTTCAACCCGGCATTAGCACTTTCATGGGGACCAAGGTAGTGATTCACATAAACCCGGACGCCAGGCCAGTACACCACAAGGCCAGAGCGGTGCCGTACGTGGTGCGGGAAAAGATAGAATGCGAATTGGACCGCCTGCTGAGGGAAGGCATCATCTCGCCAGTCGAATTCAGTGACTGGGCGAGCCCGATTGTGCCGGTGCTCAAGGCGGATGGGTCAGTCAGGATATGTGGTGATTACAAGGCCACCATCAATCGGGTGTCACTCCAAGACCAGTACCCGCTACCGAGAGCGGAGGACCTCTTGCGACGCTATCCTGTGGCAAACTTTTTTCAAAATTGGACCTGATTTCAGCTTACATGACACAGGAGCTGGCAAGTGAGTCGAAGAAGCTGACCACCATCACGACACACAAGGGGTTGTTTGAGTACAACAAATGTCAGTTCGGGATTCGCTCGGCCACCGCGATCTTTCAACGAAACATGGAAAGTCTCCTCAAGTCGATTCCAAGGACGGTGGTTTTTCAAGACGACATCCTCATCACGGGTTGCAATACTGAAGAACACCTCCACAACCTGGAGGAGGTGCTACGCAGACTGGACCGGGTAGGTCTGCGACTGAAAAAGGCGAAGTGCGTCTTCCTAGCTCCAGAGGTAGAATTCCTGGGGATGAGGGTAGCAGCAGACGGGATCAGCCCTACTGCGTCCAAAACGGAAGCGACCCAGAGAGCACCCAGACCCCGTAACACGACGGAGCTGCGTTCGTTCCTGGGGCTCCTGAACTATTTTGGTAACTTCCTTCCCAAATTGAGTACGCTGTTAGAGCCGCTACACGTGCTCCTATGCAAAGGTCGTGAATGGGTCTCGGGCGACAGCCAGGAAAGGGCTTTTGATAGAGCACGCAATTTGTTATGCTCCAACAATCTGTTAACGCTATATGATCCATGTAAGAAACTTGTTTTAACGTGCGATGCGTCGTCCTATGGCGTCGGGTGTCTGTTGCAGCATGTTAATGCCAAGGGTCAGTTACAGCCGGTAGCTTATGCCTCCAGAAATCTGTCCCAGGCAGAAAGGGGCTAGGGGATGGTAGAAAAGGAAGCGCTAGCATGTGTATATGTAGTAAAAAAATGCACCAGTACCTGTTTGGCAGGAAATTTGAGCTGGAGACAGATCACAAACCCCTTACGTCCCTTTTGGCCGACAACAAGGCCATAAATGCAAATGCGTCGGCCCGCATACAGAGGTGAGCACTCGTGTTAGTCATCTATGACTATACAATTCAGCACAGACCGGGCAATGAAAACTGCGCCGATGCACTCAGCAGGCTCCCATTAGCCACCACTGAGGGGGCAACCAAGCATGCTGCTGAGATGGTCATGGCTGTTGAAGCTTTTGAAAGCAAATGCTCACCCATGACAGCCCGTCAGATCAAAGTCTGGACTAATAGAGACCCGCTACTGTCTTTAGTCAAGAAATGTGTCCTGAATGGGGACTGGGCAGCCACGTGCTGGGCATGCCCTGAGGAATTTAAACCATTTCACAGGCACAAGGATGAACTCTCGATTCAGGCTGATTGCCTACTATGGGGGAACCGAGTAGTCATGCCCCAGATGGGAAGAGAGGCGTTCATCCGAGAACTCCACAAGGAGCACCTGGGCATTGTCATGATGAAGGCAATTGCCAGGTCACACATTTGGTGGCCAGGGATAGATGCAGACCTGGAAATTTGTGTTCGCAGGTGCAACACATGTGCCCAGCTGGGCAATGCGCCCAGGGAAGCCCCCCTTAGCCCATGGTCCTGGTCCGCCAAGCCATGGTCACGCATGCACGTGGACTACGCAAGTCCCTTCATGGGAAAAATGTTTTTGGTTGTAGTTGACGCCTACTCCAAATGGATCGAGTGTGACCTTCTCAATTCAAGCACATCCTCTGCCACGGTAGAAAGTCTATGGGCAATGTTCGCCACCCATGGTCTACCGGACGTCTTGGTCAGCGACCACGGCCCATGCTTTATAAACATTGAGTTCCAGGACTTCATGGCAGGAAATGGTATCAACCATGCCAGAATGGCACCGTTCAAGCCGGCCTCAAACGGCCAGATGGAACGAGCAGTGCAGATAATCAAACAGGGGATACTCAGAATCCTAGGGGGTTCCCTACAAAGCCGCTTATCTCGCCTCCTGTTGGCCAATAGATCCCGACCACACTCGCTCACAGAGGTTCCACCCACAGAGCTGCTAATGAAAAGGATGCTCAAAACCAAGTTATCCCTCATACACCCCACCATGAAAGAAATTGTTGAGAGCAGGCGCCGGTCACAATGTGACTACCATGACGGGAATGTGAGGGCATGATGTATTGATGCCAATTACCCTGTGTTTGTCCTCAACTATGCTGCAGGGCCCAAATGGCTTGCAGGCACTGTGATTGTCAAAGAGGGGAATAGGATTCTGGTAGTTAAACTTACCAATGGACAAATCTTCCGCAAACACGTGGATCAAACAAAAAGGAGGCTCAGCAACCCCATAGAAGAACAGAGGAAGAACACGATATAGAGTTCACTCCACCACAGGTGACCGAACACCGGAACCAAGTGGAGGAGAGCCCAGTCACTGTGGGCAGTCCGGACAGGCCTGAGGCAACGCAAACAGCAGACACTCAGGCCAGCGCCCAACAACCAGAGCCCCAACTCACGTGCTCTACAAGGGAGCGTAAACCACCAGAGAGACTTAACCTGTGATCCCAATAAAACTTTGGGGGGGGGAGGTGATGTCATGTATTCAACTGTCATTGTAATCCATGTATAAACTGACCTAAGTTGCACACCGTGAGAACACTGACCACCAAGTGGTGAACTTGTGGGAGACACTCCTAACCTGGACTTTCAGGTATAAAGTCCTTTCAGGACTTTCACCCACCTTCATCACTTCAGTGCTGGAATAAAGGTTACTGGTCATAGAGTGACCTTCTCTCAAGTATGGGCCTCGTGTGCATTTGTACTGTATAGTAAGGACATATCAAGATGGATTATAAAAGCAGGGAAGTCCTGTTACAACTGTGCTGGGTATTGGTGAGGCCACACCCAAAGTATGCATACAGTTTTGGTGTCCTTATTTAAGGAGGGGTATAATTGCATTGGAGGCAGTTCTGAGAAGGTTCACTAGGTTCATTCCTGAGATGAAATGGTTTACTTATGAAGAAAGGTTGAGCAGGTTGGGCCAATACTCATTCAAGTTTAGAAGAATGAGAGGTGATCTTATTGAAACATATAAGATACCGAGGGGGTTCGACAAGTTAGATGCAGAGAGGATTTTTTTCACTCTTGAGGGAATCTAGAACTAGGGGGCATAGTTTAAGAATAATGGGTCGCCCATTTAGAACTGAGATGAGGAAGAATTTCTTCTCTCAGAGGGTTGTAAATATGTGGAATTTTCTGCTCCAAAGAGCCATGGACGCTGAGTCATTGAATATATTTAAGGTAGAGATAGACAGATTTTTGAATGATAAGGGAGTCAAGGGTTATAGGGAGTGGGCAGGGAAGTGGAGCTGAGCCCAAGATCAGATCAGCCATGATCTTATTGAATGGTAGAGCAGGCTTGAGATGCCAAATGGCCTACTCCTGCTCCTATTTCTTATGTTCTTATGGTCTTATGTACATTGTCCATCTATTAAAAATTCAATTTCGGGATATAGTGTAGGGGCGTGAGTGGCTTTCTGAAGGTGGTGGTCGGACTTCTTCTTGACCCACTACAGTCCATGTGGTGAAGATACTTCAACAATGCTGTTAGGGAGGGAGTTTGAAGATTCTCACCCAGTGCTTGAAGTGCCTGTGTGGATTTTCCCATTTTCCCAACCTCATTACAGCTGGCAGGCATCTTTGGATACCTAGAACTTAATAAGAACCTAAGAACATAAGAAATAGGAACAGGAGTAGGCCATACGGCCCCTCGAGCCTGCTCCGCCATTCAATATCAAGGCTGATCTGATCATGGACTCAGGTCCACTTCCCCGCCCGCTCCCCATATCCCCTTATCCCCTTATCATTTAAGAAACTGTCTATTTCTGTCTTAAGTTTATTCAATGTTTCAGCTTCCACAGCTCTCTGAGGCAGCGAATTCCACAGATTTACAACCCTCTGAGAGAAGAAATTCCTCCTCATCTCTGTTTTAAATGGGCGGCCCCTTATTCGAAGATCATGCCCTCTAGTTCTAGTCTCCCCCATCAGTGGAAACATCCTCTCTGCATCCACCTTTTCAAGCCCCCTCATAATCTTATACGTTTCGATAAGAGCACCTTTCATTCTTCTGAATTCCAATGAGTAGAGGCCCAACCTATTCAACCTTTCCTCATAAGCCAACCCCCTCATGTCCGAAATTAACCGAGTGAACTCACTGCCTGAAAGGATGGTAGAGGCAGAAACCCTCATTTAAAAAGTACTTGGATGTGCACTTGAAGTGCTGTAACCTGCAGGGATACAGACATGGAGCTGGAAAGTGGGATAAGGCTGGATAGCCACTTGTTGGCCGGCATGGACACGATGGGCCGAAATGGCCTCCTTCCATGCAGTAAACTTCTATGATTCTATGATTCTTTGAACTGCCTCCAAAGCAAGTATATTCTTTCGTAAATATGGAAACCAAAACTGCATGCAGTATTCCAGGTGTTGCCTGACCAATACCCTGTATAGCTGTAGCAAGTCTTCCCTGCTTTTATACTCCATCCCCTTTGCAATAAAGGCCAAGATACCAGGCCTTTGCAATAAAGGCCTTCCTGATCACTTGCTGTACCTGCATACTAACCTTTTATGTTTCATGCGCAAGTACCCCCAGGTCTAGCTGTATTGCGGCACTTTGCAATCTTTCTCCATTTAAATAATTGCTGAGCAATTTGTGTTGAGAAGATACTAACAATTTGCAGAAGGTCAGAGATGTAAAAAAACAAGTGGGACAGCAAATACATGCCAGCCATGATTGTCTGGGGGTTGTGGTTTGTACCAATGAGTGAATGATGTCAATGTTGGGAATTGGAGCTTTCCTACTTTTTAGTTTGTTTTAACCTGCTACATCTCTCAGTTTATGTAATGTGCCAGCCTTAGAGGAATGGGATACTTAGACTTGATATATTTGGCAGTAGAACCACTAATAGTGCAGCAGGACTATCAAGTGTTACTGCCCATCGGCTGGTGTTTGTTTGGAAGGAACGATACTTTGCAACACAGCACTTTCTTTGCATTGACATTCAGCTTATTTTTACAGGCCATTTCTTTTTGTAAATACGGGGTTAGCGGGAAATGTGGCTGCATGGTCCTTGGGGGCAAAATTGCCCAGCATCCTGATTGGGGGCAGAAACCTACTGGGGCTGGGGCCAGGACTTCCTGCTCCCGGTGCAGAAGTTCCGGCCTGGCCGCTGAATTGGGCTTATGGCCCCTCAAAGGAAGTGGAGCATTATCTTGTGCGCTCCACTTCCTTTAGGGGCGGGACCAGCGGCGTGAACGGGCCGTGTTGTGCAGCACCACACGGAGGCTCCACGTAGTGCTAATGTGCTTCAACACCTCCGCTTAAAGGGGCGGGTTGCTACTCACCCTGCAAGGCCTCTGATGGCCTCCACTAGACTGCCAGGACAGCGTGGTACCGGGCCTGCAGCCCAGTACCCAAAGCGATGGCGGCCCGGACCACGCTTGGGAGCATTTGTGGGAGCCGACTGGAGAGTTTAACTTCCCCTTTAACTTCCGCCCCGTGAGCGGATGTCGGCCAGACTAGCAGGCCATGGGCAATTTCGTCCATGGGGTGGAAAGGGGTCGGCGTGCAGTGCTGAGAGATTGCTGCGCGCGGCGATGATGTGATCGCCGGTTGCGCGATGTCCGGGGCAGTGTTTCCGCAAACCCCCGGGAGCCGGTAGTGCCTCCCCCCACCCCGCCAGACGAAAAGTGTCTTGCACCACATTAGCGCCCCCCGGAGGCGCTAACAAGCCTCTGAAAAAGGGGCAATTTCGCCCCTCCCCCCTAATCTCCTGCAGTCTGACCTAAGTAAGGCCTAACACATGTGATGGGTTGAATCCTTTGTCTGTCACTCAATCTGACTCGGAGACTGGGTGGAAGGAGAAGCATTAGTGGAAGAATGAATTCCTAACAAATAAAATTAAACAATGAAAGACTTAGATTTACACAGTACCTTTCACAGCCACCAGATGAAGTATCTTTGAAGTGTAGTTGCTGTTGTAATGTGGGAAACACAACATCCAATTTGTGCACAGCAAGCTCCTACACACTATAATGTGATAATGATCAGATAATAAGAACATAAGAAATAGGAGCAAGAGTAGGTCATTCGGCCTATCGAGTCTGCTCCACCAATCAATAAGATCATGGCTGATCTGGTCATGGACTACCCTGCCCGCTCCCCATAACCCTTTACTCCCTTATCGCTCAAAAATCTTCAATGACCCAGCCTCCACAGCTCTCTGCGGCAGAGAATTCCACAGATTTATAACCCTCTGAGAGAAGAAATTCCTCCTCATCTCAGTTTTAAAAGGGCAGCTCTTTATTCCGAGACTATGTCCTCTAGTTTTAGTTTCCCCTATGAGTGGAAATAGCCTCTCTGCATCCACCTTGATCTGCCCCCTCATTATCTTTTTTATTTCCATAAGATCACCTCTCATTCTTCTGGACTCCAATGAGTATAGGCCCAGCCTACTCAACCTATCCTCATAGGTCAACCCCCTCATCTCTGGAATCAACCTAGTAAACCTTCTCTGAACAGCCTCAGTTGCAAGTATAATCTGTTTTTAGTGATGTTGGTTGAGGGATAAATATTGGCCCGGACACTGGGGCTAACTCCCCCTGCTCTTCTTCAAAATAGTGCAGAGGGCAGATGGGTACTCGGTTTAACATCTCATCCAAAAGATGATTAGAACATAATTTTAAAATAAATCCTTTGGGGTAGGTTTCCAAGATGACCTCAGAAGTAAAGTGCGATCTGTGCTACTGAGTAATAAATATCAACCAAGAGATGGTGCAGCCCTGGTTAGCTGTGGCTCAGTGGGTAGCGTTCTCACCTCAGTCAGAAGGTTGTGGGTTCAAGTCCCCCTCCAGGAACTTAAGCACATAAACCTAGGCTGGCACTCCAGTGCAGTGCTGAGGGAGTGTTGCACTGTTGGAGGTGCTGTCTTTTGGATGAGACGTTAAACCGAGGCCTTGTCTTCCCTCTCAGGTGAACGTAAAAGATCCCATGGCACTATTTCGAAGAAGAGCAGGGGAGTTATCCCTGGTGTTCTGGAGCCAATATTTATCGCTCAATTAACATAACAAAATCAGAGTATCTGGCCATTATCACATTGCTGTGTGTGGGAGCTTGCTTGTGTGCAAATTAGCTGCCGCGTTTCCTACATTACAACAGTGACTACACTCCAAAAGTACTTTATTGGCTGTAAAGCGCTTTGAGACGTCCAGTGGTCATGAAAGGCGCTATAAAGATCCAAGTCTTTCTTTTCTTTTAGCGCGAGTGAGTGAATGTGGCAACAGTGAGGAATGCTACAATTGACCTTCGTGTTCCTAGGCTGGGAGGGCAGAGATTGGCACTCCTAAATACGGTAAATGCTGTCGGCTGGAAGTGAGCATGTGTGGTCATTGGGTGACAATGGGATTGGCCTTTGCTGCGATGACTCCCCCAGCTTGCCAAATCCCATTGCGCAGACAGACATATGAAGAGTACGGGCTAGCGACTGGAGTCCCACTGGTGGCCATGCAGCCGTTGTCGAGTGTGACTCATTGCCTTCAGGAGAGGGGACGTGAGCAGAAAAAATTTGCAATGACATTAAATTCATTGTACATTCAACAACGGAAAATACATGCGGTATGTGGCTTCTTTAAGAACCAATGGGATAATATCACATCCTTGCCTGATCACTGTTTGATCCGTCTCATCTCCTCGCCACTGCATAAAAGCTCAGTGCAGATTACAAAATAATATGGAGATTTGTCGATGAAAAGCTAGTTTTCTCACATTTCTCAGCACACAATGAGGGTGATATTTTTATGAGATTTTTCTGTGCTCAGCAACCCGAAGAATGGAGCTGCTTTCCTCTACTGCATCAAGTGACAGCAGCAAGTATTCCTCAGCCAGCACGGGTTGCTTGCCGATTGTGGCTATAAACGGCTCGTGTTGGCGCAGATTGTGCACAGGACTGTATGCAGCGTTGTTGGGAATGTTATTCTCCAGTCTCCCGAGGCTGACTAACCTTTAAAAAGGGAACTCAATATTATTTCAAAAACTGATACATTTCAGCAGGTAACCTATCCTGCCAAGTGCCGAGAATGGTAGCTTACTGTCCTTTGTTAAAGTAATTCAGTTTGAGACGTGGCACATTGCTCCGGTTCCATGGAGCCATTTTCCCTTCTTCCTGCTTTTCCCAATTGCTTTATTTCCCAGTAAAAATAACCCCAGGTGGGATATACATTTCGGAGCAATGCGTCACAATATTGCGATATAAGATTAGGCTAATTTAAATCATTTTTTTAATGAGATGTCTCGGGCTAAAGTTTCAAATCTAAAACGATTGAGCATGTTTTCTCCAGGGACTTGCCTGTAGTTACTTGTTAAAACTACAGGAATGCCCCATGTTAAGAACATAAGAATTAGGAGCAGGAGTAGGCCATTTGGTCCCTCGAGCCTGCTCCATGATTTAATGAGATCATGGCTGATCTTCTACCTCAACTCCACTTTCCTGCATTGTCCCCATATCCCTCGATTTCTTTAATATTCAAAAATCTATTGATCACTGTCTGAATATACTCAACAACTCAACATCCACAGCCCTCTGGGGTAGAGAATGCCAGAGATTCACCACCCTCTGAGTGAAGAAATTTCTTCTCATCTCAGTCCTAAATGGCCGACCCAATTGTTCTGAGACTGTGACCCCTGGTTCTAGACTTCCCAGCCAGAGGCAACATCCCTCTGCATCTACCCTGTCAAGCCCTTTAAGAATGTTGTATGTTTCAATGAGATCATCTCACATTCTTCTAAACTCTAGAGAATATAGGCCTAGTCTACTCAAACTCTCCTCATAGGACAATCCCCCCATCCCAGGAATCAGTCCGGCGAACCTTCGTTGCACTCCCTCTTTGCAAATATATCCTTCCTTAGGTAAGGAGACCAAAACTGTACACAATACTCCAGATGTGTTCTCACCAGGGCACCCCCCGACCTGCGAGAAAACGCCATCAGCAGGTCGAGGATAAAAGAGCTGGAGCTAGCTTCTGCAGGGAGCAGCGCGAGCTGTTCCAGGTGGGCGACGGATTCAAGGAGGGCGACTGGATGGATGTCATCAAAATCCAGGTGGCCAATTGGAGCCTGGGCGGGACCATCAGTGGGGTCAGGATCCAGGTGCAAGAGGAGAGGCAGTGAGTAGCAAAGGAGCGGCCCAGGAATGGCGTGATCGGGGCCTAGGAGCGGCGTGATTGGAGCCCAGGAGAGGCGAGAGTTTGGGGCCAAGACAAGGCGAGAGTTCGGGGCCCAGGAATGGTATGATTGGGGCCCAGGAGAGGCGAGAGTTCTGGGCCCAGGAGAGGCGAGAGTTGGGGGCCCAGGAGAGGCGAGAGTTCGGGGCCCAGGAGAGGCGAAAGTTCGGGGCCCAGGAGAGGCGAAAGTTCAGGGCCCTGGAGAGGCGAGAGTTCGGGGCCCAGGAGAGGTGAGAGTTCGGGGCCCAGGAGAGGTGAGAGTTCGGGGCCCAGGAGAGGTGAGAGTTTGGGGCCCAGGAGAGGTGAGAGTTCGTGGCCCAGGAGAGGTGAGAGTTCAGGGCCCAGGAGAGGTGAGAGTTCAGGGCCCTGGAGAGGCGAGAGTTCGGGGCCCAGGAGAGGTGAGAGTTTGGGGCCCAGGAGAGGTGAGAGTTCGGGGCCCAGGAGAGGTGAGAGTTTGGGGCCCAGGAGAGGTTAGAGTTCGTGGCCCAGGAGAGGTGAGAGTTCGGGGCCCAGGAGAGGTGAGAGTTCAGGGCCCAGGAGAGGTGAGAGTTCAGGGCCCAGGAGAGGTGAGAGTTCAAGGCCCAGGAGAGGTGAGAGTTCGGGGCCCAGGAGAGGTGAGAGTTCGGGGCCCAGGAGAGGTGAGCGTTTGGGGCCCAGGAGAGGTGAGAGTTCGGGGCCCAGGAGAGGTGAGAGTTCAGGGCCCAGGAGAGGTGAGAGTTCGGGGCCCAGGGGAGGCGAGAGTTCGGGGCCCAGGAGTGGTGAGAGTTCTTGGCCCAGGAGAGGTGAGAGTTCGGGGCCCAGGAGAGGTGAGAGTTCGGGGCCCAGGGGAGGCGAGAGTTCGGGGCCCAGGAGAGGTGAGAGTTCAGGGCCCAGGAGAGGTGAGAGTTCAGGGCCCAGGGGAGGCGAGGTTGGATTCGAGAAGCGGCGGGGTCGTGGCACAGGCGTGGCGGGGTCGTGGCCCAGGAGCAGCAGTGGTCGGATTTGAGGAGTGAGGCAGAGGCCCAGGAGTGGCGGAGCATATAACAGCGGGGTCGGGGCCTAGGAAAGCTGCAGCATGGGCCAGCCCACTCTGCAATGAATGGATAGTAGGAGTATGTGTGCGTATAAGGTCCATGCAGCAGAGCTGGTCTCCAGTCGTCTTGGTTAACCCTTGTCACTGGACCAAAACCTAGCTCTGTCAAGCCCGTGTGGTGGCTGGTGTGCAATGGCCACCCCACATTAAAATAATTCACGCACAGGCATCTTCCACCCTACAGGATGTAGTTCGGGACCTAGAATGTCCAATTGAAACACCTGTGAGCTCATCCCTTTTTGGTGTGGAAGCGGGTCATCCTCGACACGAGGGACTGCCTAATACTATACTATACTATATAAATGCAGCAAGACATCTCTACCCTCATACTTAAATATTCTTGTAATAAAGGCCAACATACCATTTGCTTAGTTGCTTGCTGTACCTGCATGTTAACTTTCAGTGATTCGTGTACAAGGACATCCAGGTCCCTCTGAACACCAACATTTCCCAATCTCTCACATTTATCTACATTATATTCCATTTGCCATGTTCTTGCCCATTCACTTAGCCTGTCTATAATTCCCTTGAAGTCTCTAGTTGTATTGATAGTATCTGTATCTGTATCTGGGGGTCTATCTGTTACTGTAGCTGTGGTTGTATTGATAGAGTCCTTATCACTGGTCCTTGACCTCAGTTGGTTTCACACTCACTCAGGTCAGCAGGTTGTGGGTTCAAGTCCCACTCCAGAAGTTTGTGGTTATCCTACTGGACTCATAATTCAGAGATCTCGCCAAATAATCCAGAAAATGTGAGGTGATTTTAAATCTCACCACGGCAGTTTGAGAATTTTAATTCAGTTTTTAAAAATCTGCAAATAAAAAGCTGGTTTCAATAAAAGTGGCCATGAAGCTGTCTGATTGTTGTAAAAGCCCAGCTGATTCACTATTACCCTTTTGGCAAGGAAACATAGAAACATAGAAAATAGGTGCAGGAGTAGGCCATTTGGCCCTTCGAGCCTGCACCACCATTCAATATGATCATAGCTGATCATGCATCTTCAGTACCCCATTCCTGCTTTCTCTCCATACGCCTTGATCCCTTTAGCCATAAGGGCCACATCTAACTCCCTTTTGAATATATCTAATGAACTGGCCTCAATAACTTTCTGTGGTAGAGAATTCCACAGGTTCACAATTCTCTGAATGAAGAAGTTTCTCCTCATCTCGGTCCTAAATGGCTTACCCCTTATCCTTAGACTGTGACCCCTGGTTCTGGACTGCCCAACATTGAGAACATTCTTCCTGCATCTAACCTGTCCAATTCCATCAGAATTTTATATGTTTCTATAAGATCCCCCCTCATTCTTCTAAATTCCAGTGAATATAAGCCTAGTCGATCCAGTCTTTCTTCATATGCCAGTCCTGCCATCCCAGGAATCAGTCTGGTGAACCTTCGCTGCACTCCCTCAATAGCAAGAATGTCCTTCCTCAGATTAGGAGACCAATACGGCACAAAATACTCAAGGTGTGGTCTCACCAAGGCCCTGTACAACTGCAGCATTACCTCCCTGCTCCTATACTCAAATCCCCGAGCTATGAAGGCCAACATACCATTTGCCTTCTTCACTGCCTGCTGTACCTGCATGCCAACTTTCAATGACTGATGTACCATGACACCCAGGTCTCGTTGCACCTCCCCTTTTCCTAATCTGTCACCATTCAGATAATATTCTGCCTTCCTGTTTTTGCTACCGAAGTGGATAACCTCACAATTATTTACATTATATTGCATCTGCCATGCATTTGCCCACTCACCTAACCTGTCCAAGTCACCCTGCAGCCTATTAGCATTCTCCTCACAGCTCACACTGCCACCCAGCTTAGTGTCATCTGCAAACATGGAAATATTACACTCAATTCCTTCATCTAAATCATTGATGTATATTTTAAATAGCTGGAGTCCCAGCACTGAACCTTGTGACCTTACCGGCCTGGGCTATATGTGACCAATCCTTCCTCAGTTGTATCACCACCTTGTCAGGGCAACGACCAATGGGCATTGAATGCCACCCTTGCTGTCAATACTCACATCCCGAGAATGAGTTTTTAAAAAACTTGGTAAATGTAATAGAGCTTCCCCTAGTGGGCTACAGCGCCACCTAGTGAACAACTGTGGTAATGCAACTACTGATGTAAATACAACCAAAGGGTCTTGTGGCAAAGTCACATGATGACATTTTCGGTTAAGAGCCATCTTGTGTGTGTGCTGTGTTAGTGTTGTCGTAAGTATATATATATCACAGTAATGTAAAAGAATGATGTCTGCAATTGCAGCTGAAGCCATGTAAATATTACTTTTCTATTAATTTTCTCATAAACTGCAGGTGAAAATGAATGTTTCAGCCTAAATATATGTTTTCGATTCTGAAGTGCTTAGGCTTCCAAAGGCACTGCCATCTCTGGGTGATCCACAGCAACATGTTGATAGGAGTAACGTGCCGAGAATTAAAGATTCGCTTTCTGTTTGGAGGATGATTTTCTTTTTATTTGCATAAAAACTTCTGCACAAAGAGTGAATGTGAGGCAGGTCAGTATATTAGAATCCTGCACTCGCATCATGTATGTGTATACTTGGAGCTGTCGGTTCCACACCGTTTAACTGCTGAAGGCATTTAAAGTTCATTATATTCGTTCTCTGCAAATTGTTGTTAATAGCACATAGTTTAAATCTGTTCCGAAGCAACAAGATGTCAAATGTAAAGAAAGTACTGATAGAATGTGACAGACGGTGCGATGCCCATTCTGGTATATTTCAGAAACTGGAACTGAATGACCGATCCCAGCTGAGAGCAGATATGTTACTGTATTGGGACTGACCCTTCATCAGAACGTTTGATATATGTGTTATTTCCACTCATGCTGACTATTCCCAGTACTCTCTGTTTTTGCTACAGATGTTGAGCATTTGCTATTATTTTTGTTTTTTCATTTGATCCCAGTCGATTGTCACACTTTCCCCTCCAGTGGAGATATGAAACCTGGCCCATCAATACTCACTGATCTGAGGGACACCTCAACAACACGCAGCTTTGTCATCTCTTTACTTCAACAAAATATTACCACTTGCGATTTTGCTTTCCTATTTTTTATCTTTATTTATTTCATGCACTTTCCTGTCTACTATTTTCTCACTGTTGTTCTTCATTGTTACTCTTCGTTGTTATCTTTATTGTTACCCACTTTCATCCCATTTACCAACATGTATTAGTGGGTCTATCAGCACCTGGGGAATTTATCAGTGCCTGGGGGGGGTCTCTGTATCTGGGGTCTCTGTATCTGGGGGTCTATCAGTATTTCGATGGGTCTATCAGCACCTGGGGATTTCATCAGTGCCCGGGGGGGTCTCTGTATCTGGGGTCTCTGTATCTGGGGGTCTATCAGTATCTGGGGGTCTATCTATCTGGGGGTCTATCTGTATCTGGGGCACTATCAGTATCTGGGGGTCTATTGCTATCTGGGGGTCTCTCTGTATCTGGGGGGTCTATCAGTATCTGGGGGTCTATCAGTATTTCGGTGGGTCTATCAGTGTCTGGGGAGCTATCTGTATCTGGCGGTCTATCAGTATCTGGGGGTCTATCTGTACCCGGGAGTCTATCTGTACCCAGGGGTCTATCAGCGCCTGAGGGTCTCTCTGTATCTGGGGGTCTATCTGTACCCGGGGTCTATCAGTGTCTCAGGGTCTATCTGTATCTGGGGGTTTTCTGTACCAGTGGGGATTTATCTGTGTCTGGGGGTCTATCAGCACCTGGAGGTCTATCAGTACCTCAGGGGATATCTGTATCTGGGGGTCTATCAGTATCTGGGGGTCTATCTGTATCCGGGGGGGGGGGTGGTCTATCTGTATCTGGGGGTCTATCTGCACCTGGGGGTCTATCAGCAATGGGGGTGGGGGGGGGGGTGGTATCTGTACCCAGGGGTCTATCAGTATCTGGGAGTCAATCTGTACCCAGGGGTATATCAGTATCTGTGTATCTATCTTCCACACTTGCAGATTGGTTATGGCAATATTAAATGACAGTAAGTTAGTACATTTTGTAGACCTGGTTGCTGTGAAACGAGTGTTGGATTGTGTAATTTCATGTCTGATGAATGTGTGTGTGAGCCAACTGCCCATTAGGCAGCAGAATTAAAAACAAAGCAAATGGAACAAACACGTAATGGCATTGTTGGCATCTGATTAATGGGGCGACAGATCCGAGGAGGTGAAGAGACCAATAATTGCACTTAAATTCAAGTTCACTACTAGAGGTCAGAAGATTTCTCTTTGCACAGACAATATTCATGTAAACCACATTGTTTTCCAGAACTGAAGCGTCGAGCTGATGGCCCGATGTATCACCGACTGTGACCAGGAAAAGATTCCAGACAGCCTCGGGGCTTTGGTAGTTTGAGGATTAACAAGGTGGGACCACTTTGACAGCAGTTGGGTCAAGTAACACTATGAAAAGGGTGATAGAACCATCCCATAATATTACTGTCATTGCCCAAAGTGCTCTTGTGATAGGATTGTTAGAAGTGCACATTATTTTGATGGGTTAGTCTCACAAATCATGGCTGAGTCTACATTCAGAGCGGCAGCCATGAAGGCACTCCTGAACAGTGTAATATGGTGAAATGAGATTAGGATATCTATCTGCATCATTTGGCTCATTCATCTTCATTCCACTCATAGAGCATAATAATTGATAGCTCTGCTGAAATTCAGATTGATAAGTTCAATCAATATTCAAAGAAGATGCGCGAGGATAATGAGGATGAATAGTCCGGAGAATTATTACGGCTGACTGAGAGTGATGGGACAATTTGCTGACGGCACAATTCGAACTAAACCCTGAGGTGATTCATTTTGCAGCTGAATCAGAAGTGAAGGGGCAAACCCATCTTGTTCATTTAGTAACCCACCTTTGTGAAGTGGATCAAACCCACTTCATGAACCAGCCAGGCCAAATGGGTGTGGGGTAAAGAAAGGAAGGTGAACTCGCATTTATGTAGCACCTTTCACTACCTCACGATGTCCCAAAGCACTTTAAAACCAAAGAAGTATTTTTGGATTGTAGTCACTGTTGTAATGTAGGAAACGCAATTGCCAATTTGCGCACAGCAAGCTCCCACAAACACAACGGTGATAATGACCAGATGATCTGTTTTAGTGATGTTGATTGGGGGATAAATATTGGCCAGGATACCAGGGAGAAATCCTTTACGTCCACCTATGAGGGGCCTCGGTTTAACGTTTCATCTGAAAGACACAGTAAAATCACCATAGTAACAACTGTTCTCTATTTTTGGAGAGTTTGTGAAATTCAAGCCTAATATAAGCAAATTGCCAAGGCTCTCAGTGCAGAACACCACCCAGACTGGGAAGTACAGGAGAGAAGCAGTGATGAGGTGATAACAGGCTAAGGTTTTAAAAGCTTGTAGATTTTAGGATGGAGAGAAGGGGAGGAAGTTCCACAGTTTGAGATCCTGGGAATAGGCTTGCCTACTTTGGTTGGACTGTATTCCAGGAGATTTCGTCACATCACCCCCACTTGCCTCCAACCGCCGTGCTCCCACACGCCTGCCATTAGTCGCCCAACATGCCAATCCTCACGCTAATGTCAATAATGTTGGCCACAATACCCACAATCCTCTGCGCTCCAGAAACCACTCTATCCATCACATGCTTTTACCAGAGCAGGCACGCGCAGCTTGGGCAGGCTGTGGCCATGTTGTTTGTTGCGAGTTTGGCCAGAGCGAAACAGAGCATAAAATGTGTGCGTGATTTTTTTTTTCCCGGGTTCCTCGCTGGAGTGTCCGGCCGATCAATCTCTAATTCCAGGAGGCTGCAGGAGGCTTGGCAAACCTGCATGGGAAAGAATGAGTTATAGAATGACACAATGCAATGAGTCTTGACTTAAGCACAGTGAATGTATTGGCAATGCCCATTTGGCTCCATAAGAACAGATACATGATCAAAGTATAGTTCTGATCCAAACAGAGGGCTCCAAGTTTCTTAACTACTTTTCCTATTGTATAAAATTCTGGATCCAAGCATAACACTTAATAAACCCAACCCAAGCTTAAAGCGATCTCCAATTATTTGGTTTTATAACTCAGCAAACTAAATATAAGTGAGTCTGCTGCCAACCTTCACCTCGAGACGGAACCACAAGTTAGAAATTAAGTTACTTTTGCACAACGTGTAAAATTGTTCCCGTTTAGACTGGGTTGGGAGTGAATGATTGATGGGCCATGATACAAAGATTTGTAGATCCACTATTTTTATCTTTGGCTGGTAGAATTCCTGATCCAAGCTTACTCCTGATCCAGTTGTAACATATATTTTGGCAAACTAGGTTTGTGTTTTTGTAGGATTCAGTTCTATTAAATTTATAACATCTGCAATCCTAGCCACACTGGGCGAATTTCACTGGCTGTTAACCCTGTCATCGCCTGAGCTCACAGCTTTAATTTTATTTAGCTGTCGAATCCCTAAGATGAAATGTCAAGGCTTCTGATGCAGAACGAGATAATCTCCGCAGTTTCCCGTAGCCCCCAACCGCCAAATCCAATGTTGACACCAAGAGGTGAAGGGTTTCACAAGATGCAGGGCCTCGGCTCATGACACTTTGTGTTTCATTTTGCGCAATCTCTACAGGGCCTACATTGATGAGTATGGCGAGTGGAAAATAAATCATTTTTAACTTGCTTTTTTCATTTTATTGTTCAATTTGTGATTTACAGTATTCTCTCCCGTCGTCAGTTCCGATCTAGAGAGTGTTGTCCTCTGGCTAAGAAGTCAGGTCAAGTGACCTGCCATGTGACTTCTGTGAATTGTGCTGGTGTTGGAGTCATTGTAAGGCTGGCCGAAGATGGCTCCACTTCCAATTCTCCCTCCCTTTTCTCCGGAGGCATTCTCCTTCCCTCCTCTCCACTGCTAGCATGACGGAACTTGAAAGCTCATTTTATGGGAAAGTATGAGTGTGAAGCTATTTTCTAGCACTCCATGGCACATATTCTAGCGTCCCATAACACACGTTCTAGCACCTGATGGCATTCTCCAGGACACACATTCTAGCACTCAGTGTCAAATATTCTAGCACACCATAGCAAATATAGTTCAAATAGCAAAATAATATTTTGGGATATAGTACATGAGTAACTTGAGACATGCCGTGTGATCAGTGTCGCAGGCTCGGGAGGAACAGGTGAATTTGGACCTGTGGTTCCCCCCGCTCTCCACCGCTAGGGTTTCCTCTCCTCATGTCTGGGTTTATTGTCGACTCATTGACAGAGATTAATTTCCATAAATAGTCAACAACTCCATTATCGTTGTACCAGGATGGCAGAAGGTGAACTGGATAGATGTCATATCTTTAGAAAGCAACACATCACACAGCCTGTAAAATAGCTGCAGGTTCCAGTAACCTTTCACCTGCTGGCCAGGTGACCTGTTCTTTATTAACAGCACTAGCTGCAGTAACACAGGTGTCCACAGTGTGGAGCTACAGAAATTACACTTCTCCCTCCTTAATGAAGAGTCATTATAACAAACAATTATCATACATAACTTGCATGGTTATACATAACAAAGGATATGGATTTATTTTGCCATATTTACAAATCAAGCTTAACCACTTGTTTGATACCTTCACTCTCAAACAGAACCTTCCAAACATGGTGTCAAATTTAAACTCATTTGAGGCTGATCCTGAAGGAAGTTTTCCTCCAAGGAATGCCCTTGATTTCTATTTGAACTCTCTCTGACTTCAGACTGTTTGTTTTCCTGACTCGGACTCGGTCTTAAATTCTGACTTTCTCTTGGATTTGTTTCCATTACATTGGATGTAGGATATGCTATTGATGTATCAAAACTGTCTGATGAGTCAGAACTAATGGAATCACTCCCAGCTTCAACTACTTCCATATCTGTGGGTAAAATATGATCAATGTGAACAAACCTAACCTGTCCATTATCAAACATCTTGACCAAATATGTGCAAGGACCACATATCTTCACCACTCTTCCTGGTGACCACTTTACCCATTTATGGTGACGGTTCTTCACTCTCACCTTCTGATTTAATTTCACACTTCTCTCTTTTACTCTATCTCTATCATGATTCACTTTCTGTCTTAATAGTGTCTCTTCTACGGACTGTGCCAAATTTGGTTTTAACAACGAGAATCTGGTTTGTAGCTGTCGTTTGAGAAATAACTCTGCTGGTGTTCTACCAGTAGTTGTGTGAGGAGTATTGCGATACATAAGAACATAAGAACATAAGAATTAGGAACAGGAGTAGGCCATCTAGCCCCTCGAGCCTGCTCCGCCATTCAAAAAGATAATGGCTGATCTGGCCGTGGACACAGCTCCACTTACCCGCCCGCTCCCCATAACCCTTAATTCCCTTATTGGTTAAAAATCTATCTATCTGTGATTTGAATATATTCAATGAGCTAGCCTCAACTGCTTCCTTGGGCAGAGAATTCCACAGATTCACAACCCTCTGGGAGAAGAAATTCCTTCTCAACTCGGTTTTAAATTGGCTCCCCCGTATTTTGAGGCTGTGCCCCCTAGTTCTAGTCTCTCCGACCAGTGGAAACAATCTCTCTGCCTCTATCTTGTCTATCCCTTTCATTATTTTAAATGTTTCTATAAGATCACCCCTCATCCTTCTGAACTCCAACGAGTAAAGACCCAGTCTACTCAATCTATCATCATAAGGTAACCCCCTCATCTCCGGAATCAGCCTAGTGAATCGTCTCTGTACCCCCTCCAAAGCCAGTATATCCTTCCTTAAGTAAGGCGACCAAAACTGCATGCAGTACTCCAGGTGCGGCCTCACCAATACCCTATACAGTTGCAGCAGGACCTCCCTGCTTTTGTACTCCATCCCTCTTGCAATGAAGGCCAACATTCCATTTGCTTTCCTGATTACCTGCTGCACCTGCAAACTAACTTTTTGGGATTCATGCACAAGGACCCCCAGGTCCCTTTGCACCTCAGCATGTTGTAATTTCTCCCGATTCAAATAATATTCCCTTTTACTGTTTTTTTTCCCAAGGTGGATGACCTCACACTTTCCGACATTGTATTCCATCTGCCAAACCTTAGCCCATTCGCTTAACCTAATCAAATCTCTTTGCAGCCTCTCTGTGTCCTCTACACAAGCCGCTTTCCCACTAATCTTTGTGTCACCTGCAAATTTTGTTACACTACACTCTGTCTCCTCTTCCAGGTCATCTATGTATATTGTAAACAGTTGTGGTCCCAGCACCGATCCCTGTGGCATACCACTAACCACCGATTTCCAACCTGAAAAGGACCCATTTATCCCGACTCTCTGCTTTCTGTTAGCCAGCCAATTCTCTATCCATGCTAATACATTTCCTCTGACTCCGTGTACCTTTATCTTCTGCAGTAACCTTTTGTGTGGCACCTTATCGAATGCCTTTTGGAAATCTAAATACACCACATCCATTGGTACACCTCTATCCACCATGCTCGTTATATCCTCAAAGAATTCCAGTAAATTAGATAAACATGCTTTCCCCTTCATTAATCCATGTTGCGTCTGTTTGATTGTACTATTCCTATATAGATGTCCCGCTATTTCTTCCTTAATGATAGCTTCAAGCATTTTCCCCACTACAGATGTTAAACTAACCAGCCTATAGTTACCTGCCTTTTATCTGCCCCCTTTTTTAAACAGAGGCGTTACGTTAGCTGCTTTCCAATCCGCTGGTACCCTCCTAGAGTCCAGAGAATTTTGGTAGATTATAACGAATGCATCTGCTATAACTTCCGCCATCTCTTTTAATACCCTGGGATGCATTTCATCAGGACCAGGGGACTTGTCTACCTTGAGTCCCATTAGCCTGTCCAGCATTACCCTTCTAATGATAGTAATTGTCTCAAGGTCCTCCCTTCCCACATTCCCATGACCAGCAATTTTTGGTATGGTTTTTGTGTCTTCCACTGTGAAGACCGAAGCAAAATAATTGTTTAAGGTCTCAGCCATTTCCACATTTCCCATTATTAAATCCCCCTTCTCATCTTCTAAGGGACCAACATTTACTTTAGATACATTATTAGAAAATTAGTCAATTTGTGGTCCAATGACAACTGTTGTTTTTTTGGATTTGGATCCAACATCTGTTTGATGAGGGCATGTTTTACAATTTGTACAATGCGCTCTGTTGCACCATTCGAAGCAGGGTGGTACGAAGGAACCTTGGTATGTTTCACGCCATTTTTGCTCGTGAACTGTGCAAATTCTTCTGAATGAAATTATAGTCCATTATCCGAAACAATTTCTTCTGGGAGGCCAAATGAAGAAAATAATCTTCGCAAAATGTCTAATGTTTTACTTGTTGTTATTCTCCACATTGGAAACACCTCGATGCACTTCGAATGGCTATTAATCACAATGAACAATTGTTGTCCTTCTAGCTCAGCAAAATCGATATATAGCATTTGAAACACCCTGGGAGGCCATTTCCATGGCTGTAATGGTACAGATGGTGGTTGCTTGCTTACCGATTGACATGTCGTACACTGACTCACGATGTACTCTATATCTTTATCAAGACCTGGCCACCATAAGTAACTGCGTGCAAAACTCTTGGTCAAGCATATTCCTAGGTGCTGGTCATGGAGGTCTCCTAATAATTTGGACCTGAATTTATTTGGTATAACCACTCTTGCACTCCACATGATACAATCTTTATCGACTGATAATTCATTCCTATGAATGAAGAATGGATGAATATCTTTGTCTGTTATCTGGTTTGGCCATCCGTTAGCAATATGATCATACACCTTTGACATAATTGGGTCACGTTTAGTTGCCCTCCCAATCTCTTCAGCTGTGACTGACAATTCATCGATGTATGAAAAATAGATCACCTCTTCCCTATCGGGTGTAACTTGTGATGGGGAAGGCAATCTAGACATAGCATCAGCATTACTGTGATCAACTGATCGTCTGTATTCAATATCATATGTATATGCTGACAAAATCAAAGGCCATCTCTGCATTCATGCTGCAGCTAATGTTGGAACTGGGGACTTTAGATGGAGGATTGCTGTCAGGGGCTTATGGTCCGTAACGAGAGTAAACTTACAACCATACAAGTATTTGTGGAACTTTTTGACCCCAAAAATTAATGCCAAAGCTTCCCTTTCGATTTGTACATAATTATGCTCACTGGCACTGAGAGTGCATGAAGCAAAAGCAATTGGTCTCTCCTCCCCACTACGTAATACATGAGAGATTACTGCCCCAACTCCATATGGAGAGGCATGCTAGCTTGATCTGCTGAGATACGTCATAGTGAACTAACATGGTGCTCTCTACCAATTTGCTTTTACAATCCTTGAATGCTGTATCACATTCTTTTGACCATTTCCAATGGACCTGTTTTTTTCAATAGGTCATTCAGTGGATGTAATACTGTAGCCAAATTTGGTAGGAACCCATAATAGTTCAAAAGACCCAAAAATGATCGAAATTCAGTGACATTCTTGGGAGTGGGTGCATTTCTGATTGCATCCAGTTTTTCCTTGGTTGTATGTAAACCATCTTTGTCTACTCTGTACCCTAAGTACTCCACTGAGTTTTGAAATAACTCACACTTGTGAGCAGCCACTCATACTGTGTGCTTCTCTAGCCGTTTGAGCGCTTCATTCAATATGTTATTATGAATTTGCCTTTTTGGTACTGAAATTAGTATGTCATCTAAATAACTTATTACCCGTTCAATATCTTGCAAAATCTGGTTCATTACCCCTTGGAATATGACAGAGGCAGAAGACACTCCAAATGGTAGCCTATTAAATTGATATAGGCCTAGATGTGTATTTATAGTCAAGCATGACTTGGACTCCTCATCTAGTTCCAGCTGTAAGTAGGCATTCGTCAGATCCAACTTTGAGAAAATCTGACCCCCTGTCAATGTTGTGAACAAATCTTCTATATTTGGCAATGTATTGGGGACATTACCCTCTAGAACCTGGTTTACGGTTACTTTATAATCACCACACAATCTTACCTTGCCATCGGACTTAGGTACAACAACAATGGGTGTAGCCCAATTACATCGATCTATCTTAAAAATAATGTTCTCAGTCTCTAGTCTTTTGAGTTTTTGCTCAACTTTCTCCTTCAGTTCATATGGTAGGGAACGTGACTTGCAGTAAACCGATCTAGCGTCCTTCTGTACCCTGACACTCGCTTTAAAACCTTGGATCAGACTGCCTGTTTCAGATGATTCTTGATGACACCATCCTTTGATGCAAATTTCGTTTTAACACGAAAAATCTTACTCCAATCCAGCTTCAGTGATCAAACCAATTTCTTCCTAGTAAGGCAGGCTTGTCTCCTACCACTACTACTAGAGGCAAGCTCTGAACTTGATCCTTGTATTTCACCGGTACGGTGATACGACCTAACACGGGAATGTTTCTCCCGAGTAGCTTCGCAGCTCTATCTTAGCTTTCTCCAATGGGAAATCCTGCAATTTGTCGTGGTATAGCAACTCTGGTACTACACTCACGGATGCACCAGTGTCGATTTCCATGGGTATCTGGAATCCTGCAACATCTATTTTGATTATGATACTTTTTGATTCGCCGTCCGTTAATCTCGTGCTCCTGATGATGTTTAACTCTAACATCTCCTCATTCTGTTGTTGTTCTTCCATGCTATGTAATCGCTGAGGATTTCTACTCATAGCTTTGAAAGCTGGTTTACCCTTCAGTCAGCATGCTTTAGCAAGATGCCCAGTTTTCCTGCAGACGAAACACTCTGCCTTCACATATGGACAACTTTGAGCAATGTGTTGTCCCAGGCACCGATAGCAGGACATCAGTGCACTGTTCCCACTTCAAGTTTCTGAGACTTTGGGGCCCCACCACAACTCTTTTAATAGGAGACAAAATTAACCAATTAAGTCAAATGCCCCCCAATCTGGGGGACACTCCAAACATTTTTCAACTGCCCTTTTTTTGTTTCTTATTGTTTTTTTAAAACTTTTTTTTGTGATTTTTTTTGGGCAATAAAATCATAAATTTTGAAAATGCCCCCTATAAAAGGGGAGGGGGACACTAAAAACCCGGCAATTAAAACAAATTAAACTTTAAAACATATAAAATCAAATTAAAATTTGCTTGCCGGGGGTGACAATGTACTCCAGTTGGGGCCCCACCACCTTTTACTTTGAACCTGCAGGTGATTCACCTCAGTTGTCTGATGACTGAAATTAGTATGAAATTCTTGGGAATATTGGTCAGCCATGCTCATTGACCTAACTGTCTGACAAGCTAAATCTAAAGTCAAGTCAGGCATTGTCAATAACTTTCTCCTGATCGCATCATTTTTCATCCCACAAACAAAGCGGTCTCGCAATGCTCGGTTCTGAAAGTCTCCGAAATTACAGTGAACAGATAGATTTTTTAATGCTACAATGTACTCACTGATATTTTCTTCGGCCTTCTGATTTTGTATTCCGAAACGATAACTTTCAGCAATTTCTAACGGAACGGGGCTGTAATGTTGTTCTAGCTTAGTTAGAATCTGTTTCAGTGTTGTATCCTTTGGCTTGTCAGGCACAAGCAAATTTATCAGTGTTTCATACAACTCGGGCCCGACTTCAGTTAAGAATATAGCTCTTTTTCGTTCCAACACCGCCCGGTTATAGTCTTCATTACCGGGAATTGCGATGATATTTTTTGCAGTGAAAAACATTTCTATCTGATCCACATATGCTCTGAAACTTTCATGGTTGCATTGAAATTCCCCCGCATGCCCTATCACTCCCATAGGGGCAGCCATTTTAACTCTAGCAGTTTAACCATGTGTGCTCGTAATTTACCTCAGATTTGCAGCTGTTTCCAAAAACAGAGAAGCTCTCAAAGTCTCTCTGTCAGCTGGCTGAATTCTTCACCAACAAAAATTTCAGCTTTGTATTATCTGATTAGAACCCGTTCCCGTTGCTAATGTCATATCTTTAGAGAGCAACACATCACACAGCCTGTAAAATGGCTGCGGGTTCCGGTAATCTTTGACCTGCTGGTCAGGTAACCTGCTCTTTATTAACAGCACTAGCAACACAGGCATCCACAGTGTGCAGCTACAGACATTATAATAGACATTGGTCTTTATTCGTCTCACAATTCCTATATTCCTATATTAATAATCTAGAACACAACAACGCATATACTGGCACTGCATGTTGGAGCACTAACACACTGCACTCTGATGCCACACGAGAGAACTTCCATTGGTAAAGATCCTACATGTGTGTGACTTTTTTTTAAATAACTATTCTGATGTTCCAATCCACTCCATTGTGACTGAATACTGTCTTCCACACCTATAACACAACAAGTGGATTAACCACCGGAATTGCAATGGTCAACATTCTCTACATAGTTTTATGTTTTCTTTCTTCTAACTTAATTGTGTGATAGCATAGATATTTCTCAAACCCTTTGAATGCAAAGTTGCACAGAAGTTGACAACACTCGCCTCCCTGAGTATGTGCAAGGTTGAAGACACTCTCCAGGAGTTGACGCATAATTGGTCACAGGACTTTGGCTGAAATCAGGACTGCAGTGATAATTAGCACATGCAGGCTGCTCCAAGTTACTGTCTGCAGAGATCTTGAAGTACTTGTTGGCTGATGTTAGCCTAAATATGGGGAGAGGGCACACATGTAGAAGGCCCATTGATACCTTCAGGCGGTTTTACCTCGCCAGCAAATAAAACAGCAACAAACAGCGGCACAAGCCAATGTGCTCCTCTCCACTGACATCTAACAACTTGGGCTCATAGACCGGAAACAACTCCCAGCCTTGTACTATGTATCCTAATACCATAGTGACTCATTGCTATATTAGTAACATGCACACTTTGGAAGCAATGCTACGTTTACATACATACATAGGATTATATAGGATTACATAGGATATACGGCATAGAAACAGGCCATTCAGCCCAAGCAGTCCATGTCGGCGTTTATGCTCCACTCGAGCCTCCTCCTGTCTTTCCTCAACTAAATCTATCACCATAACCCTCTATTCCCTTCTCCCTCACATGCTTGTCTAGCCTCCCCTTAAATACATCTATACTATTTGCTTTAACCACTCCCTGTGGTGACGAGTTTTAAGATGGGGAACAAAAGTAGAGAACCATATTTTCTTGAATTAAATACAATTTCAATTGTACTTGGTAAGAAATATGTCGCAGGTGTGGTTCTACTGTATCTTCGTGACATATGAATCAGGTTATTTTGGACATTACGCCACAGAACTTGCTCAGTCTAAGGCCAAGGCCAAGTGCAGTGGCCTTTTCCAGGGCAGAAGTTTGTAATCCATGGTTGCTAAAGGCTTTTTTCAGACCGGATGAAGGCCCATGGTTTAATGCTTATCATGGATGGCCAGGTCCTCTCATCACCAATCTGGAGATGTCCCCCCCACCCCCCCTCCCCCCGCCCAAGGGATTTGCGGCTACAGAAATGGGATATATAGACAATCCATACATTCTGATGGAGCTTAAATCCTTCATTGAGCAGTTCAGTGTATTGCATTAGGATGCTCTATGTATCACCCAGTTGACTTGAGGTCATTTTCTCAACATCATAGTGCAAACTTTTCTTCACCGCGAACTGCAGAATGTCTGAGTGAAAGGCTTGGAATAGACCATGAGCATTCAGACCAGCCTAGGTGGTGGTGCTTGTGAAATCAGACTGGCCTTTTCACTAACCGAACTACAGACTAACTGGAGC
The DNA here is from genome assembly GCF_044704955.1 of Pristiophorus japonicus. Taxonomy (NCBI): domain Eukaryota; kingdom Metazoa; phylum Chordata; class Chondrichthyes; family Pristiophoridae; genus Pristiophorus; species Pristiophorus japonicus. Next base: position 84,764,694 of record NC_091992.1, read on the forward strand.
TCAGCACCAACATTCCCCTCCTTTTGAAACAATTAGTTCCTTATTTCTTTTAGGGAGATTGATTGTCCAGGAGGAGCATTTAGTCCAAAAGTAAATATATTTGTATTGGTCAACAACAACAACTTACATTTATACAGCATACAGCACTTAACGAGCGATATCAACAAAATGTTCTTTTGACACCGAGCCACAGAAGGAGGTATCAGGACAGGTGACCCAAAGCTTGATTAAAGAGGTAGGTTTTAAGGAGCACCTTAAAAGAGAGAGAGAGAGAGAGAGAGGCGGAGAGGTATAGGGAGGGAATTCCAGAGCTTGGGGCCCCTAGGCAGCTGAAGGCACAGCCGCCAATGGTGGAGCGATTAAAATCGGGAGTTGCGCAAGAGGCCAGAATTAGCAGAGTGCAGAGATCTCGGGGGTTTGTAAGTCTGGAGGAGGTTGCAGAGATAGGGAGGGGTGAGGCCATGGATGGATTCATCCTGTCTCCTCCCCTTTCGGTTTTGAGTAAGAGTTTGGAGATTAGTGGGAATAGCAGGGCAGGTTTCTTGGAGCTTCTCACACTGAGTATGGGACAGCACATTGGGCAACAGGATTTAAAAGAACAGCAATATGGTACGTGTGCCAGCACATGATGCGAATACAGGAACGCCTTGGACTTGATGCAAGCTTAAATTGACATTTCCATGATGGCCACCATTGCAACAGGTGCCAACCAGTGGCTCAGTGGGTAGCGCACTTGCCTCTGAGTAAGAAGGTTGTGGGTTCAAGTCCCATCCCAGGGACTTCAACACTAAATCCAGGCTGACACTCCAGTGCAATGCTGAGGGAGTGCTACATTGTTAAGGTGCTATCTTTTGGATAAAGTGTTAAACCGAGGACCCGTTTGCCCCCTCTGGTGGACATAAAGGATCCCGTGGCACTATTTTGAAGAAGAGCAGGAGCGGGGGGTTCACCCCAGTGTCTTGGCAAATATTTATCCCTCAATCAACATTACGAAAAGCAGAATATCTGGATATTCTCTCATTGCTGTTTGTGGGAGTTTGCTGTGCTCAAATTGGCTGCTGCATTTCCCACATTACAACAGTGACTACACTTTCAAAATGTACTTCATTGGCTGTAAAGCCCTTTGGGATGTCTGAGGTATAAAGTGGCTACATAAATGTAAGTATTTTTTTCTTTTACCACAGGCTAATCTGTAAACATAAGAACATAAGAAATAGGAACAGGAGAAGCAAACATGATAAAAAAAAGATTTCGCTCCTCAGGGAAAAATTTAATTTCTTTAGTTTCATTGTATAAAATCTCAAATGGGAAAAATGCATCTATGCTTCTTTCCCATGGTATGCATATACAAAGAAGGCTTTGCAAGCAGGATACTCGAGCAGCGTCCCATTTCTTATATTTCGCTGTAAAAACTGACAAAACCTGAAATAAAAACAATTTTGTTAAAACATTTTTTTTTTAAAAAGCTCGTTAATGAAGTTAACCTTTTTGAGTCCAAGCTCACAGGCTAACCTGCTTGGCTGATGTGCGGTCAGATCTGAGTTGTAGGTGCTTCAATGGTGCCATCTGCTGGAACCTCTTTGAATTACAACCTTTCACCACCACATTGCATTCCGTGTCACATCCGAATTAGGTCAAGAATGGCCAGTGAGGGTAAAAAATGGGTGTTCAAGGAGAGGTAAATAATCGAAAGAGACAGAAAAGTCAAAAGAGAGACAGGGTGAGAAAAAGAAAGATGCCAATATTGATACTTCCAGCTAAAAGAAGTATGGGACATGACACCATGTCCCGAAAGGAGCAGTAAATATGTGGTGAAACTTATATTCAGGACTGCGCATGTTGAGGATACACACTAACTCAGTCTGGCTGGGCTGAATGGCCTGTTTCTGTGTTGTAGGCTAGAAAACGATGGAGACTGGTCAGAAGAGTGATGCTGAGTGAGGGTGAGAGAAGGTGTAATGAGCAGAGTGAGTCCGGATCGCAGCTTTGGAACCAGCACGGTGTAATGTATTTGCTTCATGGGTTCTTTACTTAAGAATTTATAGCAACACATTGCTATTAAGAACTAGTTGGTTTATTAGCAAAGGTTTAACAATCACACTATACATTACCAGCTCATCCACCTGGCTCACAGCCACCTGCCTCATCGTGGATCCCCCGAACCCAACTGGCTGGGGTTTTATTGAGTCTTGTGAACATCACGTGACTGTCTAAGCCTCTCAGCTCGACAGCTCGACAAACCTGTGAGCATACTCACAGGTGCTTACATTACATACGGTATCTAACTTGCATCAATGATTCAGAAACTCAATACAAAGTGGTTATATTTGCAGATGATTTCAAACAAACAAATGCAGTGGGATCGAGGGAGGCAGCCAAGAAATTACAGAATGAGATCAAACAAAGTATGTCTGCCGGCAGAACTTAAGAACATAGGAAGGAACATTGGACAATAGGAACAGGAGAAGGCCATTCTGTCCCTTATGTCTGTTCAGCCATTCAGTTAGATCATGGCTAATCTGTATCATAACTCCATCTACCCGCCGTGGTTCCATAACCCTTAATACCCTTCCAGTACCCTTTGTGTGAAGCAATGCTTCCTGACATCACCCCTGAATAGCCTTGCTAAAGTTTTAAGTTCATGCCCCCTTGTTCTGGACTACCAGAGGAAATAGTGTCTCTCTAACCTGTCAAATCCTTTAATTGTTTTAAAATCCCCAATTAGATCACCCCTTAATCTTCAGTATTCAAGGGCACACAAGTCAAGGCTATGCAAGCTGTCCTCATAATTTAACCCTTTTAGCCCCTGTATCATTCTGGTGAATCTGCACTGCACCCCCTCCAAGGCCAGTATATCCTTCTGGAGGTACGGGGCCCAGAACTGAACACAGCTCTAACCAGAGCTTTATATAACTGTAATATAACTTCCACCCATTTTATTCCAGCCCCCTTGAGATTAAGGCCAACATTCTGTTAGACTTTGAAATTATTTTTTGTACCTGTCCATTAGCTTTTAGTGATTTCTGCACTTGTACCTCTGCTCATCCACGATTCCTAGCTTCTCACCATTTAGAAAATATTCTGATCATTCTTTCTTAGGTCCAAGGTGGATGAGCTCACATTTCCCCACATTGAACACCATCAGCCACAGTTTTGCCTGAACAACAGTAGATGAAATATAAGGCAAACAAATTGCACAAAGGAAGGAAAAATGTGTGACAAACATACTCCCTGAATGGTGTTGAAATATCTAAGGATAAAGTAGAAAGACCTAGGAGTCTTGTTAGAATCAACCATGCCTCTAGCCAAGCTGTTGCAGTACAACTATAACACTGGCATCTATCCAACAATGTGGAAAACTGCCCAGGTATGCCCTGTTCACAAAAAACAGGACAAATTCAATCCAACCAATTACCTCCCCATCAGTCTACTCTCAATCATCAGCAAAGTGATGGAAGGATTCGTGCACAGTGCTACCAAGCAGCACTTACTCACCAATAACCTTCTCACCGATGCCCAGCTTGGGCTCTGCCAGAACCATTTGGCTCCAGACCTCATTACAGCCTTCATCCAAACAAGGACAAAAGAGATGAATTCCAGAGGTGAGGTGAGAGTGACTGCCCTCAACATCAAGGCAGCATTTGACTGAGTGTGGCATTAAGGAGCCCGAGTAAAATTCAATGGGAATCAGGGGGAAAACTCTCCACTGGCTGGAGTCATATCTAGCACAAAGGAAAATGGTTGTGGTTGTTGGAGGTCAATCATCTCAGCCCCAGGACATCGTTGTAGGAGTTCCTCAGGGAAGTGTCCTAGGCCCAACTATCTTCAGCTGCTTCATCAATGGCCTTCTCTCCATCATAAGGTCAGAAGTGGGGATGTTCGCTGATGATTGCACAGTGTTCAGTTCCATTTGCAACTCCTCAGATAATGAAGCAGTCTGTGTCCACATGGACGACATTCAGGCTTGGGCTGATAAATGGCAAATAACATTCGCATCACACAAGTGCCAGGCAATGACCATCTCCAACAAGCGACAGTCTAACCACTGCCCCTTGAGAGTCAACGGCATTACCATCGCCGAATCCCCCACCATCAACATCCTGTGGCTCACCATTGACCAGAAACTTATCCGGACCAGCCACATAAATACCGTGGCTGTAAGAGCGGGTCAGAGGCTGGGTGTTCTGCGGCGAGTGTCTCACCTCCTGACTCCCCAAAGCCTTTCCACCATCTACAAGGCATAAGTCAGGAGTGTGATGGAATACTCTTCACTTGCCTGGATGAGCGCAGCTCCAACAACACTCAAAAAACTCGACAGAATCCAGGAAAAATCCATCTGCTTAATTGGCATCCCATCCACCACCTTAAACATTCACTCCCTCCACCATCGATGTACCGTGGCTGCAGTGTGTACCATCTACAAGATGCATTACAGCAACTCTCTAAGGCTTCTTCAACAGTACCTCCCAAACCCGTGACCTCTACCACCTAGAAGGACAAAGGCAGCAGGCGCATGGAAACACCACCACTTCCAAGTTCCCTTCCAAGTCACACACCATCCTGACTTGGAACTATGTTGCCGTTCCTTCATCGTTGCTGGGTCAAAAATCCTGGAACTCCCTCCATAACAGCATTGTGGACGTATCTTCACCACACGAACTGCAGAGATTCTAGAAGGTGGCTCACCACCATCTTCTCCAGGGCAACTAGAAATGGACAATAAATGTTGGCCTTGAATGAATAAAAAAAAGAATTGGTAGAATCAATGCTTAACATATGCTATCAAATGACAAAGGACCATAGAATCAGAGAATGGTTACAGCACAGAAGGAGGCCATTCGACCCGTGCCGGCTCTCTGCAAGAGCACATTAGCAGTCCCACTTCCCTGCCCTTTCCCCACAGCCCTGCAAATTTGTTTCCTTCAGGTACTTATCCAATTCCCTTTTGAAAGCCGCAATTGAGTCTGCCTCCACCACCCTTTCAGGAAGTGCATTCCAGATCCTAACCACTTGCTGCATAGAGAAGATTTTCCTCATGTCACCTTTGGTTCGTCTGGCAACCACCTTAAACCTATGACCTCTGGTTCTCGACCCTACTCCCAACGGGAGCAGTTTCTCTCTATCTACTCTGTCTAGACCCCTCATGATTCGAGGTGTAACAGATTCTTAAGGAAGTGCAGGGGCACTTCCCCCTCCTTCTTTCACTGCCCCCTTGCACTTCCTTAAGAATCTGTTACACCTCGAACCTTTCCAGTTTCGACGAAGGGTCACCGACCCGAAACGTTAACTCTGTTTCCCTCCACAGATGCTGCCTGACCTGCTGAGATTTCCAGCACTTTCTGTCTTTTAGGCCAGTCTCCAGCATGTTTCCAGTACTCATGGATCCACAGTGCAAAACCTGCCCATGATTCGGCATAAATGGATGACAAATCAGCAGCTTCAATGGGAAGAGCCACAAGCTTGTGCGAGGCACAGTATAAGGAGCAGGCTCACCATGCTCGATCTCCCCTCTATGGCCCAATTTGTAAATGATGGCCCACTGCAGAAGTAAACCAGACAGATGTGGACGGTGTTGGAATTGACCCCTGGTTTATACTGTGTTTGCTCATCTTAGTCGTGGTGGTGCTACAATTGATCTAATGCCCCTGAGATAGAGATATGTCAAAGTAATGGTGAGTCCAACTCCTATTGGCTAATCAGTGGCCATTAATGGACAGTGTATATTTGTATATATGACTGTTGGGCAGAGGCTGTGCCCACACGTGACATTCAGCTTGAGCCCACAGATGAAGAATGGCCACCATTGTCCAGGTGATGGAGAGCAGCTTGCCTCTGTGGAACCTCAGCCCAACATGTCAGCACTGTTAGGCAAAGAGGAGACCAAACAAGAGGAAAATAGTAGCACGTTGATTAAATGTGGGCTAGCAGTGTATTGCTATGGGACCAGAAGAGCCGAGGGCCCAGGGGCAGCACGGGCCAGTCCACACTGCGATGTGTGTGTGCACTAGGGTCGTGCAGCAGAGCAGGTCTCCAGTCGTCCTGGTTAACCCTTGCCACTGGACCAAGACCCAGCTCTGTCAAGCCCGTGCGGTGACTGATATGCAACGGCCACCACACGTTAAAAAAATCCATGCACAGGCATCTTCCACCCCTTCAGCTGGAGTTCAGGACTGGAATATCCGGTCCTTCATTGAAACATCTGTGAACTCATCCCTTTTTGGTGTGGAAGCAAGTCATCCTCGATTCCGAGGGACCGTCTATGATGATGATGATGATGCTATGGTTGCGTCAGATCATCAGCCCTGGAACTGTCCCACACTATAGGTGCCCTATGAGTTCTACACAGTGGATAGAAATTGGGAAATAGTCACATATCCAGGGCATCCATTCTTTATCCTATTGAGCGCTGAAATAGTCTTCAGAAATGATGTCTTCTCCGAAGGGATTTGAACAAAGAGCTAATGGATCGCTAATTGCGAAATCAATACCCATTACACTGCTGCCATTCTTGTTCTTTATAGATTGTTAAGGCCAATTCATCAAAGAGTCAATTAGTTAATACATATAAAGCCCCAAATAAAAATATAATGGATTCCTGTTATTACCACATTCATTTCTGGCTGATGATGAAGTTGATCTCTGTGGCAGCGACAGTTGATGGGAATGATGGTGACACAACATCACTTCACTGCCCTGATGCTTTCCTCAGACAAGATAGAGTGTATTGTGATATAAAATTTAATAAAACCGGTTTTGCAGTCACATTTGCAGGCACTTTGTAAAGACTTTGTAGAGAGGAGACGATTCTCTTCACTGGAGTAAGCTGACAATATATAAAGAAGCAAAAAGAATTGATTAGCAATTTGAGCTTGTAAATGCTTTGTCTATTTCATGTGTATCAACTTGAAGCACTGAGTCCTGGCTTTACTTTAATTTAGGGAGCTGCTAAGGCAGGAAATCTAGATTGAGTCAAACTACACTGGTGTAAAATAAGAGTTGGATTCTTAGAAGGAGTGCTGGGTGCACATGTACTGTTTTCGATAGACAATGTACAGGGTGGAAATATAATAATGTTGCACCAAACCAATTCGCCCTATTAAGTGGATGATTCCCCTCCACCTTGGTTGACAGGGCCCTTGACCGTGTACGTTCCATTTCTCGCACCTCTGCTCTCACCCCTTCCCCTCCCTCCCAGAACCAAGGCAGGGTTCCCCTTGCCCTCACCTTCACCCCACCAGCCTCCACGTTCAATGGATCATCCTCTGCCATTTCCGACACTTCCAACATGATCTCACCGCCAATCACATCTTTCCCTCCCTTCCCCTCAGCATTCCGAAGGGACCGCTCCCTCCGTGACACCCTGGTCCACTCCTCAATCACTCCCAGCAACCCCTCCCCTTCCCATGTCACCTTCCCGTGCAAGCACAAGAGATGCAACACCTGCCCTTTTACCTCCTCTCTTCCCACCATTCAGGGCCCCAAACACTCTTTCCAGGTGAAACAGCGATTTACGTGTACTTCGTGGGCCGCCCTGACCTGTGTGAGAACACCACCGCAGGTCGGGGCTATAAATAAAGCTGGAGTGCGGGGCCCTGGAACATCGTGGTCTGCCACAACCTGTGTGAGAACACCACCGCAGGTCGGGGCTATAAATAGAGCTGGAATGCAGGGCCCTGGAACATCGTGGGCGAAGGTGCGGCAAATGAGAGTATGGGACCCAGAAGAGGCGAGGGCCCAGGGGCAGCACGGGCCAGCCCACACTGCGATATGTGTGCGCACTAGGCCCGTGCAGCAGCGCAGGTCTCCAGTCATCCTGGTTCAACCCTTGCCACTGGATAAAGGCCTAGCTCTGTCGAGCCCATGTGGTGGCTGATGTGCAACGGTCACCACATGTTAAAAAAATCCATGCACAGGCATCTTCCACCCCCTCAACTGGAGTTCAGGTCTGGAACATCGGGTCTATCATTGAAACATCTGTGAACTCTTATGGAAGCAAGTCATCCTCGTTCGAGGGACCGCCTATAATGATGATGATGATGTACTACTTTCAATTTAGTATACTGTATTCACTGCTGACGATGTAGTCTCCTCTACATTGGGGAGACCAAACTCAGATTGGGTGATTGTGGAACACCTCCGTGCAGTCCACAAGGGTGACCCTGAGCTTCCGGTCGCCTGTCATTTTTATTCTCCACATCACTCCCACTCTGATCTCTTTGTGTCCTCGTCTTCCTACACTGTTCTGATGAAGCTTAGCAGAACCTCAAGGAAGAGCAAGTCATTTTTCTATTAGGCACTTTGTAACCATACAGACTCAACAATAAATTCAACAATTTCAGATCATAACTACTGCCTCCATATTTTCGGATGGCAGCGATTGCTGATGATTCTGCTGTGTCCATTTACATCTCCTCGACATCCATCTTTTGCTCCTTTACTTGTCCTATTACCTCCGTTTGTCTCCTTTTGTCTCGCACCATCATCCCTTTTGTCATTTAATCTCACCTGCCTTCCACTCTATCACAGACCTTCCCTTTTGTTCTTTCCTCCCCGCTGCCCCAACACTTGCTTAAAACCTGTTGCATCTCTAACTTTTTCCTGTTCTGGCGAAAGGTCATCGACCTGAAAGGTTAACTCTGTTTCTCTCCAGATGCTGCCTGGCCTGCTGAATATTTCCAGCATTTTCTGTTTTTATTTCACCCTATTAAGTGTGATTGATTCTGGCTAATTCACATCTGTATTTGCATTGCATTTGTGCAAATGCTCAGTGCGTTCATTCCTAATATAATCATGGTCCCTCGCTGCTCCTGTAGATTGAATGCTCTGACAAGTAAATCAAAAATGGTGCCATCCAATACAACATCACTTCTTCTGCAGCTGGCTTTGGATTGCACTCTTTTAGGAGCAATCTTTGGGTCAGACCTTGAAAAGAGGTGTAGCATCCCACTGGCGGTCTCGACTCAGAATTGATAAACTCTCTTTATTTTTAACCATAATGTTGATCAATTGAATCTGTAATACATTATCAATAGGTGGGGTGAGGGTGATGGGCGGCTGGGAGTGGCAGGAGAAGGGGCCTATGTATTAAGAACATAAGAACATAAGAAATAGGAGCAGGAGTCGACCATTTTGCCCCTCGAGCCTGCTCCACCATTCAACAAGATCACAGCTCATCTGATCTTGGCCTCAACTCCACTTCCCTGCCCGCTCCCCATAATCCTTGACTCCGTATTGCATGCGTCTCATAGCACTGAAGTAATGGCGGTAATTATACAACAATGGACAACTGTCTTCACCTCACTGCGGGCAACTGGATCTGTTGAAGGATAAGATCACTGGCTGAGCCCTTCCATTGTCTTGCAAAGCTCCATTCTGCAGCACAGTGGAGATCGAGTCCATTATCACTATACAATCATATCACTATTGTGTTAGGTGATTGAGTCTGAGTGAGATCGAATGGTGAGCTTCAGTAGATAATGCAGAGTATTGACTGCTTCAACTGGCTGCAGGTAAAGGTCTTGCTGTGAGCTAAGTGGAAACATGCTGGTTTGCAAAGTGGTTTATGTATTCTTGAACGCTAATATGCATTTATTCGAGGTTGTGGTGCGCTGGTGAGGGGCGGAGGAGTATGAAGAGGAAAGTACTTTATCTGAAAACATCAAACATCGTGTGAAAGTTCCTGCTCTGACTTTTTGAGTGCAGAGATGAAGGTCGGGTTGTATGATGAGTCCCCAAGCTGTTCCGGACTGGGAGCCAACAGCGAATCAGAGTATGGCTTTTCTGTCAGGAATGTTTGATCACTGAATTGTCACAGAACTCTTTTTGTGAAAAAAATTAAAACATTAAATCATTAAATCGTGTCACCCCCGATCTGGGGGGCACACCAAACATTTCCAAGGCCCTTTTTTTTGTGTTTTTTTTTGTGTTTTTTTTTTTTTTAATTTTTTGGCCACTAAAATCATTTTTTTTTTCGCCAAGTGCCCCCTATAAAAGGGGAGGGGGACACTAAAAAACACCGGCAACTAAAACAAATGAAACCTTAAAACATAAAATCAAATTAAAATTTGGTTGCCGGGGGTGACGATGCACTCCAGTCCCTCCGGTGCCCATCTCTCGCGGAAGGCCGCGAGCGTATCGGTGGACACCGCGTGCTCCATCTCCAAGGACACCCTGGCGCGGATGTACGCGCAGAAGAGAGGCAGGCAGTCAGGTTGAACGACCCCCTCGACCGCCCGCTGCCTGGACCGGCTGATGGCACCCTTGGCCGTGCCCAGGAGCAGTCCTACGAGGAGGCCCTCGGACCTACCCACTCCCCTCCGCACAGGGTGCCCAAAGATCAGGAGTGTGGGACTGAAGTGCAGCCAGAATTTCAGGGGCAGCCCCTTTAAATAATAAAACAGGGGCTGCAACCTCGTGCATTCAGTAAAAACATGGAACACGGACTCTTCCAGACCGCAGAAATTGCAGGCGGCCTGGGAGCCCGTGAACCGGCTTAAAAATTTATTGCACGGGACTGCTCCTTGCACCACCCTCCAGGCCAAGTCCCTGAATTGTCACAGAGGTCTGTCACAGTGCGAAAGATTGCATCCAATTATATTTTGGTTTTCAGCCGCCGAATCTCTAAATTGCCAGAGTCTCTTGCAAGACTGGAATTTGAACATGAAGCTATGTTTCCTCACAGATAAAATCCCTTTCATCAGGCCTTAATATTAGAACCCTGACAATGGGCGGGAGGCAGTTGGGGACTAAACTGTAAAAAACGGGGAGCGGCTCCTTAACCTGCTGCGTACACAGCTGTTGCCGTTGATACAGCAGCGGATTTTGAGCCTGGCACTTGTATATTCATTGTATATTTTAATCAGGCTCTCAGAGTGCAATTGGGAGAATGATTTAAATTTAACAGTTGTGGGCCAGGTTTCCCAGGGCTTTTACCAGGAGTAATAAGTTCACAGGCGTTTGCAGGCAAATAGCCCAACTCTCCACCCATGGAGGCCCTTTTCCTGGGGAAGAGGACCTCCCTGTGTGCTCTGACTCCCTTCATAAGGGAGTCATCGGAGGACCTGGGTGTAGCTCTCTGCCTCTGCAGTCATTGTCAGTGTTAGCGACACTCCAATGCTGCAGTGCACTGACAGCACTATATTAGATTCAGCTTCAAATCTAATGTGGCCGTGGTTCCTTGAAAGATCCCAGCTGAAAGCGCGTTATGAATGACATCACCAGGCCCGCTCTATTTCATTGGACCGGGTAATGCACTAGGCGGGCTCAATTGGCCCCATTAAGGTAAGTTCATTTTCTACAGCGGAATGGAGCCAGCAGCGTGGTTGTGCAGACACTGCCCACACTGGACCTGCTCAGGTAGGCAAAATCCCGGCCTTTGCTTATTTCTGTCATTTATATAATGCAATGCTGAGTATGTTACTGAAGTATAAATCAATTTCTAGTGTAAGCCAATCAATAAATTGGCGAAGGCCATTCAGGGGTGATGTCAGGAAGTATCTCTTCACACAAAGGGTTGTGGAAATCTGGAACTCTCTCCCCCAGAGTGACTATTTGCACTAGTTTTCTGCGTGTCCTTCTGTGCATGCACCCATTGGACTCCACCCCCTTTTGGAGCATGGGCCCTCGATTCAGTTGCGCATGCGCAGTGCGACGTACGAGGAAGCCGGAAGTGGGAGCCACAAGCCAAGTCGAGCTGGAGCTGGATTTGCTTCCATCTTTTGCATAATTTGGAACATTTTTGCGGACTTTGTTGGGAGAGAAAACTTTGGAGGTAGTGTGAGAGAGAAAGAGAGAGAGAGAGAGAGAGACGGGGAGAGAGAGAAAGACGAGGGGAGGAAAAAGAGAGAGAGAGAGAGAGAGAGAGAGATGAGGTGAGGCAAGAGAGAGAGAGAGAGAGAGAGAGAGGAGAGGGAAAGAAAGGGAGAGAGAGAGAGGGGGGGGAAAGAGAGAGACAGGGGGGAGAGAGAGGGGATGCGGGAGAGGAGATTGGAGGGAACTCGGGGAAGACTGATCACGTTCTTCCACACCCGATTTCTCGGAAAGCTCGATGCATGTGTTACAAGGGATATCATTGGAGTGAATGAAATCCAGAAGTCACAACACTGTCACTATTCACTTCATATCCAAATAACCTGTTAACAATCTGTGACCGGCACACAATGTCCCATCTATGGCAGGGCGGGGTAAGGTCAGGAACTTGGGCTGAGGATGTCAGGAACTTTGGCTGGGGGGTGGGGGACATGAACTTGGGCTGGGGAGGCATGAACTTGAGCTGGGGGGGGTGGGCAGGTCAGGAACCTGGGCTGGGATGGGGTCAGGAACTTGGGCTGGGTTGGGGAGCTCTATCCTCTCTGGGGTCTGAAGTCAGAATGGCTCAAATTACACTTTGCAAAGTCACTCAGAATTTGGGCCGGGTGGTTCCAATTACACATTCCAGGGAAACTTCTGGGTGTGGCTTATCCTCCAAGGGGACCAATCAGCAATCAGGTCATGTGTTAATGGAGAGCCAATCAGAGCATTTTTCTAATGTAAATAGCTCTGCCTAGATTTTTGTTGGGCAAGGGTATTAAGGGCTACAGGACCAAGGCGGGTAGATGGAGTTAAGCTACAGATCAGCCATAATCTAATTGAATGGCAAATAGGCTCGATGAGCTGAATTGCCTACTGCTATTCATATGTTCCTAGAAGTAATACCATAGTTAGTTGTATTAATGAAACAATCAATGAAAGTTTACCCTGCGTAGGCTGTGCCTCAAGCTCTAGAGAGATGTGCGCGTTCCAGTGACTAGGCAATGAAAGCAGATAGAATGTAAGTTAGGTTCATGGTGTCAAAGATGGACTTAGATTGGGTAGAATGACATAATATAGATGGGTAGAGAAAGCTGAGGGGGAAAGAACATACATGTGGGCATGCGAACAATAGACCAGATTAAATATATGAGGCTGTGATTAAAGAGTCAGGATAAGTAAGGTGAGAAGAGAGTGTGGGAAAAAAGTAAAAGTCGCCTTATCCCATAAACAAGAAGTAACGGAGTAAAATGGGGAAGAGATCACAGGAAGCCATAAAGAGGGGCAGGGAACACAGAAAAGAGGACAACAATATAAAAAGTAAATGAAAACTAAGAGAGATTGCTTTAGAGTAGAACTTTGGAAAACCTGTTACTTTCTTTCGTATTCTGTAACCATTAGAGGACAAACGCATTTTCTTCTCAATTCTGTTCATCATCATAAATCTTTTCTTTACTTCTCCTTTCTTCCTTCTACCTTCCTCTGCACAACCTGACTCATCATATCTTGCTTATTCAATGTCATTTCATGTTTTGCGAGCTTGCTGCTGCTTGTCTCCCAAAGTTGTTCAATAGGCTCGATGAGCTGAATTGCCTACTCCTGCTCATATGTTCCTAGAAGTAATACCATAGTTAGTTGTATTAATGAAACTATCTCTACCCATCCATATTATGTAATTCTACCCAATGTAAGTCCATCTTTGACACCATGAACCTAACTTACATTCTATCTGCTTTCCTTGCCTAGTCACTGGAACGCGCACATCTCTCTAGAGCTTGAGCCACAGCCTACACAGGGCTCTTACTGTTGGTCTGTTTGCTCCTTACATAAACTAGAGGTGATCCAAAACTCAGCTGTCTGTGTCCTAACTTGCACCAAGTTCTGCTCACTCATCACCTCTGTGCTTGCCGATCTACATTTGTGATGAATTACAATCCTAGCCCCTTTGGGTCTATCCCAGATCAGGTGTTCACTCTTAACAAGGTTGAGGTAGCCAAATCCTAAAGGTGTTGAATGGGTCTGAGGGTCTGGTCTATCTCTCCCCAAGGGAAAGGAACAACTCGAGAATGTTATGGTCCTCCAGATAGCACTTTTTAGCAAGTTTCAGCCAGATTATAATGTCCCGGATATTGTCAGGGTCCAGGAGTCTCTGCTCAGTACTGTACCCCTTCACCAAAAGACTGTACAGAGATGTGGTTTGTGAGTTAATGATACAGAAGACTATGAGAGACAATTCTAAAATATAGAGGTTTATTGAAGAATTGATTTGCAATTTACAGCTGGTGAGACATTCAATCGCAATGTTAACAGTTGTTAAAAAAGGTAAAAAAATACAATTTTATTTCGAGTAGAGAATCTAACTTTTAAATCTAAACTTTGTTACAGTATTACAGTTTTAAAAATTGTTCAAGCAGGATATCCATCAATGATTAAGGTAGCATTTACCTTAAATCCCCAAGTAGTAGAAGACTATAGAGCTGGCACAATGCCTCTGCCCTGCTCTGGTAGCCAAGAGACGCTTCAGTAAATCTAAGCAAATCTAACAATCTCATCTGAACTCTCAATATTTATATTTTTCCCGGTGTTTTTTTTACCTTAGCTGCAGTGCTTCTTGTCCGGGGTCGGCGAGAGGCGTACCGGTGCAGCTACAGGGAGAAGGCAAAGATACAAAGGTGACGTCACAGCCTAGGGGGTAAGTGATTGGCTGGTGATTGGTGAGTAGTTTTTCTTTTTCTTCTTATATTGGTCAGTAACTTTTAACATTGTTATTACCAGTTTAAGTGTATCTAAGGGTTAAGACATGGCAGGAGAGCTCGGTCGGGTGTTATGCTCCTCCTGTACCATGTGGGAACTCAGGGACGCTTCCGGTGTCCCTGACGACTATGTGTGCGGGAAGTGTATCCGCCTCCAGCTCCTGACGGTCCGCGTTACGGAATTGGAGCTGAGGGTGGATTTACTCTGGAGCATCCACGATGCTGAGAATGACGTGAGTATCACGTGTAGTGAGTTGGTCTTACCGCAGGGAAAGGGTCCACAGCCAGATAGGGAATGGAAGACCAGCAGGAAGAGTAGAGCAAGGAAGGTAGTGCAGGGGTCCCCTGCGGTCATCCCCCTGCAAAACAGATACACCGCTTTGGGTACTGTTGAGGGGAATGACTCATCAGGGGAGGGCAGCAGCAGCCAAGATCATGGCACCGTGGCTGGCTCTGCTGCACAGGAGGGCAAGAAAAAGAGTGGGAGAGCGATAGTGATAGGGGATTCAATTGTGAGGGGAATAGATAGGCGTTTCTGCGGCTGCAACCGAGACTCCAGGATGGTATGTTGCCTCCCTGGTGCAAGGGTCAAGGATGTCTCGGAGCGGGTGCAGGACATTCTGAAATGGGAGGGAGAACAGCCAGTTGTCGTGGTGCACATTGGTACCAACGACATAGGCAAAAAAAGGGATGAGGTCCTACGAAACGAATTTAAGGAGCTAGGAGCTAAATTAAAAAGTAGGACCTCAAAAGTAGTAATCTCGGGATTGCTACCAGTGCCACGTGATAGTCAGAGTAGGAATCGCAGGATAGCGCAGATGAATACGTGGCTTGAGCAGTGGTGCAGCAGGGAGGGATTCAAATTCCTGGGGCATTGGGACCGGTTCTGGGGGAGGTGGGACCAGTACAAACCGGACGGTCTGCACCTGGGCAGGACTGGAACCAATGTCCTAGGGGGAGTGTTTGCTAGTGCTGTTGGGGAGGATTTAAACTAATATGGCAGGGGGATGGGAACCAATGCAGGGAGACAGAGGGAAACAAAAAGGAGCCAAAAGCAAAAGACAGAAAGGAGATGAGGAAAAGTGTAGGGCAGAGAAACCCAAGGCAAAGAACAAAAAGGGCCACTGTACAGCAAAATTCTAAAAGGACAAAGGGTGTTAATAAAACAAGCCTGAAGGCTTTGTGTCTTAATGCAAGGAGTATCCGCAATAAGGTGGATGAATTAATTGTGCAAATAGATGTTAACAAATATGATGTGATTGGGATTACGGAGACGTGGCTCCAGGATGATCAGGGCTGGGAACTCAACATTCAGGGGTATTCAACATTCAGGAAGGATAGAATAAAAGGAAAAGGAGGTGGGGTAGCATTGCTGGTTAAAGAGGAGATTAATGCAATAGTTAGGAAAGACATTAGCTTGGATGATGTGGAATCTATATGGGTAGAGCTGCAGAACACCAAAGGGCAAAAAACGTTAGTAGGAGTTGTGTACAGACCTCCAAACAGTAATAGGGATGTTGGGGAGGGCATCAAACAGGAAATTAGGGGTGCATGCAATAAAGGTGTAGCAGTTATAATGGGTGACTTTAATATGCACATAGATTGGGCTAGCCAAACTGGAAGCAATACGGTGGAGGAGGATTTCCTGGAGTGCATAAGGGATGGTTTTCTAGACCAATATGTTGAGGAACCAACTAGGGGGGAGGCCATCTTAGACTGGGTGTTGTGTAATGAGAGAGGATTAATTAGCAATCTCATTGTGCGAGGCCCCTTGGGGAAGAGTGACCATAATATGGTGGAATTCTGCATTAGGATGGAGAATGAAACAGTAATTTCAGAGACCATGGTCCAGAACTTAAAGAAGGGTAACTTTGAAGGTATGAGGCGTGAATTGGCTAGGATAGATTGGCGAATGATACTTAGGGGGTTGACTGTGGATGGGCAATGGCAGACATTTAGAGACCGCATGGATGAAGTACAACAATTGTACATTCCTGTCTGGCGTAAAAATAAAAAGGGGAAGGTGGCTCAACCGTGGCTATCTAGGGAAATCAGGGATAGTATTAAAGCCAAGGAAGTGGCATACAAATTGGCCAGAAATAGCAGCGAACCTGGGGACTGGGAGAAATTTAGAACTCAGCAGAGGAGGACAAAGGGTTTGATTAGGACAGGGAAAATGGAGTACGAGAAGAAGCTTGCAGGGAACATTAAGGCGGATTGCAAAAGTTTCTATAGGTATGTAAAGAGAAAAAGGTTGGTGAAGACAAACGTAGGTCCCCTGCAGTCAGAATCAGGGGAAGTCATAACGGGGAACAAAGAAATGGCGGATCAATTGAACAAGTACTTTGGTTCGGTATTCACTAAGGAGGATACAAACAACCTTCCGGATATAAAAGGGGTCAGAGGGTCTAGTAAGGAAGAGGAACTGAGGGAAATCTTTATTAGTCGGGAAATTGTGTTGGGGAAATTGATGGGATTGAAGGCAGATAAATCCCCAGGGCCTGATGGCCTGCATCCTAGAGTACTTAAGGAGGTGGCCTTGGAAATAGCGGATGCATTGACAGTCATTTTCCAACATTCCATTGACTCTGGATCAGTTCCTATGGAGTGGAAGGTAGCCAATGTAACCCCACTTTTTAAAAAAGGAGGGAGAGAGAAAACAGGGAATTATAGACCGGTCAGCCTGACCTCAGTAGTGGGTAAAATGATGGAATCAATTATTAAGGATGTCATAGCAGTGCATCTGGAAAATGGTGACATGATAGGTCCAAGTCAGCATGGATTTGTGAAAGGGAAATCATGCTTGACAAATCTTCTGGAATTTTTTGAGGATGTTTCCAGTAAAGTGGACAAAGGAGAACCAGTTGATGTGGTATATTTGGACTTTCAGAAGGCTTTCGACAAGGTCCCACACAAGAGATTAATGTGCAAAGTTAAAGCACATGGGATTGGGGGTAGTGTGCTGACGTGGATTGAGAACTGGTTGTCAGACAGGAAGCAAAGAGTAGGAGTAAACGGGTACTTTTCAGAATGGCAGGCAGTGACTAGTGGAGTGCCGCAAGGTTCTGTGCTGGGGCCCCAGCTGTTTACATTGTACATTAATGATTTAGACGAGGGGATTAAATGCAGTATCTCCAAATTTGCGGATGATACTAAGTTGGGTGGCAGTGTGAGCTGCGAGGAGGATGCTATTAGGCTGCAGAGTGACTTGGATAGGTTAGGTGAGTGGGCAAATGCATGGCAGATGAAGTATAATGTGGATAAATGTGAGGTTATCCACTTTGGTGGTAAAAACAGAGAGACAGACTATTATCTGAATGGTGACAGATTAGGAAAAGGGAAGGTGCAACGAGACCTGGGTGTCATGGTACAATGGTCATTGAAGGTTGGCATGCAGGTACAGCAGGCGGTTAAGAAAGCAAATGGCATGTTGGCCTTCATAGCGAGGGGATTTGAATACAGGGGCAGGGAGGTGTTGCTACAGTTGTACAGGGCCTTGGTGAGGCCACACCTGGAGTATTGTGTACAGTTTTGGTCTCCTAACTTGAGGAAGGACATTCTTGCTATTGAGGGAGTGCAGCGAAGGTTCACCAGACTGATTCCCGGGATGGCGGGACTGACCTATCAAGAAAGATTGGATCAATTGGGCTTGTATTCACTGGAGTTCAGAAGAATGAGAGGGGACCTCATAGAAACGTTTAAAATTCTGACGGGTTTAGACAGGTTAGATGCAGAAAGAATGTTCCCAATGTTGGGGAAGTCCAGAACCAGGGGTCACAGTCTGAGGATAAGGGGTAAGCCATTTAGGACCGAGATGAGGAGAAACTTCTTCACCCAGAGAGTGGTGAACCTGTGGAATTCTCTACCACAGAAAGTAGTTGAGGCCAATTCACTAAATATATTCAAAAGGGAGTTAGATGAAGTCCTTACTACTCGGGGGATCAAGGGTTATGGCGAGAAAGCAGGAAGGGGGTACTGAAGTTTCATGTTCAGCCATGAACTCATTGAATGGCGGTGCAGGCTAGAAGGGCTGAATGGCCTGCTCCTGCACCTATTTTCTATGTTTCTATGTTGACCAAGTTAATCAAAGTCAACTGATTACTGTATCAACATATGTCTATTGTGAGAGGTTATCAAACTATGGTCAAAGATAGGTGCCCTTTGTTTATGCGGTAGACACTCCTGATCAAATTAGTCAATCCAGCTGAGTGCTGTTTCAACATATGTCTCATTGTAAGAAGTTACAAAGTCATTATTCAGGGTTTGTATTTTTTGAGCCTTCAAGGCTAGATTCCTTCACACATTGGCTTCCGGTTAAACAACGCCTCGATTTCAAAATTCTCATCCTTGAGTTCAAATCCCTCCATAGCCTCGCCCCTCCATATTTCTGTAATCTCCTCAAGCCCCACAACCCCCCGAGATGTCTGCACTCCTCTAATTCTGCCCTCTTGAACATCTCTGATTGTAATCGCTCAACCATTGGTGGCCAGTGGATATGGTGTACTTGAACTTCCAGAAGGCATTTGACAAGGTGCCACATAAAAGGTTACTGCACAAACAAAAGTTCACGGGGTTGGGGGTAATATATTAGTATGGATAGAGGATTTGCTAACTAACAGAGAACAGAGAGTCGGGATAAATGATTCATTCTCTGGTTGGCAACCAGTAACTAGTGGGGTGCCGCAGGGATCAGTTCTGGGACCCCAACTATTTACAATCTATATTAATGACTTGGAAGAAGGGTCTGAGTGTAACGTGGCCAAGTTTGCTGATGATACAAAGATGGGAGGAAAAGCAATGTGTGAGCAGGACACAAAAAATCTGCAAAAGGACATAGACAGGATAAGTTTGTGGGCAAAAATTTGGCAGAAGGAGTATAATGCTGGAAAGTGTGAGGTCATGCACTTTGGCAGAAAAAAAATCAAAGAGCAAGTTATTATTTAAATGGAGAAAGATTGCAAAGTGCCGCAGTACAGTAGGACCTGGGGGTACTCGTGCATGAAACATAAAAGGATAGTATGCAGGTACAGCAAGTGATCAGGAAGGCCAATGGCATCTTGGCCTTTATTGCAAAGGGGATGGAGTATAAAAGCAGGGAAGTCTTGCTACAGCTTGCTACAGGGAAGTTATTGGTGAGGCCACACCTGGAATACTGCGTGCAGTTTTGGTTTCCATATTTACGAAAGGAGATATTTGCTTTGGAGGTAGTTCAGAGAAGGTTCACTAGGTTGATTCCGGGGATGAGGGGGTTGACTTATGAGGAATGT
This sequence comes from Pristiophorus japonicus, assembly GCF_044704955.1. Classification (NCBI taxonomy): domain Eukaryota; kingdom Metazoa; phylum Chordata; class Chondrichthyes; family Pristiophoridae; genus Pristiophorus; species Pristiophorus japonicus. The sequence continues at coordinate 84,784,501 of NC_091992.1, forward strand.
TTGAGTAGGTTGGGCCTCTACTGGGTGAAGAAGGCAAATGGTATGTTGGCCTTCATAGCTAGGGGATTTGAGTAAAGGAGCAGGGAGGTCTTACTGCAGTTGTACAGGGCCTTAGTGAGGCCTCACCTGGAATATTGTGTTCAGTTTTGCTCTCCTAATCTGAGGAAGGACGTTCTTACTATTGAGGGATGCAGCGAAGGTTCACCAGACTGATTCCCGGGATGGCAGGACTGACATATGAGGAGAGACTGGATCGACTGGGCCTGTATTCACTGGAGTTTAGAAGGATGAGAGGGGATCTCATAGAAACATACAACATTCTGACGGGACTGGATAGATTAGATGCAGGAAGAATGTTCCCGATGTTGGGGAAGTCCAGAACCAAGGACATAATCTAAGGATAAGTGGTAAGCCATTTAGGACTGAGATGAGGAGAAACTTTTTTACTCAGAGAGTTGTTAACCTGTGGAATTCCCTATCGCAGAGAATTGTTGATGCCAGTTCATTGGATATATTCAAGAGGGAGTTAGATATGGCCCTTACGGCTAAAGGGATCAAGGGGTATGGAGAGAAAGCAGGAAAGGGGTACTGAGATGAATGATCAGCCATGATCTTATTGAATGGTGGTGCAGGCTCGAAGGGCTGAATGGCCTACTCCTGCACCTATTTTCTATGTTTCTACTCATTGGAATTCTGAAGAATGAGAAGTGATCTTATCGAAATGTATAAGATTATGAGGGGGCTTGACAAGGTGGATGCAGAGAGGATATTTCCACTGATGGGGGAAACTAGAACTAGAGGGCATGATCTTAGAATAAGGGGCCACCCATTTAAAACAGAGATAAGGAGAAATTTCTTCTCTCATAGGGTTGTAAATCTGTGGCATTCGCTGCTTGAGAGAGCTGTGGAAGCTGGGACATTGAATAAATTTAAGACAGAAATAGACGGTTTCTTAAACGATAAGGGGATAAGGGGTTATGGGGAGCGGGCGAGGAAGTGGAGCTGAATCTATGATCAGATCAGCCATGATCTTATTGAATGGCAGAGCAGGCTTGAGGGGCCGTATGGCCTACTCCTGTTCCTATTTCTTATGTTATGTTCTTATCTCTGATTATAATCGCTCAAGTATTGATGGCCGTGCCTTCTGTTGCTCGGCTTTAAGCTCTGGAATGTCCTGCCCAAACCTCTCCGCCTCTCTTTCCTCCTTCAAGACGCTCCTTAAAGCCTACCTTCTTTGACCAAGCTTTTGGTCACCTGCGCTAATTTCTCCTTATGTGGCTCGGTGTCAAATTTTTTGTCTCATAATACTCCTGTGAAGCACCTTGGCAGGTTTCACTACGTTAAAGGGCTATATAAATACAAGTTGTTGTTACAGTTTCACTGGAGCAAATGACAGTTTTGTCATGTTAATTCACCATGTTGGAGAGAAAGTAAACATTTCTAAGAATGGATTTCTCTACTTTAGGACAGGGTATTTAACGCTGAACTATTGCTCGTGGTTGTCGTGTAACATTGATCAGCGACACTGCCTCTTTGACATGTGGTGTTGGAGAAATAAACAAAATCTTCTTTAAAATGGACTTGATCCAAGAACCTTTCGATTGACTTATGCACTTAACTCTACGCTGGTGTTCTGGGCTGCCCTGTGAAGTTGATTAACATCGTCTTTTACTTCAGTGTTTGAAAGAATAACTTACATATGGCTGAATTTGAAACATGAAATGTCTTCATCGGAAGACAGAACTCCAACCTCTGAGCTCCTGCTGTTGCCTGGTTGGATTAACAGTACGACATCTAGATCCACACGACTGAGAGAAATCAACCACTGATACTGCTGGACTTGAAACAAGATTTGTTCTCTCTGAAGATTGCAGTGTTAACATGTAGCTGGGATGATGCCTTTGTACTAAAAGGAGTTCATTTAAAGCAGTTTTCCTAACCTGTTATGTCTAGTTAGAGGCTGCGATGACACATTCAAAGGTGTTCAGTTCAGAGGGCAAAGTTCAGACCATGTCTGTATATAAAAGGAATCAGACATTTCACGGACAAAGAATATGTGTACATCTTCACATTTTGGAATTGCTCATTGATGAAATGTGTAACCTTTAAAGTACGAACTTGTATTTATACACAACCTCAGAATGTTCTAAAACACTTTACAGCCAATAAAGTACCTTTTTGAGTGTAGTAACTGTTGTAATGTAGGAAACGCAGCAGCCAATTTGCACAAACAGCAATTTTTAAAATTCACTCACGGATGTGGGCATCACTGGAAATGCCAGCATTAATTGCCCATCCCTAATTGCCCTTGAGAAAGTGAGCTGCTATTTCAGAGGGGAGTTAAGAGTCAACCACATCTCTGTGGGTCTGGAGTCATACATAGGCCAGACCGGGTAAGGAAGGCAAGGACAATAGTGAACCAGATGTGTTTTTATGACAATCCGGTAGTTTCATGGATACCATTACTGATACTAGTTTTTTAATTCCAGATTTATTTAAGTAACTGAATTTAAATTCCCCAGATCATTAGTCCAGGCCTCTGGATTACTAGTCCAGTAACATAACCACTATGCTACCATACCCATGAGACGATGACCGCATAATCTGTTTTTAGTGATGTTGGTTGAGGTATAAATATTCTCCCAGGACACCAAAGGATCAAATAGCGCCATGGGATCTCTTATGTCCACCTGAGAGAACAGATGGGACCTCGGTTTAACATCTCCGCTGAAAGTGCAACATTCCCTCAGTACTGCACTGAAGCCTGAGCCTGGATTATGTGTTCAAATCTCTGGAATGTGGCTTGAACCCATGACCACCTGATTCAGTGGCAAGAGTGCTACCACTGAGCCAAGGCTGGCCAACAGTAAAAAAAAAACTGGCTTCAGGTAGAATACATTCACAACCTGTCAATTAAAGGAGGTGATATTCCTCTTTTCTGTAATTAATTAGTGCACAGGAAGGTCATTAACAGCAATGGAATAAGTGACCAGATTATCTGTTTGTACGTATTGGTTGAGGGATAGATATTGGCCAGTACTTGAACAAATGTTGTAATTTGCTATTCTGAAGGTGGACATGTGATAATCTTCAGATTCTGCGCGAGTCAGGTTGGATATTTTGCATTTCTGAAAGTTGCTCTGATGAAAGGATAACTCCTGGTCCATTGCTGAGCATGACCAGTCATTGGCGGATTCACCTTCCCCAATGAGGATTCATTGAACAATTTATTGAATTGTCTATAAGCAATGGGTGTAGATTGAAGGCCCAGAACCCTAGTGTTGGTTTGACAGGATGGAGAGCTGGGAATAACGGAAATACAGGCAGCAGACAAATATAGCTTGTATCCAAGTTTTCCAGCCATTTTAATACCAATCTCTGTGGGTGCAATCAGTGAGAGGAAAGGAAGCACTTGAACTTATATAGTACCTTTCATGCATGGGCTAGATTTTCCACTTTTGTGCATATCGTCCAAAAATGGGCATTATTTCCGGCATGGCTGGTGAAAATGGGTTTTCAGATCGCCAGCTTCTCGCCCATTCTCAAAGCACCTCATCTCCATTTTTGAAAATGAGCGTTACTGCGAGCGATATGAAATGGGCGGTAGCGTTAAATCTCGCTGACGTTCTGCCGTAAAGTGTCAACGTCTTTTGCAATGGCATGGCAACGCTCGATTCCCACGATTCAGGAGGTCAAGGGTCATCATGACATGCGCAGAAGAGGCGACAGAGAGAGGGGGAGCTCAGAGGGACTGAAGGCATGTCTGGGTGAGGTGTGGCTGCTTTGGGAGGAAGGAGGGAGGCTTTAGAGCTTCACAGCAAGTAGGGAAAGAAAAATTAGCTGTTACCAGCCACATATTTGCCCGAATTTGGCCTATAAGGGAGTGAGAGGAGGAGGCATCACAGTACGCTGTGGAGACTGACGCTGGAGAGAGCAGTGAGGTGGGAGAGGAGCACATTGGAGGGCGCAAAAGAGCCAGGAGGTTCTTGGACAAGGCAAATGCCTCCCTCCTGTAGGAGGTCGAGTTACGCTGGGGTGATTTGACAGTGAGGGCGTGGGACGCCCACCCCAAAGGCCTACCAGAAGATATGGACCGAGATAGCAGAGGTAGTCTCGTCGGCGACCAACAAGGTTCGTGAGGGCAACCAATGCCGCAAACGATGGAACGACCTTGTGGGATCCGCAAAAGTAAGTATTACATTGATTTACATGTAATTATGCATTTACATAATTGATTTGTAACAGTCATGAGTGACTATCAGCAGATGTGAGGTCTTACACTTTTACCAGGAATGTTTTACTCAAAGCCTGCGGTCACAGTGCACGTCTTTAGGTAAAGAAGATAATTTTAATAATAATCATGATTACATCTGTCGGTTATGTGTTGTATCAGTCTCTGTGACAGTACCTAGCAAGGATATCATACAATGAGCTCATGCCATGTCGTCCTGTCACCTTTTACAAAAGAAGCTATCGACGATGAGGTCAATGCAGAGGCGAATGGTTGGGGGGCCATCAGTCACCAGCGGCATCACTGAGCTGGAGGAGCGGGTGCTCGCTCTCGTGGGGAAGCACCCCCAGACAGCCACGGACGCATCTGCAGACCCTGAAGTGATGCCACGTGAGTAAAGCTTGTACCATTGTGTAATGTAAAGTCAATAGATGCCACACCCACTCATATCCAACCAATCATATATGATAGATGATTTCTAAAATTGTCATAGAAATAATGCTGCCCTAATGAAAATCATCGTAATGCAACTGTGTTGATGGTCATGAAATGTGATGATTTTGAGAGCGGTGGTGCTTTTGTCGTGCATATGCTGTGTGTAGCGCTGGACTCGCCTTTTGACCCTAGCACCCCCTTCCCCTCTAATAACCTCATTTGTGTTTTGCAGCTCAGCCAGCAGCGCAGCCCAAGGCAAGACCACAGAGGCCAGAAGGTGGGGGCGCGGGGGACAATCCTACATCTGGTGCTGAGGAGCTCTGATTCTCGCCCGTCAATCCGCTGGGTCTGTTCTCCACGGATGAGAGCGCGGACTTCGAGGAAGCTGCATCGCCACGCTCCAGAAGCCATTCCATCCCAAGGCCATCTAGTGGTCCTCCGGACATTCCTGCCTCCACTCTGGAGGTACCGGCCCCAAGCACCTCGCCACAGGGCACCCCATTTGTTCCCAGGATGGCGCCGACCCCGCGGAGGCCTCGTGGACGCGGCAGGTCTGTTCCACAAGCACCACATAAGAGCAGAGAGATGGTTCAGTTGTCCATGAGGACTGTAGACATTGGTGACCAGCACATCGAAACATTGGGGGGCATATACTGACAGCTGGCCACCATGACTGAGTACATTCCTCAGATGGCGGAGGCCCTGGATGCGATAGCCAGGAACACTGTTGGAACAGGCCTCCCGGTGGTCCCACTCCACCAGTGGCGGCACTCCACCCCTACGTTCCGCACCACCACTGCAAACGACAGATGAGAGCAAGGACCAAGATCCTGCATTTGCTTCAAAGAATGTTGCCCCCTCTGCACCCCCCGCTCCCATACCTGTCCAACCAACACATCTGCCTTCATCCCCCACAAAGAGGCACTGCCTGAGGAGCTCCTCGGCCAGGCGTCGTGGAGTGAGGAGGGGAAGAGATAGAGGTGGGGAGAAGAAAGAGAGTGGGGAAGGAAAGTGAGGTGCATGTCTGCAGGTGATGGCTGTGTTATATCTCCATCTGGGTGTGTGCAATTTGTTGTAATGTATGGGGGCTGGGGACCACACTCCTGCTTTGCCTTTGTATTCTGTGTTGCTGGACATGTTGAACATTTGATTGATGTCAATGATGGAAAAAGTGGGGTGTGGACGGGGGTTGGGTGTTATTGCCTGTGATACTTATGATTTCAGACCAATGTTGGTATAATTTTTTTTTAATTGAACACAACCTTGTTGCGCATTGTCTCAGATAGCTGGACTATTACAGACTGGTGATTCCTTAACATGAAAGGGTTAAATACAACTTAACTTCAATCAACGTAAACTTTAACTGGCACCAAGGTGATGGGCACCATTGATGCCTGAGCTGCACACACACAGCAGTGTGTCAGCGTTGTCACTCACAGCAGCGTTCTTTCAGGTGAATCGTTCAGATATCAGCTCCTCACCTAAGAGTCTTGCAGCCATGTAGCCACCACGGGCCCTTTCCTGTGGTCTGGAGGGGGTCGTGGGCATGGTTGCATAGCCAGCCTGATTGTCTGGCCCTAGATCAGTGTCCAGCCCCTCGTCATCCTCTTCCTCTCTCTCCTGAGGTAGACCATCGGTCCCTTCTGACAATTCTTGGCCCCTCCTGATAGCCAGGTTGTGCAGCATGGAGCACACGCCCACGAATTTACCGACTTGCTCAGGGTTGTATTGTAGTTCCCCTCCTGAGTGGTCAAGACATCTGAAGTGCTGCTTAAGCAGTTATTGTTTTCTGGACCACATTGTGTATGTCTCGGTGGCTCCGGTTGTATCACTTCTCTTTGGTGTAGGTGTCATGCAGGGGGGGTCATCAGCCTGGTGACTAGACCATATCAGTTATCACCAAGCATCCAGCATTGTCCTAGTGGCTGACTCTTAAAGATGTCAGAGATGTGAGCCTCATCAAAGGTGCCCGGACATTTGGCATTCACTGCCAGTATGATCTGGTTGTGGTCAACAACTAGTTGGACCTTCAGGGAGTGAAATCCTTTTCTGTTATGAAAACACTCCGGGTCCTGAGAAGGTGGCCGCATGACGATGTGAGTGCACTGTATTGCTCCCTTTACCCTGGGGAACTTAGCAATGTGGTAGAATACTCCAGCCCTGTCAGTCTGAGCCTCGGTGGTCATGGGGAAGCTGATAAAGTCCATCGTTCTCACGAACAGGGCCTCTGTGACCTTTCTAATGCAGCGATGGGTAGCATGGTGAGACAGAGGGCAAATCTCGACCGTGGAGGCCCGAAAGGAACCAGACGCGTAGAAAGACAGTGCCGCAGTGACCTTGACCTCGACCAACACTGATGTCCTGATGGCAGGCTGCATATGTGGCCTGATGAGCTCATATATTTCATTGATCACAACCTTGTGGAAGCGCAGTCTCCGAAGGCAGGTGCGGTTGGAGACGTCGAGGTGAGACCTCTTTTCCTTGTACATGCGGGGTGTGTACGGTCTGGCCCTCCTCCTCATTCTTGCACGTCTTAAATTGGGGACATAATGATGTGCATCACACAGTGAGCCATCTGCACTCTGTAGCACCTGCGTATTAATCGATGCAGGCTGAGAAATGGCTGGCCCCATTACATTGAAAGTATAATAGCGATTGATCAGAAGCAATGGTTTCCTCACTAAAATACACCTAGACTAAACCCCCAATAGTCCAGAGTCTGAAAATATCTCTGTTGAGATGTTCACTTCACCTGAGAAGAACTCCAGAATCAATGCAAAGTCCCCCGAAATTGAAGCAGCTTTTTGAATGAAGCAACCTGCGATTTAAAAAAATGGCAGCCACACCGCGGGCATTAGTTTAGAACAGTTCCACTTTTTATGGGCGTTTTTTTGGGCGAGCGATATTGTGGGCGATATTTGTGCGAGGTGGTGAAAGTGATGCTGGGCGATCTCCTGGGCGTTAGTTTTGCCAAATGTCCTCTTTACGACAAAAAAAAATAGGCGGTCGGTATTATTGAATCTCGCCGTTAATTCCGTGCGGAAAGTAACATTGGCCGATATTATGGGCGTTGATTTCACTCATTCTGATGATTCCGCCCAAAAAAGCGGGCGGGCGATAATATTTTTTCCTGGCGTTAAGCACATGGGGAAAGTAACGCTCAGTGATAAGTTTCCAAAAAATGCCCGTCAGTTTCCATTATGTGCCAAAATGGGCGAAATATGGGCGTTATACGTCATTTCAGCGGTAAAATGGGCGTTAAGTGGGCATTAAGTAGGCAAAAAAAGTGGAGGTTCTAGCCCCTAGATATCAGGATGTAAAGCCAATGAGATACTTTTGAAGTGCAGTCACTGTTGTGTAGGCAAATGCAGCAGCCAATTTGCGTGTAGAAAGCTCAAAATAATAGGAACCATTTCATGGATGAATGTAGGCCAGGACAATGCGAGAATGCCCTGCTTTTCTCTTCAAAAGGTATCATGAAATATTTAACATCCAGGCAGACAGGGCTTCAGTTTAATGTCTCATCCAACTGCCCACTACTGTTTAATGTGTAAAGCAAAGCAAAGAGAAAGTACGAACTAAATTGCCACAGGCGCAATCGTGTTATTTAAAATCTGCTTTGAGAATAATGGATACCATGGAGGAATTATAGGACTGTTCTGATTGATGCATCATGATGACTTTAGAAACCAGGAGCCCAGAATGAGTGGTTTATAAATGAGATTACAATGTGTTGTCTGATAAATGCCTCAAAGCGCTTCACATATTACAGTTTTAGAATGACTACAGCATGCCTGTGGCCTTGAAATTATTGTTTGCAATATTGGTTTTAAAGGCGGTGCTAACTCATTTATTTGAAATGGGATGGGGAATATTACAGAAGTGTGTCGAGGTTCTGGTCCGTAGACTAATACCAGAAATGATAGCATCTCTCTGCTTTCATTAGTTCTGTAGCTCATGTTCAAATAAGGACACTGCCAGTTGATTCACCGTTGATTTGAGTACATAATTAGTAAAAACATACAGGTTGAACCTCTCTTATCCAGCTCCCTCGGGACCTGGCCTGTGACAGATAAGGGATTTTGCCGGACGAGGGGAGGTCACATTAAATTGGATGGTACAAGTACTAAGCAAGGGGATATAGGGGCTGGCTGGCTTGGGGCTGGGAGTGCTATAGAGAGATCGTGGGGGGTGGGGTGGTTTGCAGGGTCAGGCCAGCGATTGCGGGAGTTGGCAGCGAGGAAGGACTTCATTTGTTCAATATGTTCATGTCGGAGCGATAGGGAATGGTGCCGGACGAGGGGTGGTGCCGGATAAGGGAGTTCTGGATAAGGGATGTTCAATGTGTATCATCATATGCATGTTCTCTCAAATCCCAGAATAAAAGACGCCATGCACCATTCCCGATTGACAATGCATACCGAGCGCCTGTTCTCAGATTAAATGACTAGTCTAGGCTCACGTGCTTTATTATATACATCATGAAGCATTCACATTGCTTTATTTTACAGACAGAGGTTGTTATGGCCAATCCACTTCACGGCAGTGATGTGCTGATGGACTAATGATTATCGTACGGTGAGCTTCTCAATCGATTTTTAACTACCTGAACTAATAATCAGTATATTACTCAACAGTAACAGATGGTTGAGTAAAATAGTAAATTTAATCGAATTGTATTGGGGATTATTTCCAACTCTTGTATAAAGAGCAGATGCCAGTTTCTTAGCTCATTGAAATTAAAGAGCTGAATCTTAAAAAAACATTGAAGTCAAAAAGGCCCTTCAAAATTTGTAATCAAGAGAATAAAACAGAGCAAAACTAATGTTAACATGCGGGATCCCAAGTCATTGATGATGGCTAAATGACCGCAAGTCTTATGGTGGACAAGCAGACTTTGATCTGATTAAAATATTCGCCTCTCACTTTCCACTTTAATTAGTTCTGGGGCCTATGCTCCAGGCCAGATGATTCACTGATTGACTTTAGTACATAGTTAATAAAAATATATCATCTGATACATATTCTCTCAAATCCCAGAATAGAAAACGTCATACTCCATTCCTGTAGATATTGGAACTTCAGTGCTTGTTATCCTCACATTAAACCCTTATTGTGGGAGGAGTGATTTGTCGGGAGCTATAAGGCCTGAAAAGTCTATGTATGAGGGGGAAAAATAACCAAAACGTCTTGCTTTGCACTCTTGAGTTATTGAAACTAAAACAATGCATTGAGCTCACTAAAATAAAAGGAAAGCTATTATCTTACTTAAATATGCTTAATCCTACACATAATAAAATAATGAATTAGTATTTTCAGCAATTGTGTCCCTGGTTATCAAGCTTGCAGGCTTGCTAGTTCTAGAGCAGCTGTCTTCAAGATGGTTCAAGCCAGTTCCGTCTGTTAACTTAATGGAGGCTTCGGCTTATTCTGGTAGCGAGAGCATGGTGGAACAAAGAAATATACTTTTGTAGATGACCTGGGAGAATATGAAGGAAGATGGGAACATAGGAATGGGAAGAGGCCATTCAGCCCCTCGAGCTGTTCTGCCATTCAATTAGATTGTGGCTGACCTGTAACTTAAGTCCATCTATCCGCTTTGGTTCCGTAACCCTTAATACCCTTGCCTAACAAAAATCTCTCAATCTCAGTTTTGAAATTTACAATTGACCCCCGAGACTCAACAGCATTTTTTTTGGGGGGGAATGAGAGTTGCAGAGTTCTATTACCCTTTATGTGAAGAAGTGTTTCCTGACATCACCCCTGAATGGCCTAGTTCTAATTTTAAGATTGGTCTGAACTGCCCCATCAGAGGAAATAGTTTCTCTCTATCTAAGAACATAAGAATTAGGAGCAGGAGTAGGCCATTCAGCCCCTTGAGCCTGCTCTGCCATTCAATAAGATCAATGCTGATCATCGACCTCAACGCCACTTTCCTGCCCTATCCCCATATTCCTTGATTCTCTTAGAGTCCAAACATCTATCGATCTCGGCCTTGAATATACTCAAAAGCTAAGCATCCACAGCATTTTGGGGCAGAGAATTCCAAAGATTCACAACCCGCTGAGTAAAGAATTCCTCCTCATCTCAGTCTTAAAAGGCTAGCCCGATATCTTGAGACGATGACCTCTAGTTCTAGATTATCCAGCCAGGGGAAACAATCTTTCAGCATCTACCCTGTCAATCCCCCTCAGAATCTTATATCTTTCAATGAGATCACCTTTCATTCTTTTAAACTCCAAAGAGTATAGGCCCAATCCACTCAATCTCACCTCACAGGAAAACCCTCTCATCCCAGGAATCAATCTACCCTATCAACTTCTTTTGGTCAACTTAAGCACCTCAATTAGATCATCACTTAATCTTCTATACTCAAGGGAATGTGCTATACTATGTTGGGTATTGTATGTGTTATGTCTGCAGTTACTCAAGGATATACTTATTAGGCGGGAAATTGTGTTAGGGAAATTGATGGGATTGAAGGCCGATAAATACCCGGGGCCTGATAGTCTGCATCCCAGAGTACTTAAGGAAGTGGCCCTAGAAATAGTGGATGCATTGGTGATCATTTTCGAAAAGTCTATCGACTCTGGATCAATTCCTATGGACTGGAGGGTAGCTAATGTAACACCACTTTTAAAAAAGGGAGGGAGAGAGAAAGCGGGTAATTATAGACCAGTTAGCCTGACATCAGTAGTGGGGAAAATGTTGGAATCAATTATTAAGGATGAAATAGCAGTGCATTTGGAAAGCAGTGACAGGATCGGTCCAAGTCAGCATGGATTTATGAAGGGGAAATCATGCTTGATAACTCTTCTGGAATTTTTTGAGGATGTAACTAGTAGAGTGGACAAGGGAGAACCAGTGGATGTGGTGTATTTGGTCTTTCAAAAGGCTTTTGACAAGGTCCCACGCAAGAGATTGGTGTGCAAAATCAAAGCACATGGTATTGGGGGTAATATACCGATGTGGATAGAGAACTGGTTGGCAGACAGGAAGCAGAGAGTAGGAATAAACGGGTCCTTTTCAGAATGGGAGGCAGTGACTAGTGGAATGCCGCAGGGCTCAGTGCTGGGACCCCAGCTCTTTACAATATACATCAATGATTTGGATGAAGGAATTGAGTGTAATATCTCCAATTTTGCAGATGACACTATACTGGTGGCGGTGTGAGCTGTGAGGAGGACGCTAAGAGGCTGTAGGGTGACTCGGACAGGTTAGGTGAGTGGGCAAATGCATGGCAGATGCAGTATAATGTGGATAAATGTGAGGTTATCCACTTTGGTGGCAAAAAGACGAAGACAGAATATTATCTGAATGGTGGTAGATTAGGAAAAGGGGAGGTGCAACGAGACCTAGGTGTCATGGTTCATCAGTCACTGAAAGTTGGCATACAGGTACAGCAGGCAGTAAACAAGGAAAATGGTATGTTGGCCTTCATAGCTAGGGGATTTGAGTATAGGAGCAGGGAGGTCTTACTGCAGTTGTTCAGAGCCTTGGTGAGGCCTCACTTGGAATATTGTGTTCAGTTTTGGTCTCCTAATCTGCGGAAGGACATTCTTGCTATTGAGGGAGTGCAGCGAACGTTCACCAGACTGATTCCCGGGATGGCTGGACTGACATATGAGGAGAGACTGGATCAACTGGGCCTTTATACATTGGAGTTTAGAAGGATGAGAGGGGATCTCATAGAAACTTACAAGCTTGTGACGGGACGGGACAGGTTAGATGCGGGTAGATTGTTCCCGAAGTTGGGGAAGTCCAGAACCAGGGGACACAGTCTTAGGATAAGGGGTAGGCCATTTAGTACTGAGATGAGGAGAAACTTCTTCACTCAGAGAGTTGTTAACCTGTGGTATTCCCTGCCGCAGAGAGTTGTTGATGCCAATTCATTGGATATATTCAAGAGGGAGTTAGATATGGCCCTTACGGCTAAGGGGATCAAGGGGCATGGAGAGAGCAGGAAAGGCATACTGAGGGAATGATCAGCCATGATCTTATTAAATGGTGGTGCAGGCTCGAAGGGCTGAATGGCCTACTCCTGCACCTATTTTCTTTGTTTCTATGTTTCTATGAATAACTCCACTGTGAGTAAGAGCTGTGTGACTTCAGTCCATTTAATACGCTTGTAAAGTGAAGGACAGCAGGGCTTTTATGTGCCCCTGCACACCTGGGCAGGTAACCCCTGGGGCCTCCAACAGCTGCGCCCTCAGGTGGTACATCGTACATAGTTACATAGTGAATACAAAGAGTTTGCATACATGACATCTTTCCCCCCCAAACTCTTTGATGTGCGTTGATTACAGGTTAAGGTGACCTGGAGCTCTGCGCTTCCTGGTTGACCGTCTGAGTGTCGCTCCTAGCCTGGGTGAGTTGGTTGGACCACTGCTGTCTTGCAGCGTGACTGGTTGGGCTGGACTGTTGGGGATGGTGGGATCATCCTCGTGGTTGGCAGCGAGGTCTGTTGTCAATTGGGCGCGTGTCGGTGGGTCGCTGAAGATGAGGTCCTCTTCCGGTGGTTCCTGATTATCTGTGAACCGTAATTTGGTTCAGTCCAAATGAATGTTTTATGCACATTTGACCACTAAGCAGTTTGACAACAAACACTCTATTCCCCTCCTTGACTAATACAGTGCCGGCGACTCATTTGGGGCTATGACCATAATTCAGCCCAAACACAGGGTCATTTACAGTGATATCGCGAGATACAGCTGCGTGATCATGGTACGTGGTTTGCTGATAACGCCTGGTTTCCACCTGATCAATGAGGTCAGGGTGTACTAAGGAGAGCCTGGTTTTGAGTGCTCGTTTCATTAGTAATTCTTCAGGGGGAACCCCGGTAAGTGAGTGGGGTTGTGTCCTGTAGCTGAGCAGTACCCTGGACAGGCGGGTTTGTAAGGAGCCTTCCGTGACACGTTTCAAGCTCTACTTTATGGTTTGGACTGCTCGCTCCACTTGGCCATTGGATGCGGGCTTGAACAGGGCAGATCTGACATGCTTGATGCCATTACGGGTCATGAACTCATTGAACTCCGAGCTGGTGAAGCACGGACCATTGTCGCTGACAAGAATGTCAGGTAAGCCATGGGTGGCAAACATAGCCCTGAGGCTTTCAATGGTGGCTGCGGACATGTTGATGCCATTATTACACATTCAATCCATTTGGAGTAGGCGTCCACAACAACCAGGAACATCTTTCCCAGAAAGGGGCCCGCATAATCCACATGGATCCTGGACCATGGTTTTGAGGGCCAGGACCAAAGACTAAGTGGAGCCTCACTGGGATCATTGCTCAGTTGTGAGCATGTGTTACACTGGTGCACGCACGACTCCAGATCCAAGCCAATGCCGGGCCACCAGACGTGGGACTTGGCGAAAGCCGTCATCATGACTATGCCTGGGTGGGTGCTGTGTAGGTCACGTATGAAGGTTTCCCTGCCTTTCTTTGGCAAGATAACGCGGTTGCCCCATAAGAGGCAATCTGAATGGATTGACATTTCGTCTTTACGACTGTGAAACAGCTTGATCTCATCTTGCATGTCTCTCGGGACCGCTGACTAGCTCCCATTGAGAACTCAACTTTTTACAAGGGATAGCAGAGGATCCTGGCTAGTCCAGGTCTTAATTTGGCGGGCCGTTACGGGTGACTCTTCGCTATCAAAGTTATCCATGGCCAGTAGCGGGTCTGCGGGCTGCGCCGTTTCCACCCCGGTGGTGGGCAATGCTAGTCGGCTGAGAGCATCGGTGTATTTTTCAGTGCCTGGCCTGTGGCGGATCACATAGACGTAAGCAGACAGTGTTCGTGCCCATCTTTGGATTTGAGACGAAGCATTGGTGTTTATGCCTTTGCTTTCTGAAAACAGTAAGATTAGGGGCTTGTGGTCAGTCTCTAACTCAAATATTGGTGCATCTTTTTTACACCGTAAACACAGGCTAAAGCCTCCTTTTTGACCATGCTGTGGCCTTTTTCGACCTTTAATAGGCTTATGGACGCATATGCAACCGGTTGGAGCTTGCCCACTGCATTGGCTTGCTGCAAAACACACCCGACACCGTACGACGACACATCACATGCTAAAACTAGACGTTTACATGGGTCATATAATACCAACAACTTATTCAAACACAGCAGGTTTCTGGCCTTCTCAAAGGCAGCCTCTTGATTTTTACCCCAAGCCCAGTCGTCTCCCTTGCATTACAGCTTGTGCAACAGTTCCAGCAAAGTGCTCAACCCTGGAAGAATGTTACCGAAATAGTTGAGGAGTCCCAGGAACGAGCGCAGCTCCATTACATTTCGTGGTGTGGGTGCATTCTTGATGTCCTCTGTCTTTGAGTCCGTGGGTCTGATGCCATCTGCCACAATCTTCCTCCCCAGGAATTCTACCTCTGGCGCCAAGAAGACACATTTGGATTGTTTCAACCGGAGTCCAACTCTGTTTAGTCGACTTAAAACTTCTTCCAGGTTGTGCAGGTATTCGGAGGTGTCGCGGCCAGTGATGAGGATGTCGTCCTGAGATATGACGGTGCATGGAATCAATTTCAACAGGCTCTCCATGTTTCTTTGGAATATGGCTGCAGCCGAGCGAATCCCAAATGGATACCTGTGGTAGACGAACAGTCCTTTGTACGTGTTGATGCATGTTAATTTTTTCCACGACTCAACCAGCTCCTGGGTCATGTAAGCGGAGGTTAGATCCAGCTTGGTGAACGCCTTTCCCCCTGCTAATGTCGCGAAAAGGTCATCGGCTTTGGGTAGTGGGTACTGGTCCTGTAACGAGACTCGGTTGATCGTTACTTTGTAGTCGCCGCAGATAATGACCGTGCCATCGCTCTTTAGTACCGGAACAATTGGGCTGGCCCACTCACTGAACTCGACTGGCGATATGACTCCCTCGCCTTGAAGTCTGTCCAATTCGATCTCCACTTTCTCTCTCATCATGTAGGGGACCGCTCGAGCCCTGTGATTGGTGAGTAGCTTTTCTTTTCTTTTTTATATCAGTAAGTGAACTGTAACATTGTTATTACCAATTTAAGGGTATCTAAGGTTAAGACATGGCAGGAGAGCTCGGCCATGTGATATGCTCCTCCTGTACCATGTGGGAACTCGGGGACACTTCCGGTGTCCCTGGGCGCTACGTGTGTAGGAAGTGTATCCGCCTCGAGCTCTTGACGGTCCGCGTTGCAGAATTGGAGCTGAGGGTGGATTCACTCTGGAGCATCCACGATGCTGAGAATGACGTGAGTATCACGTGTAGTGAGTTGGTCTTACCGCAGGAGAAGGGTCCACAGCCAGATAGGGAATGGAAGACCAGCAGGAAGAGCAGTGCAAGAAAGATAGTGCAGGGGTCCCCTGTGGTCATCCCCCTGCAAAACAGATACACTGCTTTGAGTACTGTTGGGGAGGATGACTCATCAGGGGAGGGCAGCAGCAGCCAAGTTCATGGCACCGTAGGTGGCTCTGCTGCAAAGGAGGGCAGGAAAAAGAGTGGGAGCGCGATAGTGATAGGGGATTCGATGGTGAGGGGAATAGATAGGCGTTTCTGCGGACGCAACCGAGACTCCAGGATGGTATGTTGCCTCCCTGGTGCAAGGGTCAAGGATGTCTCGGAGCGGGTGCAGGACATTCTGAAATGGGAGGGAGAACAGCCAATTGTCGTGGTGCACATTGGTACCAACGACATAGGTAAAAAAAGGGATGAGGTCCTACGAAAAGAATTTAAGGAGCTAGGAGCTAAATTAAAAAGTCGGACCTCAAAAGTAGTAATCTCGGGATTGCTACCAGTGCCACGTGCTAGTCAGAGTAGGAATCGCAGGATAGCGCAGATGAATACATGGCTTGAGCAGTGGTGCAGCAGGGAAGGATTCAAATTCTTGGGGCATTGGAACCGGTTCTGGGGGAGGTGGGACCAGTACAAACCGGACGGTCTGCACCTGGGCAGGTCCGGAACCAATGTCCTAGGGGGAGTGTTTGCTAGTGCTGTTGGGGAGGAGTTAAACTAATATTGCAGGGGGATGGGAACCTATACAGGGAGACAGAGGGAGACAAAAATGAAGCAAAAGCAAAAGACAGAAAGGAGATGAGGAAAAGTGGAGGGCAGAGAAACCCAAGGCAAAGAACAAAAAGGGCCACTGTACAGCAAAATTCTAAAAGGACAAAGGGTGTTAAAAAAGCAAGCCTGAAGGCTTTGTGTCTTAATGCAAGGAGTATCCGCAATAAGGTGGATGAATTAACTGTGCAAATAGATGTTAACAAATATGATGTGATTGGGATTACGGAGACGTGGATCCAGGATGATCAGGGCTGGGAACTCAATATCCAGGGGTATTCAACATTCAGGAAGGATAGAATAAAAGGAAAAGGAGGTGGGGTAGCATTGCTGGTTAAAGAGGAGATTAATGCAATAGTTAGGAAAGACATTAGCTTGGATGATGTGGAATCTATATGGGTAGAGCTGCAGAACACTAAAGGGCAAAAATCGTTAGTGGGAGTTGTGTACAGACCTCCAAACAGTAGTAGTGATGTTGGGGAGGGCATCAAACAGGAAATTAGGAGTGCATGCAATAAAGGTGCAGCAGTTATAATGGGTGACTTTAATATGCACATAGATTGGGCTAGCCAAACTGGAAGCAATACAGTGGAGGAGGATTTCCTGGAATGCATAAGGGATGGTTTTCTAGACCAATATGTCGAGGAACCAACTAGGGGGGAGGCCATCTTAGACTGGGTGTTGTGTAATGAGAGAGGATTAATTAGCAATCTCATTGTGCGAGGCCCCTTGGGGAAGAGTGACCATAATATGGTGGAATTCTGCATTAGGATGGAGAATGAAACAGTTAATTCAGAGACCATGGTCCAGAACTTAAAGAAGGGTAACTTTGAAGGTATGAGGCATGAATTGGCTAAGATAGATTGGCTAATGATACTTAAGGGGTTGACTGTGGATGGGCAATGGCAGACATTTAGAGACCGCATGGATGAATTACAACAATTGTACATTCCCGTCTGGCGTAAAAATAAAAAAGGGAAGGTGGCTCAACCGTGGCTATCTAGGGAAATCAGGGATAGTATTAAAGCCAAGGAAATGGCATACAAATTGGCCAGAAATAGCAGCGAACCTGGGGACTGGGAGAAATTTAGAACTCAGCAGAGGAGGACAAAGGGTTTGATTAGGGCAGGGAAAATGGAGTACGAGAAGAAGCTTGCAGGGAACATTAAGGCGGATTGCAAAAGTTTCTATAGGTATGTAAAGAGAAAAAGGTTAGTAAAGACAAACGTAGGTCCCCTGCAGTCAGAATCAGGGGAAGTCATAACGGGGAACAAAGAAATGGCAGACCAATTGAACAAGTACTTTGGTTCAGTATTCACTAAGGAGGACACAAACAACCTTCCGGATATAAAAGTGGTCAGAGGGTCTATTAAGGAGGAGGAACTGAGGGAAATCTTTATTAGTCAGGAAATTGTGTTGGGGAAATTGATGGGATTGAAGGCCGATAAATCCCCAGGGCCTGATGGACTGCATCCCAGAGTACTTAAGGAGGTGGCCTTGGAAATAGCGGATGCATTGACAGTCATTTTCCAACATTCCATTGACTCTGGATCAGTTCCTATCGAGTGGAGGGTAGCCAATGTAACCCCACTTTTTAAAAAAGGAGGGAGAGAGAAAGCAGGGAATTATAGACCGGTCAGCCTGACCTCAGTAGTGGGTAAAATGATGGAATCAATTATTAAGGATGTCATAGCAGCGCATTTGGAAAATGGTGACATGATAGGTCCAAGTCAGCATGGATTTGTGAAAGGGAGATCATGCTTGACAAATCTTCTGGAATTTTTTGAGGATGTTTCCAATAAAGTGGACAAAGGAGTACCAGTTGATGTGGTATATTTGGACTTTCAGAAGGCTTTCGACAAGGTCCCACACAGGAGATTAATGTGCAAAGTTAAAGCACATGGGATTGGGGGTAGTGTGCTGACGTGGATTGAGAACTGGTTGTCAGACAGGAAGCAAAGAGTAGGAGTAAATGGGTACTTTTCGGAATGGCAGGCAGTGACTAGTGGGGTACCGCAGGGTTTTGTGCTGGGGCCCCAGCTGTTTACATTGTACATTAATGATTTAGACGAGGGGATTAAATGTAGTATCTCCAAATTTGCGGATGACACTAAGTTGGGTGGCAGTGTGAGCTGCGAGGAGGATGCTATGAGGCTACAGAGTGACTTGGATAGGTTAGGTGAGTGGGCAAATGCGTGGCAGATGAAGTATAATGTGGATAAATGTGAGGTTATCCATTTTGGTGGTAAAAACAGAGAGACAGACTATTATCTGAATGGTGACAGATTAGGAAAAGGGAAGGTGCAACGAGACCTGGGTGTCATGGTACATCAGTCATTGAAGGTTGGCATGCAGGTACAGCAGGCGGTTAAGAAAGCAAATGGCATGTTGGCCTTCATAGCGAGGGGATTTGAGTACAGGGGCAGGGAGGTGTTGCTACAGTTGTACAGGGCCTTGGTGAGGCCACACCTGGAGTATTGTGTACAGTTTTGGTCTCCTAACTTGAGGAAGGACATACTTGCTATTGAGGGAGTGCAGCGAAGATTCACCAGACTGATTCCCGGGATGGTGGGACTGACCTATCAAGAAAGACTGGATCAACTGGGCTTGTATTCACTGGAGTTCAGAAGAGTGAGAGGGGACCTCATAGAAACGTTTAAAATTCTGACGGGTTTGGACAGGTTGGATGCAGGAAGAATGTTCCCAATGTTGGGGAAGTCCAGAACCAGGGGTCACAGTCTAAGGATAAGGGGTAAGCCATTTAGGACCGAGATAAGGAGAAACTTCTTCACCCAGAGAGTGGTGAACCTGTGGAATTCTCTACCACAGGAAGTAGTTGAGGCCAATTCACTAAATATATTCAAAAGGGAGTTAGATGAAGTCCTTACTACTCGGGGGATCAAGGGGTATGGCGTGAAAGCAGGAAGTGGGTACTGAAGTTTCATGTTCAGCCATGAACTCATTGAATGGCGGTGCAGGCTAGAAGGGCTGAATGGTCTGCTCCTGCACCTATTTTCTATGTTTCTATGTTTCTATGAATGGGCCATGCCTCGGGGACGATCTGTACTTTGGCATCTGTGAGGTTGCCGATGCCTGGTTCAAATAAAGATGGGAACTTGCTCCGCACTTGAGCACAGGAAGCATTGTCCACTGCCGATAATACTTTGACATCTTCCCAGTTCCACCAAATCTTCCCCATCCAGATTCTGCCAAGCAGCTTTGGCCCATCGCCTGGTACAATCCACAGTGGCAGGTCATGTGTCTCTCCATCATAGGATACTTTTACGTTCGCACTGCCAATAACTGGTATCAGTTCCTTGGTGTAAATGCGCAGCTTTATCTGAAGCGGGCTCAGCTTGGTTCTTTGTGCTTTGTTGTTGCCCCACAGCCTTTCAAATGCCTTCTGGCTCATAATTGACTGACTCACCCCCGTGTCCAGCTCCATGGATACAGGAATGCCATTTAATTTGACTTTTATCATCATGAGAGGACTTTTTGTGGAGAAGGTATGCACCCCGCACACTGCTCCCTCGGGCTGAGTTGCCTCCCTAGTTTGTCCTTTGTGATCCCTGCTGTATCTGGACTCTTCTGCCGACTCCATTGCCATGTGGTGAGTTGCAGTATGTTTGTACATTTGCTGGGGGTGGCCCCTTGTTCTGCAGCTTTTGCACGCATAGTCTTTAAATCGACATTGATGGGCCCCATGATTACCCCCGCAACACCAGCATTGTGTTAATGATTTCGCATATACTCCCCTTGGCGGCCTAGCAGCTGCAGGCATGTAGGCTCTGCTCTGTACAGTTTTTATTAGTTCAACAGTTTTGCCTGCAATCGGCGTTATTTTACACACAGTACTTGCCAGTGAGCTCCGATTCTGGTAGGATGTCATCTGTATGACATCGCGACTTGAGGACATGAACGCCTGGCTTTTGGTGATGGCCTTCTTCAGGTCAACGGTTTTGGCAGCCAGTAGTTTGAGAAGGAAAGCTTCGTGTCCTATGCCCATCACAAAAGCGTCTCACAACGCATCGTTCAAAAATCCCGTAAATTCACACGGCCCGGTGAGCCGTCTTAAGTCAGCGACATACTTCACCATGTCCTGGCCCTCTGGGCGGCGGTGTGTGTAGAAGTGATACCTGGCCGTTAAGATGCTCTCCGTTGGTTTGAGGTGTTCCCGAACCAGCGTGTGCAGCTCTGCGTATGACTTCTCCGTTGGTTTCACTGGTGCAAGCAGATCCCTGATGAGGCCATAGACAGTGGACCCGCAGCTGGTCAAAAGATCGCCCTGCGTTTTCCTTCCAGTGCCTCGCCGTCCAGGTCATTGGCCATGAAGTGCTGGTCAAGCCACTTGATAAAGGCTTCCCAATCTTCACCCTCTGCACACTTTTCTAAAACACCAACGGCAGCCATGACTACGTAAAAGTTTGTGATCTGTAACTCGTCGCCAGTTGTTATGTCTGCAATTACCATCGAATAACTCCACGAGGCCTTGTACTGTGAGTAAGAGCTGTGTGACTTCAGTCCATTTAATATGACTGTAAAGTGAGGAGCAGCATGGCTGACCGCCTTTTATATGCCCCTGCACACTTGGGCAGGTAACCCCTGGGGCCTCCAACAGCAACGCCCTCAGGTGGTACATCATACATAGTTACATAGTGAATACAAAGACTTTGCATACATGACAGTACGTATGTCACATTATGTGAATCGTACACATTATACAGGTTACGCACTTTAACCACAATTAACTAATAGATGGTCTGGCAAATTTGCAGAAGAAGAGTAAGACTGAGGAGACACAGTACAGGTCTTCCGAATAATAAAAGGTTTGGGTGAGGTAGAAGCAAACAAATTATTTTTAAGTTGAAGTTGAACAATCAGCACAGGACTAGAGGACACAAGTACTGCATTCAGAAGTCTGATGCAAGTTTAGAGATTAGAAAAAAATGTTTTGTTTCTACAAGATAGTCAGGAAATCCCAGAGAAGGCTGTGATTTGGATCAATTGGTATAAATAAGTGGATTGATACCTGTTGAGAAGTGGGGGTTAAAGGTTACCCTTTGATTTTCTTTTTTGGGGAGGGGGAGGTGGGAGGCCAGGGAAGGGGCTGGATTTTCGGTTCTGCTCATTTCGGGGCGGTAAAGTTTGATCCAGGAACAGTTTGCGCCTCAGTCAGCAAAATTGGGCAGCTGGGCCCTGAGTGTGGGGCGGAGCATTAAGGGAGGCGTTGCACACCTCTCTTGGGGCACTCGGCTCGCTGAGCATGCGAAAATCCCGAGCTAAACAGCCGGCCGTTGTCGCGCACTGAGATAGGCCTGGGGGGAGAAAAACAAACCTGAAAAAAACCCACCAAAAACATTCCCAATAAATACCTCACGCCACCACAACATAAATCATAAAAAAAGAAAAGAAAAAACAATCACACTTACCTGAGGTCGACATGACTTACATAACTACAGCTGCTACAGCTTGAAATGCCCACTTTCCCAGGCGCTCCCACCAGGGCGCTCTATGGATGTTATGGATCGGGCGGGAGCCAAAAATCGAGCCAGTGTCACAACCAGGGGCATTGCATATCGGCTCGCCTCTTCCGGGCGGTCCCGCCGAAACCAGCCCCGAAAACCCCGACGGGGCGCTGGAAGCTGGCCCCCCGCCCAGAGGAGCTTACCGCCGCCATTGCCGCCCCTTCCGGATGAAAACATAGGCGGCAGCGACCCAAATATCCAACCTCCTGGTGTTCCCTAAAGCTGGAGATCAACAAGTGACGAGGGACAGGAGTCCACGATAAGATTATTTACATGGAGTCTGGATGGGTGGACTTGATGGGCTGAATGGCCCTTTCTCAATCTGGATCTTCTTAGGTTCTTCTTTGTATACCCTTTACCGCACATTAGTGTCTTTGCTTTGGGCTAGAGGGCCATTTCTTCCATGTTGTAAGTGGAATTTAAATTATTTATCTGGGTTGTTTGCTCACTGTCAGACGGGCTGTTGGGCCTTTCTGGCTTTGGTTTTGCAGTTAAAGGGAGTCGGGGCTTTGGTGATGTTGGTATTTGCTGTCCGCACAGGGCCAGGAATTGAGACCAGATCACTAATTTCTCTAGGTTCAACTTCAGAGTCCTTCTTGTAAGAATGTAAATCCAGGGTAAGAAATGGCCATATATGGCCATACAGCCCACTATGCCTGCTCTGTCAGTTTTTCCACAGTGCCCTAACCCACACTGGGGAAGGGATATCCCACTGGAATTGTATATAATCTGGGTTTTATTGGGTTGTATAGGGATTCTTGAGGGAGGGGAGAAATCTTAATTATTTATAACTTTGCTGCTCTACTCTCCCAAGTTCTCCAGTTGCTAATTTAATAGATTCTTCAATGTGGAACACTTAAATTTTTTCCCCTAGGTATCCTGGTCAATAAAATATCCCTGAACCAACACCATTTAAACAGATTATCTGGTCATTCTTACATTGTGGTTTGTGGGACCTAGCTGTGTGCAAATTGTCTGCCATATTTCCTAGAGTGCAACAGTGACGACACTTCAAACATATTCCATTGGTTGGAATATGCTTTGGGACATCCTGAGGTTGTGAAAACCGCTATATAAATGCAAATCTTTCTTTGACTTTTTAGTGGCAGTGGCTGAAGTAACAATTTTATTATCGGAGCTTTCTTTGTTTTATTTTTCTCCATTTATTTTACCATTAGATTTCTCTCTTATGCTTTCCTGTGACACGCATCTTCCTCAAGTGTGGCGGCAGCTGACCTTCTTCTGGAAAAAGCACAACAGGTCTTGTTGACTCTTCCCCCTCTCTCTCGGGGAGAAGGGCCTAGTCTACACTTGGTGACTATTTGAAAGGCTGGTTTTGGTAACCTTGTAAGTCAACATGAGGCCAATAGGGATGACTCCCAATTCCTATCACTCCATGACAGACAGTTTTGGTGCAACTGTCTTATTTACCATCGCAATATAATTTCGGAAATCGAAACTGGTGTTGAAAACAGTGAACCTGTTTTCTTCTGTGGTATTATTTTAAGGAAGCATTCTTTTGCTAAGTTTTGCACAAATAGTAACTATGTGATGCTTTAATTTTATACAAAGACGCATAAGAGAAAAAAATTAATTGGCCTGTATTCGATTCATAAAAATATCCTTGAATAAGAGATCAGTGAGTTTATAATTTGCCTCAAGATCTAACACTTGGGTCATGTAACTGAAGCTGGACATTCTTCTCCCTGAAGCAATTCCGTTTGATTCCACTAGATGTAGGTAAAGGCTTTCGGACCAGAGATATCCACACAAAGCAGAAATCATCGAATTATTACACAATACTCAAGACTGGCTGAGATATACAGCTCCAGCTCAACCAAACTGTGTTCATTCTTAGCCTTGGGAATACATTATTGCCTGTCATTACATTTTATACTTTGCATTCCATCAGAAGGGTTGTGTAAATTAAGGGATGTCGCCTTCCCCTCTTCAGCTCCCCAGTACTGATTGCCATTCGAAAGGAGCAGCCTTTGTCCCTTGTCCCTTGCTGTCTACCTTTTTAAACGATTGAATTTAAAATGCAATTAACCTGTGCCAAATCACACTTCTCATTTGCTTCGCAAACAATCCTTCAGATTAAGCCACTTCCATGGCAGATCAAGGTTGGGCTGGGACCAGTGCTCCATTAAAACTTCAGATAGGGTTAGGATTCTTATTACTAATTCTGGCCCAATCCCCACTCGTGACCTTATTTTCAGACAGTTTTATTAAATGGGGTATTGGACAGTGTTACTGCAGGCACCAATGTATAATAAGGATTGTCAAAAATCTGTCCGAGATCACTCGTTGCTGCCTCACTCAATCTACAACACCTTTAGAAAGTATGTCATTAACATATCGGCAAAGGGAAGTCTAGAACAAGGGGCCACAGTCTCAGGATAAGGGGTAGGAAATTTAGGACCGAGATGAGGAGAAATATTGTCATTCAGAGGGTGGTGAACCTGTGGAACTTTCTACCACAGAAGGCTGCGGAGGCCAAGTTACTGAATATATTTAAGAGGGAGATAGATAGATTTCTAAACATAAAAGACAACAATGGGCATGGGGAAAAAGCGGGAATATGGTGTTGAGATAGAGAATCAGCCATGATCATATTGAATGGCGGTGCAGACTCGAAGGGTCGAATGGCCTACTACTGCTCCTATTTGCTATGTTTCTACGTTTCTAAAGTGTACCGAAGGATAAACAGGTAGTAATATCTTTTCAGATTTTTGGGGACAAAAATAGGTCTTGCTGGAATTACACGGCAGGTCAGTCAATATCTGTAGAAGCAAAAGACAAGTTAGCATTTTGGATCCATTCTGAAGAAGGGCTTTGCCTGACACAATAATCTGTCTCTCTACAGATGCGGACTTACCTACTGACTGTTCCCACTGTTTTCTGTTTGGTTCAGATTTAATAAGAACATAAGAAATAGGAGCAGGAGTAGGACGTACGGCCCCTCGAGCCTGCTCCGCCATTTAATACGATCATGGCTGATCCGATCATGGACTCAGTCCATAACCCCTTATTCCCTTATCGTTTAAGAAACTGTCTATTTCTGTCTTAAGTTTATTCAATGTCGGGAGGTCGGTAAGGCCCTGAGGTCGGCGGGTCGGTGAGTCGGGAGGTCGGCGAATAGGTCGGCCCTGTGAGGTCGGCGAGTCGGGAGTTCGGAGACCGGGAGTTCGGAGGCCTCGGAGGTCGGTGAGGTGAGTTGGTAAGTAGCTCTCTTTTCTCTATTTGTTTTTAAGTAGATTTTAAACTAGATAAGGCTAACTAGAGGGATGGCAATGCAACTCAGTCCCGTGGAGTACACATCCTGCGGCGTGTGGGAAGTCCTGAATGCTTCGCGCAGCCTAGACAACCACGTGTGCAGGAGGTGTCTCCAGCTTCAACTGCTCGAGCTCTGTGTTTCGGAGCTGGAGCAGTGGGTGGAGTCAATAAGGCGCATCTGTGAGGCTGAGAACTACATGGATAGCATGTTTCAGGAGGTGATCACCCCGCAGCTTAAAGGCGTGCAGGTAGAGGGGAAGTGGGTGACTACCAGATGTAGTAGGTGTGCTAGGCAGGTAGACCCCCCGTGAGTCCATCTCGCTTTCAAACCGATATTCACTTCTGAGTATCGGGAAGGATGGTGGTGCCTCTGAGGAGTGCAGCCAGAGCCAATTCCAAGGCAGCACGGGTGGCTCAGCTGCTCAGGGGGGAGGGACGAAGAACAAACGAGCCTTAGTGATAGGGGATTCTATAGTTAGGGGAACAGACAGGCGTTTGTGCGGCCATACAAGTGACTCCCAAATGGTTTTGTGCTTCCCTGGTGCCAGGGTCAAGGATGTCACACAGCGGACGCAGGGCATCCTGGGGGTGGGGTGGGTAAACAGCTAGAGGTCGTAGTCCATATTGGGATCAACAACATAGGTAAAATGAGGGATGAGGTCCTACAGGAAGAATTCAGGGAGCTAGGAAGAAAATTAAAGGGTAGGACCACAAAGGTAGTAATCTCCGGGTTACTCCCGGTGCCACGTGCTAATGAGTATAAGAATAGAAGGATAGAGAGGATGAACACGTGGCTGGAAAGTTAGTGTAGAAGGGCTTTAAATTCTTGAGGCAGTTGAACCGCTTCTGGGGGAGATGGGACCTGTACAAATCGGACAGGTTGCACCTCAACAGTGCCGGGACCAATATCCTCGCGGGGAGTTTTGCAAGTGCTGACGGGGAGAGTTTAAACTAGCTTGGCAGGGGGATGGGAACCTGAGAACAAATTCAAAAGGGATGGAAGTAAAGCAGAAATTGGATAGCAAGAATGCAGAAAGTGAATCTATAAGACAGAGGAAATAGGGCTTAGTATGTAGTAAGCAAGGAAGTCTTCCTGTGCTGAATGGTATATACTTTAATGCAAGGAGTATAGCGAATAAGGCGGATGAGCTAAGAGCACAGGTAGACACTTGGGAGTATGACATTATAGCCATTACAGAAACATGGCTGAAAGAGGGGCAGGTTTGGCAGATCAATATTCCTGGCTACAGGATTTTTAGACAAGATAGAGGAGGGGGTAAAAAGGGTTGTGGGGGGAGGCGGGGTGTGGTACTGATTAAAGAAACTATTACAGCAGTGAGGAGGGATGATATGTTCGAGGGATCATCAAATGAGGCCATATGGGTCGAATTGAAAAATAAAAGGGGCGATCACACTGCTGGGCGTGTTTTATAGACCCCCAAACAGTGGGAGGGAAATAGAGGAGCAAATATGTAGGCAAATTGCTGTGAAGTCCAAAAACCATAGGGTAGTAATAGTAAGGGATTGTAACTATCCAAATATCGATTGGGACAAATTTAGTGTGAAGGGTATAGAGGGTGCAGATTTCTTGAAATGCATTCAAGAGAACTTGCTTAGTCAGTATGTAGCAAGCCCAACACGAGAGGGGGCGGTCTTGGATTTAGTTTTGGGGAATGAAGCTGGGCAGGTTGAAGGGGTATTAGTGGGAGAGCACTTGGGTGTCAGTCACCATAATTCAGTCTAGATTCAAGTTGGTTATGGATAAGGACAAGAATAGGCCTGGAATAAAAGTTCCAAATTGGGAAAAAGCTAATTTTGCTAAGTTAAGGAGTGATTTGGCCATAGTGGACTGGAAACAGCTACTTCTGGTCAAATCAGTGTCAGAACAGTGAGAGGCATTTAAGGAGGAGATCAGGAAGGCTCAGGCCAAACATGTGCCTTTAAAGTAAAAAGGCCGGGAAAAATAATTCTAGAGCCCCCTGAATGTCTAGGAACTCACAGGGGAGGATTAAGAAAAAAAGGGACGCTAATGTCATATATCAATGGCTAAATACTATAGAATCTTTAGAGGAATATAGAAAGTTAAGAGGCAAAATTAAAAAGGATATTAGGAATTCTACGAGAGAGCACAAGAAATTCTTGGCCAGTAAAATTAAAGAAAACCCTAAGATGTTCTATAAATATATTAAGAGTAAGAGGGTAACTAAAGAAAGGATAGGGTCTATTAGAGACGATGAGGGTAATCTTTGTGTGGAGGGTTTTGAATGAATACTTTGCACCTGTTTTCACAAAGGAAAGGGGCAATGTAGATACTGCTATCGAGGAGGAGTGTGATATTCTGGATGAAATAAATATAGTGAGAGAGGAAGTATTAAGGGGCTTAGCAGCTTTGAAAGTATATAAGTCCCCAGGCCTGGATGAAATGCATCCCAGGCTGTTGAGTGAAGTAAAAGAGGAAATAGCAGAGGCCTTGACCATCATTTTCCAGTCCTCTTTGGATCTGGGCATGGTGCCGGAGGATTGAAGGACTGCTAATGTAGTCTTGTTTAAGAAGGGAGAAAGGAACAGGCCGAGTAATTACAGGCCTGTCAGCCTAACCTCAGTGGTGGGAAAACTATTGGAAAAGATTCTGAAAGACAGGATAAATCTGCATTTAGAAAGGCAAGGATTAATTAGGGACAGTCAGCACGGATTTGTTTAGGGAAGATCGTGTCTGACTAACCTCATTGAATTTTTTGAGGAGGTAACCAAGAGGGTCGATGAGGGTAGTGCGTATGATGTAGTATATGTGGACTTTAGCAAAGCTTTTGATGAGGTCCCACATGGTAGACTGGTCATGAAGGTTAAAGCCCATGGGATACAGGGCAAAGTGTCAAGTTGGATCCAAAATTGGCTTAGAGGTAGCAAGCAAAGGGTAATGATTGATGGATGTTTTTATGACTGGAAGGATGCATCCAGTGGGGTTCCGTAGGGCTCAGTACTGGGTCCCTTGCTTTTTGTGGTATATATTAACGATTTAGATTTGAATATAGGGAGTATGATTAAGAAGTTTGCAGACGACACTAAAATTGGCTGTGTGGTTGATAATGAAGAGGAAAGTCATGGGCTGCAGGAGGATATCAATCTACTGCCTCTACTGGAGAGGCAGCGGGTGATCGAGCAGTGCCAGTGAGGCAGTGTGGAGAGGCCTATAAAAAGGCCCAGCGTGGTAAGTTCGGCGAGAGGTTGCGGGAAATCGTGTAGTGTTAGTGAGGCAGCATGGGAAGGCCTATAAAAAGGCCCAGCGTGGTGAGTTCAGCGAGAGGCATGCTTGTGCAGCTGCAGCAGGGAGAGAAGGCAAAAAAGTAGAAGGAAATCGAAAGGTGATGTCACAGCCAAGGGGGTAACTGATTGGCTGGTGATTGGCAAGTAGCTTTTCTTTTTTCTTTTCTCTATCAGTACGTAACCTTTAGCATTGTTGTTGCCAAATTAAGTTAATCTAAGGGTTAAGTCATGGCAGGAGAGCTCGGACACGTGTTATGCTCCTCCTGTACTATGTGGGAAGTCAGGGACGCTTCCAGTGTCCCTGACGACTACGTGTGCGTGAAGTGTATCCGCCTCCAGCTCCTGATGGACCGCATTGCGGCACTAGAGCTGCGGGTGGATTCACTCTGGAGCATCCACGATGCTGAGAATGACGAGAATAGCACGTTTAGCGAGTTGGTTTCACCGCAGGTAAAGCGTAAAAAGCCAGATAGTAAATGGGTGACCAGCAGGAAGAGCAGTGCAAGGAAGGTAGTGCAGGGGTCCTCTGCGGCCATCCCCCTGCAAAACAGATACACCGCTTTGGGTACTGTTGAGGTGGATGACTCATCAGGGGGGAAGCAGCAGCAGCTAAGTTCATGGCACCGTGGGTGGCTCTGCTGCACGGAGGGCAGGAAAAAGAGTGGGAGAGCTATAGTGATACGGGATGCGATAGTAAGGGGAATAGATAGGCATTTCTGCGGCCACAACTGAGACTCCAGGATGGTATGTTGCCTCCCTGGTGCAAGGGTCAAGGATGTCTCGGAGCGGGTGCAGGACATTCTGAAATGGGAGGGAGAACAGCCAGTTGTCGTGGTGCACATTGGTACCAACAATATGGGTAAAAAACGGGATGAGGTCCTACGAGACGAATTTAGGGAGCTAGGAGCTAAATTAAAAAGTAGGACCTCAAAGGTAGTAATCTCAGGATTACTACCAGTGCCACATGCTAGTCAGAGTCGGAAACGCAGTGTAGCACAGATGAATACGTGGCTTGAGGAGTGGTGCAAGAGGGAGGGATTCAAATTCCTGGGACATTGGAAGTGTAGGCCAGATTGTAGTTTTATAATTGTGAATGGAAATATTTTCTCTGCAACTCCTTAACATAATCACATAGGAAGAAGTCTAAAAAGTGACAAAACATGCATTATTACAGTGTTAAAATTCCGCAACTACGTTTAATTTCCCTTTGTAAAGAAATGTATATGGTTTGACAGACAATCCTAGCCAATATTTTGGAAAAGTTACATCGTTGTTTGTATAGGTCCGGAATTTGTGGTGGGCAATGATGACAAACTAAGAGCATTCGCTGTTATTGCCCTTTTGAAACTCACCGTATCTTCAGGATGTAGCTCATGTGCATCTCAACACGAAAATCCTGAAGTTGCAGTCAGTCATTCACTACTCCAACTCTGGCTGCACTGTGCACCCTCCTCGCCGCCCCCGCCCCTCGACCCCTCCCCATAGCCAGTAATCCGTGACACTGATGAAAACTTGGGCTTTTCCATGGTAATAACGCTGTTAAATTGCCCCATTAAATCTTAACCTTTGTTTGATTAGGTGTAACTAGGGTATAACAGCATATTGACTGCTAAACAAACATTATGGTCCTGAAGAACTAATTTTATTTTTGTGGGGTGTCAAATTTCTCCATTATGATAAAAATTACAATTTTTAAGAAACTTAAAAAAAAATATTTCTTTTTAAGTATGTTCTTGAGATTTCAGATTCTACCTTATCCCCATGTGAGAGGCCAATCTTTGTTTTGTTCGCTAACATTTTTTCAAAAGTCTGGAAAAAAGCAGCTTCTCATTTCCTGGTTCCCTGTTTGAGAATTCTGCAACGTGATTGACTGCTCAGACAGCTTGTTGATGCCGCAGCAGCATTGAACTAGGGAATTCCCACTACACCTGCACGTCAAAAAAGGCAAACTTCTCGCCACGAAGATCACGAGATCTTTGGGACCAGCGGCAAATGCCTTTCATTCACTGCTGACCACAAATTCGGGGCCATTGTCATTTATATTGGGGGAATAATTGTGTCCGGAGGCTACCTTCATACAAATGCCTCCGATCCCAAAAAAATCTACAAAAGTACCTGGTGGTACAGGAGGAATGTAGGATTCCGCTCGGAGGCCTTGATTTGTTGCGCAGCGCATGGGAAGTTGGCATCGCGTGGACGTGGCTCCGGGGTGGCCGGGGCTGGGATCTCAACATCCGGGGCTGTTCGGCATTTGGGAAGGATTCGGACGGGTCGGGGCAGGTTGGGTGCAGGTGGAATGTTCCCGGTGTTGGGTGGGTCTGGAGCCGGGGGGGGAGGGGGGGCATGGTCTTGGGATGGGGGGTGGGATGGGGAGAGACTTCTTCACTCGGCCTGTGGGGTTCCCTGCCACGGAGAGTTGTTGATGCCAGTTCATTGGATGTGTTCGGGAGGGAGTTGGATGTGGTCCTTGCGGCTGGGGAGGCTCGGGGGGGCTGTGGAGGGGGCATGGGGGGGTGGCTGCTGGGTTGGGTGATCAGCCATGATCTTGTTGAATGGCGGTGCAGGCTCGAAGGGCCGAATGGCCTACTCCTGCACCTATTTTCTATGTTTCTATGTTTCTATTAACCGGTTCTGGGGGAGGTGGGACCAGTACAAACCGGACGGTCTGCACCTGGGCAGGACCGGAACCAATGTCCGAGGGGGAGTGTTTGCTAGTGCTGTTGGGGAGGAGTTAAACTAACATGGTAGGGGGATGGGAACCTATGCAGGAAGACAGAGGGAAATAAAATGGGGGCAGAAGCAAAAGATAGAAAGGAGAATAGTAAAAGTGGAGGGCAGAAAAACCCAAGGCAAAAAGGGCCACATTACAGAAAAATTTTAAAGGGGCAAAGTGTGTTAAAAAGACAAACCTGAAGGCTCTGTGCCTCAATGCTAGGAGTATTCAGAATAAGTTGGACGAATTAACTGCGCAGACAGCAGTTAATGGATATGATATAATTGGCATCATGGAGACATAGCTCTTGGGTGACCAAGGCTGGGAACTCAACATCCAGGGGTATTCAACATTTGGGAAGGATAGACAGAAAGGAAAAGGAGGCGGGGTGGCGTTGCTGGTTAAAGAGAAAATTAATGCAATAGTGAGGAGGGACATTAGCCTGGATGATGTGGAATCGGTATGGGTGGAGCTGCGGAATTCCAAAGGGCAGAAAACGTTAGTGGGAGTTGTGTACAGACCACCAAACAGTAGTAGTGAGGTTGGGGACAGCATCAAAAAAGAAATAAGGGATGTGTGCAATAAAGGTACAGTAGTTATCATGGGCGACTTTAATCTACAAATTGATTGGGCTAACCAAACTGGTAGCAATGCAGTGGAGGAGGATTTCCTGGAGTGTATTAGGATGGTTTTCTTGACCAATATGTCGAGGAACCAACTAGAGAGCTGGCCATCCTAGACTGGGTGATGTGTAATGAGAAGGGACTAATTAGCAATCTTGTTGTGCAAGGCCCCTTCGGGAAGAGGGACCATAATATGGTAGAATTCTTTATTAAGATGGAGAGTGACACAGTTAATACGGAAACTAGGGTCTTGAACTTAAGGAAAGGTAACTTCGACGGTATGAGGCGTGAATTGGCAAGAATAGACTGGCAAAGGATACTTAAAGGGTTGACGGTGGATAAGCAATGGCAAACATTCAAAGATCACATGGATGAACTTCAGCAATTGTACATCCCTGTCTGGAGTAAAAATAAAACGGGGAAGGTGGCTCAACCATGGCTAACAAGGGAAATTAAGGATAGTATTAAAGCCAAGGAGGAGGCATATAAATTGGCTAGAAAAAGCAACAAACCTGAGGACTGGGAGAAATTTAGAATTCAACAGAGGAGGACTAAGGGTTTAATTAAGAGGGAGAAAATAGAGTACGAGAGGAAGCTTGCAGGGAACATAAAAACTGACTGCAAAAGTTTCTATAAATATGTGAAGAGAAAAAGATTAGTGAAGACAAACGTAAGTCCCTTGCAGTCGGATTCAGGTGAATTTATAATGGGGAACAAAGAAATGGCAGACCAATTGAACAAATACTTCGGTTCTGTCTTCACGAAGGAAGTCACAAATAACCTTCCGAATGTACTAGGGGACAGTGGGTCTAGTGAGAAGGAGGAACTGAAGGATATCTTTATTCGGCGGGAAATTGTGTTAGGGAAATTAATGGGATTGAAGGTCGATAAATCCCCAGGGCCCGATAGTCTGCATCCCAGAGCACTTAAGGAAGTGGCCCTAGAAATAGTGGATGCATTGGTGATCATTTTCCAACAGTCTATCGACTCTGGATCAGTTCCTATGGACTGGAGGGTAGTTAATGTAACACCACTTTTTAAAAAAGGAGGGAGAGAGAAAACAGGTAATTATCGACCGGTTAGCCTGACATCAGTAGTGTGGAAAATGTTGGAATCAATCAATAAGGATAATCTAGCAGCGCATTTGGAAAGCAGTGACAAGATCGGACCAAGTCAGCATGGATTTGTGAAAGAGAAATCATGCTTGACGAATCTTCTGGAATTTTTTGAGGATGTAACTAGCAGAGTGAACAAGGGAGAACTAGTGGATGTGGTGTATTTGGACTTTCAAAAGCTTTTGACAAGATCCCGCACAAGAGATTGGTGTGCAAAATCAAAGCACATGGTATTGGGGGTAATGTACTGACGTGGATAGAGAACTGGTTGGCAGACAGGAAGCAGAGAGTCGGGATAAATGGGTCCTTTTCAGAATGGCAGGCAGTGACTAGTGGAGTGCCGCAGGGCTCAGTGCTGGGACCCCAGCTCTTTACAATATACATTAACGATTTAGATGAAGGAATTGAGTGTAATATCTCCAAGTTTGCAGATGACACTAAACTGGGTGGCGGTGTGAGCTGTGAGGAGGACACTAAGAGGCTGCAGGGTGAATTAGACAGGTTAGGTAAGTGGTCAAATGCATGGCAGATGCAGTATAATGTGGATAAATGTGAGGTTATCCATTTTGGGGGAAAAAACACGAAGACAGAATATTATCTGAATGGCGGCAGATTAGGAAAAGGGGAGGTGCAACGAGACCTGGGTGTCATGGTTCATCAGTCACTGAAAGTGGGCATGCAGGTACAGCAGGTGGTGAAGAAGACAAATGGTATGTTGGCCTTCATAGCTAGCAGATTTGAATATACGAGCGGGGCGGTCTTACTGCAGTTGCACAGGGCCTTGATGAGGCCTCACCTGGAATATTGTGTTCAGTTTTGGTCTCCTAGTCTGAGGAAGGACGTTCTTGCTATTGAAGGAATGCAGCGAAGGTTCACCAGACTGATTCCAGGGATGGCTGGACTGACATATGAGGAGAGACTGGATCAACTGAGCCTTTATTCACTGGAGTTTAGAAGGATGAGAAGGGATCTCCTAGGTGCATAAGATTCTGACACGACTGGACAGGTTAGATGCGGGAAGAATGTTCCCGATGTTGGGAAGTCCAGAACCAGGGGACATAGTCTTAAGATAAGGGGTAGGCCATTTAGGACTGAGATGAGGAGAAACATCTTCACTCAGAGAGTTGTTAACCTGTGGAATTCCCTACCGCAGAGAGTTGTTGATGCCGGTTCATTGGATATATTCAAGAGGGTGTTAGGTATGGCCCTTACGGCTAAGGGGATCAAGGGGTATCGAGAGAAAGCAGGAAAGGGGTACTGAGGGAATGATCAGCCATGATCTTATTGAATGGCGGTGCAGGCTCGAAGGGCCGAATAGCCTACTCCTGCACCTATTTTCTATGTTTCTGTGTTTCTATGATACTGGTCAGGTGGGCAGAGTAGTGGCAAATATAATTTAATTCAGAGAAGTGTGAGCTGATGCACTTTGGGAGGATTAATAAGGAAAGCTTATACACATTAAGCGTTAGGCCACTTAATAGTGTAGCTGAACAAAGGGATCTTGGAGTGCTTGTCCACAGATCCCTGAAAGTAACTGGCCAGGTGGATAAGGTGGTTTAGAAGGCATATGGGATGCTTGCCTTTATTGGCCGAGGCATGGGATATAAGAGCAGGGAGATAATGCTTAAATTGTATAATACTACTTTGGTTAGGCCACAGCTATATTATCGTGTGCAGTTCTGGTCGCCGTATTATAGGAAGGATGTGATTGCACTCGAGAGGGTGCAGCGGAGATTTACTAGGATGCTGCCTGGAATGGAAAATCTTAGTTATGAGGACAGATTGGATAGGCTGGGTTTGTTCTCATTGGAACAGAGGAGGTTGAGAGGAGACCTCATTGAGGTGTACAAAATATTGAGGGGCCTGGATATAGTGGATAGTAAGGGTCTATTTCCATTGGTGGAGAGGTCTACTATGACGGGGCATTGTTTTAAGGTGGTTGGTGGAAGGTTTGGAGGGGATTTGAGGGAGGCTTCTTTACGCGGAGGGCTGTGGGAATCTGGAACTTGCTGCCTGGAAGAGTGGTGGATGCAGCAACCCTCACCACTTTTAAAAGATGGTTGGATGGGCACTTAAAACTGGTCATTGGGATTAGACTGGATGACCTTTTGTTGGACAGGGCAGATATAATGGTAAGTACTGCAGGAATAGAATACGACCAGGGTGATCTCCTGAACTAGTTTCGATCGTATGGATGGGTCGGAGAGGAATTTTCCCAGATTTTTTCTCCCTAAATTGGCCTGGGTTTTTATCTGATTTTTGCCTCTCCCAGGAGATCGCATGGCTCCGGTTGGGATGTAATGTAGAATGTTTTAGTATAAGAGCTGTCGCAGTTGTGGTGAGGCGGACTGATTGGGCTGGGTGCTCTTTGCCTTTCCGTCATTGTTCCTAGGTTTATATGTAACCTTTAGGGCTGCTGACCAAGGGCCGTGTGGCTCTTTGTTGGCCGGCGTGGACACGATGGGCCGAAATGGCCTCCTTCTGCACTGTAAATTTCTATGTTTCTATGTTCCTATGTCCCAGATTCCACAGCTCTCTGAGGCAACGAATTCAACAGATCCACAACTCTCTGAGAGAAGAAATTTTTCCTCATCTCAGTTTTAAATGGGCGGCCTCTTATTCCAAGATTATGCCCTCTTGTTCTAGTCTCCCTTATCAGTGGAAACATCCTCTCTGCATCCACCTTGTCAAGCTCCCTCATAATCTTATACATTTTGATAAGATCACCTCTCATTCTTCTGAATTCCAATGAGCAGAGGCCTAACCTACTCAACCTTTCCTCATAAGTCAATCCCCTCATCTCTGGAATCAACGTTGTGAACCTTCCCTGAACTGCCTCCAAAGCAAGTATACCCTTTCGTAAATATGGAAACCAAAACTGCACGCAGTATTCCAATACCTTGTATAGCTGCAGCAAGACTTCCCTGCTTTTATACTCCATCCCCTTTGCAATAAAGGCCAAGATTCCATTGGCCTTCCTGATCACTTGCTATACCTACATGCTAACCTTTTGTATTTCATGCACAAGTACCCCCAGGTCCTGCTGTACTGCAGCACTTTGCAATCTTTCTCCATTTAAATAATAACTTACTCTTTGATTTTTTTTCTGCCAAAGTGCATGACCTCACATTTTCCAACATAATACTCCATCTGCCAAATTTTTGCCAAATTCCAATATTGCAATGCATTTTTTGCTGCTTATTTGCAGATGCAAGGAAATGAGAATGTTGACTGAACCATTTATTTTGTACCTCAACCTTCAGTCAGCCAGTGACATTTTCCTGACATTGTACAAAATAGTATTATTAAATGTTGGAAAGTACAGTCCGAAGTGCAAGTAATCTCCATTTGAAAGATTGTAGTCATTTGAAGTATTTTGTGACATGAATATGACTTTTATGTATTTTTTGGATATGTTACTGTATTAGGTGAGCTTGTCTTAGTGACCATTTCAAGAAGTATTCATCAGGAAATGTGGTTGAGGCCAGGTTACTGGGTTTATTTCAGGACCAGTCACCTGCTGCAATGAAACACCTGTTGGCTTGGAAATCTGGAAAGATTAGAACACATCGGCAGAAAGGCTAGCTTCATTTAAACGTGTCTTGTGTTCTTGCTGGCTATCACTTGTTTTTATTAGCATTTGACTGTGCATGGTAACAATAGATTGCATATTGGAGCAACTGTAACAAGAATAGCACTTCTTGTATTTGACCCGAGAAAGACTTTTGGAAAATATTACTGGGTGTTCGAGGTTTCCCCTAGTTTACTGCAAATTTCAACAAACCTGAATTAGCAAAGGATGACTAACAATGTATTTGATTTTCTGCTCACAAGGTATAGGGTTCTAGGCGGTGACATCATCTGCCAGGATGTTCTAAGGCAAGATAGGCCTATGGTCCACTGTGCAGGACTTTTTGACTGACATATTTGTTGAGGTGGAATGTGAAGGTCTGTCTTCAGTATTGGCACATCTGTAGTTTTGCTCCAACCATAATGTGGCAGAGGACTGCTAGCATTCTCCGATCTCTCCAGTAAGCGCATCCAAACTTCTTTTTGTGGGTTTGGAGACTACAAATGAAGTTTAAATCCATGTTGCTGTTAATTTCTACATCTCTTATATTGCTGATGGTGATATATCAGCTCCTATTTAAGATATTTTTCAACACTGAGGTAAGAGCACTGAGAACATCCCTTTCCAAACCTCCAGACACCAAAATTCAAATGGGATAAACCATTAAATAATTCATGAAAGCACAAATAACCCTCAGTTGTTGGGCTTGGGAACTGCAGTTTGTACACCTTCGCTCAATAGGGTCATCTCTGGCATGGGGAAGGACATTCCCAAGTAGATCATTGGCTGCACGGGTCTGGACTGTGTGGAGTCCAGAAGCAAACTATGGGTTTTCTCCACATGCTACCAAACAGTGCTCTAATAGGCTGTATAGAACACTGAAGCTGTTGATGGTGGATCGAGGTTTCTTGATGGTTCCCATTCATCTACCAGTTTTCCAGGCTGTCTTTGTCCCAACTATTACCCCAAGACACTAAGGCCATGATTTCACCAACCGTGGCGAATCCGGGGCTTCCAGGAACCGTAGCGAGGTTCTGGCCCGCTGTTGGCTGTAGCCCGCTCTCTCCAAGTAATTTTACGATATGGGGCTTGTTAAGCCCGCCCAGTGAAGTTCCCGGCCAATTAAAAGGAAGCACGTCTGGTGACATCATTTGATGTTGTGCCATCAGCCTTAAAGGGACCATGCCCACATTGATTGTGCCAGTTGTGCTGTCAGTGTTCTACAGAATTGAGGTGCTGCAAACACTGATAAACACTGCACATAGGTGCAGGGCTGCACCCAGGCTCTCCTATGACTCCCTCCATATGCTTATGGAGGGAGTCACAGCATGCAGGGTGGTTCACTTCCCTTCCAATGGGCAGAAGAGACCTCCCCAGGACACCAATGCAACCTGGTTGTTCATTGCACAAGAGGGCACAAGCAGGGATTTCCTCAGGAGGATCAGGTTGCAGTGACACAAATCTTTCAATGATCCTAGTAGATCACAAAACATTACTGCAAAGCCACACTCAAGCTCATCCTGCTGTGTCACTCATCACATCCCCATCAGTCTGCCTTCCCTACCCTACTCCTGCACATCCTTACTCACACCAACTTACCTTGCACCTCCACCCATCCTTCTCTCTCTATGTACATGATCACTTCACCATCTTATTAGCCATCCCTCATCCTTGTCCAATCATGCCAGCTAACAAAACACAGGGGTAGGGACTTGAGTATTTTAGTCAATGTTTCTGTTAATGTGTTGTCAATTATTGAAACCTTTATTTTCAAACACTGCATTCTTGGACAGATGTGTGTGCATCCTTGGAAGTGGCTTAGTGAGTTGCAGTGAATGGTGAGACAAAAGGATACCGCCGCCCCCACCCTCACAATGGCGATGAGTGTGAAATAAATGGCTTGGGCATTGTAGGGATGCTTTATGGTGCTGATGTGTTGGTCCCAACCTGGCACATCATCTGGCAGCCAAGGTGCACAGTATCAGTTGAAGTAAATCTGGGCATGGTGAGGCCATCTCTGGCCTCCCGAGCAGCAATGTGGTCAGATGCTGATGCCCTGTGTCCTGTGCAGCATCAGTTGATTCCAGAGAAGGTTGGTGTTGTTGGTGCAGCTGGTGTGCCTGGTGATACAGGTGTGCTTGGTGATGTTGGTGTTGGGGCTGATCGTGGTGGGATTCTGAGAACCAAGGTGAGATTTCTTCAAGGGCATCGATGCTGATGGAATAGATGCCAGGTGAGGTTGAGATGACAGAAATGATCTGATAATGGTGAGAGAGGTTGTTACAAGGAAGTGAACAGAGAGTTTACTCCAAACCAGAATAAAGCTCAAATGTGTATTCCAAATCCTGAAGACTCCAGCTTCTAACGTTGGAAAGTGAACAGCTGTGAAATGGTAGCTTTTATACCACATTTGCAGCTGTCAACGATTCAGAAAAATGGATACTCATTGGAAAAAACAACCTACTTACCTGACGCAATCCTTGAGCACCAAGAATCACGTGACAAAGCTGGAAAAATGGTAAGTACATGGTAAAATGTGGTTTAAGTGGCATTTAACAACCTCTTAATGATATCAATTGGCTCCCCGGCCATTTGGTGTCAGGTCTGGTTTGTTCCTGGGATGTGGGCTTCACTGGCAAGGCCAGCATTTATTGCCCATCCCTAAATGCCCTTAAGAAGGTGGAGCTACCTTCTTGAACTGCTGCAGTCCATGTGGTGACTGTACTCCCACAGTGCTGTTAGGGAGGGAGTTCCAGGATTTTGAAACAGCGATGATGAATGAACGGTGATATACTTCCAATCAGGATGGTGCGTAACTTGGAGGGAAACTCGCAGGTGATGATGTTCCCATGCACCTGCTGCCCTTGTTCTTTTAGGTGGGAGAGGTTGCAGGTTTGGGAGAGGCTGCCGAAGAAGCTTTGGCGAGTTGCTGCAGTGCATCTTGTAAATGGAGCACACTGCAGCCACGGTACACTGGTGGTAGAGGGAGTGAATGTTTAAGGTAGTGGATGGGGTGCCAATCAATCAAGCTGCTTTGTCCTGGATGGTGTCAAGCTTCTTGAGTGTTATTGGAGCTGCACTCATCCAGTCAAGTGGTGAGTATTCCATCACACTCCTGACTTGTGCCTTGTAGATGGTGGAAAGGCTTTGGGGAGTCAGGAGGTGGGATACTCACCGCAGAATACCCAGCCTCTGACCTGCTCTTGTAGCCACAGTATTTATGTGGCTGGTCCAGTTAAGTTTCTAGTCAATGGTGAGCCCTCCAGGATGTTGATGGTGGGGAATTTGGCAAGGGTAATGCCACTGAATGTTAATGGACTCTCACTTTTTGGAGAACATCATTGCCTGGTACTTGTGTAGCATGAATGTTACTTGTCACTTATCAGCCCAAGTCTGAATGTCACCCAGGTCTTGCTGCATGTGGGCATGGACTGCTCCATTATCTGAGGAGTTGCGAATGGAACTGAACACTGTGCAATCATCAACGAACATCCCCACTTCTGACCTTATGATGGAGGGAAGGTCATCGATGAAGCAGCTGAAGATGGTTGGGCTAGGACACTGCTCCAAGGAACTCATGAAGCAATGTCTTGGGGCTGAGAAGATTGGCCTCCAACAACCACAACCATCTTACTTTGTGCTCGGTATGACTCCAACCAGTGGAGAGTTTTCCCCCTGATTCCCATTGACTTCAGTTTTACTCGAGCTCCTTGATGCCACACTTGGTCAAATGCTACCTTGATGTCAAGGGCAGTCACTCTCACCTCAGCTCTGCAATTCAGCTCATTTGTCCATGTTTGAACCAAGGCTGTAATAAGGTCTGGAGCCAAGTGGTCCTGGCATCGGTGAGCAGGTTATTGGTGAGTAAGTGCTGCTCGCTAGCACTGTCGATAGCACCTTCCCTCACTTTGCTGATGATTGAGAGTAGACTGACGGGGTGGTAATTGGCTGGATTGGATTTGTCTTGCATCTTGTGGATATCACATACGTGGACAGCTTTCCACATTGTCGGATAGATGCCAGTGTTGTAGCTGTACTGGAGCAGCTTGGATAGAAGCACTGCTAGTTCTGGAGCATGTCTTCTGCATGACAGCCGGGATGTTGTCGGGGTCATAAGAACATAAGAACATGAGAATTAGGAACAGGAGTAGGCCATCTAGCCCCTCGAGCCTGCTCCGCCATTCAATAAGATCATGGCTGATCTGGTCATGGACTCAGCTCCACTTACCCGCCCTCTCCCCGTAACCCTTAATTCCCTTATTGCTTAAAAATCTATCTATCTTTGACTTGAAAACATTCAATGAGCCAGCCTCAACTGCTTCCTTGGGCAGAGAATTCCACAGATTCACAACCCTCTGGGAGAAGAAATTCTTTCTCAACTTGGTTTTAAATTGGCTCCTCCGTATTTTGAGGCTGTGCCCCACTAGTTCTAGTCTCCCCCACCAATGGAAACAATCTCTCTGCCTTTATCTTGTCTATCCCTTTCATGATTTTAAATGTTTCTATAAGATCACCCCTCATCCTTCTGAACTCCAAGGAGTAAAGACCCAGTCTACTCAATCTATCATCATAAGGTAACCCCCTCATTTCTCGAATCAGCCTAGTGAATCGTCTCTGTACCCCTTCCAAAGCTAGTATATCCTTCCTTAAGTAAGGTGACCAAAACTGCACGCAGTACTCCAGGTGCGGCCTTACCAATACCTTATACAGTTGCAGCAACACCTCCCTGCTTTTGTACTCCATCCCTTTTTGCAATGAAGGCCAACATTCCATTTGCCTTCCTGATTACCTTCTGCACCTGCAAACTTACCTTTTGGGATTCATGCACAAGGATCCTAAAAGAGTTTCATGCACAAGGAGTCTGGAAGAGTCCGTGTTCCATGTTTTTATGGAATGCACAAGGTTGCAGCCCCTGTTTTATTATTTGAAGGGGCTGCTCCTGAAATTCTGGCTGCACTTCAGTCCCACTCTCCTGATCTTTGGGCACCCTGTGCGGAGGGGAGCGGGTAGGTCCGAAGGCCTCCTCGTAGGACTGCTCCTGGGCACGGCCAAGGGTGCCATCAGCCGGTCCAGGCAGCGGGCGGTCGAGGGGGTCGTTCAACCTGACTGCCTGCCTCTCTTCCGCTCTTACATCCGGTCCAGGGTGTCCTTGGAGATGGAGCACGCGGTGTCCACCGGTACGCTCGCGGCCTTCCGCGAGAGGTGGGCACCGGAGGGACTGGAGTGCATCATCACGCCCGGCAACCAAATTTTAATTTGATTTTACGTTTTTAAGTTTAATTTGTTTTAATTGCCGGTGCTTTCAGTGTCCCCCTCCCCTTTTATAGGGGGCACTGGGGAAAATTGTGATTTTAGTGCCAAAAAAAAAACCAAAAAAAGAAAAACACAAAAAAA
Source organism: Pristiophorus japonicus (assembly GCF_044704955.1). NCBI lineage: Eukaryota > Metazoa > Chordata > Chondrichthyes > Pristiophoridae > Pristiophorus > Pristiophorus japonicus. The sequence goes on from NC_091992.1 coordinate 84,826,695, forward strand.
AACAAAAAAAAGGGGGAAAAAAAAAAGGGCCTTGTAAATGTCTGGAGTGTCACCCAGGTCGGGTGGCACCGTTTAATGTTTTATGTTTTTGCAGGTGAACTCCAAAAAGAGTTTCATGCACAAGGAAGTCTCCCGCTTGAGGAGGGCGGTCAGTCGTTGGTGTGCGTCAGCGCCCAGCTCGCGACTTTCCGTCTTCAGACCCCGCAGAGATACCTTTACGTCGAGCCCCCTCCTAGGTGGTGTGCTCTGGCGAGGTATTTCTTCCGCCAGCAGCGCGACCTCAATTATGACACGCAGCTCCTGTTTGTGAACTTGGGGATGTCAGGACCGCCCTCCGGGAGCTGCCTGTCTTTTACAAGGAACTCATCAGGGTCTGGAACAAAGTCTCCACCAAGCGCAGCTCTCCGCCGGCTGGAGTGGCGGCCGTCCTGCAGGAGCCGCTGCTCGGGAATCCGTACCTCCACGACCGAGGTTTTATGTGGCGGTCGGAAGAGAGGGCTGTGGCTGGTGAGGTGACCAGGGTCAGGGACCTGCTCGATGGTGGAGGAGCGGGCTGGATGGCGCCAGACACGCTGGCGCGGCGCCTAAATTCTGCCAACGTCCGCCACGTGGCCGATGCCATCGAGTCGCTAAAAACAGCTCTGGGCCCTGACTCTGTTAGGTGCATCGAGGAGGCTCAAGCACGTGGGGAGATCCCGTCTGAACTGACCCCCGTCCGGACGGAAATCCTCATCGGCGCCAAACCCCGGAACCTCCCTCGGGGGCCGCGCCTCACAACTTGAGCCGCCTCGGGGAAATCCCCTCCGTGCCTTTCAGTTCCGCGCGGAAGGGTTTCCTGTACGGGCTGCTCCTGCACACTCTCAACTTTGCCATCCTCGCCGGCCGTCCGGACACGCCATGGCATACCATCTTGCCGTCCGGAGGAGGCGGGGGTCCCCGATGGAGGGCACTCTACGCAGGGGTCCTCCCACTATTCATCGGGGACTTGGCCTGGAGGGTGGTGCACGGAGCAGTGCCGTGCAACAAATTTTTAAGCCGGTTCACGGACTCCCAGGCCGCCTGCAATTTCTGCGGTCTGGAAGAGTCCGTGTTCCATGTTTTTATGGAATGCACAAGGTTGCAGCCCCTGTTTTATTATTTGAAGGGGCTGCTCCTGAAATTCTGGCTGCACTTCAGTCCCACTCTCCTGATCTTTGGGCACCCTGTGCGGAGGGGAGCGGGTAGGTCCAAAGGCCTCCTCGTAGGACTGCTCCTGGGCACGGCCAAGGGTGCCATCAGCCGGTCCAGGCAGCGGGCGGTCGAGGGGGTCATTCAACCTGACTGCCTGCCTCTCTTCCGCTCTGACATCCGGTCCAGGGTGTCCTTGGAGATGGAGCACGCGGTGTCCACCGGTACGCTCGCGGCCTTCCGCGAGAGGTGGGCACCGGAGGGACTGGAATGCATCATCACGCCCGGCAACCAAATTTTAATTTGATTTTACATTTTAAAGTTTAATTTGTTTTAATTGCCAGTGCTTTTAGTGTCCCCCTTCCCTTTTATAGGGGGCACTGGGGAAAAATTGTGATTTTAGTGCCCAAAAAAAAAAAAAAAAAGAAAAACACAAAAAAAAAAGGAAAAAAAGGGCCTTGTAAATGTCTGGTGTGTCACCCAGTTCGGGTGGCACGGTTTAATGTTTTGTTTTACAGATAAACTCTAAAAGAGTTTCATGCACAAGGACCCCCAGGTCCCTCTGCACCACAGCATGTTGTAATTTCTCCCCATTCAAATAATATTCCCTTTTACTGTTTTTTTTCCCAAGGTGGATGACCTCACACTTTCCGACATTGTATTCCATCTGCCAAACCTTAGCCCATTCGCTTAACCTATCCAAATCTCCTTGCAGCCTCTCTGTGTCGTCTACACAACCCGCTTTCCCACTAATCTTAGTGTCATCTGCAAATTTTGTTGCACTACACTCTGTCCCCTCTTCCAGGTCATCTATGTATATTGTAAACAGTCGTGGTCCCAGTACTGATCCCTGTGGCACACCACTAACCACCGATTTCCAACCCAAAAAGGACCCATTTATCCCGACTCTCTGCTTTCTGTTCGCCAGCCAATTCTCGATCCATGCTAATACATTTCCTCTGACTCCGCGTACCTTTATCTTCTGCAGTAACCTTTTGTGTGGCACCTTATCGAATGCCTTTTGGAAATCTAAATACACCACATCCATCGGTACACCTCTATCCACCATGCTCGTTATATCCTCAAAGAATTCCAGTAAGTTAGTTAAACATGATTTCCCTTTCATGAATCCATGCTGCGTCTGCTTGATTGCACTATTCCTATCCAGATGTCCCGCTATTTCTTCCTTAATGATAGTTTCAAGCATTTTCCCCACTACAGATGTTAAACTAACCGGCCTATAGTTACCTGCCTTTTGCCTGCCCCCTTTTTTAAACAGAGGCGTTACATTAGCTACTCTCCAATCCGCTGGTACCTCCCCAGAGTCCAGAGAATTTTGGTAGATTATAACAAATGCATCTGCTATAACTTTCGCCATCTCTTTTAATACCCTGGGATTCATTTCATCAGGACCAGGGGACTTGTCTACCTTCAGTCCCATTAGTCTGTCCAGCACTATCTCCCTAGTGATAGTGATCATCTGAAGGTCCTCCCTTCCCACATTCCTATGACCAGCAATTTTTGGCATGGTTTTTGTGTCTTCCACTGTGAAGACCGAAGCAAAATAATTGTTTAAAGTCTCAGCCATTTCCACATTTCCCATTATTAAATCCCCCTTTTCATCTTCTAAGGGACCAACATTTACTTTAGTCACTCTTTTCCGTTTTATATATCGGTAAAAGCTTTTACTATCTGTTTTTATGTTTTGCGCAAATTTACCTTCGTAATCTATCTTCCCTTTCTTTATTGCTTTTTTAGTCATTCTTTGCTGTTGCTTAAAATTTTCCCAATCCTCTAGTTTCCCACTAACCTTGGCCACCTTATACACATTGGTCTTTGATTTGATACTTTCCTTTATTTCCTTGGTTATCCACGGCTGGTTATCTCTTCTCTTGCCGCACTTCTTTTTCACTGGAATATATTTTTGTTGCGCATTATGAAAGAGCTCCTTAAAAGTCCTCCACTGTTCCTCAATTGTGCCACTGTTTAGTCCTTGTTTCCAGTCTACTTTAGCCAACTCTGCCCTCATCCCACTGTAGTCCCCTTTGTTTAAGCATAGTACGCTCGTTTCTGACACAACTTCCTCATCCTCAATCTGTATTACAAATTCAACCATATTGTGATCACTCATTCCGAGAGGATCTTTTACTAGGAGATCGTTTATTTTTCCTGTCTCGTTACACATGACCAGATACAAAATGGCTTGCTCCCTTGTAGGCTCTGTTACATACTGTTCTAAGAAACAATCCCGTATGCATTCTATGAATTCCTCCTCCAGGCTACCCCCTGCGATTTGATTTGACCAATCGATATGTAGGTTAAAATCCCCCATAACTACTGCCGTTCCTTTTTCACATGCCTCCATTATTCCCTTGATTATTGCCCGCCCCACCATGAAGTTATTATTTGGGGGTCTATAAACTACGCCGACCAGTGACTTTTTCCCCTTACTATCTCTAATCTCCACCCACAATGATTCAACATTTTGTTCATTGGAGCCAATATCATCCCTCACAACTGCCCTGATATCATCCTTTATTAACAGAGCTACCCCACCTCCTTTCCCTTCTTGCCTATCTTTCTGAATCGTCAGATACCCCTGTATGTTTAATTCCCAGTCTTGGCCACCTTGCAACCATGTTTATGTAATGGCCACCAAATCATACCCATTTGTAATGATTTGTGCCGTCAACTCATTTACTTTATTTCTAATGCTGCGTGCATTTAGGTAGAGTGTTTTCATCCTAGTTTTTAAACCATGATTTTTAGTTTTTACCCCTCCTGCAGCCCTTTTATATTCAGTGGCCCTTTTTGTTTCTTGCCTTTGGTTTCTCTGCCCTCCACTTTTACTCATCTCTTTTCTGTCTTTTGTTTTTGTCTCCTTTTTGTTTCCCTCTGTCTCCCTGTATTGGTTCCCATCCCCCTGCCATATTAGTTTAACTCCTCACCAACAGCACTAGCAAACACTCCCCCTAGGACATTGGTTCCGTTCCTGCCCAAGTGCAGACCGTCCGGTTTGTACTTGTCCCACCTCCCCCAGAACCTGTTCCAATGCCCCACAAATTTGAATCCCTCCCTGCTGCACCACTGCTCAAGCCACGTATTCATCTGTGCTATCCTGTGATTCCTACTCTGATTAGCACGTGGCACTGGTAGCAATCCCGAGATTACTACTTTTGAGGTCTTACTTTTTAATTTAACTCCTAGCTCCTTAAATTCGTCTCGTAGGACCTTATCCTTTTTTTTTTTTACCTATGTCGTTGGTACCAATGTGCACCATGACAACTGGCTGTTCTCCCTCCCTTTTCAGAATGTCCTGCACTCACTCGGAGACATCCTTGACCCTTGCACCAGGGAGGCAACATACCATCTAGGAGTCTCAATTGCGGCCGCAGAAACGCCTATCTATTCCCCTTATGATTGAATCCCCTATCACTATCGCTCTCCCACTCTTTTTTATGCCCTCCTGTACAACAGAGCCAGCCACGGTGCCATGAACTTGGCTGCTGTTGCTCTCCCCTAATGAGTCATCTCCCTCAACAGCACTCAAAACAGTGTATCTGTTTTGCAGGGGGATGACCAGATGGGACCTCTGTACTATCTTCTTTGTACTACTCTTCCTGCTGGCCTTCCATTCCCTAGCTGGCTGTGGATCCTTCTCATGCGGTAAGACCAACTCACTACATGTGCCACTTATGTCATTCTCAGCATCCAGAGTGAATCCACCCTCAGCTCCAATTCCACAACGCGGTCCATCAGGAGATGGAGGCGGATACACTTCTTACACACGTAGTCGTCAGGGACACCGGAAGCGTCCCTGAGTTCCCACATGGCACAGGAGGAGCATATCACGTGACCGAGCTCTCCTGCCATGCCTTAACCCTTAGATACCCTTAAATTGGTAATAATAATGTTACAGTTTACTTACTGATATAAAAATAAAAAGAAAAGCTACTCACCAATCACCAGCCAATCACTTACCCCATTGTCTGTGACGTCACCTTTTGATTCCTTTCTACTTCTTTTTTGCTTTCTCTCCCGCTGTAGCTGCACAAGTCCACCTTTATAGGTCGCTCCGACACTGCTCCCGCCTCTCACCAACTGCCGCTGACTCTCGAGCTCCCGCTGGGCCTTTTATAGGCCGCTCCGACGCTGCTCCCATCTCTCACCAACTGCCGCTGACTCTCGAGCTCCCGCTGGGCCTTTTATAGGCTGCTCCGACGCTGCTCCCACCTCTTGCCAACTGCCGCTGACTCTCGAGCTCCCGCTGGGCCTTTTATAGGCTGCTCCGACGCTGCTCCCGCCTCTCGCCAACTGCCGCCAAGGTCCATAGCCTTTGTTGTATCCAGTGCACTCAGCCATTTCTTAATATCATGTGCAGTGAATCAGATTGTCTGAAGACTGTGAGAACCTCAGCAGGATGGCGATATGGATCATCCACTCGTGCCGTCAGACCTGGTACTTGGGAGACCAGGATGGAAGCGGGTGTACAGCGGGCTCCCGACCCATTGTCAATCTTTGCTATTTTGACAGCTGACAAAATTCCGGTAAAATTCCGTCCTGAATGTCTAATCGAAGGGAGCTTGCTGCTCTTGTGTAGGGTCTTTGATCTGGTGCTCAGTAGTGAAAACAATCTGCCATTTGTCCACTGGCTGCCCTAATCTACCTTCAGTGATTCCACTTGGAATTGTTAAAACGTCTATCCTTGTTCTTGTTGTATGTGTTATTACTTTGACTGAAATTCTAACCCCCATCCAGGAAGAGTACAATTGACTTTATTGCATTATTGCAATGTGGATACACACACCATCACTGTGGAATGATATGGATTGCTGACGGTGGTGTTCCTGACAGTAGCGACACCTACAAGCCCAGCAATACCAGTTGACAGTCTCTCTACGGTAGCTATTTTGAAGCATGCAATCATATAATGAAAATATACTCTTTTCATGTTTCTCTGAAGTTTTGTACCAGCAAAAGTACAGCAGAACATCTATTATATCAAACACCTGAAAAACAGAATATTTGGTCATTATCACATTGCTCTTTGTGGGACCTTGCTGTGCACAAAGTGGCGTTGCCTACATTTCCTACTGCACCTCTAAAAATACTTCATTGACGGTAAAGTGCGTTGGCACATCCTGAGGTTGTGAAAGGTGTTATATGAATGCAAGTCTTCCTTTGATAAAATAAAGTGGTATATCTATAATACAATAAAAGCAGAACAATACATTCTGCATGAAATGGTGTAACTCTCCTGTCCTGATAAAACAACTGACCTATGGCGAGCACTGCCACAGAACATTCAATAATGTGAATTAAAGTTTTAATGATGATGGATAGAGCTGACCAAATGTCTGCTGGACCAACGGTGCATAAAGAGAAGCCGATAGCTGGCAGTAATTAGAGGTCAAAGCTCCAGTGATTTATAATGCCAGCAACAAGGAAATGTTGGAAATTTGTAAATTAAAAATGCCTGGAAACATAAAAACATAGAAACATAGAAAATAGGTGCAGGAGCAGGCCATTCAGCCCTTCTAGCCTGCACCGCCATTCAATGAGTTCATGGCTGAACATGAAACTTCAGTACCCACTTCCTGCTTTCACGCCATACCCCTTGATCCCCCGAGTAGTAAGGACTTCATCTAACTCCCTTTTGAATATATTTAGTGAATTGGCCTCAACTACTTCCTGTGGTAGAGAATTCCACAGGTTCACCACTCTCTGGGTGAAGAAGTTTCTCCTTATCTCGGTCCTAAATGGCTTACCCCTTATCCTTAGACTGTGACCCCTGGTTCTGGACTTTCCCAACATTGGGAACATTCTTCCTGCATCCAACCTGTCCAAACCCGTCAGAATTTTAAACGTTTCTATGAGGTCCCCTCTCACTCTTCTGAACTCCAGTGAATACAAGCCCAGTTGATCCAGTCTTTCTTGATAGGTCAGTCCCACCATCCCGGGAATCAGTCTGGTGAATCTTCACTGCACTCCCTCAATAGCAAGAATGTCCTTCCTCAAGTTGGGAGACCAAAACTGTACACAATACTCCAGGTGTGGCCTCACCAAGGCCCTGTACAACTGTAGCAACACCTCCCTGCCCCTGTACTCAAATCCCCTCGCTATGAAGGCCAACATGCCATTTGCTTTCTTAACCGCGTGCTGTACCTGCATGCCAACCTTCAATGACTGATGTACCATGACACCCAGGTCTCGTTGCACCTTCCCTTTTCCTAATCTGTCACCATTCAGATAATAGTCTGTCTCTCTGTTTTTACCACCAAAGTGGATAACCTCACATTTATCTACATTATACTTCATCTGCCATGCATTTGTCCACTCACCTAACCTATCCAAGTCACTCTGTAGCCTCATAGCATCCTCCTCGCAGCTCACACTGCCACCCAACTTAGTGTCATCTGCAAATTTGGAGATACTACATTTAATCCCTCGTCTAAATCATTAATGTACAATGTAAACAGCTGGGGCCCCAGCACAGAACCCTGCGGTACCCCACTAGTCACTGCCTGCCATTCCGAAAAGTACCCATTTACTCCTACTCTTTGCTTCCTGTCTGACAACCAGTTCTCAATCCACGTCAGCACACTACCCCCAATCCCATGTGCTTTAACTTTGCACATTAATCTCCTGTGTGGGACCTTGTCGAAAGCCTTCTGAAAGTCCAAATATACCACATCAACTGGTACTCCTTTGTCCACTTTATTGGAAACATCCTCAAAAAATTCCAGAAGATTTGTCAAGCATGATCTCCCTTTCACAAATCCATGCTGACTTGGACCTATCATGTCACCATTTTCCAAATGCGCTGCTATGACATCCTTAATAATTGATTCCATCATTTTACCCACTACTGAGGTCAGGCTGACCGGTCTATAATTCCCTGCTTTCTCTCTCCCTCCTTTTTTAAAAAGTGGGGTTACATTGGCTACCCTCCACTCGATAGGAACTGATCCAGAGTCAATGGAATGTTGGAAAATGACTGTCAATGCATCCGCTATTTCCAAGGCCACCTCCTTAAGTACTCTGGGATGCAGTCCATCAGGCCCTGGGGATTTATCGGCCTTCAATCCCATCAATTTCCCCAACACAATTTCCCGACTAATAAAGATTTCCCTCAGTTCCTCCTCCTTACTAGACCCTCTGACCACTTTTATATCCGGAAGGTTGTTTGTGTCCTCCTTAGTGAATACTGAACCAAAGTACTTGTTCAATTGGTCTGCCATTTCTTTGTTCCCCGTTATGACTTCCCCTGATTCTGACTGCAGGGGACCTATGTTTGTCTTTACTAACCTTTTTCTCTTTACATACCTATAGAAACTTTTGCAATCCGCCTTAATGTTCCCTGCAAGCTTCTTCTCGTACTCCATTTTCCCTGCCCTAATCAAACCCTTTGTCCTCCTCTGCTGAGTTCTAAATTTCTCCCAGTCCCCAGGTTCGCTGCTATTTCTGGCCAATTTGTATGCCATTTCCTTGGCTTTATTACTATCCCTGATTTCCCTAGATAGCCACGGTTGAGCCACCTTCCCTTTTTTATTTTTATGCCAGACAGGAATGTACAATTGTTGTAATTCATCCATGCAGTCTCTAAATGTCTGCCATTGCCCATCCACAGTCAACCCCTTAAGTTACATTAGCCAATCTATCTTAGCCAATTCATGCCTCATACCTTCAAAGTTACCCTTCTTTAAGTTCTGGACCATGGTCTCTGAATTAACTGTTTCATTCTCCATCCTAATGCAGAATTCCACCATATTATGGTCACTCTTCCCCAAGGGGCCTCGCACAATGAGATTGCTAATTAATCCTCTCTCATTACACACATTTTCATGTGGTCACTTCAGGACTGATGCATTTCGAAGTGTTACACTGCAAATTCCTGTTCAAAAATAGCCTAAAGAAACAAAACCAGCCAGTTAGAATGTACAGTGGCCACCTGTAGTTGAAAATAACTTGATTAACACAGGCACCAGAATGTTTACCAATCACAGCTTAAAAAAAATAAAGCCTGTAGGTTGGACAGCAGTTGAACTCTGATCTTGTCCCGTGTTTACATAACAGGAATTAGACCATGATGACATAAAGAACATAATATAAGCAATAGGAGCAGGAGTAGGTCATTTGCCCCTCGAGCCTGCTTCATCATTGAATAAGATCACGGTTGATCTGATCTTGGCCTCAACTCCACTTCCCTGCCCTTTCCCCATAACCCTTGACTCCCCTATAGTTCAAAAATCTGTCTATCTCCACAAATATATTCAATGACCGGCCTCCACAGCTCTCTGGGATAGATAATTACAAGATTCATGACCCTCTGCGAGAAGAAATTCCTCTTCATCTCCGTTTTAAATGGGTGACTCCTTATTCTGAAACTATGCCCCCTAGTTCTAGATTCACCTACGAGGGGAAACATCCTCTCTGCATCTACTCTGTCAAGCCCCCTCAGAATCTTATCTGATTCAATAAGATCACCTCTCATTCTTCTAAACTCCAATGAGAATAGGCCCAACCTGCTCAACCTTTCCTCATAAGACAACCCCTTCATCTCAGGAATCAGTGAACCTTCTCTGAACTGCCTCCAATGCAAGTATATCCCTCCTTAAATAAGGAGACCAAAACTGTATGCAGTACTCGAGGTATGGTCTCACCAACGCCCTGTACAGTTGTAGCAAGACATCCCTACTTTTATATTCCAACCCCATTGCATTCCGTTTGCCTTCCTAATTACTCGCTGTGCCTGCAAGCTAACATTTTGTGTTTCATGTACAAGGATCCCTAGATCCCTCTGTACCGCAACATTTTGTAGTCTCTCTTCATTTAAATAATAATTTGCTTTTTTATTCTTCCTACCAAAGTAGATAACCTCACATTTTCCCACATTATTCTCCATCTGCCAAAATTTTGCCCACTCACTTAACCTAGCTATATCCCTTTGCAGATTCTTTGGGGTCAAAATTTGGTACTGCCGTTTTTGAGGCGGTGTCACCGCCTGAGTGCTGCACCAGGCGTTAGGTGCAGGCTCCAACGGCCAAATTCAGGTTTTACACCCAAAGATGAGAGAGCAGCGCTAAAAAGTGACGTTGCACACTCATCCTCGGGTGGGAGCTCAGGAGGCCGATTGAATTTCGCATTGGGAGGCTGCCGGTATCTTGGTTGAAAAAATGGGAAGAAAATAAAACGAAAATTTCTCCGACCCACACAAACACTTTCCCACTGTTACAACCGATGAAAACACGCAGAAATAAATAAATAAATAAACATACCTTGCTCTCTGGGCATTTCTGCCCGAGATCCGCTATGTACACACCATTTTTTTTCAGGCTGTACGAATGCCTGCTGGGCCGGCCACCACAGAGACCAAAGACCCAACTGAATTTCTCCGGAGGCGTGGATACCGCTTACCACCGACAATAGGACTTTGCTGCCCATTAGCCGCCTCTCGCCGGCTGTAACGGGTGGTGTTAGAAATGGAATTTAGACCCCTTTGTATCCTCCCCACAATTTGCTTTCCCATCCATCTTTGTATCATCAGCACACTTGGTTATATCACACTCGGTCCGTTCACCCAAGTCAATCATATAGATTGTAAATAGTTGAGGCCCCAGCACCGATCCCTGTGGCACCCAACTACTTACTGTTTGCCAACTGGAAAAATACCCATTTATCCTGACTCTCTGTTTTCTGTTAGTTAGCCAATCCGCTATCCATGCTAATATATTACCTTCAACCCTGTGAACTTTTGTCTTGTGCAGTAACTTTTTATGTGGCACCTTATCGAATGCCTTCTGGAATTCAAAATGCATCATATCCACTGGTTCCCCCTTATCCATCCTGCTCATTGCATCCTCAAAAAACTCCAGCAAATTTGTCAAACATGATTTCACTTTCATAAAACCATGCTGACTCTGCTTGCTTGTATTATGATTTTCTAAATGTCCTGCTACTACTTCCTTAATAATGAACACCAGCATGTTCCCAATAAAGGAACATAACCACACCTTAGCAGCAGAATAATCTGTCTGCGTTACACTGTACAAAGCTCCTGTCCTTAGACAACAGTATAACATTTGACTTGAAATGAGCAACACTTTGGGTGATCTGGCAGTATTCTATAAAACTTTGATTGGGATGGGGAAACTGGCCAACAATTAATTTGTTATGACAAGGGGAAATGGATACCTGAGAGTAGTTAGAGGGCCAAGATTGAGCAATTTATAATCCCTGTGAGTACATGACGACCTTTTAAGTCACAATTAATTCATGGGCTCCACTGATGCATGATAATATTCACACTGAAGGATTAAAGACATTACTGCAAGTTTATCAAGAATTCACTTGCAGTTGAATAACAAGATCTATGGGCAATATGTGTTATTACACTGGTAAAAGGCAGGTAGATCTTCCTCCCGTTCACTGGCAAATAATGGGCAGAAGTTCTTCTAAGAACATAAGAACATAAGAAATAGGAGCAGGAGTAGGCCATTTGGCCCCTCGAGCCTGCTCCGCCATTCAATAAGATCATGGCTGAGCCGATCATGGACTCAGCTCCACTTCCCTGCCCACTCTCCATAACCCTTTACTCCCTTATCATTCAAACATCTCCGCCTTAAATATATTCAATGACCCAGCCTCCGCAGCTCTCTGGGGCAGAGAATTCCATTGATTTACAACCCTCTGGGAGAAGAAATTTCTCCTCACCTCAGTTTTAAATGGGCGGCCCCTTATTTTAAGACTATGGGCTCAATTTTCCCCAGTGATTTGCGCCGTTTTTTTTGAGCAGGCTGCTCTTTTTGGCCTAAGTTGAAAAACCACAATTTTCCCAATCAATTTGCACCAGTGTAACTCAGTTACAATTTTTTTAGGTCCGTTTTTTTTTCAGCCAAAGGGGGCGTAACCAGCCAATTCTGGCCATTTAGGGAAGTTTGGCCAGCTGAGAGTTACTCCAGTTCTGTTTTGGCCAGCATATGTGGCCTCTCCAGAAAAACCTTCCGGAGAGTTAAGGAAATTGGCACAGGTAAGGAAATCGGCGCAGCAGATGCCCGGTCACTCTAAAAGAATTGAAACATACATAGCAGCAACTTGCCTCCAACCTTGCCCAAAGGCTGTCCAGTCAATTCTCGGTCCCCGGTCCACCCACCCACTCACTCACTCACTCACTCACTCACTCACTCACTCACTCACTCACTCACTCACTCACGAGAGAGAGAAAAATAATTCGAGAATCGAACCAGGGACCGACAATGGGACCGGACCGACAAGCCCTTTGGGCGGGGTTGGAGGTAAGTTCTGCTATGTGTTTTTCAGTTCATTTAATATGTTGGGAGCTGGCTGTATGCTTTAGTTTGCAGCCTCAGCTCGCATTGTGTCCCTGGTTACCATGGCAGCCCGATTTTTTTGACGCAGACCAAGGCTCCACCCCTAAAATTAAAGGTCGGGTTACGCCACGCCAAAATGAAGAAATCCAATGGGGAAATTTAGAATTTTTTTGGCATATGTGGCCCCCAAATATCAGGCGTAACTCTTCAAGTACGCCAAAAAAATGCTTTGGGGAAAATTGAGCCCTATGTCCTTAGTTTTAGTTTCCCCTATGAGTGGATATATCCTCTTTGCATCCAACTTGTCAAGCCCCCTCATTATCTTATATGTTTCAATAAGATCACCTCTCATTCTTCTGAACTCCAATGAGTATAGGCCCAACCTACTCAACCTATCTTCAGAAGTCAACCCCCTCATCTCCGGAATCAAGCCAGTGAACCTTCTCTGAACTGCCTCCAATGCAAGTATATCTCTCCTTAAATGCAGAGACCAAAACTGTACGCAGTACTCCAGGTGTGGCCTCACCAATACCCTGTACAGTTGTAGCAGGACTTCTCTGCTTTTATAGTCCATTCCCCTTGCAACAAAGACCAACATTCCTTTGCCTTCCTGATTACTTGCTGTAACTGCATACTAACTTTTTGTGTTTTATGCACAAGTACCCCAAGGACCCTCTGTACTGCTGCACTTTGCAATTTTTCTCCATTTAAATTATAATTTGCTTTTCTATTATTTCTGCCAAAGTGGATAACATCACATTTTCCCACATTATACTATCTGCCAAATTTTTGCCCACTCACTGAGCCTGACTATATCCCTTTGCAGATTTTTTGGGATGGAGTTCTTTGCAAGGCTCATTGATAGCTCATCTATGATAGCAGCTGCCTTGCGGAGTTGAAAGCTAATAACTATATGACTGAGTGATTTAAAAAAACAATCATTCTGTCTATTTATCTTTCAGCTTTTTGGGGGAGGGGAAAGACTTACATTTATACAGCCCCATATTACATCACAGAAAACCTGTTGGTGTTTCACAAGAGGTGAACGACTTTGAAGTGGATGATTATGCAGATGAATGCACTGGCCATTTTCCACATAGTGAGATCCCACAGACAGTGAGGACATAAATCACCAATCTGGTTTTTGTTTTGATGGACTTAGTTGAGAGGGGAATGTTGACCAGGACACTAGTAGAATTCCCGACTCTAATTCAAATAGGAATACATGAACATAGGAACAGGAGGAGGCCATTTAGACCCTTGAGCCTGTTCTGCCATTCAATGAGATCATGGCTGATCCGTATACCCCCGCCTTTGCCCTATATCCTTTAATGCCTCTGATTAACAAATATCTATCAATATCAGATTTAAAATTAACAATTGATTGTCAATTGTCAGTTGAGCATCAACTGTCATTTGTGGAAGAGAGTTCCAAATTTCTACCAACTTTTGCATGTAGAAATGTTTCCTAATTTCACACCTAAAAGGTCCGGCTCTAATTTTTAGGCTATGTCCCCTAGTCCTAGGCTCCCCAACCAGCAGAAATAGTTTCTCTCTATCTACCCCATCAGTTCCAATTAATATCTTGAAAACTTCAATCAAATCACCCCTTAACCTTCTAAATTCCAGGAAAAAGAACCCGAGTTTGTGTCACCTTTCCGCATAGTTTAACCCTTGGCGTCTAGGTATCATTCTGGTAAACCTACGCTGCATTTCCTCCAAAAAGTGACATGGGGTCTTGAATAGGCACCTGAACCACATCCTATGTCGCAGCATCCATGAACTTCCTCCTTGAGCGCTCCGTCACCTTTTGATACTTTCTCTTCTCCACCACTACCTTCCCTCTGAGGTCCATCTCATCACGTCTCATGATTCCACGCTTAGCTGTCTCAATGCAGTAAATACACTTTAATTGATTACGTAAACTTGAGGTCATCCAAAACACGGCTGCCCGTGTCCTAACTTGCACCAAGTCCCGTTCACCCATCACTCCTGTTCTCACCGACCTACATTGGCTCCCGGTTAAGCAACGCCTCGATTTCAAAATTCTCATCCTTGTTTACAAATCCGTCCATGGCTTCACCCCTCCCTATCTCTTTCAGCCTCACAACCCCATGAGATGTCTGCGCTCTTCAAATTCTGACCTCTTGAGCACCCCTGATTATAATCGCTCAACCTTTGGTGGCCGTGCCTTCTGTTGCCTAGGCCCCAAGCTCTGGAACTCCCTCCCTAAACCTCTCCATCTCTTTACCTATCTTTTCTCCTTTAAGACACTCCTTAAAACCTACTTCTTTGACCAAGCATCTGCTGTAATTCCTTCTTATGTGGCTCGGTGTCAAATGTATTTGTTTTGTCTTAAAACACTCCTGTGAAGCGCCGTGGGATGTTTTACTATGTTAAAGGCACTATATGAATACAAACTGTTGTTGTTGTTGATTTTACCACCCCCCTCCTCCCCGTCTCCCGCAGACACTTGCCCACACGGCCACCTCGAGGTGTGACCCAGAATCCATCCTTGGTCCCTCCAAGTTATCATTTATTTGCTGTTCCTCGGTCACATCAGCTGTAATCCCCAGAGTCAGCTTTCACGGGTGTGACGACAGTCCATGAAACAACCTCCCTGCCACCACCATTGATTTCAAAGCTGTGGCTGTACCGTTCAGTTGCTTGAAATCAAGTCCTGGACAAGTCAAAACCTCTACAGGTCAACACGGACAATACTGAAGCCAATTTAGGGGCAGCGGGGGCGGGGGGAGATATTTTAAGCTAATCTGAGTTCATGTTCAGCTGCAGGCGGCGACTGGCTGAGCTCGAAATTGGCTGCCCTGGTACAATGCAGATCAATATCCTTTTCATCCTTGTTTGTCTGGTTGGAGCTGACATTCACTCTGTAATCCAAGTACACAGCAGTCCTCTTGTCAGCGATGGGTTTAAGAAATGTATGTCAGTGCAGGTTTGCCATCTAGGGCGCAAAGGGATGTCTAGCACTGCCGTGTGAGCACAGTCGCTATACGATCCCATGTGACGTGTGCAGACTATGAATCAGACCCACAACCTGAAGCCTTGCATCGCCAAGGGTTGTAGCACGTGTTGTAAATCGGGGCAGATGCCGATGATGCAAGCCCCGGGACACCTGCAAATTTCAGTTTTATTTATTTAATATCACACATTTTGCACGAGTCACTTTGGAGTGCCAGGCAATTACATTTTCTCACTAGACATTCTCAACTGTGCCCTTCCAACACCACAGCAGCCTGACTGCACTCTATATTAAAATTCAAAGCCTTCCCCACCATGTAAATGAACTTAATTACTTGGAATCAGGCTGCGGGTCTGATTCATAGTTTGCACACATCAGCCATGGGATCGCAAGGTGACCGTGCTCACACAGCAGTGCTAGACATGCTTTCACTCCCTAGATGGCGAACCTGAACTGTACATACATTTCCTAAATCCATCGCTGGCAAAAGAACTGCTGTATACTTGGATTGCAGAGTGAATGTCAGCTCCAACCAGACAAACAAGGATGAAAAGCGTGTGGATCTGCATTGTGTACTTAAGAGCTGAGCCAGTCGCCAGCTTCAGTTGAACATGAATTCAGATTAGTTTAAAATATCTTGGGGAGAAATTCAGCTGCTTTACGCCTCCCATTATCGCCGGTGGGGGGCAATAATGGGGCACTAAGGGGTTACCGACCAGGCACGGCGAAGACACCGATGCCCGCGAATTTCCCTAGTGCTTTTGTGCAGGTGCTAACACTTACCATCTCGCTCTCTTGTGCCCCGTAGATCGTGGCTTCATGCATAGTGCGCAGAGCCCCATTACCGCCCCAGATGTAATATTTGCCTCTGCCCCCTGCAGCAACGCCAGGCGTCAACAACGGCAGCCGCAGGAGGTGTTGTCACCTCGGCTGACCGCTTGGGGAGGGCTAATTAAAGGCAATGGTGGGTCAGGCTCGAAGGGCCGAATGGCCTACTCCTGCACCTATTTTCTATGTTATTACTTGCACCAGTCTGGTGCCTTCTGATTGATTTTGATTGCTGATTTCTGTGCGATTCCTCAGCCTTCCACTCTCTTAGAGCGCTTGGGGCCGTTATGTACATAGCGCATGTCCCGTGGCCACACAGCGAGAGCATTAAGATTAATTTAACCCATTGGCCCGTCCCTTTAAGCGAGGGAAGGAGGCTGTAAATGGCAGCACTGCACTGAACACTGTTCAGCGCTCTGCCGCTATCGTCCTTCTCACACACTTTAGCGCTGTAATGGAAGTGGTAGCGCTTGAGTTAGCGCACCCCCTTCCCTCTTGCAGTGCGAAAGTTGAAGTTCCCAGGAGCAGCAAATCACTTTCGCCTGGCGATACTTTTGCGAGTCTTCAAAAGTTATTGCCCAAACTGGCGCTACGCAATTTCTAGCCCCTAGTTTCCTACAGTACACTGTTATCAATCACAAGTTCCCTCAATATTCTTAACACATCATTATTATGTCATGTTGATTTACAATTGGCCTCATCTCATTAGAGTGCTCATCAGTCCGGAACCCACATAGGGCCATATGTGAGATTACAGCATCCAATTCACACAGTGAGGATCTTCATTGCTCCACCCACTAGGTCATGCGATTGAATAACTAGATGTTAGGCAGTCAACTGCTGATTAAACGTTGGGAAGACTGAAGCCATTGACTCCAGCCCCCTCCCTCCCCCCCTCCCCCCACAAACTCAGTTCCCACATCACCAATTCCATCCCCTCTTCCTGACCACTGTCTGAACTGAACTATTTAACCCTGAGCTGAACTCATCCGCCATATCCCCTATATCACAAAGACAACCTATGTCCTCCTCTGTAACACCGCCCGTCTCCACCCCTGCCTCAGCCCATCTGCTGCTGAAACCCTGATCCATGCTTTTGTTAACTCAAGACTCCATTATTCCAATGCTCTCCTGAGCGGCCTCCCATTTTCTATCTCCCATAAACTTGAGCTCAACCAAAACTCTGCTGCTCGTATCCTGATGCACACCAAGTCACATTCATGCCTGTGCTTGCTGACCTACATTGGCTCCCAGTCCACTAATGCCACAAAGTTAAAATTCAACACCTTTCCTAGGCCAGAGGATTGGGAACTTTTAAAAGCCAGTAAAGAATGACTAAAAAAATAATAGAGAGGGAAGATAGATTATGAAAGTAAAGTAGCACGAAATAAAACAACAGATAGTAATAGTTTCTACACATACGTAAAAAGGTAAAGAGTGACTAAAGTAAATATTGTCCCCAAGAGGATGGGACTGGGGAATTAATAATGGGGAACAGGGAAATGGCAGAAACTTTGAACAAATATTTTGTATCGGTCTTCACAGTAGAAGATGCTAAAAACACCCCAATAGTGGATGGTCAAGGGGCTATAGGGAGGGAGGAACTTAATACAATCACTATCACTATTGAAGTAATAATCAGTAAAATAATGGGACTAAAGAAGGACAAGTCTCCTGGACCTGATGGCTTACATCCTAAGGTCTTAAAAGAAGTGGCTGCAGAGACAGTGGATGCATTGGTTGCATTTAGGGTTAGGGTTAGAATCTACCAAAAATTCCCTGGATTCCGGGGCAGTCCCAGCAGATTCAAAAACTGCAAATGTAATACCCCTATTTAAAAAAGGAGGCAGACAAAAAGCAGGAAACTATAGACCAGTTAGCCTAACATGCTGGAGTCTATTATTATGGAAGCAGCAGTAGAATATTTGGAAAAGCATAACTCAATCAAGCAGGCTCAGCATGGTTTTATGAAAGGTGTTATGTATTTAACCCCTTGCATCCTGTATTATATCACCACCAGAGGGCCTACCTGTTGGAGTCCCAAGGGATCCCAGCATCACTTGGGAGCACAGTATATAAGCAGGTCACTCACGAGGTACCGGCACTTTGGAGTCTTATTAAAGGAGCTAAGGTTGCACTTGCTCATTGTTCACAGGACTCAGTTTCATCCTTTATTATGAACACATCTAAAGGGAAATCATGTTTGACAAATTTGCTGGTGTTCTTTGAGGATGTAACGAACAGGGTGGATAAGGGGTAACTAGTGGATGTAGTGTATTTGGATTTCCAGAAGGTATTCGATAAGGTGCCACATAAAAGGTCACCAGGCCAACATCCGCAGCATTGAAGCACTGACCACAATTGATCAGCTCCACTGGGCAGGCCACACTGTTCGCATGCCAGACACGAGACTCCCAAAGCAAGCGCTCTACTTGGAACTCCTTCACGACAAATAAGCCAAAGATGGGCAGCGGAAATGTTACAAGGACACCCCCCCCAAAGCCTCCTTGATAAAGTGCAACATCCCCACTGACACCTGGGAGACCCTGGTCAAAGACCGCCCTAAGTGGAAGAAGCGCATCTGGGAGGGCGCTGGGCACCTCGACTCTCATCGCCGAGAGCATGCACAAACCAAGTGCAGGCAGCGGAAAGGGTGTGCGGCAAACCTGTCCCACCCACCCCTTGCCTCAACGACTATTTGCCTCACCTGTGACAGAGACTGTGATTCTCGTATTGGACTATTCAGTCACCTAAGAACTCATGTTAAGAGTGGAAGCAAGTCGTCCTCGATTTCAAGGGACTGCCTATAATGATGATGACATAAAAGGTTACTGCACAAGATACAAGTTCACGGGGTTGGGGGTAAAATATTACCATGGATAGAGAATTGGCTAACTAACAGAAAACAGAGAGTTGGGATAAAGGGGACATTTTCCGGTTGGCAAACAGTGACTAGTGGGGTGCAGCAGGGATCGGTGCTGGGTCCTCAACTATTTAGAATCTATATTAATGACTTGGATGAAGGGACCGAGTGTAATGTAGCCAAGTTTGCTGATGATACAAAGATGGGTGGGAAAGCAAATTGTGAGGAGGACACAAAAAATCTGCAAAGGGATATAGACAGGCTAAGTGAGCGGTCAAAAATTTGACAGATGGAGTATAATGTGGAAAAATGTGAGGTTATCCACTTTGACAGAAAAAATAGAAAAGCAAATTATAATTTAAATGGAGAAAAATTGCAAAGTGCTGCAGTACAGAGGGACCTGGGGGTACTTGTGCATGAAACACAAAAAGTTAGTATGTAGGTACAGCAAGTAATCAGGAAGGCAAATGGAATGTTGGCCTTTATTGCAAGGGGGATGGAATATAAAAGCAGAGAAGTCCTGCTACAAATGTACAAGGTATTGGTGAGGCCACACCTAGAGTACTCCGTGCAGTTTTGGTCTTCGTATTTAAGGAAGGATAGACTTGCATTGGAGGCTGTTCAAAGAAAGTTCACTAGTTTGATTCTGGAGATGAGGGGGTGGACTTATGAAGATAGGTTGAGTAGGTTGGGCCTATACTCATTGGAGTTTAGAAGAATGAGAGGTAATCTTATCGAAACATATAAGATATTGAGGGGGCTCAACAAGGACGATGCAGAGAGAATATTTCCACTCATAGGGGAAAGTAAAACTAGGGGACATAGGCCCCGGTTTTCATGAGCTGCAAGGCTCGCCCATTTGCTGCCCAAAGGACCGCCGATGGCTGGCGAGAGATCGGGCGGTACTTTGCCTGAAAGATTCTTCGAAAAGAAGCGGTGGTACCGACTGGCGGCAAAATAACGGCTTACGCCGTCAATCTGGGCGGCAGTGGGCGGGAGCTCTCAATCCCGGTGGCAAATGAGCTTGCTGCCCAAGTGCCAAGGATGGAATTGGGCCCAGGGAGGGTGGAACTCTGAAAATTAAAAATATTACCAAAAAAAAAAAAAAACACCGGAACACCTTCAGAGGACCCCATCCAGTTAAGTCGCTGTAAAAAAAAAATTTCAACGATGTTCACTAACCTTTTCTTTCAGGTCTTCATATCTACCGTCGGGGTTAAACCTGCCTCCTTGCAGCGGTCATTCCCCCTGCTGGCGCAAACACCCGCCAACTCCCGCCTGCTCCAATCTGGCATCTCACTGGGTGGGAGGCCACTTACGCAACTTGTCCGCCAAAGGACGTCAGTGGACGGTTCCCGGCAGTGCTCCCCTCCTGCCCGCTCCAGGCCAAGAGGAAACTGGGAGAGAGAGGAAAACGGCAGCGAAACTAGATGGCAATTGACGGCAGTCGACGGCAATGGGCGGTAAGGCCACCAATGTCAGGGCCAAAGTCTCAGAATAGGGGACCGCCCATTTAAAATTGAGATGAGCAGGAATTTCTTCTCTCAGAGGGTAATAAATCCTCTGCCCCAGAGAGCTGTGGAGGATGGGTCATTGAATATATTTAAGGCGGAGATAGACAGATTTTTGAGCAATAAGGGAATAAAGGGTTATGGGGAGCTGGGAGGGAAGTGGAGTTGAGTCCATGATAAGATCAGCCATGATCTTATTAAATAGCGGAGCAGGCTCGAGGGGCCAGGTGGCCTACTCCTGCTTCTATTTCTTATGTTCTTATGTTATTCTTTGTCTCGGTGTCGATTTTTGTCTGATTACATGCCTTGGGATGTTTTACTACATTAAAGGCACTATATAAATGTTGTTGTTGTAGGGGACATGAGGTTCACTTATGGCAAAGACCAGTGACACTAATCCCAAGAGAATACCTGGTGAAGAGCTGAAATTTGTAGCATAAGAACATAAATACATAAGAATTAGAAGCAGGAGTAGGCCCAAACGTCCTTTGAAACTGCTCCGCCATTCAATAAGATCATAGCTCAACTTTGACCTCAACTCCACTTTCCTGCCCAATCTCCCGATACCTTGATTCCCTTAGAGTCCAAAAATCTATTTATCTCAGCCTTGAATATACTTAATGATTCAGCATTTACAGCTCTTTGGAGTAGAGAATTCCAAAGAGTCACAACCCTCTGAGTGAAGAAATTCCTCCTCATCTTAGTTTTAAATCGCCGACTCCTTATCCTGAGACTATGCACCCTAGTTCTGGATTCTCCAGCCGGGGGAAACAACCTCTTAGCATCTACCCTATCAATGCCCCCCAGTATCTTATATGTTTCAATGAAATTATCTCTCATTCTTCTAAATTCCAGAGAGTATAGGCCCAATCTACTCAATCTCTCCTCATACGACAACTGTCTCATCCCAGGGATCAATCGAGTGAACCTCCGTTGTACCGCCTCTAAGGCAAGTATGTCCTTCCTCAGATAAGGCGAACAAAACTGTACACAGTACTCCAGGTGTGGTCTCACCAAAGCCCTGTACAATTGTACTAAAATTTCCTTTCTCTTGTACTCCAAATCACTTGCAGTAAGGGCAACATACCATTTACCTTCCTAATTGCTTGCTGTACCTGCATGCTAACTTTTTCTGTTTCCTGTATGAGGACACCGAAATCTACTGAATACCACATTTTTAATAGTTTCTCACTATTTAAAAAATATTCTGTTTTTTTATTCTTCCTACCAAATTTAACAACCTCACATCTCCCCACATTATACTCCATCTGCCACCTTATTGCCAATGCACATAACCTGTTTAAATCCCTTTGCAGGCTTTTTGTGTCCTCCTCACTGCTTACTTTCCCAACTAGCTTTGTATCATCAGCAAACCTTGATACACTGCACACGCTCCCTTCATCTACGTCACTGGGCCGTAATTTTCGGCCCCTTTGGGCGCGTACGAGGTGCGCATGCGCCCATAGGGGCCCGGTAAGTTCCAGGTTTAGGCATGTGCTGCACATGCGCTAAAACCTGGAATTTGTGATCGCATGAATCCCTGGGAAAAGGGCATTCGCTGGCGGGGAGCTGAGCTATTTGCACGACTTCTGCCAAGCAAATGCCCATGAAATTCTTACACCTGGTAAAAGCAGGCATGGGGCTTTTACCATCGTAAGTTTTAAAAAACAGAAAAATAAATTATCATAAATTTATACTTTTAAAAATCTGTGAAATAAAGTAAATTTATTTTTAGCCCCTTTAAAACATGTGAATTTATATTTCAAAAAATTCAAATTTATGTTTTAAATGTTTAATTAAATGCCATTTTATTTCATTTTAAATATGTGCTGATTTAAAAGAAAATTGAAGTGTAGATGTATTTTTCGGGGTATTCCCATTCATACTAATGGGGTTTCTGTACATACGGAATCTCCATAAGCATGAATGGGGATCCCTTTCTGTCATTCGTTGGGCTGGCCTCTGTGATCCCAAGAGCACCCGCGAATCTCGTGTGCCCCTGCGATAGACATAGAGACATAGAAAATAGGTGCAGGAGTAGGCCATTCAGCCCTTCTAACGATAAATGGATCTCTTTCTGCACGGACCCAGAGAGGCCCAGGACCTCTGTACCTCCTGGACCACCAGGTATGTGGGCATTACCTTGAGATGATCACTATCACTAGGGAGGTAGTGCTGGACAGACTAATGGGATTGAAGGTAGACAAGTCCCCTGGTCCTGATGAAATGCATCCCAGGGTATTAAAAGAGATGGCGGAAGTTATAGCAGATGCATTTGTTATAATCTACCAAAATTCTCTGGACTCTGGGGAGGTACCAGCGGATTGGAAAGCAGCTAATGTAACGCCTCTGTTTAAAAAAGGGGGCAGGCAAAAGGCAGGTAACTATAGGCCGGTTAGTTTAACATCTGTAGTGGGAAAAATGCTTGAAACTATCATTAAGGAAGAAATAGCAGGACATCTGGATAGGAATAGTGCAATCAAGCAGACGCAGCATGGATTCATGAAAGGGAAATCATGTTTAACTAACTTACTGGAATTCTTTGAGGAAATAACGAGCATGGTGGATAGAGGTGTACCGATGGATGTGGTGTATTTAGATTTCCAAAAGGCATTCGATAAGGTGCCACACAAAAGGTTACTGCAGAAGATAAAGGTACGCGGAGTCAGAGGAAATGTATTAGCATGGATAGAGAATTGGCTGGCGAACAGAAAGTAGAGAGTCGGGATAAATGGGTCCTTTTCCGGTTGGAAATCAGTGGTTAGTGGTGTGCCACAGGGATCAGTGCTGGGACCACAACTGTTTACAATATACATAGATGACCTAGAGGAGGGGACAGAGTGTAGTGCAACAAAATTTGCAGATGACATTAAGATTAGTGGGAAAGCGGGTTGTGTAGAGGACTCAGAGAGGCTACAAGGAGATTTGGATAGGTTAAGCGAATGGGCTAAGGTTTGGCAGATGGAATACAATGTCGGAAAGTGTGAGGTCATCCACCTTGGGAAAAAAAACAGTAAAAGGGAATATTATTTGAATGGGGAGAAATTACAACATGCTGTGGTGCAGAGAGACCTGGAGGTCCTTGTGCATGAATCCCAAAAGGTTAGTTTACAGGTGCAGCAGGTAATCAGGAAGGCGAATGGAATGTTGGCCTTCATTGCGAAAGGGATGGAGTACAAAAGCAGGGAGGTGTTGCTGCAACTGTATAAGGTATTGGTAAGGCCACACCTGGAGTACTGCGTGCAGTTTTGGTCACCTTACTTAAGGAAGGATATACTAGCTTTGGAAGGGGTACAGAGACGATTCACTAGGCTGATTCGAGAAATGAGGGGGTTACCTTATGATGATAGATTGAGTAGACTGGGTCTTTATTCCTTGGAGTTCAGAAGGATGAGGGGTGATCTTATAGAAACATTTAAAATCATGTAAGGGATAGACAAGATAGAGGCAGAGAGGTTGTTTCCATTGGTGGGGGAGACTAGAACTCGGGGACACAGCCTCAAAATACGGAGGAACAAATTTAAAACCGAGTTGAGAAAGAATTTCTTCTCCCAGAGGGTTGTGAATCTGTGGCATCCTCTGCCCAAGGAAGCAGTTGATGCTGGCTCATTGAATGTTTTCAAGTCAAAGATAGATAGATTTTTAAGCAATAAGGTAATTAAGGGTTACGGGGAGAGGGCGGGTAAGTGGAGCTGAGTCCACGACCAGATCAGCCATGATCTTATTGAATGGCGGAGCAGGCTCGAGGGGCTAGATGGCCTACTCCTGTTCCTAATTCTTATGTTCTTATGTTCTTATTTGTGGATCGGAGGCATTTCCCCGCGGGAAGCCCCGACCGCAAATTCAAGGCTATTAATATAGATTGCAAATAGCTGAGGCCCCAGCACTGATCCCTGTGGCAACCCACTAATTACAGCTTGTCAGCCGTAAAATGACCCATTTATCCTTACTCTCTGTTTTCTGTCCATTAACCAATCCTCTATCTTTACTAATATATTGCCCCCAACCGAATGCACCCTTATCTTGCATAGCAACCTTTTATGTGGCATCTTATCAAATGCCTTTTGGAACTCCAAATATACTACATCCACTGGTTCCCCTTTATCTACCCTGCTAGTTACATCCTCAAAAAACTCTAATAAATGTGTTAAATATGATTTCCCTTTTATAAAACCATGCTGACTCTGCCTTATCACATTATGATTTGCTAAATGTCCTGTTACCACTTCCTTGATAATGGATTCCAGCATTTTCCCGACCACTGATATCAGGCGATCAGGTCTGTAGTTCCCCATTTACTCTCGCCCTCCTTTCTTCAATAATGGAGTTACATTTGCTACCTTTCAAAACGTTTTGGGCTAGAAATTCGGGTATTAACGATTTTGCCCATTTTTGGGTGATAATCGTGGAGTTCTAACTTTACCGCCGGGGTAGCGTTATAACTGGACATCACAAAATTTGCCAAATGGTGACCAGCGATACCGCTAAATCTGGCCTTGCATGATGGAAGTTGTGCGCCAAAGCCAAAATTTGTGGGGAATAAAAGGGACCTTCTGCGTATGCACACAGGCGCCGGGTGGTCTACCCCAGCCACTGCCATTAACGGACCTGGGGGGACGTGTGGCAGCTCTGATCGGTGTCTTTGGGAAGTCAACTAGCCATGGGAGTGCTGATCCCCTGTTCAAAACTGAGGGCAAGTCCTGCAAAATCCGCGGGCTGTGTTGAGGCAATGTAATGTAATGTGTGTGGGCTAGGGTTGGGGCAATGTGATGTAGTGTCTGTGGACTAGGGTTGAGCCTCGCCACTCAGAAGCCGGGCCTTCCATACCTCGAGCTTCTCCAGAGGATCCACACATGCCATTGTCTATATCCCTTTTAGAGCAGGACTCTGGCCGTATTGTTGCACGACGTCTTGGTACCACCTTGGGTATGGTCATGGCGTGAGGGAGGGGGGTTAGGATGAGGGGGAGGTGCGGGAAAGGGGTGGGAGGAGAGGACGCAGGTAAACGATGTTCGGTGCAGGGGTTGTTCTTTCATTTCTCTTTTGTTGTTTTGTTATTGTTTTGTTGTTGCTATTGTTGCTATTTTAAAAATGTTTTCAAAGTTCTGTTAAGTTATTAAAAGTTCACAATAATGGCCCATAAATTCCTCTGGGGGTCTCCTCACTGGAGATTTTTTACGAAAGTACCTGGTGATCTAGGAGGCGCCCTGGATTCCGATGGGGAGGCCTTCTCTTCTCGCGCTGTGAAACGCGCTCCCATCCCACGCAGAAGATGCAGTCTCGTGTGACTGCTCAGCCAACCAGGTAAGTATTTCACAGGTTCCCATTAATAGCACTGAGACTTGCGTAATTACGAGTTCTCAGTGCTATTAATGGGAACAAAAGCAATCACACAAAATAATAAAAAATAAAAAACAGACCACACATATTTAAAATTAATTGATATTAAAGTTATTATGTCTTATAAAAATAAAAGTTTTTCCCAATTTTTTTCAAAAGTTTTTTAAATTATGGTTAAAAATAAACTTACCATAGTGGGGAGGGTTTTTAACAATAAACTATATGTTTATAATTTAATTTTATCGTGTTTTTGTATGATTTGAAACAGTTGCACCTGTAAAAGTAGGCTATACGTCTGCTCTTTCAGGCGCAAGATTTTTGAGAACATTTGCTGGGCAAGATATGCATAAATTCCGCAATCTTGCCCAAGAAATGTCCTCGCTCCCGATATGTCTACGATCTGTCAAGCTCCAGCTGGTTTTCTGCGCTTGCGCATTCCATGCTTGAACATTTGCTTGACCAATAAACGACATGTTTGACCGTTGCTTGTCCACTCTATCCCACCATCTTGACTATTCCCGTAGAAACTTCGTACGGGCCTGGGATGTCGGAATTTCTACAATTTGGTTTAATAAATGTTATAAATGTTATTGTATTTTCCAAATTACGTTGACAAATTTTAATAAATCTTATTCAAGTTACTGTATGTTAAATAATTTCTTTTGTTCACCTTAACCATTCCTCATTTACCTGCGTCCTCTCCTCCCACCCCTTTCCCCCCTCTTCCCCTCATCCTAACCCCCTTCATTTGCAGAATAAGAGAGGGAATAGTCAAGATGGTGGGACAGAGTGGGCAGGCAACGGTCAAACATGTCGTTCACTGTTCAAGCAAAAGTTCAAGCATGGATTGATGAAAGGGAAATCATGCTCGATAAATCTTCTAGAATTTTTTGAGGATGTAACTAGTAGAGTGGACAAGGGAGAACCAGCGGATGTGGTGTATTTGGACTTTCAAAAGGCTTTTGACAAGGTCCCACACAAAAGATTAGTGTGCAAAATTAAAGCACATGGTATTGGGGGTAATGTATTAACGTGGATAGAGAACTGGTTGGCAAACAGGAAGCAAAGAGTAGGAATAAACGGGTCCTTTTCAGAATGGCAGGCAGTGACTAGTGGGGTACCACAAGGTTCAGTGCTGGAACCCCAGCTATTTACAATATACATTAATGATTTAGACAAAGGAATTGAATGTAATATCTCCAAGTTTGCAGATGATACTAAGCTGGGTGGCAGTGTGAGCTGTGAGGAGGATGCTAAGAGGCTACAGGGTGACTTGGACAGGTTAGGTGAGTGGGCAAATGCATGGCAGATACAGTATAATGTGGATAAATGTGAGGTTATCCACCTTGGTGGCAAAAACAGGAAGGCAGAATATTATCTGAATGATGACAAATTAGGAAAAGAGGAGTTGCAACGAGACCTGGGTGTCATGCTACATCAGTCATTGAAGGTTGGCATGCAGGTACAGCAGGAGGTGAAGAAGGCAAATTGTATGTCGGCCTTTATAGCGAGAGAAATTGGGTATAGGAGCAGGGAGATCTTACTGCAGTTGTACAGGGCCTTGGTGAGGCCACACCTTGAATATTGTATACAGTTTTGGTCTCCTAATTTGAGGAAGGACATTCTTGCTATTGAGGGAGTGCAGCAAAAGTTCACCCGACTGATTCCCGGGATGGCAGGACTGACATATGAAAAAAGACTGGATCGACTAGGCTTATATTTACTGGAATTTAGAAGAATGAGAGGGGATCTCATAGAAACATATAAAATTCTAACGGGATTGGGCAGGTTAGATGCAGGAAGAATGTTCCCGATGTTGGGGAAGTCCAGAACCAGGGGTCACAGTCTAAGGATAAGGGGTAAGCCATTTAGGACCGAAATGAGAAAAAACTTCTTCACTCAGAGAATTGTGAACTTGTGGAATTCTCTACCACAGAAAGTTGTTGAGGCCAGTTCATTCGAAATATTCAAAAGGGAGTTAGATGTGGCCCTTACAGCTAAAGGGATCAAGGGGTATGGAGAGAAAGCAGGAATGGGGTACTGAAGTTGCATGATCAGCCATGATCATATTGAATGGTGGTGCAGGCTCGAAGGGCCGAATGGCCTACTCCTGCACCTATTTTCTATGTTTCTATGTTTCTATGAATTATGAGCTGCTGACATAAGGCTTTTGCAGTGGCGAAAGCTCCACGAGGCCTCCCCTGTGGTGGTGATGGGAGTGGTGGGATGGGTTCATCGCCAGGCTCCTCGTCCTCCTCCTCATCATCCTCATGGTCCTCCTCCTCCTCCTCATCCTCCTTGTGGTCTTCCTCCTCCTCCACCACCCCCCCCACCCCACCTTCCTCCCCTCCTGAGGTGGTCCTGCAGTCCCCAGTGGTAAATCCTGACCTTCATGATGGCTAAGTTGTGCAACACCACAATGAACTCAACAACCTGCTGAAGGGAGTATTGCAGGGAGCCTCCAGATTGGTCCAGGCATCGTAAGCACTGCTTAAGCACTCCAATTGTCTTTTCGACGATGTTGCGTGGCTATATGGCTGTCATTATAGCGATGCTCGGCTTCTGTCTGAGGGTTCCGGAGGGGCGTCATGAGCCAGGTGGTGAGGCCATAACCTTTGTCCCCCAGCATCCAGCTCTGGCCTTGTGGCTGACATTCAAACAGGTATGAGACAGTGCTCCCACGCAAGATGAAAGCATCACGGATGCTCCCTGGATATTGGTCATTTAATGCCATGATGAACTAAGTATGGTCACAGACGATCTGTACGTTTAGGGAGTGGAATCCCTTTCGGTTTCAGTAAACCTCTGCATCTTCCAAAGGTGCTCGCACGGCGATGTACAATGGCATTCTGAACTTTGGGGAAGCCAGCAATTCATGCAAACCCATAGCCCTCTCATTCTGTGCCTCCCTGGTCATTGGGAACTTTATAAGGTCCATCCTGCGTGCGTACAGTGCAGTAGTCACCTGGCGAATGCAGCTATGTGTAGTGAACTGTGAGATGGAGCATATGTCCTCTGCTGATACCTGAAAGGAGCCAGGGGCATAGAAGGCAAGTGCCGCAGTTACCTTCACCTCGACGGGCAGTGCAGTCCTGTTCCCACTGGTAGGCTGTAGGTCTGGCATATCTCTATGACCACCTCTTTTTGGAAGCGCAGCCTTTGAACAGCCTCAGACAGCTGCAGGTTCCCTGTAAACCCATGGGGGGGGGTAAGGCCTCCTCCCCATATGTCTGCGAGCTCTTTGATTACGCTCAAAACGCTCTTGAATAAGCCTTCGAACAGCTCGATGCTGCATAGAAAAAACAGCCAGCAATAATGGCAGAGATATTATAGCCCACATTCTTTTAAATGTCCTTAAATATCCTTAAAAACGAACCATGAACTCACATAAAACTCACTGTCGAAAAGGCAGCCTTCTCTCCAAATCCCGTTATGCAATGAACTTCTGCTCCATTTATCAAGAAGGCATCATTAATGCCAAGTGCCCCCTGGATCCAACCTGGTAAGACTTGATTTTTTCGTGCGTGTTTTTGGGCCGGCCATAAAAATGGCGATATTGGCAAATTTTCCGCCCCGGCGATAGCGCAACGTTGCATGCCGATTAATGTCATAAAAACGGCAATAAAAACGGGTCGGCGCTAAATGGCCCCAAAAAATTACTTTTTCAGCTTCGCCATGGCGCTAAATGGGTGCAAACCTGCCGAATTTCTAGCTCTTTATGTATATGCGAATATATACATATATATAGCACATGTATATATATTTTGTGTGTATATATGTATATGTATGTATGTGGGTATGCAAATTATATGTGTCTGTATATATAAAAATGTGTCCATATATACATATATATGTGTGTATTTGTATAATATGTGTACATATGGCATGAAAGGGGAAATATTTGTTTTGAAAGGTGAATAACTAATTTGCTTTTATCAGGAAAGCAAGTAATATTTTCAATAGTTGTAGCAAAGCACAAGGCATAAAACACAATTTGTTACAGTAAAATGATTTGTATTGATAATGTTGGTGATACGCTTGTGTGCCCATGATATGGAATATAGATGGAATCATTGAAGTACAGTTCAGTTTTCAGATGATTTGCTTGTATCTCTATGGTTCAGTCCTAATGAATTAATTTTAAACCTGCAAAAAGACCTTGTGTTGTTCTGAGAGAAATAGGTCGTGTCGCTAATCCAGTGGGAACTGTAATTTAGAAAAATTCAATTGTGAAGTACCTGAGGATTCATCACGATGATCATTTCAGGAACATTTATTAAAATGTTTTAAGAAGATTTGCCATGGATTGTTGCCTATCACTGACGAATATATGTTTTTAAATTTCTTTCTCTCAGAGGGTTGTAAATCTGCGGAATTCTCTGCCCCAGAGAGCTGTGGAGACTGGGCCATTGAATATATTTAAGGCAGAGATAGACAGATTTTTGAGCGATAAGGGAATAAATGGTTATGGGGAGCGGACAGGGAAGTCCATGATCGGATCAGCCATGATCTCATTGAATGGCGGAGCAGGTTACTCCTGCTCCTATTTCTTATGTTCTTAGATGTGCTGTCCCAGAATGTGAGCCAAGCCAATGAATTAATATTGAAGAAGATCATAATGACTGTTGCAACATTTTATTTGGGGTTAATCTTTCTATTAATTACTGTATATCTGAATTGAAGTATATCACTTTGAATGGAAAGCTCAAATTCTTGGAGTTATTAGAGGCAGTTAGATGCTGCATTGGTTGGACTAGTCTGTAGTTGATCAACAAGATTTGATTTGAACAAACTGATGATGCGAGGAGGAGGACGTGCTGCTTCGAAGGAGCAAGAGGGTAAAGGTCAATGGTGCATTGGCCACAGTAATATTGATAATAAAATAGAAGTTTAAAAATAGGCCTATAAAGGAGCCCTCATCAATTCATGCTTCTTTGCACATGATGTAGAATAAATTGAACAAAATGGAGCCAGAGCTTCTGTGATAGCCATAGGTCAAATGCACTATCTTGTGTGTTACTGAGCCGTTCATGATGGGGAAGTCCCAGAATTACTCCCTGATTTACACTTGGAATAGAACTATTGGGAAAGACCATTTGGTCTATGTTTATCTTTTTTTGGGTTGATCAGCCCCAACTTTCCGGACGTCTCTTATCCCTTCCATATCCCTTCTAACTCAGAAATGAATGAACTTATCTCTGGACTCAATTTATAGGACCCCGGTTTGATTTTTTTGGTATACCACAGAAAGTTGTTGAGGCCAATTCACTAAATATATTCAAAAAGGAGTTAGATGTAGTCCTTACTACTAGGGGGATCAAGGGGTATGGCGAGAAAGCAGGAATGGGGTACTGAAGTTGCATGTTCAGCCATGAACTCATTGAATAGCGGTGCAGGCTCGAAGGGCCGAATGGCTTACTCCTGCACCTATTTTCTCTGTTTCTATGTTTCTATACTGTCTGTTTCAATAGCCGTTCCTCCTAATGTAGTGAAAATTTCTGCCTGCCTTTCCCTCTTGCTCCTCCTCACTTGCTAATTTTTAATTAACATCCCTCTTTGATGTGAACTCTTCAATATAATGAACTATTGCCAAATCCTTTCATAACAACAACAACTTGTATTTATATAGCACCTTTAACATAGTGAAATGTCCCAAGGCACTTCACGGGAGTATTATGAGACATAAAATTTGAAACTGAACCACATAAGGAGAAATTAGGGCAGGTGACCAAAGCTTGGTCAAAGAGGTAGGTCTTGAAGCAGGAAAGAGAGATAGAGAGGCGGAGAGGTTTAGGCAGGGAATTCCAGAACTTAGGGTCTCTGCAACAGAAGGCATGGCCACCAATGGTTGAGCGATTATAATCAGGAATACTCAAGGAGGGCAGAATTAGAGGGGTGCAGACATCTTGGGGGATTGTGGGGCTGGAGGAGATAACAGAGATAGTGAGGGGCGAGGCCACGGAGGGATTTGAAAACAAGGATGAGAATTTTGAAATCGAGGCGCTGATTAACCGGGAGCCAATATAGGTCAGCGAGCACAGGGGTGATGGCTGAGCGGGATTTGATGGGAGTTAGGACACGGGCAGCTGAGTTTTGGATCACCTCTAGTTTATGTAGGGTAGAATGTGGGAGACCAGCCAGGAGTGCGAGGATAACCTTCAAGACATTAACTGAACTCAGCTGGAGCATGTAGACACCGTACAATTGGCTGTAGTGTCTCCGGGCTAAGGAAGGTGGTTAATTATCGGGCAGGAATTACACTCTTCATCAGCCACCGGTGATGATAGAGAACATAAGAACATAAGAACATAAGAATTAGGAACAGGAGTAGGCCATCTAGCCCCTCAAGCCTGCTCCGCCATTTAATAAGATCATGGCTGATCTGGTCGTGGACTCAGCTCCACTTACCCGCCCTCTCCCCGTAACCCTTAATTCCCTTATTGCTTAAAAATCTATCTATCTTTGACTTGAAAACATTCAATGAGCCAGCCTCAACTGCTTCCTTGGGCAGAGAATTCCACAGATTCACAACCCTCTGGGAGAAGAAATTCTTTCTCAACTCGGTTTTAAATTGGCTCCTCCGTATTTTGAGGCTGTGCCCCCCTAGTTCTAGTCTCCCCTACCAATGGAAACAACCTCTCGGCCTCTATCTTATCTATCCCTTTCATGATTTTAAATGTTTCTATACGATTACCCCTCATCCTTCTGAACTCCAAGGAGTAAAGACCCAGTCTACTCAATCTGTCATCATAAGGTAACCCCCTCATTTCTCGAATCAGCTTAGTGAATCGTCTCTGTACCCCTTCCAAAGCTAGTATATCCTTCCTTAAGTAAGGTGACCAAAACTGCACGCAGTACTCCAAGTGCGGCCTTACCAATACCTTATACAGTTGCAGCAGGACCTCCCTGCTTTTGTACTCCATCCCTTTCGCAATGAAGGCCAACATTCCATTTGCCTTCCTGATTACCTGCTGCACCTGCAAACTAACCTTTTGGGTTTCATGCACAAGGACCCCCAGGTCCCTCTGCACCACAGCATGTTGTAATTTCTCCCCATTCAAATAATATTCCCTTTTACTGTTTTTTTTCCCAAGGTGGATGACCTCACACTTTCCGACATTGTATTCCATCTGCCAAACCTTAGCCCATTCGCTTAACCTATCCAAATCTCCTTGTAGCCGGTCTGAGTCCTCTACACAACCCGCTTTCCCACTAATCTTAGTGTCATCTGCAAATTTTGTTGCACTACACTCTGTCCCCTCCTCTAGGTCATCTATGTATATTGTAAACAGTTGTGGTCCCAGCACTGATCCCTGTGGCACACCACTAACCACTGATTTCCAACCCGAAAAGGACCCATTTATCACGACTCTCTGCTTTCTGTTCGCCAGCCAATTCTCTATCCATGCTAATACATTTCCTCTGACTCCGCGTACCTTTATCTTCTGCAGTAACCTTTTGTGTGGCACCTTATCGAATGCCTTTTGGAAATCTAAATACATCACATCCATCGGTACACCTCTATCCACCATGCTCGTTATATCCTCAAAGAATTCCAGTAAGTTAGTTAAACATGATTTCCCTTTCATGAATCCATGCTGCGTCTGCTTGATTGCACTATTCCTATCCAGATGTCCCGCTATTTCTTCCTTAATGATAGTTTCAAGCATTTTCCCCACTACAGATGTTAAACTAACCGGCCTATAGTTACCTGCCTTTTGCCTGCCCCCTTTTTTAAACAGAGGCGTTACATTAGCTGCTCTCCAATCCGCTGGTACCTCCCCAGAGTCCAGAGAATTTTGGTAGATTATAACAAATGCATCTGCTATAACTTCTGCCATCTCTTTTAATACCCTGGGATGCATTTCATCAGGACCAGGGGACTTGTCTACCTTCAATCCCATTAGTCTGTCCAGCACTACCTCCCTAGTGATAGTGATCATCTCAAGGTCCTCCCTTCCCACATTCCTATGACCAGCAATTTTTGGCATGGTTTTTGTGTCTTCCACTGTGAAGACGGAAGCAAAATAATTGTTTAAGGTCTCAGCCATTTCCACATTTCCCATTATTAAATCCTCTTTTTCATCTTCTAAGGGACCAACATTTACTTTAGTCACTCTTTTCCATTTTATATATCTGTAAAAGCTTTTACTATCTGTTTTTATGTTTTGCGCAAGTTTACCTTCGTAATCTATCTTCCCTTTCTTTATTGCTTTTTTAGTCATTCTTTGCTGTTGCTTAAAATCTTCCCAATCCTCTAGTTTCCCACTAACCTTGGCCACCAAGGATTGAATGTATTGCTTGGAGGCTTTAGTTGTTGATTAAATCTTTTGCTCCTCTTTGTGATAAGTGCCTCAGAACCACAAAGGCCTATTATGTCTCTTACATTCAATCACTGCTATTGATTGAGTTTGCTAACACTGAATATGATTGTATTTGAAACCATGGGGACGACTTTCATCAAGGCCTCCGCCCGCCCAAGTGCCGCCGAGGGACCAGACAGTACTTTTAACGGGATATTCATCGCCGAGGTACCTTGAAGGTCGGCGGGCAGCAAATCAACGACGTACGGCGGCATTCTGGGCGGCAGTAGCCGGGAGGTCTCATTCTCGGCAGCAGAGGTGCGTTCCGCCCAAGTGCCGCCGAGGATGGAGTCGGGCCCACAGAGGGTCGAAGACTTGAAAGAAGAAATCAGCAATAAAAAATACAAAAACTATCCGAAGACCTTCAGGGGACTCATCCAAGGGGGGTCGCTGTTGGAAAAAATGTTTTAAATGTTCACTTACCCTTATTGTCAGGTACTTCAGATTTACTGTCGGGAACAGACCAGCCTCCAGCCAACGGTTCACCCCCGTTCTGCTGCCGACTCCCGCCCGCAGGAATTGGGAGCTCGGCGGGCGGGAGCTCAGTTGCGCCACTCGGCCGTCCGCTGACATCAGCAGGTGGTTCCCGGCGGATCCCTCCTCCCGCCCGCTCCAGACCACCTCCAAAGTGGCACTGGGCGGATCTTCAGGAGGAATGTCGGCAGCAGCGGGCGGTGGGCTGATGAATTTCGGCCCCCTTGAGACAAGCGCGGAACATCATGTTGAGACGCGGTCAACACCCTCATTGCAAGGATCAGCCCGGCCATATGACTGACCCGGGGCTTATAAAGGATGGTGAGACTAAGCAGCAGTACTGCAGTTGGGTAGGTTGATTCCCCACACAGAGATTTACAAGAACTCAACCGAATGAATTAGTCGTTCGGACTTGTACCAAGGAAGTGTATGTATTGTTTGCTCACTGTTGACTAATCAAGTAAAATAGATGAATTGAGACTACCTGTCATCATGTCTTTCCTACGGATCAGCCCTTAAGCGCGCTACAATGGGATTAGGTTCAGTCGTGATGATCAAATAGCTCATATATGAAGATTGGCCACTAGGGTGAGGTTTGTGAGGATTACTGTTTCCCAGTATGACTCAGCACCTTCAGGAGAGGGGGAGGGGAGCAGAGTCTTAAAAAAAGGGAAAAAATTCAAAGGCAACCAACAAGGTACTTTAGAAAATGCTTTATTAACCTTACTGATCATTGCTCAAAAATATACAGTTGTACATAAAAACATTGAAACTTTTCCACATGAATGTTTGATCAATATGCAGTAGTGACGTGTATTACTGAAAAGTAATCATTTACAATATTATAAACCATATGTAATATTTAGAAAGTACATACAATAATTTAAGCCCATAAATATCTGCAATGCTATTCAAACTTCCCAAAAATGTGACTCTGAAATTTTTGTAGTGATTCAAATAATCATTCTGCTTCAAAATAGAGAGTAGAATTTAACACAAGACCAACATTGATATGATGCGCTTGTCTGGGCCACTATCTCCTGCCTGGGAGGGGGGAGGGGCAATGTCCAGTTCTAGTAACTTGGGTGAGATTTATCAAACCTGATCTGAGCAGGGAGTCATTGTTCTGTTCTGTATAAGGGTAGACTTACTCTACTCACAGTGTGTTAGTGACATTGTAAAATGAGCAGCAGAGTTCCCTCTGACTGCTGCTTCTTGCTAAATAGTAAATGTGATCAACATATTGGCAATTTTTCTGGAAATAGCAACCATAGAAAGACTTGCATTTATATAGCATCTTTCACAGCCTCAGGATGTCCCAAAGCGCTTCACAGCCAATGAAGTAATTTTAAAGTGTAGTCACTGTTGTAATTTAGGAAATGCGGCAGCCAATTTGCACACAGCAAGCTCCCACAAACATCAATGTGATATGACCAGATAATTTGTTTCAGTGATGTCAGTTGTTGGATAAATATTGTCTGCATGCCAGACACGAGACTCCCAAAGCAAGAGCTGTACTCGGAACTCCTTCACGGCAAACGAGCCAAAAGTGGGCAGAGGAAACGTTGCAAGGACAGCCTCAAAGCCTCCCTATTAAAGTGCAACATCCCCACTGACATCTGGGAGTCCCTGGCCAAAGACCACCCTAAGTGGAGGAAGTGCATCCGGGAGGGCACTGAGCACCTCGAGTCTCATCGCCGAGAGCATGCAGAAATCAAGCGCAGGCAGCGGAAAGAGCGTGCGGCAAACCTGTCCCACCCTCCCTTTCCCACAATGATTATATGTCCCACCTGTGACAGGGACTGTGGTTCTCGTATTGGACTTTCAGTCATCTAAGGACTCATTTTAAGAGTGGAAGCAAGTCTTCCTCGATTTCAAGGGACTACCTATGATGATGAAATATTAACCAGGACACCAGGGATAACTCCCCTGCTCTTCTTCAAATAACATCGTGGGATTTTTTTACGTCAACCTGAGAGGGCAGATGGGGAGTCGTTTAAGTTCTCATCTGGAAGAATGCATCTCCCACAGTGCAGCACTCCCTCAGCACTGCACTGGAGTGTCAGCCTAGATTATGCACTCAAGTCTCTGTAGTGGGGCTTGAACCCACAACCTTCCAACTCAGAAGTGAGAGTGCTACCCACTGAGCCACGGCTAACATTCAATCTCACTATCACACAGTGACCAGAGCAAATTTGTCCTCCCTTGCCATTGTGATATAGTTTCAGTTCAATATCTAGCGAGCACGTGTAGTAAGAGGTGCACTCACACACTGTGTGCTCAGGAACCCATGCAGAACAGCGATGCTATAAAGAAAAATATCTTCCCCACTTCACACTCACGACTGAGTTCTGTGCTTGAATTCCTGCATCAGCTAATTTTGAACCTGTCCAAAAATAGAACAGTGCAAGTTGCAAGAGGATTGAACAATCACATACTAATATAGTGGGAGCTGCCTAACACGTGAGGACTTTACAAAGCTGCTGTACTTTAAGAGCTGTTATGCATTACAGAGTAATAGCTATTACTACTACTGAGATCATTGTGGACTACTGATTTATACCTTGGGAACGTAACTATAGAGAATTGTAGTTGAATGTGAATATAGTTCAAGCCTGTAATGCACTCGAAGGATTCCATACCAAGTAAAAACAAAAATTTTCAAGATCTCTAATATTGTGCACCTCGTGTCAACTTCTGTACGGTAAACTGATATACTGTAGGTCTGATGTGGCCTGATCCACAAGCACAAGTTACATTCTTAAGAGCCGGTACTTGTTGGCCCAACAATCTCAGGTAGGTACAGTAGCATTACTAACTGTATGTACCTCTCTTACAAATAGTGTGCAACACCTAATGAACATCGCATTGTATATCTGTCAGCTCGTATGCAAAGTGTACTGTCCTGGATTGCAAGAAGCCAATGTTAATTAGTCAACTGCAAAATCTAGGCAGCACGTAAACTTTCCAAGTGAGATACCCCTTCAATTACCCATTAACTGATCCTGTGGACATCAGCAACCAGGATTGATCACAAATTCAAACGTGAATATTGCATATAGTTTAGAAAAAACAAACAATTCTTTATTTTGCCAGATTGGAAAAGATCCCAGGTAAGGCCTGAGTATCCCACTACCCTCCAATGGTGCAGATAGTGGAAGCGAAGCAAAAGCAGGAATTCCTCGTCAGTGATGTCCCACACTAAAAGAAGGCAGTTCCTTTTGGAATGGAGAGCAGATGAATTCAACAGAGAGCGGCTCCATTCAAATCCTATCTACACACCCATTGGAGTGTTCCAATGGCTTCACATTACAACAGGACTTGAATATATTGTGAAAGGTAAGTTTTGGTCTCAATTGGAACTGTTTCTACCAAGGCTAACACAGGCATACTGGTCTGGTTCTTTAGAAACAAGCACAGGAGAAGCACTACAATCAGCGGCAGAGGGTAGAATTACACTGTCCAGTACTCAATACTGATCACACACAATTGTTCACAGATTATAACAAGTTATCACAAAAAATATTGTTCGCTCCATTCTTCCTCAGAAAGGTTCAAGCCGTCAAAGGTACAAAAATATCTACATTACCGTAAAACAAAAAGTTTGAACAAGTAGTCCAGCTGAGCTGATGTGTTTGGTAGGATATTGTACGGTATGTCACACTATCTCAGAGTGATGGGATCCAAGAGTAAATGTTAGTTGGCCCAATGTGCTTCCAATTTCCATTGGAGCTATCTTGGGAGACATCTTCCCAGAGGGACGGGTCACATTGCATGGCTTACATGCCCACCCTTGATGCATTGACTATTCAGCACCATTGATGGAATACTGGGACCCAATTCTGTGTCTCCCTCTTTCACAAGAGGTTGGAGTATGACACGGGAAGAGAATACAAGCCCAGTCAGTTAGCCAAACAGGGCATGTTCTGACAGCGAGGTCCATGGGTATTGTGCTGCAAACAGACTTTACATGGACAGCCGTTGTCCAGTGGTTCTGTCCAGTGCTCTGAATGTGTGAGTAAAATTACCAAAAGGGCTCAAGCTGTGTGAGCTGCCCTACAACACACAACAGCACAATCGAGAGGATAGAATTTATTGATGCTGTTATATCTGCTCAATATATTACCATTTCACCTCCAAAATTTGGTTTGCAAATGTAGGACAGGCACAGATGGATGAACGTTTCCTTTCTCTCTAATGGTTGTTAAGGATCTCAAGTCAACTGAGACTGGACTGCCCAATCTAGTTTGAAGTTGATACAATTCCACAATTTGGCACATGTTGTACTAACTTAGTCTCGCTCAGAAAGGCCACGAATACAGGCAGTTTGGCAAGTGGAAACGTCACACTGGTGCAGTAAACTCTGCTCTGTGGAGGTTAAAGTTTGAACACTTTCAGAATAACATAAAGGGCTGTGTTGCATTGCATCGAACTTGTGCTATAACTGGTCTGGGAGTGCACTTTCTTGCTATTGTGTGCAAATGTAATGACTCCCAATCTCCAGTATTGCCATCCCACCCTTTGATTGGCATACATAATAAACCAATGATCACAAGAAGTATTATTTATAAATCACTGCATTCTCAGGAAAGTGAAGTGTTATAAAATGTTTGCATGATTGTCACACCATTTTCCGTCAACTATTTCTGGATGTATTTGGTATTTTAATAACAATAATTTCTCACTAAGTCACAGGGACATGGAGCCACCTCCTCAAACAGTAACACAAGCTGCTGGGAAGAGAGAAACAAGAATAATATTTCAATGTAAGTCTCATAGAATAAGAATTTGGGAAGTTTTAGGAATGGCAAAGGACTTTCAGACCCAAATAACTTGCTTTGATCAATTGTCTCAATTGCCTTCACATCCTTGTCAACTTGGAAGGCTCCTCTATCCCGAGGCAAACAAGCCGAGATGTATCCTGTACCAGGGAGATGTTAAAGCTGGTATTTAGGAAGGTTGAAAGGTCTTTGACATCCAAATCTATCTTTTGAACTGCCTTATCCTCCCCTTTATTACCCTTAACATAATAGATAAGGCAGCTGAAGGCTCCCAACTCCATCTACATCTTGTCCTTTTCTCACCAGTTAATTATCTTTTATTATATATTAGATATAATGAAAGAAACTTTGTAAAGCACATTTTTAAAAACACACACATTCATCCAGCCACCTTGAATGTAGTGTTGATGGTAATCGGCTTTGTTAACATCACAAGGCTGATTCCCTGATACAACGCTTCCATTGACGAG
The DNA here is from genome assembly GCF_044704955.1 of Pristiophorus japonicus. Classification (NCBI taxonomy): domain Eukaryota; kingdom Metazoa; phylum Chordata; class Chondrichthyes; family Pristiophoridae; genus Pristiophorus; species Pristiophorus japonicus. The sequence continues at coordinate 84,866,802 of NC_091992.1, forward strand.
TGGTACTCATAGGGATCCCCTGTGGCCAAATCTACGCTTGGTATATCTTATATAAAATATAGATTCTGTGCAGGGATTCATAATAATACTTGAATTTATATATTTAAAGGCTTCGGTTCGCATTGGAGCTATGCACTTTTCAATCATTGGTCTTCTCTCATTGCAAACTGTTTTTTTAGCTAAATTGAGTTTGTCCTGTACAAGAATACTTTATAAATGAACCACCCCCTCCCCCCTACCCTCCTCCACACCCACCCTCACGATCTACAACATTGCAACTCCTTCAAAAGCAACTTTGTAAATCAGTCCTACCAATTGCACATGCACTTCAGTATTTCATTATTAACCCAGTCAGATTGTCTTTCTGTCCCATTCATTGCACTTCCCAAACAAGCTGAATTGAATAATACAAAAATAACACAGTGGAAAAGGAAGTGGGGCCCTCATTTCCTCACATTAGAGATACACCCATATGTATTTCCAGCATTTTCTATTTGAAAAAAAAAATTAGGAAAAGGTTGCAACATTCCTTTTGGGAGGCAATGGGAAATACTCAGTGAGAATGTCCAGCAGAAAGAGAAAGCAATATCCCATCAGGAATGTGTAGCACTTAAGAATCATAGAAACATTACGCCACAGAAGGAGGCCATTTGGCCCAATGGGCCCAAGTTTCGGGCTGCGCCTAGAATGGCACAGCCCCGACCTGGACGCCCATTTTTCGCACCACAAAGTGCGCCTAAAAAAAACTTACAGATTCTCTGGCTCCCTGCTGGTCCTCTTGAGTCGGGCGCGGCGCAGCACGAGCTGTGGGGGGCGGAGCTAGCTCCCTGCGCTGAAACCTCCCTCTCCCTCCCTCCCTTCCACCCCCCCCGACCCGAACCGAACCGACCTCCCTCCCACCACCCACCCGACCCGACCCGCGCTCCCGACCACGGACTCCGGACCCGACCCAACCCAACACCACCTACCTGTAAATCTGGTGCTGGGGACGGGCCCTGCCCGAAGTCTTGTGCCTGGCCGGGCCCGGCCCGTTCAGCCTCCCCACCCCTTCTCCTTTTCCCCCCTTCTCCTTTCCCCCCGCCCCTTCTCCTTTTCCCCCCTTCTCCTTCCCCCTTTCTCCTTTCCCGCCCTCCTCTCCCCCCTTCCCCTTCTCCTCCCCCTTCCCTTCTTCTCTCCCCTTCCCCTTCTCCTCTTCCCCTTCTCCTCCCCCCTTCCCCTCCCCTTCCCCTTCTCCTCTTCCCCTTCTCCTCCCCCCCTTCCCCTTCTCCTCCTTTCCCCTTCCCCTTCCCCCCTTCTCTCTCCCCCCTTCTCCCCCTTCCCTCCCCTTCTCCCCCATCCCTCCCTCCCCTTCTGCCTCCCCCTCCCCTCCCCCTGGCCCCCCTTCCTCCCCCTCCCCTCGCTGTCAGAAACACAGACACTGACAGACAGAGAGTGAGAGACACAGACAGACAGACAGAGAGATAGAGACACTGACAGAGACACACTGGGTGGGGCATCCCAGCACGCTGTTGGAGGGCTCCCGGTGCTGCAGTCGGTAAATAGAAAATGTTTTATTTATTGATTAAAAAAAATTATTTCTTATTAATTTTTTTTGATTGATTTATTGGTTGATTTATTGATGTTTTTATCATTTATTATTGATGATGGCTCTTTATCTGTAAAACTGAAGTGTTTAATGTTTGTAAACTTCCCTTTAAACCCTCCCCCCCCCCCCCCCCCGCCATTTCCTACACCTGATTTGTGACCTACGCCTGATTTTCTAAAGTGTGGACAAGGTTTTTTCGAGCGTACAAAAATCTTCACTTACTCCATTCTAAGTTAGTTTGGAGTAAGTTTTCACTGCTGAAACTTTGAAAAGAGCCGTAAGTGGCCAGACCACACCCCCTTTTGAAAAAAAAATTCTGTTCCAAAGTGAAACTGTTCTAACTGACTAGAACTGGAGCAAACTAAATGCCGAGAATTTGAATTTCTAAGATACTCCGTTCTACACCAGTTACTCCAAAAAATCAGGAGCAACTGAGGCCTAAACTTGGGCCCATTGTGTCCGTACCTGTGATCACTAACTGGAATTTTGAACAGGTTTATTATGGGTGATCTGTCCATTCATGTACAGTACAGCCTCTAGCACAGTCTTCAGTTGCCACAGGCTCCCTTGCTCCTCCTACAGCATGGAACTCCTTTGAGACCAACTATGGCCATTTTAGAGTATAGCTGACTATGCTTCCAAAGAGCCTTCATGTTGGGCTTAACCAACACACCTCATTATCCAGTGTTAACTTTAATACACTAACAAAAAAAATACACCCAGCTTAATTGACAGTAAATCTTCAAATTGTTGGAAAAATGTTTTCCAGTCTTTTCCACCCCACTATCCATACGATGATTTCCAAAATGCCAGTAAGGTTCTTGCTGCTGTTCTAAGTAGATTAGGCCTATACTCTCTGGAGTTTAGAAGAATGAGAGGTGACCTCATTGAAACATATACAATTTTGAGAGGGGTTGACAGGATAGACGCTGAGAGGTCATTTCCCCTGGCTGGAGAATCTAGAACTAGAGGGCATAGTCTTGGGATAAGGGGTCAGCCATTTAAGATGGAGATGAGGAAGAATTTCTTCACTCAGAGGATTGTGAATCTTTGGAATTCTCTGTCCCAAAGTTCTATGGGTGCTCAGTGGTTGAGTATATTCGAGGCTGGATATATACATTTTTGGACTCAAGAGGAATTAAGGGATATGGGGATAGGGCAGGAAAGTGGAGTTGAGGTCGAAGTTTAGCCATGATCTTATTGAATGGCGGAGCAGGCTCGAGGGGCCATGTGGCCTACTCCTGCTCCTAATGCTTATGTTCTTATATCCTCCTGGTGCATTGAACTTGTCCATGTCATTTGCTTTAGAGCAGGAAGCTCCCCTTCAGTAAGCACAACTGAAGTGATGGTATTGATAAAAACTGATCCTTTTCATTCTATATATTCCTATATAAAACTGGATGTGTGCAGCAGGGTTGAATTTAGGAAGATGTTGTTCATATTTTTGGAACAAAAGTTCTGCCAAAGATCCATATTGTTCTTGGAGGTCTTTCAATCTATATTTGTTTGTTTCTCATTCAGGTGAGCAATGTTGGTGCGGAGGAAGGGAACACTATTCCCATTTCAGATAACCAAGCTTGTTCAGGTTGTGTGCAGCAGAGTAAATCTCTCTAACTCTGCTCAGCAAAATGTCTCAACCCTACCTCAGAAAAGCTATTCCTTCAGCACCAGGTCCCATCCTCTGACCTCTCCGAGTAAGATTGAAATCTCGATTTTCCAACCATTGACTTTGGATGGTTAGGAGGTCGAGTTCTTAATGCCAGATTAGGCCAATTTTGTGCTTTAGAGTTATGACCAAACTCACCTTACATAGGACCCTTACAGACAGCAAACAGAGGAGATATTGATCGCACCAGTCCGAGCTGGATTGGAACCTAGCTCCCAGTGATGGAAAACCAATGGCTAATGCTCTGATACCTTGGTGTGTGTGTACATCTATTTAATTTATTGACTTTCCCATAAGGTATTTGTTTGCACTGACTCCACAAAGCTGAGTATGCACACCAGTGATCCCCTAATACAATCCAGTGATCAGGGCCAATTGGGCACCATTGCTAATTATTCTTGGTGGGTTGTGAAATACAGTGTTGAGACAGAAGGCATGGGGACCACTTTTACACCATGCAAAAACAGTTAAGTTAGTAAGATCTTTAATAACCTGCGATCGGCTGTGACTATCTACCTCCATTACCAGCGCTCTTTACCAACCAAAGTGCGATACTACAATGGGCCAGAGAGGCATCATGAAACAGAAATGCTCGGTGTGTTCCATCATGATACCGTCTGATGTGTGACATTATAAACTTGTTGAGAAAGGGAAACAGTAAGAGAGGACCTTCCAGGATTTACAGGTAATATCTATAACCTTATCTGCCACGACCTCCCAGGAATCTCAGCAGTATTCTTCACCGTGTGCCTCCAGGATGTCATTCAGATCGGCGAAGACGGAGCCGCTGGACATCTTGCGGCCATTACTGGAGAGGTCGAGGAACTCCTCTGTGGAGCTGGGCACTGAGCTAATGTACCTGTCCCAGACTCGCTCTGCCGGCACTTCGTGCTCAATCAGTTTGGGTTTTATTTTTAAGCTTCTTTCCAAATTCTTCCTTTTGTGCTTGAACTCGAGGATGGTCTTTGTGTAGGTGTTTATCGTCGTCACTGATGCAGCCATACAGCACGTAAATGATCCCCAAGCGAGACTGCAGGAAAACATACCGTTTTAAAGTTAATGAATTAGAATAGAAGTTTAACGCGCGGGCTAAATCTGGAGTGTAAGATGCACACATTTTTAAGAGCAGCGGAAGATAATCAGATTCAACTCTCACAAGCCCATGTCTCTCCAGAAACCCCGGCTTAATTCCCACTGAACGGCGTTAGCAAAACACACATTGCTATATCTGTATCACTTGCCCGACTTTAATGTGATCTGCACAGATGTGTCTTCACCGGAGTGCACTTCAAAGGAATTTAATTTGGGAATTTGGAAAAGAGTAGGAATTTGGAGCAGAGGGGGAAGGACCTAATTGGAGAAGGTATCAGCAGATTTCTTCGGCAATTTCCAAAAAGAATAGCACGTAGGTGATTGGTTGGTGAGTGTTAAGGTTTTTTTTTCTCTCTTTTCTCACTAACCTAGGACTGTGGTTTAAATTAGGTGGGAGAAACTATAAATTATTGAATTAAACTTATAACTTAACTATTTAAACTAGTTAATATAACATAAATAATAATTTAATAAAGACTTCAACTAATTAAATAAATAAGTAAAGGCTAGACCGAGATATGGCAGGGCAGATTGCATGTCTGGACTGCAGTATGTGGGAGTTTGTGGAGAGTGAGACTGACTCGAGCAAACACATCTGCAGGAGATGTCTCCATCTTGAGTCTATCTGGCTCAGAGTCATTGAGCTGGAATGCGAGTTGGAGACATTCGAACAGGTAAGGAAGAGGGAGGAATTTCTGGACAGTTTTATCCAGAACACAGTCACACCCCAGAGGAAAGCTCAGTTTCAGGAAAGGGAGAGTGTGACTGTTAGGGAGCTGGGTAGTGGGGATTTAGGAGAGGTTGAGAAGGAGGTCCCACAGACACAGGTCCTGTCCAACAGGTACAATGTACTCGCTACCTGTGAGAAACATAAGAACTTAAGAAATAGGAGCAGGAGTAGGCCATTCAGCTCCTCGAGTTTGCGCTGCCATTTACTAAGATCATGGCTGATCTTCTACCTCAACTCTACTTTCCTGCACTATCCCCAGACACCCCCGATTCCCTAATATCCAAAAATCTATTGATCTCTGTCTTGAATATACTCAACGAATTCCAAAGATTCACACCCTCTGAGTGAAGAAATTTCTCTTCATCTCAGTTCGAAATGGCCGATCCCTTATTCTGAAACTGTGACCCCTGGTTCTAGACTCCCCAGTCAGGAGAAACATCCTGTAAGAATTTTGTATGTTTCAATGAGATCACCTCTCATTCTTCTAAACCTCGAAAGAATATAGGCCCAGTCTATAGGACAATCCACCCATCCCAGGAGTTACTCTGGTGAACCTTCATTGCACTCACTCAATGGCAAGTATATCCTTCCTTAGGTAAGGAGACCAAAACTGTACACAATACTCCAGGTGCGATCTCACCAGGGCCCTATATAATTGTAGTAAGACATTTTTACTCTTATACTCAAATCCTCTTGTAATAAAGGCCAACATACCATTTGCTTTTTTAATTGCTTGCTGTATTTGTGTAGAAGTACACCCAGGTCCCTCTGAACACCAACATTTCCCAATATCTCACCATTTAAAAAATACTCTGCTTTTCTCTTTTTGCTACCAAAGTGGACAACTTCACATTTCTCCACATTATATTCAATTTGCCATGTTCTTGCCCCCTCACTTAGCCTGTCTATATCCCCTTGAAGCCTCTTTGCAGCCTCCTCACAACTTACATTCCCACCTAGCTTTATATCATCAGCAAACTTGGATATATTACATTTGGTCCCCTCATCCAAAACATTGATATTGATTGTGAATAGCTGAGGCGCAAGCACTGATCCTTGCAGTACCCCGCTAGGTACAATCTGCCAACCTAAAAATGACCCATTTGTCGTCCATTCTAGTATATTACCCCTAATCCCATGAACCCTCATTTTTACTGACCTCTTATGTGGCACCTTATCAAATGCCTTCTGAAAATCCAAATACATCACATCCACTCATCCCCCTTATCTATTCTACTAGTTACAACCTCAAAAAGCTCTAACAGATTTGTCAAACATGATTCCCCCTTTCATAAATCCATGTTGACTCTGCCCAATCCTATTATTATTTTACATAAGAACATAAGAACATAAGAATTAGGAACAGGAGTAGGCCATCTAGCCCCTCGAGCCTGCTCCGCCATTCAACAAGATCATGGCTGATCTGGCCGTGGACTCAGCTCCACTTACCCGCCCGCTCCCCATAACCCTTAATTACCTTATTGGTTAAAAATCTATCTATCTGTGACTTGAATACATTCAATGAGCTAGCCTCAACTACTTCCTTGGGCAGAGAATTCTACAAATTCACAACCCTCTGGGAGAAGAAATTCCTTCTCAACTCGGTTTTAAATTGGCTCCCCCGTATTTTGAGGCTGTGCCCCCTAGTTCTAGTCTCCCCGACCAGTGGAAACAACCTCTCTGCCTCTATCTTGTCTATCCCTTTCATTATTTTAAATGTTTCGATAAGATCACCCCTCATCCTTCTGAACTCCAATGAGTAAAGACCCAGTCTACTCAATCTATCATCATAAGGTAACCCCCTCATCTCCGGAATCAGCCGAGTGAATCGTCTCTGTACCCCCTCCAAAGCTAGTATATCCTTCCTTAAGTAAGGTGACCAAAACTGCACGCAGTACTCCAGGTGCGGCCTCACCAATACCCTATACAGTTGCAGCAGAACCTCCCTGCTTTTGTACTCCATCCCTCTCGCAATGAAGGCCAACATTCCATTCACCTTCTTGATTACCTGCTGAACCTGCAAACTAACTTTTTGGGATTCATGCACAAGGACCCCCAGGTCCCTCTGCACTGCAGCATGTTGTAATTTCTCCCCATTCAAATAATATTTCCTTTTACTGTTTTTTTTCCCCAAAGTGGATGACCTCACACTTTCTGACATTGTATTCCATCTGCCAAACCTTAGCCCATTCGCTTAACCTATCCAAATCTCTTTGCAGCCTTTCTGTGTCCTCTACACAACCCGCTTTCCCACTAATCTTTGTGTCATCTGCAAATTTTGTTACACTACACTCTGTCCCCTCTTCCAGGTCATCTATGTATATTGTAAACAGTTGTGGTCCCAGCACCGATCACTGTGGCACACCACTAACCACCAATTTCCAACCCGAAAAGGACCCATTTATCCCGACTCTCTGCTTTCTGTTAGCCAGCCAATTCTCAATCCATGCTAATACATTTCCTCTGACTCCGCGTACCTTTATCTTCTGCAGTAACCTTTTGTGTGGCACCTTATCAAATGCCTTTTGAAAATCTAAATACACCACATCCATCGGTACACCTCTACCCACCATGCTCGTTATATCCTCAAAGAATTCCAGTAAATTAGTTAAACATGATTTCCCTTTCATGAATCCATGCTACGTCTGCTTGATTGCACTATTCCTATCTAGATGTCCCGCTATTTCTTCCTTAATAATAGTTTCAAGCATTTTCCCCACTACAGATGTTAAACTAACGGGCCTATAGTTACCTGCCTTTTGTCTGCCCCATTTTTTAAACAGAGGCGTTACGTTAGCTGCTTTCCAATCCGCTGGCACCTCCCCAGAGTCCAGAGAATTTTGATAGATTATAACGAATGCATCTGCTATAACTTCCGCCATCTGTTTTAATACCCTGGGATGCATTTCATCAGGACCAGGGGACTTGTCTACCTTGAGTCCCATTAGCCTGTCCAGCACTACCCCCCTAGTGATAGTGATTGTTTCAAGGTCCTCCCTTCCCACATTCCTGTGACCAGCAATTTCTGGCATGGTTTCTGTGTCTTCCACTGTGAAGACCGAAGCAAAATAATTGTTTAAGGTCTCAGCCATTTCCACATTTCCCATTATTAAATCCCCCTTCTCATCTTCTAAGGGACCAACATTTACTTTAGTCACTCTTTTCCATTTTATATATTTGTAAAAGCTTTTACTATCCGTTTTTATGTTTTGCGCAAGTTTACCTTCGTAATCTATCTTTCCTTTCTTTATTGCTTTCTTAGTCATTCTTTGCTGTTGTTTAAAATTTTCCCAATCTTCTATTTTCCCACTAGCCTTGGCCACCTTATACGCATTGGTTTTTAATTTGATACTCTCCTTTATTTCCTTTATTTCCTTTAATTTCTAAGTGCCCTGTTCCCATATCCTTAATAATAGATTCTAGCATTTTCCCTACTACTGATATCAGGCTAACTGGTCTGTGGTTTCCTGTGTATTCTCTCCCTCCTTTATTAAATAGCAGGTTACATTATCTACCTTCCAATTTGTGGGAACCGTTCTCGACTCTATGGAATGTTGGAAGATGACAACCAATGCAGACCACCTAATAGTGGAAGGGAGGTGGACGAAGAAATATGCAGACCAATTAGGGAAATGAGTATAAAACATCGAATAATAATCATGGGGGATTTCAACTACACCGCTATTAATTGGACAGAAGGGGTAGGTAAAGGGGATAAGGGAATGGAGTTCCTACAATGTGTACAGGACTCCTTTCTAACCCAGTATGTCAAAAGCCCAACAAGGGAGAATTCACTATTGGATCTAGTAATGGGGAATGAACCAGAGCAGATAAGAGAAGTAAAAATAGGAGAACATCTGGACAATAGTGACCATAATATAATATGCTTTAAGATGATAATTGAGAAGGACACAAGTATGACAAAAAGCAAGCTAATAGATTGGAGAAAAGCTGATTTTGAGGGGCTGAGAATAGGACTTGGGAAAATAAAGTGGGCAATAATATTGGCAAAAAACAATGCAGAAAAGCAATGGGAAACATTTAAAATTGCGTTCAACAGAGTGCAGCAACAATATATTCTGCGAAAAGGAGAGAACAAACTAAACACTAATGAGACTCCATGGATGAATAAAGCCATAAGGGAAAAATTGAGAGTAAGGAAAGAGGCATACATTAAATACTTTGGGCTAGAACCTCCACTTTTTTTGCATGCTTAACACCCACTTAACGCCCATTTTACCACTGAAATGACGTATCATACCCAGATGTCGCCCATTTTGGCACAAAATGGAAACTGACGGGCTTTTTTTAGGAGACTTATGGCCGAGCATTATTTTCCCAAAGGGCTTAACGCCGGGAAAAAATATTATCGCTCGTCCACTTTTTTTGGGCAGAATCAGTAGAATGGGCGAAATTAACGGCCATAATATTGCCCAGTGTTACTTTCCGCACGGAATTAACGCCAAGACTCAATATGAACACCCGCCCACTGTTTTTTGTCATAAATAGCATATTTACCCAAACTAGCAGCCATGGAGATTGGCCATCGTCAATTTCACCACCTCGCACACATATCGCCCACATTATCGCTCGCTCAAAAAACTGCCCACAAAAAGTGGAACTAACCAGAACGAACACCAGCGGTGTGGCTGGCATTTGTTAAATCCCACTCTTACGTGAGGAACTGATATCGGAAAGATTTGCCTGAAAGAGCGCTGATGTGAGTGACAATGCTGACACACTGCTGTGTGTTTGCAGCTCAGACATCAATGGTGCCCATCACCTTGGTGCCAGTTAAAGTTTACCTTGATTGATAAGTTGTATTTGACTATTTCATGGTAAGGAATCACCAGTGTGTAACGGTCCAGCTATGTGAGGCAATGCGCAACAAGGTTATGTTCAATAACAAAAGTTTAATACCAACATTGGTCTGAAATCATAAGTATCACAGCCAATAACACCCAACCCCCGCCCACACCCCACTTTTTCCACCATTGACATAAAACACATATTCAACATCTCCACCAGCACAGGATACAAAGGCAAAACAGGAGCGTGGTCCGCAGCCCCCATACATTGCAATAAATTGCATACACCCAGATAGAGATATAACACAGCCATTACCTGCGCATATGCACCTCACTTTCCTTCCCCCCCTCTCCTTCTCCTCACCTCTACCCCTTCCCTTCCCCACTCCACGGGGCCTGGCCAAGGAGCTCCTCAGGCAGTGCCTCATTAGGGGGGGTGAAGGCAGATGCGGTGGTTGCACGGGTACGGGAGCGGGGAGTGCCGAGGGGGCAACATTCTCTGATGCAGAAGCAGGATCTTGGTCCTTGCTCTCATCTGTCATTCACAGTGGTGGTGCAGAACCTAGGGGTGGAGTGCCACGCTTGGGGACCACCGGGAGGTCTGTTGCAGCAGTGTTCCTGGCTATCGCATCCAAGGACTCTGCCATGCGCGGAATGTACTCGGTCATGGTGGCCAGGTGTCGGGATATGCCCCCCAATTCTTCGATGAGCTGGTCGCCAATGTCTACAGTCCTCCTGGACAATTGTACCATCTCTCCGCTATCATGTCGTGCTTGTGGAACAGACCTGCCGCGTCCACGAAGCCTCCGCGGGGTTGGCGCCTGGGGACAAATGGGGTGCCCTGTGGCGAGGTGCTTGGGGCCGGTACCTCCAGAGTGGAGGTTGGAATGACTGGAGGACCACTAGATGGCTTTGGGGTAGAATGGGTTCTGGAGCGTGGCGATGCAGGTTCTTCGAAGTCCGCGCTTTCATCTGTCGAGAATAGACCCAGTGGATTGACGGGTGACAATCAGAGCTCCTCAGCACCAGATGTAGTCAGATCGTCCGCCGACTCCTGCCCTGTGCCCCCACCTTCTGGCCTCTGTGGCCTTGCCTGGGGCCTCGCTGCTGGCTGAGCTGCAAAACACAAATGAGGTTATTAGAGGAGAAGAGAGTGCTAGGGTGACAAGGTGAGTCCAGCGCTACACACATCATATGCAGGACAAAAGCACCACCACTCTCAAAATCATCGCAAATATCATATTTCATAACCATCAACACATTGTGCATTGCAATGATTTTCATTTGGGCAGCATTATTTCTATGGCACTTTTAGAAATCATCTATCATATATAATTGTTCAGATATGAGTTGGTGTGGCATCTATTGACTTTACATCACGCAATGGTGTAAGCTTTACTCACGTGGCATCATGTCAGGGTCTACAGATGCATCCGTGGCTGTCTGGCGGTGCTTCCCCATGAGTGAATTGTCACTGTGATGTCAGTGCTGTCGCTGGGGACTGGTGGCCCCCCACCCGTTCACCTCTGCACGGACCTCATCGTCGATAGCTTCTTTTGTAAAAGGTGACAGGACGACATGGCATGAGCTCATTGTATGATATCCTTGCTAGGTACTGTCACAGAGACTGATACAACACATAACCGACAGATGTAATCATGATTATTATTAAAATCATCATTCTTTACCTAAAGACATACATCGTGAACGCAGGCTTTGAGTAAAACATTCCCGGTAAAAGTGCAAGACCTCACATTTGCTGATAATCACTCATGACTGATACAAATCAAATTATATAAATACATAATTACATGTAAATCAACGTAATACTTACTCTTGCGGATCCTACAAGGTTGTTCCATCGTTTATAGCATTGGTTGCCCTCACGCACCTCGTTGGTCGCCGACGAGATCACCTCTGCTATCTCGGTCCATATCCTCTGGTAGGTCTTTGGGGTGGGCTTCTCACACCCGTCCTGTGTCAACTCACCCCAGCGTAACTCGACCTCCTGCAGGAGGGAGACATTTGCCTCCTCCAAGAACCTCCTGGCTCTTTTGCGCCCTCCACTGTGCTCCTCTCCCACCTCACTGCTCTCTCCACCGTCAGTCTCCACAGCATGCTGTGATGTCTCCTCCTCTCCCTCCATTATAGAGCAAATTCGGTCAAATATGTGGCTGGTAACAGCTAATTTTTGTTTGCCTACTTGCTGTGAAGCTCTAAAGTCTCCCTCCTTCCTCCCAAAGCAGCCACACCACACCCAGCCATGCCTTCAGTCCCCCTGAGCTCCCTCTCTCTCTGTCTCCTCTTCTGCGCATGTCATGGTGACCCTTGACCTCCAGAATCACGGGAATCGAGCGTTGCCATGCCATTGCTAAGGACGGCCACACTTTACGTCAGAAGGCTAAAAAAATTTAACGCCACCGCCCATTTGATATCGCTCGCGGTAACGCCCATTTTCAAAAATGTAAACTAGATGTTTTGAGAATGGGCGAGAAGGTGGCGATCTGAAAACTCTTTTTTACCACCCACACCGGAAATAATGCCCATTTTTGGCCGATAAGCACAAAAGTGGAGGTTCTAGCCCATAGACAGCAAGGGAATGCATGAAAAGGGAGAACACGAAAAGATTAGAAAAGATCAAAAAAACAATTAGAAAGGCAAAAAGGAACTATAAAATTAAATTATCAAGTAACATAAAACAAAATAGTAAAATATTTTACAGGCAATTGAATAAAGAAAGAAAGGTTGGAATGGGAATGAGGCCATTCAGGGATAGACAGGATAAAACCATAGATAACAATAGAAAGATGGCAGAAATATTAAATAATTATTTTGCTTCAATATTTACCAGGGAGATAGAATAGGTGGACATGACATTGGATAATGAGATTAGTAATGAGATAAGTGCTTTTAAAATAAAAAGAGAGGACATATGAAATAAACTAATCAAACTCAAACAGGATAAAACCCCTGATACGGATGGATTGCATCCACACATTTTAAAAGAATCTATGAAAGAGATAGCAGAGGCATTATTACACATATTTAATAATTCATTAGAAAAAGGTGTAGTGCCAGAGGATTGGCGGATAGCTAACATAATACCCATATTTAAGATGAGGGATAGAACATGTCCAGGGAATTATAGACCATCAGCGGTAGGAAAAATAATGGAATCCCTTCTAAAGGAGAAAATAGAGGAACATCTAGAAACCAAAAATATAATAATGAATAGTCCACATGGATTTCAAAAGGGAAAGTCTCACTTGACCAACCTCATTGAGTTTGTTGAAGAGGTAACAGAGAGTAGACAATGGTAATGCAGTAAATGCAATTTATCTAGATTTTCAAAAGGCCTTCGATTAGGTACTCCATAATAGACGGATGAATAAGGTCAGAGAATGCAGAGTCAGGGGACATGTAGAAGAATGGATTCAAGACAGAAAGCAGAGAGTAGGAGTAAAGGGTAGCTATTCACAGTGGCAGAAGGTGGGTAGTGTTGTTCCACAAAGATCAGTGCCGGGACCACTGTTGTTCACAATTTATATTAATGAATTAGACTTTGGAATCAAAAACACAATTTCTAAATTTGCGGATGACACCAAATTGTCAATACCGAGGAGGACTGCAACAATTTACAGGAGGACATTAATAAACTTGAAGGTTGGGCATATAATTGGCAAATGAACTTCAACGCACAGAAATATGAGGTATTAAATTTTGGTAGGAAGAATAGGGAGGTCACTTATTACTTGGAGAGAGCGAGTCCAGGTGGGGTAGAGGAATAAAAGGATCTCGGAGTACAAATACACCAATCACTAAACGTTGCGACACATGTTAGCAAGGCCTTAAAAAAAAGCAAACCAAGCACTCGGGTTTATTTCTGGAGATATAGAATTGAAAAGTAGGGATGTTATGCTAAACCTGGATTGAACCTTGGTTAGACCACATTTAGAGTACTGCGTACAGTTCTGGTCACCATATTATAGAGGCACTGTAGAGGGTGCAGAGAAGATTTACAAGGATGATACCAGAAATGCCAGTGTATATATATCAGGAAAGGGTGAATAGGCTGCATCTCTTTTCTCTTGAAAAAAAAAGGCTGAGGGTTGACCTAATAGAGGTCTTTAAAATTATGAAAGGTTTTGATAGAGTGGCTACAGAGAGAATGTTTCCACTTGTGGGGAAGAGCATAACTAGAGGCCATCAAAACAAGACAGTCACCAGGAAATCCAATAAGGAATTCAGAAGAAACTTCTTTACCCAAAGAGTGGAGAGAATGTGGAACTCGCTACCTCATGGAGTGGTTGAAGCGAATAGTATAGATGTATTTAAGGGGAGGCTGGACAAACATATGAGGGAGAAGGGAATAGAGGGTTATGTTGATAGATTTAGATGAGGAAAGACGGGAAGAGGTGCGAGTGGAGCATAAACGCCGGCACGGACTGGTTGGGCTGAATAGCCTGTTTCTGTGTCATATATCCGATGTAATCCTATGCAATACAGGCTTGAGCACTGATTTTGAACAAATTATTGGCTGTGTTGGACTCTCCAATGTGAATGTGAACATTGGTGAACAGTAGGAATTCAATTCATGTAGACTGCCTGATTCAATTGCCTTTCCTTGAGAACGAGGAGCTGCTTCTGAAATCCCCTGGCAGGGTGCAAGTCTGCTGTCCTTTGTGCATAAGAACATAAGAAATAGGAGCAGGAGTAGGCCACACTGCCCCTCGAGCCTGCTCCGCCATTTAATATGATCATGGCTGATCCGATCATGGACTCAGGTCCACTTCCCTGCCCGCTCCCCATAACCCCTTATTCCCTTATCGTTTAAGAAACTGTCTATCTCTGTCTTAAATTTATTCAATGACCCAGCTTCCACAGCTCTCTGAGGAAGCGAATTCCACGGATTTACAACCCTCTGTGCATGATGTCGCCAGTAGAATACTAATGTGGCCTTGCCGAGTTTGCAAGGTTGTCTCATCTACATGATTGGAATATGCTCTATTAGACATTGGCCGAGGCCCAGTGGGGAATAAACATCATTTGTAAATGCTTGTTGGCCTTTGCAAGTGGTGGCGATAGCAAGGAAAGGTAGAGCCCAGTGTGCAGGCATGGAAGAGAGCTTGTGAGCAAGTGGTGGAGAAGTGCAGCAGCTGACCCCCTGATCGCTGTCAAAAGAGGATGTGCTGCGCAAGTGGGCTTGCTCTATACATGAAGTGGTCACTTCAGGACATTCTACCACAAGGCACCAGTGTGCCATGCCTCGCAGGGGGTGGCAACCAGGCTCGGTGCTGTGCACTGTATATCCAGGGCCCGGCAATAGATGCGGCAACAAAACCGCATACCTTTAGGAACCTGGCAAGAGTGAGGCCACCCATCAGTGACACACACCACTGAGCTTGTTGGCAGTCCACCTGTTCCATACTTATTGCTCACCCAGGTCAAACACGCATTGCAACTCTTATATTGCACTTAATGCTCAGCCAGACTCCAACAGGGGGCATGTTCGAGTTGCAACTCGCAATTGGAAGCCTTGACAACTCGCAATTTCCACACATCGAAACCACTTTAACACCAACCTTTCAGATAAGCGTGTGAGCGGCATGTTACAGTGATAACAAGGAATGAGTCACTGACATTAAAGTTCAAGGCAGCACTGACCTTGGCAACTGCTGGCAGTGCCATCTTGATGTGGCAACAGGTGCATTTACTGCAGATGGCAAAGGTCTGAAACTGGCTCGCTCCTGACCTGGAGTGCACTAAGGCAGCTATCATTGACCATTGGCAGGGAAGGATGCCAAGATCTACAGATTTGAGTGGGTGAATGCATATCAGATCAGCCATGATCTTATTAAATGGCGGAGCAGGCTCAAGGGGCCAAATGGCCTACTCCTGCTCCTATTTCTTATGTTCTTATGTCCCTAGGATCTTTCATCTTGTTTCTCCTCAACCATGAAACATCTAATTTCAGGCACTTTTCAAACAAACTTGCCTTGAGGGATAACAGAACATTGACTCATTTTTTTGTTGCAAATGTTTGTAGTACCATTTTACAGCAGTTTAGTTTTTATTAGCTATCCTTATTTTTTGCAATTTTTGCAAGATGAAGGCACTTTTCATAGTGAACTGCTATACAGAAAGTAATGTTGCTTGCAAGAACAACTTGCATTTATATGGTGGATTTAACATATTCCCATTGACTCCAATGGAAAGGGAAAATCTGGGCAGAGTGGAAGAGGGTGGGGCGCATAATGGGTGGTGCCTATAATATACGCTCGGGCGTATAAGGGCAGGGCATATAAGGGGCAGGGGGGCTCTAATGTTTGGGTTGTATAATGGGCGGGGTGTATAATGGGCGGGCGTATAAGAGCAGGGCATATAATGGGCAGGGGGTACAATGGGCGGGGTGTATAATGCACAGGGTGTACAGTGGGCGGGGTGTATAATGCGCGAAGTGTATAATGGGCGATGTGTATAATGGACGGGTTGTATAATGGCGGGGTGTACAATGGGCGGGGTGTATAATGGGCAGGGTGTATAATGGGTGGGGTGTATAATGTGTGGGGTGTATAATGGGCGGGGTGTATAATGGGTGGGGTGTATAATGGGTGGGGTGTATAATGGGCGGGGTGTATAATGGACGGGGTGTATAATGGACGGGGTGTATAATGGACGGGGTGTATAATGGATGGGGTGTATAATGGGTGGGGTGTATAATGGGTGGGGTGTATAATGGGTGGGGTGTATAATGGATGGGGTGTATAATGGGTGGGGTGTATAATGGGTGGGGTGTATAATGGGCGAGGGGGGTTCTAACGAGTGGGATGTATAATGGGCGGTGTTTATAATGGGCGCCGATCCGATCCAATATCGCCCGTTTTATGTCCCTGCCGAAGTTGAAAGTTCTGCCGATTGTACCTGTGAAAAGAGGTGCCAGGATATTCCGAGCCTGGGTCACTTGCATGCCGTGGGTCCACTCCCACCACCAGCATACCCGCTGGAAGGGAGTGGATGGGACGCAGGCCTTAGAGACCCGCAGTGACCTGCTTGACTGCTGATATTGGAACCTGTGGGCTGTGGCTGGAGAGTAACAGCCAGAAGGTCCCATGGTCTGAAGATTGCCTTGGCGTGGGGTCGGAGCTTGGGGCGGGGGCGGGCGCGTGGGCGGGGGTGGGGGGGGGAATGGGATGGGGGCAGGGGCGTGGGCATGGGGTGGGGCCCGCTGCCCCTGGGACCTTCGCGAATGCTGTTGCCCAATTTCTGCAGGTGCTGCAACTGAGCAACATGTGGTAGGAGGCTGGGATCATTCCTCCTGCCTTATTATAATATGTATGCTGGGCCTGCACTTACTGCTGGCACAGATCCTACTCCGCCATTTGGGGAACCCTTGGAAACATTGGCACAGCATGGGGTGCAGACCTGACCAGTTTTCTCCATCACCATTTTCTATCCATTGCACCCAGGAGCAAAATGCACCTTAGGTATCATGGAGAAGAAAATGAGCCCTCATTTATCCTGAGGGTTGCAGTACTTAGATTGCAGAGTGATATTGAAAGGGGGCCCTGAATTCAAAATAATAATCTGAGTTACGGGATCCAAGTGATAGATAACTATATAGCCAACCATGTACTGAATGCACAAGATATACGGACTGGCCAATTTCTAGCCAGACAGATGACTGGTTCACAGCAGTTAGCAAGGTCTCAACTATCAATGAACTGGTCAGTTGGGCAGAAAAATGCAAAATGGAATTCAATCCGAAAAAATGTGAGGTAATGAGGGGCAAGAAGGCAAGGGAAGACACAATAAATGTGTTATGTATTCAACTATCATTGTAACCCATGTATAAGCTGACCTAAGTTGTACACGTGAGAACATTGATCACAGGGGGCGAACTTGTGGGAGACACTCCTAACCTGGACTTTCCGGTATAAAAGGGGAAGCTCCACCCACCTTCAGTCTCTTGAGGTCTTGGTAATAAAGGTAATTGGTCACAGAGTGACCTTCTCTCAAGTATTGGCCTCGTGTGCATTTATACTGTATAGTAAGGACATATTATTGGTGATGAGAAACTGGGATTTAAACAACGCTAGCATGGCCACTAGCAGCACAGAAGAGAGGTACTGTGTTGGTGATGATTGGGACGACTTTATTGAGAGACTACAGCAAAGTTTTGTCACGAAGGAATGGTTGGGACAGGATTCAGCCGACAAATGCAGGGCTCATCTCTTCACAGTTTGTGGATCCAGAACGTATTACCTGATGAAGGACCTTTTAGCGCCAGAGCAGCCGGCGGACAAGACGTTCGATGAGCTCAGGAAGTTGATCGGGGAACACCTTAAACCGGCGAGCAGCATGGCGATACATCGGTTTTACACGCACCGGCGGCAAGAAGGGCAAAGCATTCCAGACTTCGTGGCAGATCTCCAGCGACTGGTGAGCCTATGTAAGTTCCCAGATGCATGCAGAGCGGAAATGCTGCGAGACTTTTTTATTGAGGGCATCGGGCACGCTGGGGTTTTCAGGAAACTGATTGAGACCTTGGAAGCGGCGGCTTTGATAGCCCAGACAATTATCTCAGGGGAGGAAGAGACCAGAATGATTTATGGCAAAAATCTTGGCTCAAATGCGCCAGCGACCAGGGAGTCAACATTGTTAATGCGGCACGCAGTTCTCTAGGCAGACAAGGGCAATCGGACATGCCCCAGCATGCAGTCGAACCCAAAGGGGGAATTCAACAGAGACAATGGCTAGCTGAACAGCGATCCATGCCATCGCAATGGACAATGCAACCAGTAATGGGGCCATCAACACCTGTTAATGGTGCACTTAAGGACAGTTACAGAGACAGTCAGAGACGATCGACTGGTAATGGACCTTTTGTTTCCAACAATGGGACCTCCAGCTCATGCTGGAGGTGTGGAGGCAAACACCCAGCCAGAGCTTGCAGGTATCAGCAATATACCTGCAGAAACTGCAACGTCAGCGGCCACTTGGCACATATGTGCAGGAAGCCTGCAGCAAGGTTGATGTACGAGGAGGACATGCCCGATGTAAGCCCAACGAGGCCAAATGAATACTGGGGGAAATCGCTGGAAGCTGAAGTTCAGCGAGTTCATGTGGAGCACATATACAGTTCATATACCAAGACGCCACCGATAATGATGAAAGTGTTCCTCAATGGCATCCCAATATTAATGGAGCTAGACACGGGGGCCAGCCAGTCCCTGATGAGCATCAAACAGTTCAAAAGGTTGTGGGTGTCCAAGGCCAGGATGCCAAAATTATTGCCGATTGACGCACTGCTACGGACATATACAAAGGAGATCATTCCAGTGCTAGGCAGCGCCACGGTAGTCATGACCCACAAAGATTCGGAGAACAGGTTGCCACTCGGATTGTCCCGCACTACTGGGGAGGAGTTGGCCTGGAGGAGGCGCTACGCCAACTGGACCGGGTAGGGCTGCGACTGAAAAAGGCGAAGTGCGTCTTTTTAGCTCCAGAGGTAGAATTCCTGGGGAGGAGGGTAGCAGCAGATGGAATCAGACCTACTGCGTCCAAAACGGAAGTGATCCAGAGAGCACCCAGACCCCGTAACACGATGGAGCTGCGTTCGTTCCTGGGGCTCCTGAACTATTTTGGCAACTTTCTTCCCAAATTGAGCACGCTGTTAGAGCCGCTACATGTGGTCCTACGCAAAGGTTGCGATTGGGTCTGGGGGGACAACCAGGAAAGGGCTTTTGATAGAGCTCGCAATTTGTTATGCTCCAACAAACTGTTAACGTTATATGACCCGTGTAAGAAACTAGTTTTAATGTGAGATGCGTCGTTCTATGGGGTCAGGTGTGTGTTGCAGCATGTGAATGCCAATGGTCAGTTACAGCCGGTAGCTTATGCCTCCAGAAGTCTGTCCCAGGCAGAAAGGGGCTACGGGATGGTAGAAAAGGAAGCGCTAGCATGTGTATATGCAGTAAAAAAAATGCACCAGTACCTGTTTGGAAGGAAATTTGAGCTGGAGACAGATCACAAACGCCTAGCGTCCCTTTTGGCCGACAACAAGGCCATCAATGCGAATGCATCGGTCCGCATACAGAGGTGGGCACTTACGTCATCCGCCTATGACTACACAATTACACACAGATCAGGCACTGAAAACTGTGCCGATGCACTCAGCAGGCTCCCACTAGCCACCACTGAGGGGGCAACTGAGCATGATGCTGAGATGGTCATGGCTGTTGAAGCTTTCGAAAGCGAAAGCTCACCTGTGACAGCCCGTCAGATTAAAGTTTGGACAAATAAAGACACGCTACTGTCTTTAGTTAAGAAATGTTACCTGAATAGGGACTGGGCAGCCACATACGGAGCATGCCCCGAGGAGTTTAAACCGTTTCATAGGCGCAAGGATAAACTCTCGATTGCCTACTGTGGGGAAACCGAGTAGTCATGCCCCAGAAGGGCAGAGAGGTGTTTATCACAGAAATTCACAATGAGCATCCTGGCATTGTCATGATGAAGACAACTGCCAGGTCACACGTTTGGTGGCCAGGGATAGATGCAGACCTGGAACTTTGTGTTCGCAGGTGCAACACGTGTGCTCAGCTGGGCAACGCACCCAGGGAAGCCCCCCTTAGCCCCTGGTCCTGGCCCGCCAAGCCATGGTCACGCATCCTAGTGGACTACGCAAGTCCTGTCATGGGAAAAATGTTTTTGGTTGTAGTAGACGCCTACCCGAAATGGATTGAGTGTGCCATTTTAAATTCAAGCACATCCTCTGCCACGGTAGAAAGTCTACGGGCAATGTTCGCCGCCCGTGGTCTACCGAATGTCTTGGTCAGCTACAATGGCCCGTGCTTCACAAGCACTGAATTCTGGGACTTCATGGTATGCAATGGAATCAACCATGTCAGAACGGCACCGTTCAAGCCGGCCTCAAACGGCCACGTGGAACGAGCAGTGCAGATAACCAAACAGGGGATGCTCAGAATCCAAGGGGGTTCCCTACAAAGCCGCTTATCTCGCCTCCTGTTGGCCAATAGATCCCGACTACACTCGCTCACAGGGGTTCCACCCACAGAGCTGCTAATGAAAAGGACACTCAAAACCAGGTTATCCCTTATACACCCTACTATGAAAGAAATTGTTGAGAGCAGGCGTCAGCCACAATGTGACTACCATGACAGGAATGCGAGGGCGCGATGTATTGCTGTCAATGACCCTGTTTTTGTCCTTAATTACGCTGCAGGGCCCAAATGGCTTGCAGACACTGTGATTGGCAAAGAGGGGAATAGGGTTCTGGTAGTTAAACTTATCAATGGACAAATCTGCCGCAAACAGCAGACACTCAGGCCAGCACCCAACAACCGGAGCCCCAACTCAGCCGCTCTACAAGGGAGCGTAAATCACCAGAGAGACTTAACCTGTGATCCCAATAAGACTTTGGGGGGGAGGTGATGTCATGTATTCAACTATCATTGTAACCCATGTATAAGCTGACCTAAGTTGTACACCTTGAGAACATTGACCACAGGGGGTGAACTTGTGGGAGACACTCCTAACCTGGACTTTCCAGTATAAAAGGGGAAGCTCCACCCACCTTCAGTCTCCTGAGGTCTTGGTAATAAAGCTAACTGGTCACAGAGTGACCTTCTCTCAAGTATGGGCCTCGTGTGCATTTATACTGTATAGTAAGGACATATTAAAATGGGAGGATACTGAGTGATGTGGAGGAACAGAGGGACCTTGGAGTGCATGTCCACAGATCCTTAAAGGTAGCAGCATAGGTCAATAAGGTGGTTAAAAGGGCATATGGAATACTTTCCTTTATTAGCCGAGGCATAGAATATAAGAGCAGGGAAGTTATGCTAGAATTGTTTACAACACAGCTAGAGTACTGTGTACAGTTCTGGTCACCATATTACAGAAAAGATGTGATTGCACTAGAGTGGGTGCAGAGGATATTTACAAGCGTGTTGCCAGGACTGGAAAATGTTAGCTATGAAGAAAGATTGGACAGGCTGGGGTTGTTTTCTTTGGAACAGAGGAGGCTGAGTGGAGAGTTATTGAGGTGTATAAAATTATGAGGGGCCTAGATAAGAGTGGATAGGAAGGACCTATTTCCCTTAGCAGAGGGGTCAATAACCAGGGGGCATAGATTTAAAGTAGTTGGTAGAAGAAGTAGAGGGGAGATGAGGGAAAAAAAAAATCACCCTGAGGGTGGTGGGGGTCTGGAACTCACTGCCGGAAAGGGTGGTGGAGGCAGAAACCCTCACCACATTTAAAAAGTACTTGGATGTGCATTTAAAGTGCCGTAACCTGCAGGGCTACGGACCTAGTGCTGGAAGGTGGAATTAGGCTGGGTACCTCTTTTTCGACCGACATGGACACGATGGGCTGAATGCATCCTTCTGTGCTGTAATTTTCTATGATTTTATGAACCAAGCCGTCAACGAGCATAGCCAGGAGAACAAATGCGAGACCGGAGCCAGAGGAGCAAAAGAGGACCTGAGGTTCCCAAACAGAAACAGGGATCACGGGGTAACCACAAATAGCCAGGTGAATAGAGATTATTAAAAAATGATTGCAGAAAACATAGAGGAAGGAGGAAAATAGGGCTGGACAACTACAGAAGGTGAGAAACTGAACCCTTGGAACCTTCAATAATCTTCACTCCTAGACGATTGGAGCTTACCATCCAGAGGCACAATTAATACAAAGTTTCAGTATATCGAGGTATGTGGACTGGACCGTGATGAGCGTTCACTGCTGATCGCACGTTTAGCGAATTGGTCTCACTGCAGGTAAAGGGTCCACAGCCAGATAGTAAATGGGAGACCAACAGGAAGAGCAGTGCAAGGAAGGAAGTGCAGGGGTCCCCTGCGGTCATCCCCTTGCAAAACAGATACAACGCTTTGGGTACTGTTGAGGGGGATGACTCATCAAGGGAGGGCAGCAGCAGCCAAGTTCATGGCACCGTGGGTGGCTCTGCTGCACAGCAGGGCAGGAAAAAGAGTGGGAGAGCTATAGTGATAGGGGATTCGATTGTAAGGGCAATAGATAGGCGTTTCTGCGGCCGCAACCGAGACTCCAGGATGGTACGTTGCCTCCCTGGTGCAAGGGTCAAGGATGTCTCGGAGCGGGTGCAGGACATTCTGAAAAGGGAGGGTGAACAGCGAGTTGTCGTGGTGCACATAGGTACCAACAATATGGGTAAAAAAACGGGATGAGGTCCTACGAGACGAATTTAGGGAGCTAGGAGCTAAATTAAAAAGTAGGACCTCAAAGGTAGTAATCTCAGGATTGCTACCAGTGCCACATGCTAATCAGAGCAGGAATCGCAGGATAGCCCAGATGAATACATGGCTTGAGGAGTGGTGCAAAAGGGAGGGATTCAAATTCCTTGGACATTGGAACCGATTCTGGGGGAGATGGGACCAGTACAAACCGGACGGTCTGCACCTGGGCAGGACTGAAACGAATGTCCAAGGGGGAGTGTTTGCTGGTGCTGTTGGGGAGGAGTTAAACTAACATGGCAGGGGGATGGGAACATGTGCAGGGAGACAGAGGGAAATAAAATGGAGGCAGAAGCAAAAGATAGAAAGGAGAATAGTAAAAGTGTAGGGTAGAGAAATCCAAGGCAAAAAACAAAAAGGGCCACATTACAGCAAAATTCTAGAGGGGCAAAGTGTGCTAAAAAGACAAGCTTGAAGGCTCTGTGCCTCAATGCGAGGAGTATTTGGAATAAGGTGGACGAATTAACTGCGCAGATAACAGTTAACGGGTATGATGCAATTGGCATCACGGAGACATGGCTCCAGGGTGACCAAGGCTGGGAACTCAACATCCAGGGATATTCAACATTTTAGGAAGGTTAGGCAGAGAGGAAAGGGAGGCGGGATGGCGTTGCTGGTTAAAGAGGAAATTAATGCAATAGTAAGGAGGGACATTAGCCTGGATGATGTGGAATCGGTATGGGTGGAGCTGCAGAATACCAAGGGCAGAAAATGCTAGTGGGAGTTGTGTACAGGCCACCAAACAGTGAGGTTGGGGACAGCATCACAATAATAAGGGATGTGTGCAATAAAGGTACAGCAGTTATAATGGGTGACTTTAATCTACATATTGATTGGGCTAACCAAACTGGTAGCAATGCGATGGAGGAGGATTTCCTGGAGTGTATTAGGGATGGTTTTCTAAACCAATATGTCGAAGAACCAACTAGAGAGCTGGCCATCCTAGACTGGGTGATGTGTAGTGAGAAGAGACTAATTAGCAATCTTGTGGTGCGAGGCCCCTTGGGGAAGAATGACCATAATATGGTAGAATTCCTTATTAAGATGGAGAGTGACACAGTTAATTCGGAAACTAGGATCCTGAACTTAAGGAAAGGTAACTTCGACGGTATGAGGCGTGAATTGGCTAGAATAGACTGGCAAAGGATACTTAAAGGGTTGACGGTGGATAAGCAATGGCAAACATTTAAAGATCACATGGATGAACTTCAGCAATTGTACATCCCTGTCTGGAGTAAAAATAAAACTGGAAAGGTGGCTCAACAGTGGCTAACAAGGGAAATTAAGGATAGTGTTAAAACCAAGGAAGAGGCATATAAATTGGCTAGAAAAAGTAACAAACCTGAGGACTGGGAGAAATTTAGAATTCAACAGAGGAGAACTAAGGGTTTAATTAAGAGGGGGAAAATAAAGTACGAGAGGAAGCTTGCAGGGAACATAAAAACTGATTGCAAAAGCTTCTATAGATATGTGAAGAGAAAAAGATTAGTGAAGACAAACGTAAGTCCCTTGCAGTCGGATTCAGGTGAATTTATAATGGGGAACAAAGAAATTGGACCAATTGAACAAATTGAACAAATACTTCGGTTCTGCCTTCACGAAGGAAGACACAAATAACCTTCCGAATGCACTAGGGGACAGTGGGTCTAGTGAGAAGGAGGAACTGAAGGATATCCTTATTAGGTGGGAAATTGTGTTCGGGAAATTGATGGGATTGAAGGCCGATAAATCCCCGGGGCCTGCATCCCAGAGTACTTAAGGAAGTGGCCCTAGAAATAGTGGATGCATTGGTGATCATTTTCCAACAGTCTATCGACTCTGGATCAGTTCTTATGGATTGGAGGGTAGCTAATGTAACACCACTTTTTAAAAAAGGAGGGAGAGAGAAAACAGGTAATTATAGACCGGTTAGCCTGACATCAGTAGTGGGGAAAATGTTGGAATCAATTATTAAGGATGAAATAGCAGCGCATTTGGAAAGCAGTGACAGGATCGGTTAAGTCAGCATGGATTATGAAAGGGAAATCATCTGCTTTACGAATCTTCTGCAATTTTTTGAGGATGTAACTAGTACCAAAGCGCATGGTATAGGGGGAATGTGCTGACGTGGATAGAGAACTGATTGGCAGACGGGAAGCAGAGAGTCGGGATAAACGGGTCCTTTTCAGAATGGCAGGCAGTGACTAATGGAGTGCCGTAGGGCTCAGTGCTGGGACCCCAGCTCTTTACAATATACATTAACGATTTGGATGAAGGAATTGAGTGTAATATCTCCAAGTTTTCAGATGACACTAAACTGGGTGGCGGTGTGAGCTGTGAGGGGGACGTTAAGAGGCTGCAGGGTGACTTGGACAAGTTGGGTGAGTGGGCAAATGCATGGCAGATGCAGTATAATGTGGATAAATGTGAGGTTATCCACTTTGGGGGCAAAAACACGAAGGCAGAATATTATCTGAATGGCGACAGATTAGGAAAAGGGGAGGTGCAGCGAGACCTGGGTGTCATGATACATCAGTCATTGAAAGTTGACATGCAGGTTCAGCAGGCGGTGAAGAAGGCAAATGGTATGTTGGCGTTCATAGCTAGGGGATTTGAGTATAGGAGCAGGGAGGTCTTACTGCAGTTGTACAGGGCCTTAGTGAGGCCTCACCTGGAATATTGTGTTCAGTTTTGGTCTCCTAATCTGAGGAAGAACGTTCTTGCTATTGAGGGAGTGCAGCGAAGGTTCACCAGACTAATTCCAGAGATGGCTGGAGTGTCATATGAGGAGACACTGGATCAACTGGGCCTTTATTCACTGGAGTTTAGAAGGATGAGAAGGGATCTCATAGAAACGCATAAGATTCTGACGGGACTGGACAGGTTAAATGCGGGAAGAATGTTTCCGATGTTGGGGAAGTCCAGAACCAGGGGACATAGGATAAGGGGTAGGCCATTTAGGACTGAGATGAGGAGAAACTTCTTCACTCAGAGAGTTGTTAACCTGTGGAATTCCCTGCCACAGAGAGTTGTTGATGCCAGTTCATTGGATATATTCAAGAGGGAGCAATATATGGCCCTTACGGCTAAGGGGATCAAGGGATATGGAGAAAAAGCAGGAAATGGGTACTGAGGGAATGATCAGCCATGATCTTATTGAATGGTGGTGCAGGCTCGAAGGGTTGAATGGC
Organism: Pristiophorus japonicus; assembly: GCF_044704955.1. Classification (NCBI taxonomy): domain Eukaryota; kingdom Metazoa; phylum Chordata; class Chondrichthyes; family Pristiophoridae; genus Pristiophorus; species Pristiophorus japonicus. The sequence goes on from NC_091992.1 coordinate 84,893,145, forward strand.
CTACTCCTGCACCTATTTTCTATGTTTCTATGATCCTCCGCAGAGGGAGCTCTCTGTCTCTGCTGGAGAGTCATTCCCTCCTCTCCTCCCCCCGCACCCCCCCGCCCTGCCCTGTGTATCCAGCTGAGAGAGGCATTCACTATGTGCAACCATGCCTTTATCTATTGACATCTGCCCAGCAAATTCCAAGCACTATTGTACTTCAGAAAGCTGGACGTAAAGCTGACAAGAATTCTCTACCACAGAAAGTTGTTGAGTCCAGATCATTCAAAAGGGAGTTAGATGTGGCCCTTACGGCTAAACGGATCAGGGGGTATGGAGAGAAGGCAGGAGTGGGGTACTGAAGTTGCATTACCAGCCATGATCATATTGAATGGTGGTGCAGGCTTGAAGGGCCGAATGGCCTACTTCTGCACCTATTTTCTATGTTTCTATGTTAAGACAGACTATGGGAAACTATAGGCCCATTAGGTTGACATCAGTAATCGGTAAGATGTGTGAGTTCAGGATGCAATATATGAACACTTGGATAGAGAGGGACATATTGGGGACACCCAACATGGCTTCATAAAAAGATCATGGGGCAAAATTGTCCCGCACCCTAATCGGGGGCGATAAGCTTCCGGGGTCAGGTCTTTTATTGCCCGGCCCGGAAATCAAGCCCTCGAAGCGGTCTTGGGCCTTAAGCCCCTCGAAGGAAGTGGAGCGCTGTCTCCGGCACTCCACTTCCGTCAGAGGCGGTCCCGTGGTGGTAGTGTGGCACTGAGGTACTGCAACACCCCACCCCTTCCATTAAAGGTCGGGGGGGTGGGGGGGGGCGGCGGGGTTGCTGTGCAGCTGTGCAGTCTGCATGGCCCTTTGGTGGCTGTCACTGGGTCACCAGGGCAGTGTGAGACTGGGGCAGTAGCCCAGCATGCAAGACAGAGTGAAAGTCCTGTGCACTCTCATCAAGCACCATTCGACTCCTCTATGATCTGCTTGGCACTACGGGGCTACGGCGCAGGACAAGTAAGTGCCGGCGGCCGGCGATAAGAGTACACTGAAGTGTTTTTGCCCGCGCGCTGCGCATAGAGCGCCCCCCCACCCCCAGTATTGCCCCCGAGTGGTTTGCGCCACGTTGATACCTTTGCGCCCCACAGGGGAAAATACCCACCCCCCCCGGGACCGAGGTCTCTGAGGGGCAATGACATCGACAGCTTCTCGGTGCGGGAGGCTGCGGTGGCTGGGGCTCCCCGCTGCTCTTAAAGGGGAGGTGGTAGTGCAGCGGCCGCCATCTTTTCTGACCCCGCCGACTTTTCAGTCTGCTCGACAACGACGTGCGCTGGCTCGGCTGGGCCACCAACAGGCAGGTTGGCACTCCCCTAATAAGCACCATGCCATGAGCGCCCCGGGAGCGCCAATAGAAGGCACGGTTACCGCCCCCACTATTTTGACCTGCGAAAGAGAGCAAATCCGCGCTGGTTCCGACGTTTCCAGCGCCGGCGCAGCTCGACCCACTAATTCGAATTATGCGCTGCAGATCCAGGCCGGGGCAATTTCGGCCCCGTACTTCTCTCCCCTATTCTTTGAGCTGTTGTGTCCCAGAGCTGTTAGAATACTGCAGCAGTCTGACGTATCACCGAGTTGGCACACAGTAAATGTTGTTGGGGGAATCTCCTGCCGCTCACTGTTCATTTTAAAGGAAATAGAGCTGATACAAAGAAATATAGCTGTAGCGACATCAATTGTTCGGGAGCGGCAGTTAGAGCTAGCTTAATTATTGACTCTGAGTACAGAGCCAGCTTGCTATCTGGGGCACAGATTGAGCTGTGTATATGTGTTAGCACCAGCCCACTGGGGGAGCTGGGCAGCAGGGAGTCAGCCAGTAGGCAGTTGTGAATAAAGCTGTCTGGAATGAAGTCTCTGCTATCTTCTGCTCATCAGTTACTGAAACAATACCCCCAAGCATTCTTGCAGCCCTCTTTAAAATACTGGAACCACATTATACTCCCCTGTATGTGCCGGGATTAATGATCAAGAAAATATGCACATTCCCTGAGAATAAATTTGTCAACTGTGAAGGAATAAATATAATTTTTGATTTGTAAATGGGATAAAGTTGGAACTTAAATATCTAATATACAGTGTGCGAGTGCTGCACATAACCCAGAGAGTGGGGAATGTGGAGCTCGCTACCACATGGAATAGTTGAGGCTAACAGCGTAGATACATTTAAGGGAAAGATAGATACACACACGAGGAAGAAAGGAATAGACCGTTGATAGGGTGCGATGAAGAGGGGCTTGTGTGGACCATAAAGACTCTGACATGGAGCAGTTAGACCAAATGGCCTGTTTCTGTTCTGTACACTTGATGCAATACAACAATTGACATTCAGCCATACTCTAACTGCATGGCAAATGGATGTGAATTGTCATTTTTTAAAACAGTTTGCACAATGCCACTTACCAGTACGACCATCCATAATCCCAGGTCTGTGGCCTCCAGTCTTCAGGGCCAAGGTTAACGGTCATCTGAAACACGGTTGTATACATCATGTGGGCCACCATACCCAGGAGACCTGCAACACCAAACCACAAGGACGTGGGACAGTAAGCAAAGCTCAAAACCACCAAGTCGTAAGTCACTGTCATTTTTTATTCTGGCTTTAACATACAGCATTTTCTGTTTATTGCAGGTGCATCCAGTTCTCATCAGAATGAAGTGTCTCACAGTGAGGACTGTCTAGATTTGGATCGTCTGTAGTCTCACAGTGTTAGATGGCAGCGTGAATTCAATCTGTGTATGTAATCTCCCACTGTTAATGCTGACAGATGCCTGGATTCAGTCCAACTGCAATCTCACTCGGTTAATACTGAGAACTACCTCGATCTAATTCATTTTCAGTGTCCCCGATATGGTACTGGAGCGGTGTGGATTGAACTACGTCTGATTGACCAATTGTAATGCTGCACAGATGCCGGGAGTTAATTCACCAGCAGTTACCCTGGATTAATATGGAGCAGTGCCTGGATCCATGTGATAAAGAACATAAGAAATAGGAGCAGGAGTCGGCCATTTGGCCCCTCGAGCCTGCTCCGCCATTCAATAAGATCATGGCTGATCTGATCCTGGCCTTAACTCCACTTCCCTGCCCGCTCCCCATAACCCTTGGCTCCTTTATCATTCAAAAATCTGTCTATTTCCATCTTAAATATATTCAAAACCCAGCCTCCACAGCTCTCTGGGGTAGAGAATTACAAAGATTTACGACCCTCTGAGAGAAGAAATTCATCCTCCTTTCCATTTTAAATGGGCGAACCCTTATTGTGAAATTAAGCCCCCTAGTTCAAGATTCCCCCACAAGAGGACTGCCCAAAGTGATTGCCTAGTGTTAAATCTGACAACGGCCTGGAATTAGTTCATGCGTAAACATCAGGGTAACAGTGAGCCAGCCCAGCTTCAGTTCCAACGCATTCTCCCAGAGCCAAGACTGAGAGCTTCCTCCAGAGACAGAAAGCAAGAGGCAACAGGCAGGTTGTAAAGAGATAGAGAAAAAGGACCGAGGGGGAAACATTTGGGAAGTTTACACCCAGGGGGATGCTAATGGGAAGCAAACGACCTTTCACCTGACTCCCACGAAATTCCGCGGGAGTCAGCGGCGGTGGTAACTGGTAGCTTCCCGCTCCTATTGGTAGGGCCCCGCTCCTATCGGTATCGCCCCCGCTCTTATCGGTATCACCCCGCTCCTATCGGTATCGCCCCGCTCCTAGCGGTAGTGTCCCGCGACGCTGTGCCAATGATGACGACGTTATCACCGAGCGCAGAGGTCCGTTTTCGACCCGGAATTCGGTAATGCCCGCGGCAGCTTCACGGGGAGCTGCAGGCCGCTCGTGGGGAGAAAATTACAGGGGAGGCTCAACAGGAAAACAAAATGCCCGACTTACCGGCCGCGGCCTTCTCGTTGATCGCGGAGTCCGTGCCACTTGTGTTGCTAGGCAGCCGCCACGGCACCCCACTCCCTGGTCTAGCGATGGCCCTGTTTCCCGCCTGCAGAGTTGGCAGCTTGACTCTCCCCTTCAATGAAGGGGAGGGCTCTGTCTATGAACTTGGCGTGGGTTTACGCACCGCTCCCACCCCTGAGAGGGAGTGCAGCGTGATATTTTGCGCTCCTCTTGCTCTCGGTGCGGTAACCGAAATATAGATCGCGGGGCGGGACTTCCGCGCCTGGTGCAGGAACTCGTTGCTCGCCAAACGGGAGGTACCGAATTTCGTGACCAAAAATAAAAGGCAGGGGAAAGAGGACACGAGACAAGAGAGAAAAATCTAATTCATGCCGCATGGCTGTGCCCTGAAAAGTACATTAAGGACTCTTCTGCTGCTGTGAACTATGTTAAGTCACATCTCACACCCAAGATCTACAGTTAGCAGCACTGTTTTAGAGTAAAGCTTTACATTTTACAAAGAGAAGGATACTGAGTGCTGCTTGAATGTAAGTTTTGTGAGTTCGCAGGGTTATTATGAGGGTTGTCTCTATTCATTCAGTGTCAATGGGATTCATCTCCATGAAATTGCAATCTTCGATGACTACTGGCTGTGCTGAGAAATCCTGGCATCCTCTTGCTTTCTTTTGGAGAATCATATCCAGCACAAAGTCCTGATTATCTACCATCCCTGCCTTCGCTGACCTGCATTGGCACCTGGTTCCTCAACACCTCAAAAGTTAAAATTCTCACCCTTGACTTGAAATAACCTTGTTCCTGTCTATCTTTGTCATTTCCTCCAGTCCAAAAAAATCCCTCCCCCGTCCTGTCCATTTTCCCGCATGCCTCTGTGGAGCTCCTTAAGTTGGTTTTCTATTTCAAAGGCAAGATATGGTGCAACTGTGGCTCAATGGGTAGGGCACTGAGCTCTGGGTCAAAAAATGATGGGTTCAAGTGCTATTCCAGAGCCTTGAGTGCATAAACAAGCCTGACATTCTAGTGTATTAGTGAGGGAGTGTGCACTTGTTGAGGTGCCATTTGAATGAGACGTTAAATCGAGGCTCAGCTGGACATAAAAAATCCGATGCAGTAGTCAAAGAAGAGCAAGGGAATTCTGCCAGTATCCCAGTCAATTTTTATCTCTCAGCCAATACCACTGAAATAGATTTTTTTGTAATTTATCTCATTGCTGTTTATGGGACCTTGCTGTGCACAACTCATTTGCCTACATTACAACAGTACTTCAAAAAGTACTTCTTTACCTCTAAAGCACTTTGGGACATTCTGAGGATGTGAAAGGTGCTATATAAATACAAGTTGTTGTGTTGAGGATGGATTGTCCTAGGATTCATAGTGAAAGCCCTTCGTAGGACCATTGGGTGAAGCAGGAGGCTTTTGCCACTATTATGTTAGCAGGAAAAGCTTTGTTTTCATAAGTATCATGTACTTCCTATTTCACTCCAGACACAAATAGCAAATGAACATTCCACAGACAGGCTGCACAGAAGTAATGAGAAATACAGAAAATGCTATGTGGGGAAGAGTGAGCTTGATAAGAAGAGAGATACGGAAAGAGTATAAGAGCAAAGAAGAAGAATACAACAACATTGTTTGGCCAGCCCAAGGACAAATGCAGACCACTGCTTTCAGCCACATTTATACTTTTAGCATCAGTGGATACCTCAAGATATATGTGGCTGATGATGAAGAGTTTACAACCGGGATCTGTGCAATACATACTGCTCTGGTTCGTACTGAGCCTGCCTAGATTCAGTTACATGTGTGAGATGGGTTAATACTGAGCACTCTCTCTATTTCATTGGCCCGGATCACTTACACTTGAATGGACAAATCCTAATGTTCTCTAATCTATTTAGTGGGTATCTAGTGGGTAAGTACTCCAACTTCACGCCGTTGTATCTATGTGAATGCCGAGTCGCTTGGCGAGATATCGGAGTAGCAAAGCGTGTGGAGGAGCAGGTTAAATTGAACAGCAATGTCTGGATTTCTGTGTATCACGGCACATATGTGGGCACCAGAAGTTGCTGTCCAATTTATTAATTAATAAAGGGTAGTCTCACCATTATTCCTACCACAAAATCCAGGTCATTATGTGTGCCCTCCAATGGGTTAATATTGGGCACTGCCTCTATTTCATTGTGTGACCTCTGATAGGTTAATACTAGTAGCCATTGTGGCTCAATGGTAGAACTCTCACCTGTGAGTCAGAAGGTTGTGGGTTCATAGAGGTTGAATTTGCCCCGTGCTCCGCGCTGGGTTTGGAGCGCACAATTCGAATGAGTTGCTTTTTTAGCGCCAGCACAGGAAACGCAGGCACCGCCATGGATTTGGGCTCTTTGACGCCCCCCCCAAAAAAATTGTTGTTGCGCTAACGGAGTGCTCACGGGGCGTGACACTCAGAGCTACGCTCAGCACAATAGCGCGACACGGACGGACTGCGTCATGCTGACGCCTCACAATATCCCACCCCTTCTATTAAAAAGGCTGCGAACTCTGCAGTGTCTTTAGTGGTTCCCACTGGGCCAGCAGGGAGGGTGTCGGCCAAGCCAGCGGCCTGGCACCCAAGAGGGGGGGTGCCATGCCGGGCTAGATGTTGGCTGGCTGGCCACACCAGCAGTCGCCATTTTCAGGCTGACAGACAAAAGATGGTGGCCGCTGTGGGGCACCACAGCCATCGAGAAGCTGTCGATGGCATCACCCCACGCCGGCCTTGTGTCCCGTGGGCCAATTTTCCCCCGAGGGGCGCAAAGGGGTCGGCATGCAGGAGAAGGTCAGCTCAAGGACAAGCCAATCACCCCACCCACCCTTCCCTCCAACCACCATCTGCCCCACCTGCGACAAAGACTGTAGGTCCCACACTGGTCTCATCACTGCCTAAGGAGAAGGATAAATGCAGGTTCTTTCTGACTGAGTACAGCTTTTTTCATTTTGTGTGATCTCCAATGGGTTAATATTGAGAACTATCGATTGCATAGTATGTGATTGAATCCAGTTTACCAGCGATCATTAAGGGTTAATATTGAGCCTGGGGATCAATTCAAGTGCAGAGTCCTGGGATTAATGCTGGGCGCTAAATGAATTCAGTTCATGTCTGACATCCCAGGGTTAATACCGACAGCTTTCTGGATTTATGTTTGTGTGCAGTCACCCAGGGTTAGTAATGAGACTGTCTGAATTCTATCTCTGCATTACCTGGGGTCCCATTAGTGCTTCAAATTGTCCTTTTCCAAAGAAATCAGCTGGCAATTTGCGTCAGGTGTTTTGTACCAAGCTGATGGACAGCCCAGATGGTCAGAAGGTTAGGCTTCATCACTTTGAAAGATGATCAGAATACATACCTCTGCACTTGTTAATGGCGCGCGCAATGCAAATTGACAACAAACAACTCGAGTGTAGCTGCAGCTTTGATCAGACACTCCGTTGTGACACAATAATTCTTTTGACATTCCCAGTTTGTGACACGTTTGTGAACCCATCTGGAACTTACTGTAATTTCTATGTGAAAATGTCAATGGAGCAACTCACCACAAGTCAAACTTTATTCTCCCTGGCTAAATGTGAGGTGGGTGCCCTGTATTTAGTATTGAAAGTATTGTAGATAATAAGGGCTTCCTGCGTTCACTTCGTGCATTGGGCTGGTATTAAATTGAAAGCCCAACACAATCCTGAATGTTTCTCCGACAGAAATCAGCAAGAGGCTGGTATCGGCTGTTTGTGCCAAGGCTGATGCCAATCTCCTACTTTGTGAGCTAAGCTTTTGATTTCCACAGAAATTAGATGAAGGGCATTTATTCCAGTTATCATCTGTCTCACCCGTATGTTAATTTTCCTTCAGTAATCCAGTTAATGGGAACAACAAATTTGAGGATACTATCTCTAACTTCTTCCAGTTCTGATAAAAGATCATCGACCTGAAACATTAACTCTGTTTCCCGCTCTACTGATGCTGCCTGACCTGCTGAGTACTTCCAGCATTTCCTGTTTTTATTGTGGTATTTCTTTAACAGCGAGCCTTCAGATTGTCAGCAGGTCGAGGGAAATGCCAGTCTCCTTGGGCTGAATGGTTTCATGGGTTTTCAGTGCACTCGCTGTGACATTGAAAGACTGATCAATAAATAAATACAGTAGCAAAGTTATTCTTTACTAACTTGACATTCGATAGAACTAAGACAAACACCATTTTAATTAAAAAGCAAAGGAGATATTTTTCTTGCAAGGGTATTAACAGGCACTAAATGGGTGCTGTGCTAATAAGAGATGTCTGTTTGAAAGCCTGGTTTTAGCATGCAATTTTGGTACTAATTGCCAATTACTCTAATTTGAACTTGCCAGGAGACACAACATCAGACACCTGCAGGTTTAGCACTCAAGTGCTAATTAGACGCAATTTTTGTGGGGCAGTATATGTGGGCTCCTCGCACCCACTTCCACTGAGGATGTGGTGTGCTCTGGCTGGCACATAGCAGCACGTTGCAGGATGGCTCAGGGACTGAAGGAGCGGGTGCACAGGTTCTCGGACGCGGCACTGGAGGTCCTGGTGGTGAAGGTCCAGAGGAGGAGAGATGTTCTGTACCCACGTGGAAGTGGGAACAGTCCACCTTGCCCACCTGTCCCTCTCTCCTGCAGCAACTGGTGCTGCTCTGACCGGCCTCATGTCTTCCTCCCATTCCTCCTGCAGACAAAGGGGGACCCCTAGCAAGGTGCCAGTGAGCAAGAGCTCTCTTCCTCCTGATGACTCCTATAAGGTAGAGTAGCACAGCACCCACACATTTTAGTTGAAGTCCTCAGAGAATTTCCAGAATAAATGTTGCCAGAATGTTGCTGAAAGTCCCCTTCAAACCTCTAGCAGCAAGTGAACAGTAAAAGGTGATATACCTTTAAACAGCGTTCAAAATTCTGAGGAATGGAATGTTTACTCCTGTTCAGCTGGTCGCTGTTAGGTGATGTTGTTAAATGAAGTGTTATCCAGCAAAATGCCATGCGCAGGATGAGCACAAGCAGGCAATTTAATTCTCAATCAGCCCTTAATGACCCTCCGGGTGGCCGTTCCTTGCACATGCTTTAACTCCTTTACCAAAATGGTGTCTTGCACTGAACGTGGGCTAAACCGTCATTGCAGCTTAAGACCCCATATTGGTCACCACTTTAGCGCCGAAAGAATTCGGCCCAATTGACCCCCTAAATGTTCTATAGACTGTTCACTCTTTCCCTATTTTTTCCTATTCTGTGTAATATTCTTCTTTTTGTGTTCTATTTCGATGCACTACGATTCATTCACCTTCTGAGCTTTTCAAACCTTTTTCCTCATTTTGTCCCTTCTTTCTGACTTTCAGCACCTTTTAAAAAAGATTTGCTGCAAGTCCTCTCCAAAGCCCAATATGCCGACTAATTGGAAGCCCGGAGCTTTGGGCCGACCAGGACAGTTTTTGATGCATTTTATGCCCCAGGAATGGAAGCAGTTTGCCGAATGTATGATTTTAGCAGGGTTAGCTAGGAGAGTAATTTCATCCTTCCGAGCATTTGAAAAAAAAATGAGACTGGAGTCAGTAATTAACTGTGTGCTCCGACTGCAGAACTATACACTTAGCTGAAAATCACCCATATTATTAAGCACTTAGCTGAATGGCTTCCATGGAAACGAATACAAGTTATTATTTTGATGGTGTACACGTAGAGGTAACCTTTTATACAGGGGAAGACTCTGACTGTAAAGGCTTTAATCCTGATGGGTTCAATCTTATTATCTAAGGTAGTTTCTTAGAAATCATTGTCTGAGAAATGTCATGTTTAGTTAACGAGAAAGAGAAGTGGTCACCATGTGACACCGGTGAACTGGATACTGCTACAAGTGCTTCCATTAAATGTGTGCGTCCATCTGTTACAATATGTGTGAATGTGTGTCCTGTATATGTCTGTATATCTGAGTGCGTGTGTCTATGTACCTATGTGTGCATCACACTGGCATATACTTGTATGTCTGTATGTGTATCTGTGCGTGTGCGCATACATGACTTTGTATCTGTGTGAAAAGACTTGCATTTATATAGCGCCTTTCGCGACTACCTTATTTCTCCAAGTTCTTTACAGCCAATGAAGTACTTTTGGAGTGTAGTCACTGTTGTAATGTGGGGAAACACGGTAGCCAATATGTGCACAGCAAGCTCCCACAAACAGCAATATGATAATGACCAGATAATCTGTTTTAGTGATGTTGATTGGGGGATAAATATTGGCCAGGACAATGGGGATAACTCCCCTGCTCTTCTTCAAAATCGTGCCATGGGATCTTTTACATCCACCGGAGAGGGCAGATGGAGGCCTTGGTTTGATGTCTCATCCGAGAAATGGTCATTGCCTGACATGAGTGAATTGGATAATGCTGCAAGTGCTTCCATTATATGTGTGTGTGTGTGCTTGTCTGTCTGTATGTGTGAATGTGTAGCTATGTGTGTGTATAAGTATGTATATCTGAGTAAGTGTGTATTTGTACCTGTGTGTGCATGCACGCAAGCAGGTACTTGTATATCTGTATCTTTGTGTGTATGTATATATGTATATATGCATCGCTCTGTATCTATGTGTGTATATATTTTATATATATATTTTCTGTAGTCTGTCTCCATATTGATCAGGAACTCATTCATTTTGATAAGTTTTTCCCCTCCTACTCTCTTAGAGTTGATTAGTCTGGCTAGGGTCTGGTTCCTATGGCAACTTACCCGGATGACCATCTTTGACATATTGACTCTCAGACAGTGATTGCCAGCAAACCATTTGAGCATGGGAAACATCGCAGCAGTGCCAACCCTATCCCCCCTTCGCATTCACACTTGTACGAATTTCAGCATGGGTGGGCGGGGGTCACTAAATAACCATCAGGAAAGAGGGACCCTGGCTCAGTTTCTTCCTCATTCCCTAGCCTATAGCAGCCAAGGCCGACACCACTGCCCCACTGCTGCCCACCTGAGGTCAGCTAACTGAGCACTGACCAAGCTGCTGCTCTGTGGTCTCTGATCCGTCGGCAGATCCAAGTTATACTGCCGAGTGCACCTCACCTTCGGCAGCACCTCCCAAACCTGCGACCTCTACCACCTAGAAGGACAAGGGCAGCAGACGCATGGGAACACCAGCACCTCCACGCTCCCCTCCGAGTCACACACCATCCTGACTTGGAAATATATCACTGTTCCAGGTGTAGGGTGAGGAGAGGGCAAAAGGGGTGGGGTTGGAAAAACGTGATCCATCTTACCATGTGAATCATGTTCTTGCTCTCAACCCCCTCCCTGTAGACCTGCATTACGTTCTTCTGCCATCCCCATTGTGCTCTCCGTGCTCTTTGCCCCCCCCCCTCCCCGGTGCCCCCCCACCCATCGAGTTCCTGACCTCCTCTCCCTGAGTTCCTTCTCTCTCCCCCTTCTGATCCCCTCTCCCCGTCCCCTATCTCTCTCTCTGCCTCCCCTCCCTCTGCCCCCTCCCAGTCTCTCTCTGCCCCTCTCTCCCCCAGTCTCTCTCACTCTCTCACTCTCTCACTCTCCCCCACTCTCTCTCTCTCTCACTCTCCCCCACTCTCTCTCTCTCTCTCTCTCTCTCACTCTCCCCCAGTCTCTCTCACTCTCTCACTCTCCCCCACTCTCTTTCTCTCTCACTCTCCCCCACTCTCTCTCTCATTCTCCCCCACTCTCTCTCTCTCTCTCTCTCTCTCACTCTCCCCCACTCTCTCTCACTCTCCCCCAGTCTCTCTCACTCTCTCACTCTCCCCCACTCTCTTTCTCTCTCACTCTCCCCCACTCTCTCTCTCTCTCTCTCACTCTCCCCCACTCTCTCTCTCTCTCTCTCTCACTCTTCCCCGCTCTCTCACTCTCTCACTCTCCCTCCTCTCTCTCTCAGAAGGCCACAGAAAGGTTCCTGTAGCAATATTCTCGTCAAAAGTTCTGGAGATAACCCAAAAGCCCCAGTAGCAGGCTCAGGCTCGAGCAGCAGCTTCACGCGTTTCGGCCCCACTTCCGTCTTCCTCATATATCGTACCGTGCATGCGCAAAAAGGGGCGGAGTCCACAATGCGCATTCGCAGAAGGACACAACATTTTTTATGCAGATAAACACTCCGCTTTTTAATGGGATGTGGGCATTGCTGGCAAGGCCTGCATTTATTGCCCATTCTTAATTGCCCTTGAGAAGGTAGTGGTGAGCCGCCTTCATGAACGGCTGCAGTCTGTGTGCTGAAGGTGCTCCCACAGTGCTGATAGAGAGGGAGTTCCAGGATTGTGACCCAGTGACAAGGCAGGAATGGCGATATATTTCCAAGTCAGGATGGTATGTAACTTGGAGGGGAACTAGCAGGTAGTAATGTTCCCATGCGCCTGCTACCCTTGTCCTACCAGGTGGTAGAGATCGTGGGTTTGGGAGGTGCTGCCGAAGAATCTGTGGCAAGCTTGTAGATGGTACACACTGCAGCCACGGTGCGCCAGTGGTGGAGGGAATGAATGTTGAAGGTGGTAGATGGGGTGCCGATCAAGCGGGCTGCTTTGTTCTGGATGGTGTCGAGCTTCTTGAGTGTTGTTGGAGCTGCACTCATCCAGGCAAGTGGAGAGTATTCCATCACATTCCTGACTTGTGCCTTGTAGATGGTGGAAAGGCTTTGGGGAGTGAGGAGGTGAGTCACTCACCACGGAATACCCAGCCTCTGACTTGCTCTTGTAGCCACAGTATTTATGTGGCTGGTCCAGTTAAGTTTCTGGTCAATGGTTAATGGTGACCTTCAGAATTTAGATGGCGTTGGGTGGGGGGGGGGGCAGAGGAGACGACCATGGTAGTTCAGTTGAATGTCAAGGGGCGGTGGTTAGACTCTCTTGTTGGAGATAGTTATTGCCTGCACTTGTGTGACGCAGATGTCACTTGCCACTTATCAGCCCAAGCCTGAATGCTGTCCAGGTCTTGCTGCATGTGGGCATTGACTGCTCCATTATCTGAGGAGTTGCAAATGGAACTGAACACTGTGCAGTCATCAACGAACATCCCCACTTCTGACCGTATAATGGAGGGAAGGTCATTGATGAAGCAGCTGAAGATGGTTTGGCCTTGGACACTGCCCTGAGGAATTCCTGGAGCAATGTCCTGGGGTTGTGATGATTGGCTTCCAACTACAACCATCTTCCTTTGTGCTCGGTATGACTCCAGCCAGTGGAGAGTTTTCCCCCTGAGTCCCATTGACTTCAATTTTACTGGGGCTCCTTGAGGCCACACTCGGTCAAATGCTGCCTTGATGTCAAGGGCAGTCACTCTCACCTCACCTCTAGAATTCAGCTTTTTTGTCCATGTTTGGACCAAGGCTGTCTTGAGGTCTGGAGCTGAGTGGGCCAAGGATTGAGGGATAAATATTTTACCAAATCAAATACAAACGGTAAGCGGTGTGAGACTTCCTCCAACAGCTGGTCTTGCATTTCTCACCTTAGTGCACTAAAGAGACACATTGGGACCTAACTCCTGAGATATTCCAACACTGTCACATTGATGTACACTCAAACCTGCTTTGCATTGATGGGAATGTATCATATTTATTGTGGTTTCTCTCTCCTGTAACTGTACCTATGATTTGTCTTTTGGTTTAACTTGACTCTGTAATGCATTTATTCACTTTGTAACTTCTCACTGTAAGAAGATGATTGCACATGCCCTTTTGCAAGTGAATCTTCGAATTAGTCATGTTTTGCTCTTGTTGTAGATCTTCAAACATTCGTTTCAAATGGATTTGTTACCGACGTGATTAAATCAATCAGATAAAACATGGCAATGGAACAGGCTGCACTGGCTATGTTATAGATGAGGATATAAACAATTTTTGGGAGCAAGAAAAAGCCATTGGGCCCAACAAGCCTTTTGGATAAATCCTAACCTCATTTTCTTGCCTTCTCGCTATATCCCTCAATCCCTTCTCCCTCCGCAAACACACCCACCTGGAATATTTACTTAAATATCCTTCTGTCCCCGTTCCCTGTAACTTATTCCTCAACTCCATTATCCTTTGTGCAATGAGAGTTCTACATGGCCTCTCTTACTCCCAACTCCTAATATTAAACTTTGGGCCCCTGGCATTTGAATCTGTTGCCATCGTGAATGATTTACTTGCATTAACGTTACCAATTCTCTTCATGATCTTGAATACAGTAATTAGGCAGTACCACTGGGAAGGACAGTTGTAAAGCAGCCAAGCTTAGGAGTCGAGTCCAAGAACAGCGCCACCTGTTGTACAGGATGAACAATTACCTGTACCTGAATGGTAGTGTAGTGGTTATGTTACTAAACTGGTAATCCAGAAGCTGGACTAATGATTTGGGGACATGAGTTTAAATCCCAATGTGACAGTTGGGGAATTTAAATTCAATTAAATAAATCAGGAATTTTCAGATCAGTAATGTTGAGAATCATAGTCATTAAAAAAAAAAACATCTGGTTCACTAATGTCCTTTAGGGAAGGAAATCTACTGTCCTTACCCATTATGGCCAATATGTGACTCCAGACTCTTAACTGCCCTCTGAAATGGTCCAGTAAGCCTCTCAGTTGTTCAGGGGCAATTAGGGAAGGGCAGTAAAATGCCACCAAATAGGGGTGTTTGGAATTTGGATTTAAAGCCTCTGATATAAAGTTATGATTCTTTACTTAAGTCAGTGCTAATTTGTGATTTTGTGTCCAAGTAGATGATGAGCCATATCTATCCTGAATGTAGTCCCAATTGTGTCGTGTTGTGCTCAGATGGCACAAGGGACAGCCTGAAGCTAGTCTGAGTCTAAAGTTCTGCAATGTATCACTGTGATTTCAAGCAAGTGCCAAGGGAACCTGATTCCATATTGTGGACTCTGTTTCATTAACATGTCCATCAGTTTAATGTACAGCTACAGATGTTTCCTGTCACAGCTGATGACACTGCCAGGTAGAAGTGACCTCCAGAATCCACGGTGAAGTCAAATGGGAAGAAATTCAAAAGTCTGAATTTATTAAACAGGTTTCCCTCTCACTGCCTCTCTCTCTCCTCTCTCTTACCCTCTCCTTTCCTTTGTACTCTCGCTCCTTCCCTCTCTCTCTTTCTTTTCCCTTCTCTCCTCTCCCTTCCTCTCCTTTGGTATACCTCTGTCCTTCTGGTCTCTCCCTTTCAGTTTTTCTCATTCCCCTTTCTATAGCAGGAGTAGGTGGGATGAGATGGAAGCCATTTCAGTAGGAGTGGGAGGGATAGGGAGGGGCCATTACAGTAGGAGTGGGAGGGATGGGGCGGGGCCATTACAGTAGGAATGGGAGGGATGGGGCGGGGCCATTACAGTAGGAGTGGGAGTGGGAAATAATGCAGCAGTGCATGGGAGCAGGAGGGATTGGGAAACATAGAAAGATAGAAAATAGGTG
Organism: Pristiophorus japonicus; assembly: GCF_044704955.1. Classification (NCBI taxonomy): domain Eukaryota; kingdom Metazoa; phylum Chordata; class Chondrichthyes; family Pristiophoridae; genus Pristiophorus; species Pristiophorus japonicus. The sequence continues at coordinate 84,908,519 of NC_091992.1, forward strand.
CAGGAGTAGGCCATTCGGCCCTTCTATCCTGCACCGCCATTCAATGAGTTCATGGCTGAACATGCAACTTCAGTACCCCATTTCTGCTTTCTTGCCATACCCCTTGATCCCCCTAGTAGTAAGGACTACATCTAACTCCTTTTTGAATATATTTAGTGAATTGGCCTCAACAACTTTCTGTGGTAAAGAATTCCACAGGTTCACCACTCTCTGGGTGAAGAAGTTTCTCCTCATCTCGGTCCTAAATGGCTTACCCCTTATCCTTAGACTGTGACCCCTGGTTCTGGACTTCCCCAACATTGTGAACATTCTTCCTGCATCTAACCTGTCTAAACCCATCAGAATTTTAAACGTTTCTATAAGGTCCCCTCTCATTCTTCTGAACTCCAGTGAATACAAGCCCAGTTGATTTAGTCTTTCTTGATAGGTCAGTCCCGCCATCCCGGGAATCAGTCTGGTGAACCTTCGCTGCACTCCCTCAATAACAAGAATGTCCTTCCTCGGGTTAGGAGACCAAAACTGTACACAATACTCCAGGTGTGGCTTCACCAAGGCCCTGTACAACTGTAGCAACACCTCCCTGCCCCTGTACTCAAATCCCCTCGCTATGAAGGCCAACATGCCATTTGCTTTCTTAACCACCTGCTGTACCTGCATGCCAACCTTCAATGACTGATGTACCATGACACCCAGGTCTCGTTGCACCTCCCCTTTTCCTAATCTGTCACCATTCAGATAATAGTCTGTCTCTCTATTTTTACCACCAAAGTGGACAACTTCACATTTATCCACATTATATTTCATCTGCCATGCATTTGCCCACTCACCTAACATATCCAAGTCGTTCTGCAGCCTCATAGCATCCTCCTCGCAGCTCACACTGCCACCTAACTTAGTGTCATCCGCAAATTTGGAGATACTACATTTAATCCCCTCGTCTAAATCATTAATATACAGTGTAAACAGCTGGGGCCCCAGCACAGAACCTTGCGGTACCCTACTACTCACCGCCTGCCATTCTGAAAAGTACCCATTTACTCCTACTCTTTGCTTCCTGTCTGACAACCATTTCTCAATCCATGTCAGCACACTACCCCCAATCCCATGTGCTTTAACTTTGCACATTAATCTCTTGTGTGGAACTTTGTCAAAAGCCTTCTGAAAGTCCAAATATACCACATCAAATGGTTCTCCCTTGTCCACTGTACTGGAAACATCCTCAAAAAATTCCAGAAGATTTGTCAAGCATGATTTCCCTTTCACAAATCCATGCTGACTTGGACCTATCATGTCACCTCTTTCCAAATGCGCTGCTATGACATCCTTAATAATTGATTCCATCATCTTACCCACTACTGATGTCAGGCTGACCGGTCTATAATTCCCTGTTTTCTCTCTCCCTCCTTTTTTAAAAAGTGGGGTTACATTGGCTACCCTCCACTCGATAGGAACTGATCCAGAGTCAATGGAATGTTGGAAAATGACTGTCAATGCATCCGCTATTTCCAAGGCCACCTCCTTAAGTACTCTGGGATGCAGTCCATCAGGCCCTGGAGATTTATCGGCCTTCAATCCCATCAATTTCCCCAACACAATTTCCCGACTAATAAGGATTTCCCTCAGTTCCTCCTCCTTACTAGACCCTCTGACCCTTCTTATATGCAGAATGTTGTTAGTGTCCTCCTTAGTGAATACCGAACCAAAGTACTTGTTCAATTGGTCCGCCATTTCTTTGTTCCCTGTTATGACTTCCCCTGATTCTGACTGCAGGGGACCTACGTTTGTCTTTACTAACCTTTTTCTCTTTACATATCTATAGAAAATTTTGCAATCCGTCTTAATGTTCCCTGCAAGCTTCTTCTCGTACTCCATTTTCCCTGCCCTAATCAAACCCTTTGTCCTCCTCTGCTGAGTTCTAAATTTCTCCCAGTCTCCAGGTTCGCTGCTATTTCTGGCCAATTTGTATGCCACTTCCTTTGCTTCAATACTATCCCTGATTTCCCTTGATAGCCACGGTTGACCCACCTTCGCTTTTTTATTTTTATGCCAGACAGTAATGTACAATTGTTGTAGTTTATCCATGCGGTCTCTAAATGTCTGCCATTGCCCATCCACAGTCAACCCCTCAAGTATCATTCGCCAATCAATCCTAGCCAATTCACGCCTCATACCTTCAAAGTTACCCTTCTTTAAGTTCTGGACCATGGTCTCTGAATTAATTGTTTCATTCTCCATCCTAATGCAGAATTCCACCATATTATGGTCACTCTTCCCCAAGGGGCCTCGCACAACGAGATTGCTAATTAATCCTCTCTCATTACACAACACCCAGTCTAAGATGGCCTCTCCCCTAGTTGGTTCCTCGACATATTGGTCTAGAAAACCATCCCTTATGCACTCCAGGAAATCCTCCTCTACCGTATTGCTTCCAGTTTGGTTAGCCCAATCTATATGCATATTAAAGTCACCCATGATAACTGCTGCACCCTTATTGCATGCACCCCTAATTTCCTGTTTGATGCCCTCCCCAACATCACTACTACTGTTTGGAGGTCTGTACACAACTCCCACTAACGTTTTTTGCCCTTTAGTGTTCTGCAGCTCTACCCATATAGATTCCACATCATTCAAGCTAATGTCATTCCTAACTATTGTATTAATCTCCTCTTTAACCAGCAATGCTACCCCACCTCCTTTTCCTTTTATTCTATCCTTCCTGAATGTTGAATACCCCTGGATGTTGTGTTCCCAGCCCTGATCATTCTGGAGCCACGTCTCCGTAATCCCAATCACATCGTATTTGTTAACATCTATTTGCACAGTTAATTCATCCACCTCATTACGGATACTCCTTGCATTAAGACACAAAGCCTTCAGGCTTGTTTTTTTAACACCCTTTGTCCTTTTAGAATTTTGTTGTACAGTGGCCCTTTTTGTTCTTTGTCTTGCATTTCTCTGCCCTTCACTTTTTCTCATCTCCTTTCTGTTTTTTGATTTTGTCTCCTTTTTGTTTCCCTCTGTCTCACTCCATTGGTTCCCATTCCCCTGCCATATTAGTTTAACTCCTCCCCAACAGCACTAGCAAACACTCCCCCGAGGACATTGGTTCCGGTCCTGCCCAGGTGCAGACCGTCGGTTTGTACTGGTCCCACCTCCCCCAGAACCGGTTCCAATGCCCCAGGAATTTGAATCCCTCCCTGCTGCACCACTGCTCAAGCCACGTATTCATCTGTGCTATCCTGCGATTCCTACTCTGACTAGCACGTGGTACTGGTAGCAATCCCGAGATTACTACTTTTGAGGTCCTACTTTTTAATTTAGCTCCTAGCTCCTTAAATTCATTTCGTAGGACCTCATCCCTTTTTTTACCTATGTCGTTGGTACCAATGTGCACCACAACAACTGGCTGTTCTCCCTCCCTTTTTAGAATGTCCTGCACCCGCTCCGAGACATCCTTGACCTTTGCACCAGGGAGGCAACATACTATCCTGGAGTCTCGGTTGCGGCCGCAGAAATGCCTATATATTCCCCTAACAATTGAATCCCCTATCACTATCGCTCTCCCACTCTTTTTCCTGCCCTCCTGTGCAACAGAGCCAGCCACGGTGCCATGAACTTGGCTGCTGCTGCCCTCCCCTGATGAGTCATCTCCCTCAATAGTACTCAAAGCAGTGTATCTGTTTTGCAGGGGGATGACCACAGGGGACCCTTGCACTACCTTCTTTGCACTGCTCTTCCTGCTGGTCTTCCATTTCCTATCTGGCTGTGGACCCTTCTCCTGTGGTATGACCAACTCGCTACATGTGCTACTCACATCATTCTCAGCATCGTGGATGCTCCAGAGTGAATCCACCCTCAGCTCCAACTCCGCAATGCGGACTGTCAGGAGCTGGAGGTGGATACACTTCCCGCACATGTCGTCGTCAGGGACACTGAAGTCGTCCCTGAGTTTCCACATGGTACAGGAGGAGCATAACACGCGACCGAGCTCTTCTGCCATGACTTAACCTTTAGATAGGCAACAACAATGTTAAAGTTTACTCACTGTTAAAGAGAAGAAAAACTACTCACCAATCACCAGCCAATCACTTACCCGTTTGGCTGTGACATCACCTTTCTGTTTCTTTTTGCTTCTTTTTTGCCTTCTGCCTGTAGCTGCACAAGCCGCGCCTCACCAACCCCGGACTCACGCTGCTCCAACTGCCGCCGCCTCACTCTCCCGCTGGGCCTTTAATAGGCCTCACCAACCCCACTCGCGCTGCTCCAACTGCTTAAACTGGGAGGGGAACTGTTTGCTTCAGTTTGCTTATCTTTGAAGAGCCGTCACCATATCACAAATGGCAGCTTCACAAACGAATTCAAGTTTCCAAAAGGATGCTAGCAATGATTTTTATATTCCATCCCTCTATATGGTTTTCCATCCACCAGTCTGTGTAGCGATGTCTCTCTATTTGTGCTTGCAGCTCTCTCGCTTTCCATCATCATCCTTTCTTGAGGATCTTTCTGTCTCTTCCTTCTCCAGTTTTTCTCTTATTGTTTGTTACTGTAATGTATTTGCTTCATGTGTTCTTTGCTTAAGAATTCATAGCAACACATTGCTATTAAGAACTAGCTGGTTTATTAACAATCTCACTACACATTACCAGTTCATCCACCAGGCTCACAACTTCATACTTCATCGTGGATGACCTAGACTCAATGGACTGGGGTTTTATTGAGTCTTGTAAATATCTTGTGATTGGCTCACAATGCAACAGCTCTACAATTATTTTGAATTAACAGATAAAGCCGAGTGCCTGCTTATTAAAGGGGCACTAAAACCCACAAAATTACCAAATAAAACTTTAAGGGGAACCTTAACTGATCGCAACAGCTCTACAACTATTTTAAGTTGAACCTGTAAATCAACTGCAAATCAAATGCCCCCTTATTAAAGTGGGCACCAAAAGCGACAAATGAACAAATTAAACTTTAGACACTAACAGATCAAATTAAAATTTGGTTGCCGGGAGTGATGATGCACTCCAGTCCCTCCAGTGCCCACTTCTAATGTTGGACTACATAATTACAGTCAGCACACATCAAAAGCAGTTTGTTGTATCTGAAGCATTCTGAGGTGTGAGAGATGCGACGACATAGATGCAAGCCTGTCTTTTATTAACAACTCACATTTATTTCTAACAGGGTGTATCTTGTTTGGCCAAATCAAATTAAGATTAGGGTCAGGGGAGCTGCAGGAGCAACCATGATGTTGTGCGGGGGTAGGCGTGGGGGGAGGATGTGGGGGCGGAGGATGGAGGGGGGTTGGGGGGGAGGAGGGGGCAGGCGGGGAGGGGAGGAGGAAGAGTGGGGTGGTGAAAGAGGGGGAGGAGGGCAGAGGGGGGTTGAAGGGGAGGAAGAGGGGGGGAGGATGAGGGGAGGAGGATGGAGGATTTGGGCGGCGGAGGAGGAGAAAGAGGAGGGGCAGGTGGGGTGAGGAGGAGCAGGTGGGGGGGATGAGGAGGAGTGGGGGTGAGGGGGTTGGGGGAGAGGAGGTGGGGCAGGTGGGGGGGGAGGGCGGAGGAGGGTTAGGGAGGGAGGAGGAGGAGCAGGTGGGGGGGAGGAGGAGGAGTGGGGGGAAGGGCGGAGGAGGGGGACAGAGAGGGTTGGGGGGAGGAGGAGGGGCAGGTGAGGGAGGCAGAGGGTGGTTAGGGGGGAGGAGGAGGAAGAGTGAGGGGGAGGAGGGAGGAGGGCGGAGGGGGTTGGGGGGAGGAGAAGGGGCAGGTGAGGGGAGGAGAAGGGGGCAGAGGGTGGTTAGGGGGGAGGAGGAGGACTGGGGGAAAGGAGGAGGAGGAAGAGTGGGGGGGGAAGGAGGGCAGAGGGGGTTGGGGGGAGGAGGAGGGGCAGGTGAGGGGAGGAGGAGGGGGCAGAGGGTGGTTAGGGGGGGAGGAGGAGGACTGGGGGAAAGGAGAAGGAGGAAGAGTGGGGGGGGAAGGAGGGCGGAGGGGGTTGGGGGGAGGAGGAGGGGTGGGGGTGAGGGGGGAGTGCAACAGATGCTCTTTATATTGTAGCTGTGCTCCAGACAGGCACTGTGTGGTTGGAGTATTGCTTAGGGATCCCAGCGCAATATGGGCAGCAACCTAATTTAAATTAAACTGGAGATATAATGAGCCTGGTGCACAGCAGGAAGGGGCTGAGCTAGGATTAGCATTTTTCTGCTTTTCAGTCATTTCTAGAATGTAACTTGGACAGCCAAGGTCTGGGTTTTAAAAAAAAAATAAAAGTCCATTTTCTTCTGCAGTTTATGATGTGGGAGAGTGAGCTGTTAAAGTTTTCAATGCATTTTCACCAGCAGAAAATAAAGGCTCAGAAGCTACAATGCAGTTCCACCCCATGCCCGATCCTCCCCCCACCCCCGTCTTGGCAACAGACTGACCACAGGGAACGCCAGGTCATTTGCCATTCCGCTCAATTCAGCAGCAGGACGTGGGCCTGGAATGGTTAAGTGACAGACTGTACGCCTCACAGCTCCGATTGGAGAACTCCGCCGGTGAGATTCGCCTCAGTTTAATGCTTGCAGGTCACACTCACTTGCTGTAGGTGGTGCTGTTGAGGCACAGGAAACGGCAGATCCCAGAATCTGTGAATGCCACGGACCATTGATCCTTATTGTGAAGGATGTGCGTGACTCAGTGAGTAACAGTTGTGCAAGACATCAATCATTACCATGGCACAGCTTAGCATCAAGTGCTAGTTTATAGCAGCTCCATGACAAGATATAGAAGATTAAATTAAACTTAAAATTACTATATTATCATTCAAATGCAAAAATAGAAGGTATAAAATAGTCTTCATCTCAGAGCAAGAAATCTTCATAATGACTTGTGTATTTAAATTTACAAGCAAGAATATGCATTTATGGAACTACTTTGGTATATGGATGTGTGTGTGCATATATATAGAAATTACAATGCAGTCATTGTACCCATGCTCCATCCTCATCCCTGTTTATATATACATAATATAATCATCAACATAGGCAGTCTCTCGGAATCGAGGAAGACTTGCTTCCACTCCAAAAATGAGTCCTTAGGTGACTGAACAGTTCAATACAAGGACCACAGTCCTTGTCACAGGTGGAACAGATAGTCGTTGAGGGAAAGGGTGGGTGGGACAGATTTGCCGCACGCTCTTTCCGCTGCCTGCGCTTGATTTCTGCATGCTCTCGGCGATGAGACTCGAGGTGCTCAGCGCCCTCCCGGGTGCACTTCCTCCACTTAAGGCGGTCTATGGCCAGGGACTCCCAGGTGTCAGTGGGGATGTTGCACTTTATCAGGGAGGCTTTGAGGGTGTCCTTGTAACGCTTCCTCTGCCCACCTTTGGCTCGTTTGCCGCGAAGGAGGTCAGAGTAGAACACTTGCTTTGGGAGTCTCGTGTCTGGCATGCGAACTATGTGGCCTGCCCAGCGGAGCTGATCAAGTGTGGTCAGTGCTTCAATGCTGGGGATGTTGGCTTGGTCGAGGACGCTAATGTTGGTGCGTCTATCCTCCCAGGGGATTTGAAGGATCTTGCGGAGACATCGTTGGTGGTATTTCTCCAGCAACTTGAGATGTCTACTGTATATGGTTCATGTCTCTGAGCCATACAGGAGGGCGGATATTACTACAGCCCTGTAGACTATGAGCTTGGTGTCAGATTTGAGGGCCTGGTCTTTGAACACTCTTTTCCTCAGGCGGCCAAAGGCTGCACTGGCGCAATATGTGTGTCAGCTCGGCTCTGTTGATAGCATTCTCATGTGAAAGTTGTGTGTTTGAGCCCACACTGGTATCATGGGTGCTGGTTGTCAGTCCTGTGTAGCACAGAGGGAGTGCTGCACTGCCAACGGTGCCGTTACTGCAAGTGAGATTTCAGTCCAGCTACCTGTTTCAGCGCCCCCCCCCCCCCCATGGGCAATAAAGGACGCCCCCGGCACCAGCTGAAGGAGGGCAGGGACTTCTCCCAGTCCTTTAACCAACAAATGCCCGCTGAGGAATGGGTCACTCGTCTCATGGAGGTGTGTGGCATCTTGCTGTGCCAAAAACCCTCAAAATGGCTGCCACATTTGTTTACGCAGCAGCCCCACATTTCACAAAGAGCCGTGTGCATGGAATACTTTGAGGTGCGAGACATGTGGTGTTCTGTAAATGCAAGGCTTCATCTTGTGTAACCATTTGTATTTATTTCTGACAGGATGCTTTAGTCAAACAAAAAGAGGCTGCTTTCTGCTTGTGTGTGCATGAAACGCCTCTCCTAAGTATTCTGCTCTTGATGACGAACTGATATTATCTGCACTAAAATGTCAAGGGCATTGCAGAGAGAGCCTGCTGCTTTTAGTCTTAATTTTTCTCCTTTCTCAGCTGGACTGGAAGGGCCGGTATGTGACAGCAGAGGGCAGTTGTCCTTTTGATTGATTCATCCATTTAAATGATTCCAACAAAAGTACAAAGCCTCACTGTCCGAACGGTGTCACCCAAAATATTGCCGAAAAAGTCTCGGTTCCACTTCAGACATTTTTATTGTGTTGAGGAGGTAACTTTTGATCTTTGTATCAGGCCATGAGTCATAAGAATGAGATTTTACCACTTAGTATGCATTACAGTACTCTCATCGTAACGTTTGGTCTGTACCTGCTAATGTGATGGCACTAGCACTGAGTGATATACGTAGGTACATGCACAGTCATATCTATCACTGTACCTCTGATCACAAATCATAATCCTATACTTTGTCCAGTGCTAAATAAAGGACAAAAGTAATTTATGTACCATACGTACTATACAGAATACAATGTCACCATTAAACCAGAACAGATCTGATGTCTGATTTGTACAGTGATCAATCTGAATTAAGTGCCCAATCTACCATGATTCAAGGTCTGTGTTGGGGACAAGTCATTGTAGATTTTATTGCTGAAATCTTCCAATCCCTCCTAAAAAAATTGCCACTGCATTGCAACATCTGTCATTCTCCTGAAATTAACTTTCAACCACATATCCGCAGCATAACTAAGGCCGCCTATTTCCACCTCTGTTACGCAGCTGAAGCCCTTATCCTTTGTCACCTCTGGACATGACTATTCCAAAGCACTCCTGGCTGGCCTCCCACATTCTACCCTATGTAAACTAGAGGTGATCCAAAACGCTGTTATCCATGTCCTGACTCATACAAAGTCCCGTTCACCCATCACCCCTGTGCTCGCTGACCTACGTAAGATTTCTTCCCACGGGTTTCGAACATCAAGACTTATAAGAACACTGAGATTTTCCAATACAATGGACATTTATTAAAAAGATTAAAATGACTCTAAGTTTCGGGTTCAACACGATCGCATACAGATCTAAAATCAAAAACCAAAACCACAAATCTCTAGCTTACCGATTTTAGATTCACATACCCCAATTCTCCCAGTTGCTTACAATTGAAACAACCTTAAACTTGGCAATGTATTTGCTCCTACGTTAATTGGTTATGCACATTTCTCTTGCAATGTATATATCCAACTGTTTACAGTTATCCTATTTCCCCAGTTACATACAATTAAAACCTACATTAACTGGTCATGCCTCTCAGCAATAACTATGCTCAAACTGGCTCAGTTTAATTCAATGGATGATCAATTCATCCGAATATATACCTTCCACATGTTCCCTTCTATGTGTTCCCTTCCTAGTGGTCTATGGCTGTCTTCCAACACCTCCTTCCGGTGTTCCTGTTCCAAGCTCTAGAGAAAGAATTCCTTTGTCTCGTGTGTTTTATAATACCTCAAATAAACTGATCCTGGTTAACAGCCAAAAGTCCAGTTCTGTTTGGCCGGAGATAAACTGACCATTCGTTGATTGGCCAACTCGAATATCCTTCAACATGCCTCTTTCCTGTTTGAATTCAAACTGCTTGTGTCTCGTCCCCTCCCCAAAAGAATTTCTTCAAACAGGCTACAGATGAGTTTTCTTCTCTCACAGGCGGTCAGTAGCCTTCACCTACGTTGGCTCCCAGTTAAGCAAAATGCTCGTCCTTATTTTCAAATTCCTGCAAGGCCTCGCCCCTCCCTATCTCTGTAATATCCTCCAGCCCTACAATCCCCCGAGGTGTCTGTGCTCCGCTAATTCTGCCCCCTTGGGCATCCCTGATTATAGTTGCTCAACCATTGGTGGCCATGCCTTCTGTTGCCTAGGCCCCAAGCTCTGGAATTCCCTGTCTAAGCCTCTCCGCCTCTCTACCTCTCTTTCCTCCTTCAAGACGCTCCTTAAAACGTACCTCTTTGACTAAGTTTTTGGTCACTTGTCCTAACATCTCCTTATGTGGCTCAGTGTCAAATTTTTCATTTCACAAAAAGTGATTTTTTTTCGCCGGCCCCATTGCAGATTTAGGCTCTTTGAAGAACAAAAGTGTTGCCTACGGTAACGGAGTGTTCGCCGGCATTCAGCGACACTTGCACATCGGCTTTTAAAGGTGAGGGCTACTGTGAACCCTGCAGCCTCTTTAATGGTGCCCACTGGGCTGCCAGGGAGGGTGTCAGCCAAGCCAGCAGCCTGGCACCCAAGAGGGGGTGTCGATCTGCATGCTGGCGGCCAAGCCACGCCAGTAGCCGGCACTGTCGGGCTGAGTGAAAAAAGAATGCGGACACCGTGCTACTACCTCCCCTTTAAGGGCGGCCGGGGTGCCCCAACCACCACAGCTTCTTGACCCGCGTGGAAATTTTCCCCGAGGGGCGCAAAGAGGTCGGCGTGGGACGATAAGGGGTCGGCGTGCACGGCGATGACGTCATCACCGTGCGTGCGCCGCGCCGGTGCGCTAATCGCGGGTTGCGGTGCAGAACACGTTTCGCCAGCAGATCCGGTGGAGGAGGATTTTGTGGAGTGTATTAGGGATAGTTTTCTAGAACAATATGTCGAGAAACCAACTCGAGAGCTGGCCATCCTAGACTGGGTGTTGTGTAATGAGAAGGGAATAATTAGCAATCTTGTTGTGCGAGGCCCCTTGGGGAAGAGTGACCATAATATGGTACAAATCCTTATTAAGATGCAGAGTGACAAAGTTAATTCAGAGACTAAGGTCCTGAACTTAAGGAAAGGTAACTTCGATGGTAATGAGATGTGAATTGGCTAGAATAGACTGGCAAATGATACTTAAAGGGTTGAAGGATAGGCAATGGCAGACATTTATAGATCACATGGATGAACTTCAACAATTGTTCATCCCTGTCTGGAGTAAAAATAAAACGGGGAAAGTGGGTTAACCATGGCTAAAAAGGGAAATTAGGGATAGTGTTAAATCCAAGGAAGAGGCATATAAATCGGCCAGAAAAAGCTGCAAACCTGAGGACTGGGAGAAATTTAGAACTCAGCAGAGGAGGACAAAGGGTTTAATTAGGAGGGGGAAAATAGAGTATGAGAGGAAGCTTGCAGGGAACATAAAAAATGACTGCAAAAGCTTGGATAGATATGTGAAGAGAGAAAGGTTAGTGAAGACAAACATAGATCCCTTGCAGTCAGAATCAGGTGAATTTATAATGGGGAACAAAGAAATGGCAGACCAATTAAACAAATATTTTGGTTCTGTCTTCGCGAAGGAAAACACAAATAACCTTCCGGAAATACTAGGGGTCCGAGGGTCCAGCAAGAAAGAGGAACTGAAGGGAATCCTTATTAGTCAGGAAATTGTGTTAGGGAAATTGATGGGATGGAAGGCCGATAAATCCCCAGGGCCTGATAGGAGTACTTAAGGAAGTAGCCTGAGAAATAGTGGATACATTGGTGATCATTTTCCAATATTCTATTGACTCTGGATCAGTTCTTATGGACTAGAGGGTAGCTAATGTAACACCACTTTTTTAAAAAGGAGGGAGAAAGAAAACAGGGAATTATAGACCGGTTAGCCTGACATCGGTGGTGGGGAAAATGTTGGAATCAATTATTAAAGATGAAATAGCAGAGCATTTGGAAAGCAGTGACAGGATCGGTCCAAGTCACAGCATGGATTTATGAAAGGGAAATAATGCTTGACAAATCTTCTAGAATTGTTTGAGGATATAACTAGTCGAGTGAACAAGGGAGAACCAGTGGATGTGGTGTATTTGGACTTTCAAAAGGCTTTTGACAAGGTCCCACACGAGATTGGTGTGCAAAATTAAAGCACATGGTATTGGGGGTAATGTATTGACGTGGATAGAGATCTGGTTGGCAGACAGGAAGCAGAGTGTTGGAATAAATGGGTCCTTTTCAGAATGTCAGGCAGTGACTAGTGGGGTGCCGCAGGGTTCAGTGCTGGGACCCCAGCTATTTACAATATACATCAATGATTTAAATGAAGGAATTGAGTGTAATATCTCCAAGTTTGCAGATGACACTAAGCTGGGTGGTGGTGTGAGCTGTGAGGAGGATGCTAAGTGGCTGCAGGGTGACTTGGACAGGTTAGGTGAGTGGGCAAATGCATGGCAGATGCAATATAATGTGATAAATGTGAGGTTATCCACTTTGGTGGCAAAAGTAGGAAGGCAGAATATTATCTGAATGGTGACAGATTAGGAAAAGGGGAGGTGCAACGAGACCTGAGTGTCATGGTACATCAGTTGTTGAAAGTTGGCAAACAGGTACAGCAGGCGGTGAAAAAGGCAAATGGAATGTTGGCCTTCATAGCAAGAGGATTTGAGTGTAGGAGCAGGGAGGTCTTACTGCAGTTGTACAGGGCCTTGGTGAGGCCACACCTGGAATATTGTGTTCAGTTTTGGTCTCCTAATCTGAGTAAGGACGTTCTCGCTATTGAGGGAGTGCAGTGAAGGTTCACCAGACTGATTCCCGGGATGGCAGGACTGACATATGAGGAGAGACGGGATCGACTGGGCTTGTATTCACTCGAGTTTAGAAGAATGAGAGGGGATCTCATGGAAACATACAAAATTCTGATGGGATTGGACAGGTTACAGGCAGGAAGAATGTCCCCGAAGCTGGAGAAGTCCAGAACCAGGGGTCACAGTCTAAGGATAGGGGGTAAGCCATTTAGGACCGAGATGCAGAGAAACTTATTCACTCAGAGAATTGTTAACCTGTGGACTTCTCTACCGCAGAAAGTTGTTGAGGCCAGTTCGTTAGATATATTCAAAAGGGAGTTAGATATGGCCCTTACAGCTAAAGGGATCAAGGGGTATGGAGAGAAAGCAGGAAAGGGGTACTGCGGTGAATGATCAGCTATGATCTTATTGAATGGTGGTGCAGGTTCGAAGGGCCGAATGGCCTACTCCTGCACCTATTTTTTATGTTTCTATGTTTCTATCCCCGGGGGAAATTCCACGTGGGTTGATGTGGCCATCGCGCCCGCGAGCTAACTCATTAGTGCTCTGTTAGTGTTGGCCGCCAGCGCTAACTGGCCCTGCACAAAGGGGCAATTTCGGCCCCTAAATCTTCTCTTTCGCGGTTACTCTCCCCTGTTGATTGTGCTTCTAGAATCATAGAATGGTTACAGCGCAGAAGGAGGCCATTCAGCCCGGCTCGCCACAAGAGCAATGCTTACTCATTTTTTGTTTTGGATATTATGGTTTGGTTCTGAGATGCTCCATGGAGCACAATGCTTTCCCTTTCAGCAGACAGGTTTGGCACATGAAATGCTCCTTTTTAATATGGGGGGACTGGGTGAAGCAGTGAATCAGACTACCCTTTCATCTCTGGCACTCGGGGTTAGAATCAGGTGAGACAGATGGGATGCACATCTCGCTCCATATGAAATGAGATTGAGTTGTATCAATGCAGTACCAAGTGGGTATGGGTTAATGGGTGGAAACTGATCTTTTGGTGACATTAGTTGGCAATTGCAGTCAAAGATTGCAGGGTAGCAGGGAAGGAAAGCACACTGGTCTGGGAGGAGGGGCTGCTGAGGCTGCAGCAATGGAGCAAAACATGACATTGTTTCTCCTGCCCCGACATTTGTATTCTGCCTCGATATATGCCCAAGCCAAAGCACGACCTTTACCCCATTTCAACAGACTTGAAAAGCCAACCATCTGATGCCGAGCAAGGTACAAACAGCGCAGGTGTATTCTAGCTCTTAAAATTGGATTTCTGTTGTGCTGGGTCCATATATCTTAAACTAATTCGAAAAACCTCTGCCTGTTGCACCACAGTGACAGCAGCTCTCAGCTTCCGTCAGAGGAGTTATTGCGTTCGGGGAAATAGTTAAGCTTATTGCAACGAGAAGTGTGCCTTGGATATCTCCCAGCTGGGCTGCTCCCTTTGCACAGCGCGAATCATTGCTATTATTGAGGAGCTTAAAATACCATCTCTGCCAGCGCACCCAATTGGTGTAGCATCGGGGTCAAAGACTCTGTTCAGCATTGGGGCATTTGCGCTGCAGCAAAAGTATCCAGCTACACTTTGAGAGACATTCTGTTCCAATACGTCTTTATCAGAATTCCCCACTGAACAGATTGAGAGTTATCGAGGGGAGGTACATTGTGTTCGTGCGATCGGTAATTCCACTGCTTGCAGGACCGATGCTGGACGACGAGCCAGACTTGATAAATATCACCGAACTGCCGGCTCGCTGTGCTGTGAGGCTGACGAGAGCGTTGCCATTGTAAATGTCAGATCTGAGTCCACAGATCCCCACGAGGAGCCATTTAAAGATACGCCCAGGAACATTCGAGGAGATGAGTAAAATAAATAACAATGGTGAGACCTTCTGTGGATTTTGGATCAGGCTGCAGTTGATGCCCATATATAAAAATGACCCAGAGTGCTGCAATGCTCGATAAGAAACGCTCTGGCCAAATTAATCTTTTTCTTACTATCACTGAGCATGCTCAAGCACTTCAAGCTTCTTTCCTACTTTGAGAAATCTAGGTAAACAGCCACGACCTATCGTGCAGGGCAGCACGATGTTATGGTAGGTAGAATAGAAAAACAGAATCGTTTTTAAATAGTGAGAAACTAGTAAATATTGGTGTTCAGAGAGATTTGAGTGTCCTAGTACAAGAAACACAGAGAGTTAGCATGCAGGTACCACAAGCAATTAGGAAGGCACATGGCATGTTGGCCTTTATTGCTAGAGGGTTGGTGTACAAGAGTAAAGCAGTCGTACTACAATTGAGTACAATTGAGACCACCCTGGAATACTGTGCACAGTTTTGGTCTCCATATTTAAGGAAGGATATACTTGCCTTAGAGACGGAGCAGCAAACGTTCACTAGATTGATCTCTGGGATGAGAGGGTTGTCCTATGAACAGAGATTGAGTAGATTGGGCCTGTACTCTCTGGAGTTTAGAAGAATGAAACATATAAAATTCTGAAAGGAATTGACTGGGTAGATGCTGAGATTTTGTTTCGCCTGGCTGGAGAGACTCGGACTAGAGGGCACGGTCTCAGGATAAGGGGCTGGCCATTTAAGATTGAGATGAGGAGGAATTTCTTAACTCAGAAGATTGTGAATCTTTGGAATTCTCTTCCCCAAAGTGCTGTGAATCCTCCGTCGTTGAGTATATTCGAGGGTGCGATAGATAGATTTTTGGACTCTAGAGGAATTAAGGGATACGGGGCTCAGGTGGGACGGTGGAGTTGAGGTCGAAGATCAGCCATGGTCTTATTGAATGGTGGAGCAGGCTCAAGGGGGCCAATAGCCTACTCCTGCTCCTGATTCTTAAGTTCTTATGTTAAAAACGGTAATACAGAAGATGGTGTAAATCATGGTTAAGTGAGGCCAAGCTTGAGTTTTTAAAGCCTGTAAACATGTAAGAAGAGAGGAAGACCGAGAAAGGTAAGAGATTCCAGAGCGTTGAAGATCTGGGAAAGAATGAGTTTGGTAGAAGACAGTGAAGGATAGTTTATTTGGGGCGTAGGCCAGATGAGAGAAGAATGTTAAGACGGGGACCGATTAAAATAGGGGAAGAACAGTTGCAGTGAGGAGAGAAAGAGAGGGTAGAGACTAGAGGTGAAAGAAGCCTCATATATCAGATGACATGTTCTCCTCCATCCTATCCAGCAGTATGAGAAGTGCGAGCAGTTTCAAATAAGGGGCGATCTTTCACTTGTATTTAATTAAATTTTTTTACCTCTGTAGGGCGCACTGCAGTCTTAATAAACTCTTAATAAAGTCTTAAAATGTACCTGTCTATTACAGTTCCGTATTTCCATTACAACACATTGGCAGGGTCCCTCACTAGCCTACAATAACTCCACGTGTAGATTTTATTACTTTTTAATTAATTTTTGGGGTGAAATTTTTGCTAATCAAAGTGAGGGTTATTAGTTCTGAGGAATGGGACACTTTCCACTTCAGGCATCAAATGCTCTTAGGTGAAGTAAAGCATATTCTGCCCCAACAGTGTCCCTCAGCCTCAACATGAGAACACCAATGTGATATTTTTCCATTTCCTACACCAGCCACCTCGTGACCTCTCTGAGCAAGGTTGCCGGTTACAGGTAGCTTTGGCTGTGGGCCAATGGCTTGAGGAACTGGACTTGGGACCCTTCCAGGCAGCAGACAGAGGAGGCTTTCATTCCATGGGTATGGACTGGATCATTCAGTTGGCCTGCTATGTTCCGTCACAACCGGGCATTATCCGTGAGATATACTGGGGTAGGGCTTTTACAGGGTTCTCCTCATCACCTGCCATAATTCCAATAGAAACCATGGAAACAAAGGCATAGACGGCTGTTTCCCTGTGCTTTCCGCCAGTCGGCCTTGTCTCGGTGGTATCATTCTCACTTCTGAAAGTTGTGAGTTCAAGTCCCACTCTGGAGACTCTAGGATGGCACCACAGTGAAATACTGAGGGAGTGCTGCACTGTTGGAGGTGTTGTCTTTCGCATGAGACGTTAAACCGAGGCCCCTTCTGCTCTCTCAGGTGGATGTAAAAGATCCCATGGCACTATTTCGAAGAAGAGCAGAGGGGTTCTCCCCGGTGCTTTGGCCAATATTTAGCCCTCAACCAACATCACGCTTTGGAATGTCCTAAGGTTGTGAAAGGTGCTATATAAATGCAAGTCTTTCTTTCTTTCTGCCAACGCTGTGGCGGATGATCAAGAGAGCTGTGGAAATAACGGACATCTGTTTTTTTTACCGTGGGGCTTTTGAAGTGCGTGCCAGTCCCATGGTAAGTGCAAGTTGCAATTAAATAAGTAGAAGATAATGGACGGCTGGCAGTGAGCTGGAGCGGCAATCCAATTGTCCTGGTCCAATGACTTAATAGAAAAGGGAAAGGATTCGAGAGAGTAATGACTATCAGGAGAACCCTGAGATTGAACTAGTCCCCGAACTCAGTGTAATTTATTTTGTCATTGTTGATAATATACCGTGCATCAATTATAATTCGTATATTATCATAATCCTGCACAGTAAAAATGGAAGGCTCTCAGCATAGTTGCTCCTGGGAAGTCAAAGTATCATCTCAACCAGAGTGAGAGCAAAGCTTCCATTCATTGCAGCACAGGGTCCAAAGAATATATCGACACTTGACTAAAGTAGAAATGATCAGTCTTCCAGTGATCTGACAAGATTCTATCATTTTGTGATGCTACTTACAGGATTTTACACATGGCCAATGGGCCAACCTATGTTGTGTTGCAGACCATGCACTCTGGCGTATAATTGGAAAACCCTGTCCATTCCAGTAATTTTAAGCTGTTTCTCTATGGGGTTTCCTGCTGTGTTGGTGCCACCAGTTACCGATGCGAGGGTCTTGTGCAGCTGATGGACCCCCTCCTCGCAAAGTCACCCGCAAAGTAAACTTCCCGGGTTTGCTAAGGCCGCGCACCATTTATTTCTTAACTGGGACTTCCTGTTTGCTGGCGTCAGCGAATCCGAGAAGTTTTTTCTGAGGGGGTGCATGTGTCAGGAGTGGGTGCCACTGAACTTATGGAGGACCAGCAGGAACATCGAATGGTGGGACAGGAAGTGTAGTATTAGCAGGCTATTTGAAAATTAGATTGCAGAAATATTGACTACTGTTTATGTACTCTGACATGGGTACAGTAGTGTTGTGTAGTGGTTATGTTATTGGGCTAGTAATCCACAGGCCTGGCCTAATAATTGAGAGAATGTGTGTTCAAATCTCACAAGTGGTAGTTTGCAATTTTAAATTCAGTTTAACGAAACCTGGAAATAAAAAGCCGGTATCAGTAAAAGTGACCATGAAGCTGTTGAATTGACATAAAAACCCACCTGGATCACTAATGTCCTTTCAGGAAGGAAATCTGCTGCTCAGAAATGACCCTAACAAGTTACTCAGTTGTATCAAACCACTACAATGAGTATAATAAGGATAAAACTGGACAGGCTTTGACCTAGACATTGGATTCGGAGATGACAAAGGCACACCCAGTCCAGTCGACCCTGCAAAGCCACCCTCACTAACTCTGGGGACTTGTGCCAACGTTGGGAGAGCTGTCGTCCAGACTGGTCAAGCTACAGCCTGACATAGTCACAGAATTATACCTGTCAGCCAACAACATGCATCTCCATCCCTGGAGGATGTGAGTTCAAATCCCACCACGATAGTTTGTGAATTTGAATTAAATTTTTAAAAAAGAGCAATGAAATAAATCTGGAATAAAAAGCTAAGCTGGAATCTTACCAGCCGTGCGAGTGCAAGTTTGGAGGTGGGCCCGCTGTCAAAATGGCCATGACTGACAGCGGGGCGGGATCCTGCTCTGAACCCGCCTCTTTGTCAAGTTCCAAAGTGCTGGGTCTGGCTGCGGTTCAGACCGCACACCAAGCGGCGGGCCAGCCAATTAACATCATTAAGAGGTAGTTTAGAGGTATTTATAAAGTTTTTCAGCAGCTTCCCGTCGCTCAGGCTTCACGTCAGGTAAGTGTGTCGGGTTCTCAATGACTTTCCTTTGCTTTGACCAGTTGACAGCTGCAGAAGTCGTATAAAAGCTACCATTTCACAGCTGTTCACTTTCCAGTCTCAGAGGCTGAAACCTTCAGGATTTGGAAGATACTTTTGAGCTGCATATGGTTTGGAAGTGTTTGCAGTGAACTCTCTATCCACTGTCACCTCCTTGGAGCAACCTCTCTCACCATTGACAGATCGAATCTGTCATCTCAATTTCAGCTGCCATCTATTCCAGCAGCATCGTTGCCCTTGAGAAAATCTCATCTTTGTCCTCAGAATCCCACCATGATCAGCCCCAGCACCAAAATCATTAAACACACCAGCATCATCACCAACAACACCAAAGTTCTCCGCAATCACCTAATGCTGTACAGGACACAGGGCATCAGCACCTGACCACATTGATGCCCGGGACGCCAGGGATGGCCTCACCATGGCCAGATTTACTTCACTTGATGCTGTACACACTGGCTACCACTTGATGTGCCAGGTTGGTACCACCCCACACCAGCTCCATTAAGCATCCCTGCAATGTCCAAGCCATTCCTTTCACATTCATCGCCATTGTGGGGGGTACCATTATGTTTCACCATTCACTACAACTCACTAAGCCACCTGCAAAGGAGCATACAAATCTGTCCAAGAACGCAAAGTGTTAAAAATAAAGATTTCAATGTTTGTCAAGACATTATAGAAACATAGAAACATAGAAAATAGGTGCAGGAGTAGGCCATTCGGCCCTTCTAGCCTGCACCGCCATTCAATGAGTTCACGGCTGAACATGCAACTTCAGTACCCCATTCCTGCTTTCTCGCCATACCCCTTGATCCCCCTAGTAGTAAGGACTTCATCTAACTCCTTTTTGAATATATTTAGTGAATTGGCCTCAACAACTTTCTGTGGTAGAGAATTCCACAGGTTCACCACTCTCTGGGTGAAGAAATTCCTCCTCATCTCGGTCCTAAATGGCTTACCCCTTATCCTTAGACTGTGTCCCCTGGTTCTGGACTTCCCCAACATTGGGAACATTCTTCCTGCATCTAACCTGTCTAACCCCGTCAGAATTTTAAACGTTTCTATGAGGTCCCCTCTCATTCTTCTGAACTCCAGTGAATACAAGCCCAGTTGATCCAGTCTTTCTTGATAGGTCAGTCCCGCCATCCCGGGAATCAGTCTGGTGAACCTTCGCTGCACTCCCTCAATAGCAAGAATGTCCTTCCTCAGGTTAGGAGACCAAAACTGTACACAATACTCCAGGTGTTGCCTCACCAAGGCCCTGTACAACTGTAGCAACACCTCCCTGCTCCTGTACTCGAATCCCCTCGCTATGAAGGCCAACATGCCATTTGCTTTCTTAACCGCCTGCTGTACCTGCATGCCAACCTTCAATGACTGATGTACCATGACACCCAGGTCTCTTTGCACCTCCCCTTTTCCTAATCTGTCACCATTCAGATAATAGTCTGTCTCTCTGTTTTTACCACCAAAGTGGATAACCTCACATTTATCCACATTATACTTCATCTGCCATGCATTTGCCCACTCACCTAACCTATCCAAGTCGCTCTGCAGCCTCATAGCATCCTCCTCGCAGCTCACATTGTCACCCAACTTAGTGTCATCCACAAATTTGGAGATACTACATTTAATCCCCTCGTCTAAATCATTAATGTACAGTGTAAACAGCTGGGGCCCCAGCACAGAACCTTGCGGTACCCCACTAGTCACTGCCTGCCATTCTGAAAAGTACCCATTTCCTCCTACTCTTTGCTTCCTGTCTGACAACCATTTCTCAATCCATGTCAGCACACTAGCCCCAATCCCATGTGCTTTAACTTTGCACATTAATCTCTTGTGTGGGACCTTGTCGAAAGCCTTCTGAAAGTCCAAATATGCCACATCAACTGGTTCTCCCTTGTTCACTCTACTGGAAACATCCTCAAAAAATTCTAGAAGATTTGTCAAGCATGATTTCCCTTTCACAAATCCATGCTGACTTGGACCTATCATGTCACCTCTTTCCAAATGCACTGCTATGACATCCTTAATAATTGATTCCATCATTTTACCCACTACCGATGTCAGGCTGACCGGTCTATAATTCCCTGTTAGCTCTCTCCCTCCTTTTTTAAAAAGTGGGGTTACATTGGCTACCCTCCACTCCATAGGAACTGATCTAGAGTCAATGGAATGTTGAAAAATGACTGTCAATGCATCCACTATTTCCAAGGCCACCTCCTTAAGTACTCTAGGATGCAGTCCATCAGGTTCTGGGGATTTATCGGCCTTCAATCCCATCAATTTCCCCAACACTATTTCCCGATTAATAAGGATTTCCCTCAGTTCCTCCTCCTTACTAGACCCTCCGACCCCTTTTATATCCGGAAGGTTGTTTGTATCCTCCTTAGTGAATACCGAACCAAAGTACTTGTTCAATTGGTCCGCCATTTCTTTGTTCCCTGTTATGACTTCCCCTGATTCTGACTGCAGGGGACCTACGTTTGTCTTTACTAACCTTTTTCTCTTTACATATCTATAGAAACTTTTGCAATCCGTCTTAATGTTCCCTGCAAGCTTCTTCTCGTACTCCATTTTCCCTGCCCTTATCAAACCCTTTGTCCTCCTCTGCTGAGTTCTAAATTTCTCCCAGTCCCCGGGTTCGCTGCTATTTCTGGCCAATTTGTATGCCACTTCCTTGGCTTTAATACTATCCCTGATTTCCCTTGATAGCCACGGTTGAGCCACCTTCCCTTTTTTATTTTTACACCAGACACTAATGTACAATTGTTGTAGTTCATCCATGCGGTCTTTAAATGTCTGCCATTGCCCATCCACAGTCAACCCCTTAAGTATCATTCCCCAATCTATCCTAGCCAATTCACGCCTCATACCTTCAAAGTTACCCTTCTTTAAGTTCAGGACTATGGTCTTTGAATTAACTGTTTCATTCTCCATCCTAATGCAGAATTCCACCATATTATGGTCACTCTTCCCCAAGGGGCCTCGCACAACGAGATTGCTAATTAATCCTCTCTCATTACACAACACCCAGTCTAAGATGGCCTCCCCCCTAGTTGGTTCCTCGACATATTGGTCTAAAAAACCATCCCTTATGCACTCCAGGAAATCCTCCTCCACTGTATTGCTTCCAGTTTGGTTAACCCAATCTATGTGCATATTAAAGTCACCCATTATAACTGCTGCACCTTTATTGCATGCACTCCTAATTTCATGTTTGATGCCCTCCCCAACATCACTACTACTGTTTGGAGGTCTGTACACAACTCCCACTAACGTTTTTTGCCCTTTGGTGTTCTGCAGCTCTACCCATATAGATTCCACATCATCCAAGCTGATGTCCTTCCGAACTATTGCCTTAATTTCCTCCTTAACCAGCAATGCTACCCCACCTCCTTTTCCTTTTATTCTATCTTTCCTGAATGTTGAATACCCCTGGATGTTGAGTTCCCAGCCCTGATCATCCTGGAGCCACGTCTCCGTAATCCCAATCACATCATATTTGTTAACATCTATTGGCACAGTTAATTCATCCACTTTATTGCGGATACTCTTTGCATTAAGACACAAAGCCTTCAGGCTTGTTTTTTTAACACCCTTTGTCATTTTAGAATTTTGCTGTACAATGGTCCTTTTTGTTCTTTGCCTTGGGTTTCTCTGCCCTCCACTTTTCCTCATCTCCTTTCTGTCTTTTGCTTTTGCCTCCTTTTTGTTTCCCTCTGTCTCCCTGCATTGGTTCCCATCCCCCTGCCATATTAGTTTAACTCCTCCCCAACAACAATCCCCCTAGGACATTGGTTCCGGTCCTGCCCAGGTGCAGACCGTCCGGTTTGTACTGGTCCCACCTCCCCCAGAACCGGTTCCAATGCCCCAGGAATTTGAATCCCTCCCTGCTGCACCACTGCTCAAGCCACGTATTCATCTGCGCTGTCCTGCGATTCCTACTCTGACTAGCACGTGGCACTGGTAGCAATCCCGAGATTACTACTTTTGAGGTCCTACTTTTTAATTTAGTTCCTAGCTCCTTAAATTCGTTTCGTAGGACCTCATCCCTTTTTTTACCTATGTCGTTGGTACCAATGTGCACCACGACAACTGGCTGATCTCCCTCCCTTTTTAGAATGTCCTGCACCCGCTCCGAGACATCCTTGACCCTCTTATATCAGAGACTCTACATGAATATTGGCTAAAAGAACCAAGTCCCAACCGTTGTGTGTTGTTAGTTTGTATGATTGGACAACGATGAGGGTGAGTGAGGTGTATCTAGTGAGATGGGGAAGTGATAATGAAGATAGAGAGATGGATGGGTAGAGGTGCAAGGTAAGTTGGTGTGAGTAAGGAAGTGCAGGGGTAGGGTAGGGAAGGCAGAGTGATGGGGATGTGAATGGTACAGCAGGATGAGGTTGAGTGTGGCTTTGCAATAACTTTCATGATCTACTGAGATCATTGAAAGGTTGCAGCCAATTCTTCCGGATGACATCTCTGCTTGTGGCCTCCTGTGCAATGTGCAACGAGGCTGCATTGGTGTCCTGGGGAGGTCTTCTGCCCATTGGAAGGGAAGAGAACCTTCCTGCGTGCTGTGACTCCCTCCATGATCCTGGGTGCAGCCGTGCACCTCTGTGCAGTGCTTGTCAGTAAGGCCCCTTGGGGAAGAGTGGCCATAATATGGTAGAATTCTTTATTAAGATGGAGAGTGACACAGTTAATTCAGAAACGAGGGTCCTGAAATTAAGGAAAGGTAACTTGGATGGTATGAGATGTGAATTGCCTAGAATAGAATGGCGAGTGATACTTAAAGGGTTGACGGTAGATAGGCAATGGAAGACATTTAAATATCACATGGATGAACTTCAACAATTGTACATCCCTGTCTGAAGGTGGCTCAACCGTGGCTAACAAGGGAAATTCGGGATAGTGTTAAATCCAAGGAAGAGGCATATAAATTGGTCAGCAAAAGCAGCAAGCCTGAGGACTGGGAGAAATTTAGAATTCAGCAGAGGAGGATAAAGGGTTTAAGTAGGAGGGGGAAAATAGAGTATGAGAGGAAGCTTGCTGGGAACATAAAAACTGACTGCAAAAGCCCGCATTCTCCACTGCTCTTAATTTTCTATGTTTCTATTTCATTGGATATATTCAAGAGGGAGTTAGATATGGCCCTTGCGGCTAAAGGGGTCAAGGGGTATGGAGTGAAAGCAGGAACAGGGTATTGAAGGAATGATCAGCCATGATCTTATTGAATGGTGGTGCAGGCTCGAAGGGCCGGATGGTCTACTCCTGCACCTATTTTCTATGTTTCTATATTTCTATAAATATGTGAAGAGAAAGAGATTAGTGAAGACAAACATAGGTCCCTTGCAGTCAGAATCAGGTGAATTTATAATGGGGAACAGAGAAATGGCAGACCAATTGAACAAATACTTTGGTTCTGTCTTCGCAAAGGAAGACACGAATAACATTCCGGAAATACTAGGGGACAGAGGATCTAGCGAGAAGGAGGAACTGAAGGAAATCCTTATTAGTCAGGAAATTGTGTTAGGGAAATTGATGGGATTGAAGGCCAATAAATCCCCAGGACCTTACTGTCTGCATCCCAGAGTACTTAAGGAAGTGGCTCTAGAAATAGTGGATGCATTGGTGATCATTTTCCCACAGTCTATTGAATCTGGATCAGTTCCTATGGACTGGAGGGTAGCTAATGTAACACCATT
This sequence comes from Pristiophorus japonicus, assembly GCF_044704955.1. Classification (NCBI taxonomy): domain Eukaryota; kingdom Metazoa; phylum Chordata; class Chondrichthyes; family Pristiophoridae; genus Pristiophorus; species Pristiophorus japonicus. Next base: position 84,933,086 of record NC_091992.1, read on the forward strand.
TTTTAAAAAAGGAGGGAGAGAGAAAACGGGTAATTATAGACCGGTTAGCCTGACATTGGTAGTGGGGAAAATGTTGGAATCAATTATTAAAGATGAAATAGCAGCGTATTTGGAAAGCAGTGACAGGATTGATCCAAGCCAGCATGGATTTATGAAAGGGAAATCATGCCTGACAAATCTTCAAGAACTTTTTGAGGATGTAACTAGTAGAGTGGACAAGGGAGAACCAATGGATGTGGTGTATTTGGACTTTCAAAAAGCTTTTGACAAAGTCCCACACAAGACATTGTTGTGCAAAATTAAAGCACATATTATTGGGGGTAATATATTGACTTGGATAGAGATCTGGTTGGCAGACAGGAAGCAGAGAGTCGGGATAAATGGGTCCTTTTCAGAATGGCAGGCAGTGACTAGTGGGGTGCTGCAGGGCTCGGTGCTGGGACCCCAACTATTTACAATATACATCAATGATTTAGATGAAGGAATGAAGTGTAATATCTCCAAGTTTGCAGATGATACTAAGCTGGGTGGTGGTGTGAGCTGTGAGGAGGATGCGAAGAGGCTGCAGGATGACTTGGACAGGTTAGATGAGTGGGCAAATGCATGGCAGATGCAGTATAATATGGATAAATGTGAGGTTATCCACTTTGGTGGCAAAAACATCAAGGCAGAATATTATCTGAATGGCGGCAGATTAGGAAAAGGGGAGGTGCAAAGAGACCTGGGTGTCATGGTTCATCAGTCATTGAAAGTTGGCATGTAGGTACAGCAGGCGGTGAAGAAGGCAAATGGTATGTTGGCCTTCATAGCTAGGGGATTTGAGTATAGGAGCAGGGAGGTCTTACTGCAGTTGTACAGGGCCTTGGTGAGGCCTCACCTGGAATATTGTGTTCAGTTTTGGTCTCCTAATTTGAGGAAGGATGTGCTTGCTATTGAGGGAGTGCAGCGAAGGTTCACCAGACTGATTCCCGGGATGGCTGGACTGACATATAAGGAGAGACTGGATCGACTGGGCTTGTATTCACTGGAGTTTAGAAGAATGAGAGGGGATCTCATAGAAACATATAAAATTCTGACGGGACTGGACAGGGTAGATGCAGGAAGAATGTTCCCGATGTTGGGGAAGTCCAGCACCAGGGGTCACTGTCTAAGGATAAGGGGTAAGCCATTTAGAACCGAGATGAGGAGAAATTTCTTCATTCAGAGAGTTGTGAACCTGTGGAATTCTCTACTGCAGAGAGTTATTGATGCCAGTTCGTTAGATATATTCAAGAGGGAGTTAGATATGGCCTTATGGCTAAAGGGATCAAGGGGTATGGAGAGAAAGCAGGAAAGGGATACTGAGGTGAATGATCAGTCATGATCTTATTGAATGGTGGCGCAGGCTTGAAGGGCCGAATGGCCTACTCCTGCACCTATGTTTCTATGTTTCTATGTTTGCAGAACCTCAATGCTGTAGAACACTGACAGTACAACTGTCAAAATCAATGTGGGCCATGGTCTCTTTAAGGAAACCGCCTGATTAGGCATCATCAAGTGGCATCATCAGACCTGCTTTCTTCAATTACTTGGTAACCTCGCAGCCTGCTCAAACTTCCAGTGAGTGGCAGCAGTCAGGGCGGGCTGAACAAGCCCAATCAACAGAAGATTGGGCTTGTACACCCACCACCGATCCAGGCCTCCCCGTTTCACCACGATTGGCGAGATCGCGGCCCTTGTATCAGTCAATGTTCCCTCTATTTTTTTTGTGCGCAGCCCCTTTAACTGTTTGCGCAGCATGTTCACATTTTCATGCGTGTGCGGTTTCTCCCGTGTAAAAGCCGGTGAGCATGGCCACGCAGTTTAACGGGATCGTTGGTATCAGTGATAGTGACCATGAAGCAATCAGATTGTCATAAATGCCCAATGGCTCCACGAATGTCCTTTAGGGAAGGAAACCCGGTCCGGCCTATATGTGACTCCAGTACCACACCAACTTGGTTGACTCTTAACGGCCCTCCAAAGTGGCCTAGCAAGGCACTCAGTTGTATCAAAAACTTTTTCAAGAAGGCGGCTCACCACCACTTTCTCAGGGCAACTGGGGATGGGCAATAAATGCCGCACTTGCCACCGACGCCCACATCCCGAGAATGAATTAAAAAATATATATAAATTCCATTAACGCTCAATAAACATAAAGCGGATACAAAAGCAAAATACTGTGGCTGCTGGAATCTGGAATAAAAACAGAAAATGCTGGAAATCTCAGCGGGTCAGGCAGCATCTGTGGAGAGGAAGCAGAGTTAATGTTTCGGGTCGATGACCCTTCGTCAGAACTGGAGAGTGTTCGGAAAGAACGGACTCTAAACAAGCACTGAAAGGGGGAGGAGAAGAAAGAATAAAAGAGAAGGTCTGTGATAGGTTGGAAGACAGGGGAGATTAGAGGGACAAAAGGGTTGATGGCCCAAATTCAAATGGTAATGTCAGGAGTTAGAAAAACATTAATCAAGATAGGGTGTGAATGGTGGGATAATGACCAACTGCCATTGGAGACAAAGAGAAAACAAAGAGAAAGAGAAAAACAGGCTCTGGGGGAGGGAAGGGAGCCAAAGATTGGCAGCGGTTACGCTCTGAAATTGTTGAACTCAATGTTGGTGCAGAAGGCTGTAAAGTGCCTAAATGAAAGATGAGGTGCTGTTCCTCGAGCATGTGTTGAGCTTCATTGGAACAGTGTAGGAGACCGAGGACAGAGAGGTCAGAGTGGGAGGGGAGCGGAGAATTAAAGTGACAGGCGACTGGAAGCTCAGGGTCACACTTGTGGACTGAACAGAGGTGTTCCGCGAAGTGGTCACCCAATCTACGCTTGGTCTCCCCAGTGTAGAGGAGACCACATCGTGGGCAGCGAATACAGTATACTAAATTGAAAGAAGTACAAGTAAATCACTGTTTCACCTGGAAGGAGTGTTTGGAGCCCTGGACAGTGGAAAGGGAGGAGGTAAAAGGGCAGGTGTTGCATCTCCTGTACTTGCACGGGAAGGTACCGTGGGAAGGGGAGGGGATGCTGGGGGTGATTGTGGAATGGACCAGGGTGTCGCGGAGGGAGCGGTCCCTTCGGAATGCTGAGAGGGGAGGAGAAGATGTGATTGGTGGTGGGATCACGCTGGAGGTGGCAGAAATGGCGGAGGATGATCTGTTGAATGTCGAGGCTGGTGGGGTGAAAGGTGAGGACAAGGGGAACCCTGTCATGGTTCTGAGAGGGAGGAGAAGGGGTGAGAGCAGAGGTGCGGGAAATGGAACGGTTACAGCCGAGGACGATGTTAAACATGGTGGAGGGGAATCCTCTGTTGAGGAAAAAGGAAGACATGTCAGAGGCACTAGTGCGAAAGGTAGCATTGTCAGAGCAGATGCATGGAGACGGAGAAACTGCAAAAATGGAATGGAGTCCTTACAGGATGGGAGGAAGTGTAGTCCAGGTAGCTGCAGGAGTCAGTGGATTATAGTGGATACTGGTTGAAAGCCTGTCCCAGAGATGGAGATGGAGAAGTTGAGGAAGGGAAGGGAAGAGTCGGAGATGGACCATGTCAAGGTGAGGGAAGGGTGGAAATTGGATGCAAAGTGAATGAAATTTTCAAGTTCAGGGCAAGAGCAGGAAACAGCACTGATACAATGTACTGGAAAAAGAGGTGAGGGAGGGGACCCAAGTAGGACTGGAACAAAGAATGTTCCACATATCCCACGAAAAGGCAGGCATAGCTAGGACCCATGCTGGTTCCCATAGCAACACCTTTCATTTGGAGGAAGTGAGTGGAGTTAAAGGAGAAGTTGTTCAATGTGAGAACAAGTTCAGCCAGGCAGAGGAGAGTGGTGGTGGATGGGGACTGGTTGGGCCTCTGCTCGAGGAAGAAGCGGAGCGCCCTCAGGCCATCCTGGTGGGGGATGGAAGTGTAGAGAGATTGGATGTCCATAGTGAAAAGGAGACGGTTGGGGCCAGGAAACTGGAAACTGTTAAAGTGACGGAGGGCGTCAGAGGAGTCGCGGATGTAGGTGGGAAGAGACTGGATAAGAGGAGAAAGAATAGAGTTGACATATGAACAAATAAGTTCTTTGGGGCAAGAACAGGCTGAAACGATGGGTCTACCGGGACAGTCTTGTTTGTGGATCTTGGGAAGGAGGCAGAAGCGGGCTGTGTAGGGTTGGGGAACTATGAAGTTGGAGGGAAGATCTCCAGAGGAGATGAGGTCAGTGACGGACTGGGAAATGATGGTTTGATGTTCAGTCGTGGGGTCATGGTCCAGGGGGGAGGTCGGAGGAGGTGTTAGAGAGTTGGTGATCAGCCTCTGCAAGGTAGAGGTCGGTTCGCCAAACAACAACAGCACCACCCTGGTCAGCAGGTTTGATGACAAGGTTGGGGTTGGATCTGAGCGAGCGGAGTGCTGCAAGTTCAGAGGGAGGGAGGTTGGAGTGAGTGAGGGGAGCAGGGAAATTAAGACGGCCAATGTCCCTTCGGCAGTTTGCAATGAACATAAAGCTGATACCGTGTCTTTTTCTATTCCTTCAATTTTAGTTTAAGGGAATAAAAAAAACTGTTGGTTTTGATTGCAATACTGTTACATTTCAGCCCTAGGCAAGACACAGCCACAGAATGTGATCTGCATTTTAATATCTCAGTACTGCTGCTATACCATTTACTGAGAGCGTGTCACATTGCTCCTTCTCATATGGCAAAACAAGTATTTTTTTTCCCCATCTGATCTGTTTTGGTTGCTGACTCTCACTGAGGTAAAGTTCCTCGCCCAAGTGGCAATTCTTCATGTGTGAGATCAGACGGTTCGATCTAGGCGTCACTTTGCTCTCTTCCCCCTCCCCGCTATCAGCCACTGCCTCCCCCACCTCCACCCCCCCATTTGTGGTGCTCCTGCAGTGGGGGCAAGTCTACTATCGATCCCTGAGATGCCCCCTCGAATCTGGGCCCCCAGGTTTTTAATGCAGCAGGAGGAAGAGGCGGCCAGTGAGCTGCCTGCTCAAACATCCAATGTTATTAACGGGGCTCGTGAGTGGCGGCAGTCAGAAGGTGCCTACGCACACCCTTGTTTAAAGGGGTGGTGGGGGTGTTAGCTGGCGATGGGACTAGAGGTGTGGGTGGGAGTGGGGGTGGGGGTAGGGGCCACCGGTGGGGTTTAGAATGCCATTTGTGCAGCTGGAGGAGTCCTGGCAAAAATGGAGATGTCGAGTGTGAATGAGGCGGTAGAGCCCGTGGAGGTCTGGGGGAGGGCTGGGTCAGAAGCTGCTCCCATAACTGCATCCCAGGCAGAATGACTGTGCACACGCAACCTCCACCGATGCTAACATTTCTTTTTGTACATGTTGGTTGATACTGATATATTATTACCTTCTGTAATAAAAGCACTGTTTTTCTTTGGCTGGCTGACCATGCTCTCCAGAAGATTGGGCAAGAAGTCCCCAGAAGTGTGTCGGTGTTTGTAGAAGGTCCCCAGGAGTGTGTCAGTAAAAGAAAGAAAGATTTGCATTTATGTAGCGCCTTTCATGACCACCGGACATCCCAAAGCGCTTTACGGCCAATGAAGTACTTTTGGAGTGTAGTCACTGTTGTAATGTGGGAAACGCGGCAGCCAATTTGCACACAGCAAGCTCCCACAAACAGCAATGTGATAATGACCAGATAATCTGTTTTTATTGAGGGATAAAAATTGGCCACAACACTGAGGATAACACCCCTGCTCTTCTTTGAAATAGTGCCATGGGCTCTTTTATGTCCACAGGAGAGAGCAGACGGGGACGTCGGTTTAACACCTCATCCAAAAGATGGCACCACAGTCAGTGCAGCATTCCCTCAGCATTGCACTGGAGTGGAATGCCAGCCTAGATTTATGTACTCAAGTCCCTGGAGTGGGAATTGAGCCCACAGCTTTCTAACTCACAGGTGGGTGTGCTACACACTGAGCCACAGCTGACACAGTAATTGTAGAGGGACCCAGGAGTGTGAAGGTAATTGTAGGATGTCTCCAGGAGTGTACCAGTAATTGTAGGGTGTTCTTAAGAATGTGTCAGTAATTGTAGGTTGTCCCCAGGAGTGTGTCAGTAATTGTAGGGGGTCCCCAGGAATATATCATTACTTATATGGGTTCCACAGAAGTGTGTCAGTACTTGTGAGGGTCCCCAGGATTGTATTTCTACTTTTTTTGTCTGTTTATGTCTCTGTGGAACATTTTTCTACATTAAAGGCTCTATAGAAACATAAGTTGATGTTATAATAGGTGATGCCCAGAAATGTGTCTGTACTTCCAGGTGGCCCCAGTATTCACAGAGGGCCCCCTAGAGAACATCAGTATTTTAAGGGGTTCCTCGGGAGTGCGTCAATATCTGTAGTGGGTCCCTGAAATTGTGTTAGTGTTTGCAGGAGAAACTGGCTATTGTTCAGTACTTGGTCCCACATCTGGAAAGATTTGCTAATCACTGTTCTATCATGCTGTAAATTGCAAAAAAGTCCTGTCATTTACACTTGGCAGTGCAGTCAATAGAGGGAGAGAAGGGTCCATCTGTAGTAGGTGGAATCCTCGAATGTAATACAGGTGCAATGTCCTGAATCCGGAACTCCGAAAACCGGAATTGTCCAAAAACCGGACATTTCGTGCATAGCTGATGGAGTCGTCCCGAATCTGGAATTATTGTCCAAAAACCGGACATTTTTGAGGCAAAAGCCAAAATTTGGCATGGATTCGATCGAGGATTCCGGATTTCAGACGATTGATTTTCTTGTCTGAAATCCGGAAAAATCCAAAAACTGGAATGGACTCAGTCCCGAGGATTGCAGTTTTTGGACTTTGTACTTGTAGTAATGTTATTGAATCGTCTCCCATTGCTGCAATATTTATCCCCGCACTAGGGAAGTGCCAATAATATCAACATTGTAATCCTTTAGCAATCACCATAAATCTAGCTGAGTTGCTTATTTCTTGCAGCCAATTACAAACACAACTTGTTCTTTGACAATCTAATTAGGATAATTTACCATGTTTGAGTCAGCGGTGCTCTTCACTGTGGGGATAAATCAACCTGCTTGGCTCGGAGCTGCTGTCTCTCAACCTGTTAAATCCACTGCTACCTGCCACCCCCCGCCCCCCCCCCCCCGACCAGTCTTCGAATAGGCCGGGTTTTGCTAGCTCAGGTATTTGACTTATTTGCGGGCGTAGGATTGCTGGAAGTGACTGTGCCCATCTTCGGCACTCTCGGAGTGAGGCACTTGTACAAGCCGGGCATCCCTTTCCGCTCCGTGTGAGTTTATTTCCCCCCTCGAGATGTAATCAGTTCCACTTGGAGTCCAACACTCAACAATTTCTGTCCTTAAGAGGATCACCAAACGCACAAGCAACCACAGTACACCCCTGGGATCTGCACAAGTTTCAAAGAATTAGTCAACGAAAGGGTTTTTGCAGCTTTCAAAATTCACTTTATTTCTGCCGCAGAATGCTTTCTATCATAAAGTGTGGTTGAAAATATTTCACAGATTTGAAGACAATTTTATTCCTGCTGCTCACTGGATATATAGTAGATATAAAAAGAAATGATGCATTGCTGAAGGGGATAAACTTCCACAGGACACACGGCGAGAGAACTACCCGAGGTTGGGATCCTGAGAGCTGATTATCGAAGTGGTTAGTTGTACCTCATGAGCATTGCTGCTATTTCATCTCAGCAACACAACCCAGAGCATGCATTGGGCAATCTTTACTGGGAGTGAGCAGCCTCATCTTCCTATTGTGCAGTGGAGGGGAATTGCATTTATTGCTACCACATGGGCTTGTTTCTCCAGTTTCATTATCTCTTCTATCACGTTCTCTCTTCAGGATCTAAACAAAAAAGAGATTCTTCTTCCTGGCGGTTTATTATACCGGCTCATCACATGGGGTTGGTGCAACCCTTGGCAACATGAATGGGCATTCTGATCTTCAGCTGGTTCGTTAGTCATAGGAACAGGAGTAGGCCAGTCAGCCCTTTGAACCTGTTCTGCTACTCAATCAGACTATCATCATTATCATAGGCAGTCTCTCGGAATTGAGGAAGACTCTAAAAATGAGTCCTTAAGTGTTCCTTAAGTCCAATACGAGAGCCACAATCCCTCTCACAGGTGGGACAGATAGTCATTGAGGGTAAGGGAGGATGGGACTGGTTTGTCGCACGCTCTTTCCGCTGCCTGCGCTTGATTTCTGCATGCTCTCGGCAATGAGACTCCAGGTGCTCAGTGCCCTCCCGGATGCACTTCCTCCACTTAGGGCAGTCTTTGGCCAGGGATTCCCAGGTGTCGGTGGGGATGTTGCACTTTAGCAGGGAGGCTTTGAGGGTGTCCTTGTAACATTTCCTCTGCCCACCTTTGGCTTGTTTGCCGTGAAGGAGTTCTGAGTAGAGCGCTTGCTTTGGGAGTCTCGTGTCTGGCATGCGAACAATGTGGCCTGCCCAGCGGAGCTGATCAAGTGTGGTCAGTGCTTCAATGCTGGGGATGTTGGCCTGAACGAGGATGCTAATGTTGGTGGTATTTGTAGGATCTTGCGGAGACATCGTTGATGGTATTTCTCCAGCGACTTGAGGTGCCTACTGTACATGGTCCATGTCTCTGAGCCATACAGGAGGGCGGATATTACTACAGCTCTGTAGACCATGAGCTCGGTGGCAGATTTGAGGTCCTGGTCTTCAAAGACTCTTTTCCTCAGGTGGCCGAAGGCTGCACTGGAGGCGGTGTTGAATCTCGTCGTCAATGTCTGCTCTTGTTGATAAGAGGCTCCCAAGGTATGGGAAATGGTCCACGTTGTCCAGGGCCGCGCCGTGGATCTTGATTGCTGATCTGTACCTCAACTCCAGTCCTCCACTCTCTCCACAAGTCTTTTTCAGCTCCTTTGCCTGACAGCAGCCATTCGAACCAGCTTTATCCAAGCATGCAGTGGGATTCATCCTCTACCTCCCCTTTATTCTTGAATAGCTGATACAACGGCCACGCCTCACTTCTAACTTGTGCTGAGTTTTTGTCACCATTTTTTGACTCTTTCCCCTGGATGTTATTCTTACCAACCAGCTTTCTCTTCTCCTGATTTCTGTCAGGGTTCCATGGGTGCTGGTCATTCCACAATACCATGAATAAATAACCATTCTTCTTGTGTAAGTCTACACAGGGAGTGTCAGCAGTTTATTCAACGATGGGGCTGAACCCAATCTTCTCCTCACTCAATGTTATCCACGCCCCTCCCCCCCGCCGCCAACTCGCACATGCGCTCACTCTCACTCATTCACTCTCCTTCCCTCTTTCACTGTCTCTCCTTCTCTCCCCTCTTTCTCTCTCTCTCTTTTACTCTCATTCGTGTTCACTCACCTGTCTCTTTATTTCTCACTCGCTCTCTGCCTCTCTCTCTCTCCCCCCGTCCCCCTTCCCCTCTCTATCTCTCAGCTTTCTCACTCTCTGACCCCACCCCTCCTTTCTCTCCCTCTCATTCTCTTTCTTTCCAGCGGAGGCCACTAGATAGTAGTGAGGAGTGTGGGCCCAGGCAAATTTATTTCCCTCTGTGGCTCGGGGATGTGGACACTAATTTTAGTGCCCCTGCTGCTGTCCCAGTTGGCACTGCGGGTTGAGTCTGGTACCTTAAGGTCTGTGAGGCTCAATCTTTCACTAGTATAATCACTCGAGCCACTGGAGGGGGCGAAAAATTTCTATTTCAATATTATAGCTTCTGACATTTGAAATCTCTTTCAGGAAATCGTTGCAGTTAAAGGGGGAGTTTTAGGGTGAGGGTTAGGGTTGGGGGTGTGGGGGTAGTTAAAGTGTTAAAAATTGGAATCTCGACCTAAACCCGCCTCCAACCCACCCACTTCCGGTTTTAATGGAGGCAGGCAACCAACCCGCTGCCAGGAGACGGGCTGCCTATTTAAATATTATAATAAGGCCGGAAATCTCTTCTTTAACGTCCATTTTGTAATTAACAACTCCTGAAACCCGCCAGCTACAGCAAGGCAAGTATGGGTGCTGCATCCTGGAAGTAAGTGCCTTTACACCTACCTCCTGGATCCAGGATCCCTGCCTCACCCACCCCCCGTGAGCGGAGACCCCACAACAAGGCCACCAAGCACCACCCCACCCCCCTCCCCCCCGACACGACCCCCACACAATCCTTCTCTCCTTCCTCTGTGCGGCCTAGTGCCGCAGGCCTATCCCCCTGGAGCTAGTCAGCCTCTCAAAGTGGCTGGCTGAGGGTGGGAAACAAAGGCTTCTCATTCAAATCAGGCCCTGCAATTAAAGTTGGCAGGGACTGCGGGTAACCTGTTCTCCCGGCTTCCCCACCACCTCGGAGCCTCCCCCCCTCCCCCCACCCACAACCTGCCTTCTCCATTCAAATCCAGCCCAACGATTCAGTCTTCAGTTCATTTTGCACCTTTTGATTTTCCTTTATAGGTCCCGACCTGCGAGAGACCATCAGCGGCAGGTCGGGGCCATAAAAGGAGCGGCGAGCGGCGGCCATGGGCAGCGTGGCGGCGTACCAGGGCAAGGTACAGCGCGAGCTGGCACAGGAGGGCGACGGCAGCGGAGAGGGACGTCATCAAAATCCAGCTTGGTGATTGGACCGTGGGCAGACACAGCAGGAGTGGCGAGTGATTGTAGAGGGATGTGATCAGGGCTCAGGAGAAGCGAGAGTTCAGGACCAGAAGAGGCAATGGCCCAGGGGTAGCATGGGCCAGCCCACACTGTGATATGTGTGCACACTAGGTCCGTGCAGCAGAGCTGGTCTCCAGTTCTCTTGCCACTGGACCAAGACCTAGCTCTGTCAAGCCCGTGTGGTGGCTGGTGTGCAATGGCCACCATATGTGAAAAAAATTCACGCACAGGCATCTTCCACCCTTCAATATGTAATTCGGGACCTGGAATATTAAGTCCTTCATTGAAACACCTGTGAACTCATTTTTGTTGGCGTGGAAGCAAGTCATCCTCATTTCGAGGGACTGCCTATGATGATGATGATAGGTAATCATATTGGCAGCTGACTTCAAATCCCAGTATTGTGTGATTTCCAAACTTGCCTTACGTTACTCTGCAGTCTCTCTAGTTCTCCTCCAGGCTGCCAGGTGGAACTCTGCAGGAAGAGCCAATTGTCCTCTTATCTGATTTGAAGCAACATTGAGGTCCATTATACAGGAGGATATGGACACCAGAATGGAGTAGGGGGCCCATTACATTTTAAATTGTAAAGAATATTGAAAGGCTAAATAAATATTTATTCATGGATAATCTAGAGCAATAAAGCATCACTCAATCGGGTTAAATCTTTTCATAGAAAGGAAAAAGGAATGAAGAAGAAGAAGGTGAGGGAAAGAGATGTGAAGGAGGAGAGAGTGAGGGAAAGAGGAGTGAAGAAGGAGAGTGAGGACAGTAATTTACATACTTGTTTGTGAATATGTATTGTGAATGTGCCTTTAAAGCAACAAAGTACAATTACTGTTAAGCAAACCGAAGGTAGGGTCATTTGTAGTTTAATTGTTCCATTGGGGAACTTTTCAGAATGTAACGTTTTAGCTCCAGGTCAGAAGCATGTGGCAAAAAATGACTTCTTGTTTTTGTTAAAGACTGTTTTGTGTTCGTAACTAAGTGTGACATGCACACACTGAAATATGGTTTACATTTTCGTGTCCAGTCAGCAATAAATCCAGTAATAACTTATTGGGCATTTCTAACCTGGAGCCAGCAATTTACTAACAGTTACAACTACTTCTTTCCTTTTTTATTTGCTTGGCCATAGTTGCTATGACAATTGACTGGCTTACTAGGTCACTTCAGAGAGTATTAAGAGTCAACAATACAGCGTGTGACTGGAGCCAACTGGAGACCAGACTGGGTCATGAGTACGTCTGCCTTCTCTGATAGGCATGAGGGAATCAGTTAGGAATATAGGAATTGCTAGGCGACAAAAGTCCATCTAGTTAGCACGTACGCGCCATTTGGCTGTATCTATTTGGTGTGAGGCAGTGAACTGTCTGCTGATGCTGTGGGGATTTGGAACAGTTTAGCGTGGCTTCCGTGAACAACTTTTCGCCCAAAGTCTTTGACGTGGCGAAATAAAGATCCAGATACTGATGACAAAGCGCATTTAGAATCAAGAGCCAGAGCACTTCCCCGCGGTCCCTGAGTGTTTGCCCAATGACTTTTCTGAAGGGTGATTGTGGGAATGAACGAAAACTGGTGAAAAGAGAGCACGTACCAAGGGTGAAGTATTGCAGATTGGAACATCACAGCTCAAAAGAGAAAGCTGCAGACATATTCCAACTTGGCTCCACTGTTAGGTAGTGTATCGCTGCTGAATTTAACCCACTGTGTTACCTTTGGGATAAAACAGCAGGACGTCCTGAGTTTGTGAAAGGCGTAAAATAAACATATATCCTTTTTACTTTTTTTCCGCAATAAAATGCTACAGGCAGGAATTTGGTATGTGAGTGTGTTCAGTCATATGAGAATGGTATGTTGGCCTTTATTGCAAAAGGATTGGAGTGTACGAGTAAGGAAGTCGTGCTGCAATTCTACAAGGCTTTTCTGCAACCACACCTGGGAGCACTGTGCACCGTTTTGGTTTCTGTACCTGAGGAAGAATATACTTGCCTTAGAAGGGTTGCAGCAAAGGTTCACTAGATTGATCCCTGGGATGGGGGGATTGACCAATGAGGAGAGATTGAGAAGAATGGACCTATACATTCTAGAGTTTAGAAGAATGAGATGTGATCTCATTGAAACATATATGGTTCTGACTTAGCATGACAGGGTAGATGCTGAGAGGCTGTTTCCTCTGGCTGGAGAGTCCAGATCTAGGGGGCATAGTCTCAGGATAAGGGGTCAGTCATTTAGTGCTGAAATGAGGAGCAATTTCTTCACTCAGAGGGTGAATCTTTGGAATTCTCTACCTTAGAGGGCTGTGGATGCTCAGTCGTTGAGTATATTTCAAGGCTAAGATCGATAGACTTTTGGACTCAAATGGAAACAAGGGATATGAGGATCAGCTGGGAAAGTGGAGCTCAGGTCGATGATCAGCCGTGATCTTATTGAATGGTGGAGCAGGCTCGAGGGGCCGTATGGCCTAATCGTGATCCTATTTCTTATGTTCTCAACAGTGATGATTAGAACCCTTCTTTACATTTTTTCCTGGATGCAACTGCTTCAACATTCCTCCCTTACTATTTAACCTTCTCACTGAGATAGCCAGCAAGATGTAATCAGAGGAACTTCTACACTGGCTAGGAATGTGGAATGCATCTCAAAATATCTGTGCGCAAAGCAGGCAGCAAGCAGCCTGTGATGATCATCGGATGTGTTCCATGCTTATATTGCAATAGCTGCTAAGAGGTTATGTACCATTAGCAGATAGTTTAATTAAAATAGAGCAGTCTGACAGATTACCCAGCGGGACACGAATTCCCACTGAAGTCCTGCCATTCATAAAACCTCATTTAAACATTAAAGTTATATTGTCTTAATTCTTAAGGAGGTCATTCTTCACAGAAACTATCCTGGCATACGTTCGGTGAGGACGGAGCTGATTGAGATGGCACAGCTGCAGAATTTGTATTTTTTAAATTTCAAGGATCCTTAGTAAAATGAAGTGCTCATAAATAATGAAATCCATTTGCGTTTTCTGATTGATCGCAATGTTGCTGGCCACTGTACGAAACTCCAATGTTACACAGGGAGCTCATTGCTCTGATTGAGGAGTCAAATACTAAACTGAAACAGCCACAATGCGTTGTGTTCTAGATGTTCAGCAGCGCCTGAGCAGTGTATCAGTTCGTACTCGATTTCTTCATTCCCCAGTCTCTCTCTCTCTCAAGGTGCTGATTTTGTTGAGTTCTTCTTCTTCTTAGGCAGCCCCCCGGAGTTGAGAATGACTTGCTTCCACACTAAAATGAGTTTGAAGGTGACTGATGAGTCCGATGCGGGATCTACAGACCCTGTCACAGATGGGGCAGGTGGTGGTTGAAGGGACAGGTGGGTGGGGTGCTTGGTTTGTCGAACGGTCCTTCCACTATTTGTACTTGACTTCCGCGTGCTCCCGGCGAAGAAACTCGAAGTGTTTGACGTATTCTCAAATGCTTCGCCTCCACTTTGAGCCGTCTTGGGCCAGGGATTCCCAAGAGTCGATAGGAATGTTACATTATTTCAAGGAGGCTTTGAGGGCGTCCTTTTCTCTGCCCTCCTGGGACTCACTTGCCATGATGGAGCTCGGAGTTGAGTGCTTGTTTCAAGACAGTCCAAAGATAAGAACAGGAGTCGGCCATTCACCTCCCTCAAGCCTGTTTCGCCATTCAGTTAGATCACGTACCTCAGTTTCATTTACCCGCCTTTCATCCGTATCCCCTGATGTTTTAAAAAAATCTCCACCTTGAAAGTTTCAATTGACCCAGTATCCATTACCTTCTGGGGAGCGAATTCCACATTTCCACTACCCTTTGTGTGAAAAAGTGCTTCTTGATTTCACTCCTTGAATGGCCTAGCTCTAATTTTAAGATTATGCCCTCTTGATTTGGATGCCCAAACCAGAGAAAATAATTTATTTGTATCTACTCTATCAATCCCTTTATCATTTTAAAGACTTTCATTAGATCACCCCTCATACTTCTGAACTCATGTGAATACAAACCAAGTTAATGCAACCTGTTCTCATAATTTAACTCTTTAAGCCCTAGTATCATTCTGATGAGTCAGAAGGTTGTGAGTTCAAATCCCATTCCAGAGACTTGCGCACATAAATCTAGGCTGACAGTCCAGTGCAGTACCGAGGGAGTGCTGCACCGTCGGAGGTGCCGTCTTTCGGATGAGACGTTAAACCGAATCCACATCTGCTCTCTCAGGTGGTTGCAAAAGATCTCATGGCACTATTTCGAAGAAGATCAGGGGAGTTATCCCCAGTGTCCTGGTCAATATTTATCTCTCAATCAACATAATAAAAACAGATTATCTGGTCATTATCACATTGCTGTTTGTGGGAGCTTGCTGTGCGCAATTTGGCTGCCGTGTTTCCTACATTACAACAGTGACTACACTCCAAAAGTACTTCATTGGCTGTAAAGCACTTTGAGATGTCTGGTAGTCATGAAAGGCGCTATATAAATGTAAGTCTTTCTTTCTTTCTTACCTCCTTAAAGGTCGATATATCTTTCAGAACCCCAGCAGAGTGCACCTAACGCAGTACATAGTGGTGATCGAACCTGCAAGCTTCTCGGCTGGTATTGGGCAGTGTAGGGAGACACAAGCCTTCACTATCAGAGGCGGAACCCACGCAACACAGTTATATGAACATAACAAAAAGAAAAGATAGATATGGAGAGAAACACAAACACACAACAAAGACAGATACGCAGAAACCCAGATGTAACAATTTGAGATACAGGCACACAACAAGGAGGGAGACTGAGACAAATAGAGAGATTTCAAAGAGATCAAACTGAGCAACAAAGAACAGAACCAAGAAAAAAGGAGGGAGACCAAGTCAAGCAGCAAAAGGAAGGACACATCAGAGAGAGAGAGATCAGAAAGCTATGAGATGAAATACATTCCAGCAGAGAGAAAAACGGCAATGGCAAAAGGGGAGCGTGAGATGGAAATTGTAACAACCAAAAGCAGAGGCAGAGAGGAAACAAAAATCCAACAAGGACAAAGAAGAAGATTTTTTAATATTACAAGTTTCATCGAGCACCATAGAGCTTATGAATAACAAACAACAACAACAACTTGGATATATATAACGCCTTGTATGGAGTGAAACGTCCCAAGGTGTTTCACAGAAGTATTATGAGATAAAAAATGTGACACCGAGCAGCATAAGGAGAAATTAGGGCAGGTGACCAAAAGCTTGGTCAAAGAGGTAGGTTTTAAGAGCATCTTAAAGGAGGAAAGAGAGGCAGAGGCAGAGATATTTAGGCAGGCGGGGAAGTGGGGAGAGAAGCAAAACTGGAATTGTGCAGCAGAAAAGTAGAAAGTGAATTTGGAAGACAGAGTAAACGAGGGCTGGGAAATAGGCAACAAGGGAGTTTGGCACTACTAAGTGGTATATACTTCGATGCAAGAAGTATAGGGAATAAGGCAGATGAGCTGAAAGCACAGACAGACACTTGGGAGTATGATATTATAGCTATTACTGAGACATGGCTGAAAGAAGGGCAGGTATGGTAGCTCAACATTCCTGGTTACGGGGTTTTCTGATGGGAGATGGGGTTAAAAAAGGAGGGGGGGTCGCAGTATTAATTAAGGAAACAATTACAGCTGTGAGAAGGGATGATATAAGAACATAAGAACATAAGAAATAGGAACAGGAGTAGGCCATATGGCTCTTCGAGCCTGCTTCACCATTCAATAAGATCATGGCTGATCTGATCATGGACTCAGCTCCACTTCCCTGCCCACTCCCCATAACCCTTATCCCCTTATCATTTAAGAAACTGTCTATTTCTGTCTTAAATTTATTCAATGACCCAGCTTCCACAGCTCTCTGAGGCAGCGAATTCCACAGATTTACAACCCTGTGAGAGAAGAAATTTCTCCTCAGTTCTGTTTTAAATTGGCGGCCCCTTATTCTAGGATTATGCCCTCTAGTTCTAGTCTCCCCCATCAGTGGAAACATCCTCTCTGCATCCACCTTGTCAAGCCCCCTCATAATCTTATACGTTTCGATAAGGTCACCTCTCATTCTTCTGAATTCCAATGAGTAGAGACCCAACCTACTCAGCCTTTGCTCATAAGTCAAACCCCTCATTTCCGGAATCAACCTAGTGAATCTTCCCTGAACTGCCTCCAAAGCAAGCATATCCTTTCATAAATATGGAAACTAAAACTGCATGCAGTATTCCAGGTGTGGCCTCACCAATACCTTGCAGAGCTGTAGCAAGATTTCCCTGTTTTTATACTCCATCCCCTTTGCAATAAAGACCAAGATACCATTGGCCTTCCTGATCACTTGCTTTACCTGCATACTATCCTTTTGTGTTTCATGCTGTACTGTGGCACTTTGCAATCTTTCTCCATTTAAATAATAACTTGCTCTTTGATTTTTTCTGCCAGAGTGCATGACATCACACTTTCCGACATTATACTCCATCTGCCAAATTTTTGTCCACTCACTTAGCCTGTCTATGTTCTTTTGCAGATTTTTTGTGTCCTTCTCACACATTGCTTTTCCTCCCATCTTTGTATCGTCAGCAAACTTGGCTACATTACACTCAGTCCCTTCTTCCAAGTCATTAATATAGATTTTAAATAGTTGGGTTCCCAACACTGATCCCTGTGGCACCCCACTAGTTACTGGTTGCCAACCAGAGAATGAACCATTTATGTTAGAGAGGTCATCAAACAAGGCCATATGGGTTGAATTGAAGAACAAAAAAGGGGCGATTACACTACTTGGAGTGTACTATAGACACCCAAACAATCAGAGGGCGATAGAAGAATAAATATGCGGGCAAATTGCTGCAAAATGCAAAAACTACAGAGCTGTAATAGTGGGGGATTTCAACTACCCGAATATTAATTGGGGAAAAAGTTGTGTAAAAGGTACAGAGGCAGCAGAATTCCTAAAATACATTCAGGAGAACCTCTTTAGCCAGTATGTAACAGGCCCAACAAGGGAGGGGGCTGTTCTGAACTTGGTTTTGGGGAATGAAGAGGGGCAGGTGGAAAGAGTATCAGTGGGAGAGCATTTTGGTGCTAATGATCATAATTCAGTAAGACTCGGTAGTTATGGAAAAGGACAAAGGTGGACCAGAAATAAAGGTTCTCAATTGGGGTAAAGCAAAATTTGCTGAGCTGAGATGGGATTTGGCCAAAATCGAGGCTACTCGGGGATCTCCCAAGCCATTGTCCATGGTAAGTTGGATGACAGGTGGGAAACGTGGCAAAAAAGCCCCCAAAAATCCTGTATTTCTGGGTTTCCTGTCCATAGCTCCTCCCCCACGCATCTCCTAGATCATTTTGGGTCTGCGTGTCTCGGTGAGCTTTCTTCAGTCTGATTGGTTGAAGAGCCACACTGTTCCCTTTCCTGCTCGCACACATCACAGATCTGCTGTAGAGGGCGCCATGCTCGAAGTGATCTCTAGAAAGAGTGGGACAATAATTGTGGCCTATTTGTACGTGTACGATGTGCGCACGCAGCTGAAGAAGACTCACAAGTGCTGGATATCGCCGAGAAACGGATTTCCAATCGGTCAAAATTTATTTTGACAGCTCGCACGCACCCACGGGAGAAGGATACTTGCGGGCAGAGATTTGGGCCGTTTGCCGAACACTTGCCCAGTGAATGTCCTTCAAACTCTTAACGCCTGGTAAAAGCAGGCATACAGACTACTTTTTACCAACGTAAGACTATTAAAATATTCAAAAATGTTATTACTTATTTTTATATTAAAAACCATGTTTATGAAGGTAAGTTTATCTTTAACACTATTAAAACATTTTTTTTTAATTTGAAAAAATACATATTTCTCTAAAACATTTAATTTAATGCAATTTCTATTAATTTAAAAAAAAGAAGTGTTGTTTTATTTATGTTTGTGTTTTATTTGATTTTTGGAGTGTTCTCATTGATTGTAATAGAATCTTGGAGCTCACGTCATCATGAATGAGAAGACTAAATTGTGATTGGTGGTCCAGGCCCACATGATCCCAAGATATACATGCGATTCTGCAAGACATGTTCCCGTACGCTGGACTGCGCAACCAGGCCTCCGAGCGCAATCCTACGTTCCTCTGGGACCACCAGGTATTTTTGTAACATTTTTGGGGGTTTTGAGGCGTTCGCCCATTGGAAGACTTCAACCGCAAATTTCCCTCCAGTAAGTAGCCGTTCAAAAGCCTGCGAAAAGTCTGTGGGAGGCTGTAGGCATAGTGAATGATGACCACTGCTCATCTGCCACTGACCGCAAAATCCAGACCAATATTCTACTGTTAAAGGCCTTTTCCTTTAAGGCCACATAATCTAACTGTCATAAATAGCGACACTCTGCAATTAGTTAGAAATTACTTTTTGTTGGTGAGGAGAGTTTGCTCGTTGGCAGACGTTTGCAATTTTCTAGCTCCAGGTTAGTTGAAAGCAGCATGAAATAACTTTTTTTTCATACTAGAGACAAAGAGCGTGGAGCTTTACTGCTGAGAGAAGAAAGGAAAATAGAATAAGTATCATCAAAAACAAGTGAAAATTAAAAAAAATAAAGCAGTATCCTTGACCGCTCAAAGAAGAGCAAGACTTTATGCTTCAGAAAATTCATTCAAAGTAATGGACTGAAAAACACAGTTGTGCAATTTGCCGATAAGTGGTCCCAGCATGTGTTGGGTCGGCCGAAGCAAAACATCTTCCCTTGTCTTCCCATTGGAACAAACTCCAGATTTAGGAGTTAAAGTGGCCATTTGCTGACAAACACACAACACAAATTCCACCCCGAGGTTCACAATTTATTCTCTCTTGCCCCCCCCCCCCTGCTGCAGGTTCTGACCCCGTGCTGGGGTACATTGCCATAGATGCCACATATGCCATGAACACAGGTTTCTCCCGATCTTCCACTCTAACGTTATGGAAGATTCTCGCAAACCCCAGACAAACAAGGTAAACACCATTTTATTCCGTTTCTCGGGAGTTTCCATGGATTTTCCACCATAGGTGCAGCAGAAAGTTGGGAGACGAATGTTGGGTCAACACATCTGAGCCAAATCCTATTGTTGTTCAACATCTATAGTAACCATTGAATTCTACAATAGGTGGCAGCTGTGGCTCAGTGGGTAGCACCCTTACCTCCACAGCCCAAAGGTTGTGGGCTCAAGTCCCACCACAGAGTCTTCAGCACAAAATCCAGGATGACACTCCAGTCCAATACTGAGGGAGAGCTGCACAATTGGAGGTGCCGTCTTTCAGATGAAATGTTAAACTGAGACTCCATCTGTTCTCTCAGGTGAACGTAAAAGATCCCATGGCACTATTTCGAAGAAGAGCAGGGACGTTATCCCTGGTGTCCTGGACAATATTTATCTCTCAATCAACATCACTAAAATAGATTATCTGGTCATTATCTCATTGCTGTTTGTGAGAGTTTGCTGTGTGCAAATTGGCTGCCGCATATCCTACCTTACAAAAGTGACTGCACTTAAAAAAGTACTTAATTGGCTGTAAAGCATTTTGAGATATCCGGTGGTTGTGAAAGGTGCTATATAAATGCAATCCTTCTTTCTTTCTATAATGCTTCTCATAAGGAGAACGTCTCCAAGCACACTCTTCCTGCTTTGTTGCTTTTGTCCTCTCCCGTCTGCCTCCTACCTACGTTGTTGACTTGCAAGGTCCATGCCACTGCTTGCACAGGGCTCCGGCCTCAGTACACACACTCTCAGTCATTGTCATCTCTGGGAATCTTGGCAGACATTTTGAACTCATGGTGCCAGTATCAGATTTAGGGTCAAGGAACCAGGGCAATAAACAAAAAGAAGACTTGCATTTATATAGCGCCTTTCACAACCACCGTACATCCCAAAGCGCTTTATAGCTAATGAAGTACTTTTGGGATGTAGTCATTGTTGTAATGTGTGAAATGTGGCAACTAATTTGTGCACAGCAAGCTCCCACAAACAGTGATGTGATAATGACCAGATAATGACCAGATAACCTGTTTTTGTCATGTTGATTGAGGGATAAATATTGGTCAGGACACCGAGGATAACTCCCCTGATCTTCTTCGAAATAGTGCCACAGGATCTTTTATGTCCACCTGAGAGAGCAGACAGGGTCTCGGTTTAACGTCTTATCTAAAAGACAGCACCTCCGACAGTGCAGCCCTTCACTGGAGTGTCAGCTTATGATTACGTGCTTAAGTCACTGGACTGGGACTTGAACCCACAACCTTCTGACTCAGAGGCAAGTGTGTTAACAACTGGGCCGCAGTTGAGGAATTTCCCAGGGCTCTGGGCCATGGACAGGGGTGTGGTACCATTAGCCTCTGTTAGTAACAGAAGTCATTCAAGGTAGGGGTAGGAGGAGGGAGTGGAGGGTTCCATGTCTTAGCCTCAGCCTGGGGACCCCATGAGTCTGAATCTGGAGCTGAATGTTGCCAGTAAATCTCGTAGCATTACGGAACCTCCAGCTATTACAAACTACACAAATAATACCTGTTGTTCTGCTAATGTATTCTGTCCCTTTGCCAGCATAGAAATTGCACATTTCTAAATGATGGCCATGCCGGCATATTGTGAATTAAACAAATGTAATATTTTTCAGTTATATGCCTGTTATGAAAGTGATATCTACAGAAAACAGTTAACCAAAAATCATAATTAAATATTTCGATCAAAATAACATCACATTTTGTGGTGATTGATCAGACTATTTTCCAAGCAACAGAATTACAGAACAATAGAATTGCAGTCACACAAATTAGAGTGCAGCTATGTCACATGCTTTGTGCAATTACATTGAGTGGAGTTTTTTATTTAACTTCTTTGAATCTGAGCTTTTTGAATCAAAATTAAATTAAAACTAAATCTGTGTCTGCTGGAGAGTACAATGTAAACTCAATTTGGAAATGAAATGGAAACAGTCATTAGAATAAATAATTGGAATTAAATCACTCGAAGCAAATGATTTGAGGTTTTTTATCCCCTGATGAAACGCGATATGGACTTGATGAGTTGAATGGCTTTTTCTCATTCCTTGCTTGTTTAGCGATATTTTTAGTATCTTTTTTATATTCTGAGAAACAATTAAGAATTCGCAGAATAATTGGGGCTGCTGTTAGAACATATTATGGGGTGATTTGATTGAAGGTGTTTAATATTATGAACGATGAGACAGAGTAGATAAAAGCAGGAGACTGAATTTTATTGGGGAGGTGGGTTGGAGGCAGGGAGCTCCGATGTGGGCAGGAAACCCGGGAGAACAAGTTTCCCGCAGGCCCTGCTGATTTTAACGGCAGGGCCTGATTTTCATGGGAAGTCTCTATTTCCCGCCTGCAGCCAGCCAGAATGAGAGGCAGGCTGGCTGCGGGCGGGTAGGCCTGTGGTGCTAGACCGCAAAGGAGGGATGGAGGGATCACAGTGGGGTCAGCCAGACGACGATCGGCTGGGGGGGTGGGGGGGGGAGAAAAGATCGGGGTCGGACCATTGGCCGGAGTGGGGGGTGCGGTGGGAAGAATGGATCGGGGCAGGACTCCTGAGCTACGAGGGGGGAAGAGGGGAGGGAGAAACGATTGGGACCAGCATCGTGAGTGTTATATATGTATACTTGTATTTACTCTGTACAGCCACCAGAGGGCTCATCCCCTGGAGTTCCAAGGGATCCATAATCCCTTGGGAGAACAGGTATTTAAGCAGGCTTCACAGATTGGAGAGGCACTTTGGAGACCTGCAATAAAAGACCAAGGTCACACTTTACTTTGAGCTCACAGCATTCAGTCTGACTCTTTCTCCATACACAACAACTGGCGACGAGATACAGATAGCGAACCCAAAGATGCAGAGAACAGTGGGCATCCTGAAGAAATTCTCGGAGGGAGATGATTGGGAAACTTTTGTGGAGCGACTCGACCAATACTTCGTGGCCAACGAGCTAGATGGGGAAGATAGCGCTGCTAAATGAAGGGCGATTCTCCACACCGTCTGTGGGGCACCAACGTATGGACTCATGAAGAATCTGCTCACTCCAGCGAAACCCACGGAGAAATTGTACGACGATTTGTGCAAACTGGTCTGGGAGCATTTGAACCTGAAGGAAAGCGTTCTGATGGCAAGGTACCGGTTCTACACCTACAAAAGGTCTGAAGGCCAGGAAGTGGCGAGTTATGTCGCCGAGCTAAGACGCCTTGCAGGACATTGCGAATTTGAAGGACATTTGGAGCACATGCTCAGAGACTTTTTCGTACTTGGCATTGGCCATGAAACCATACTTGGCAAACTTTTGACTGTAGAGACCCCAATCTTGAGTAAGGCCATAGCGATAGCCCAGGCGTTCATTGCCACCAGTGACAATACTAAGCAAATCTCTCAGCACACAAGTGCTGCTACAAGTACTGTGAACAAAGTGATGTTGTTTTCAAATCGTAACGTACAGGACAGGTCATACATGCCTGCAGCTACACGTCCGCAGATGTCTCAGAGTCCACCATCAAGGGTGATGAATGCAAGGCCATTAACACCTTGTTGGCGCTGCGGGGATGATCATTGTTTCCATTCATGCCGATACAAAGAGTACATTTGCAAGGGCTGTGGAACAATGGGACACCTCCAACGAGTGCGGAGGCGAGCTGCAAATCCTGTTAAACCTGCAAGCCACCATGTTGCAGAGGAGGACAGATCCACGGAGGATCACGATGAAACAGAATCTCTGATAGAGGAGGCAGATGTACATTGGGTGCACACATTCACCACGAATTGTCCCCCGATAATGCTGAATGTTGAAGTAAATGGACTCCCGGTGTCAATGGAGCTGGACACGGGCGCGAACCAGTCCATCATTGGCAAAAAGACTTTCGAAAGGTTGTGGTGCAACAAGGTCTCAAGGCCAGTCTTAATTCCAGTTCGCACGAAACTAAGAACTTGCACGAAAGAACTGATTCCTGTAATCGGCAGTACTACCGTAAAGGTCTTCTACGATGGAGTGGTGCACAAGCTACCACTCTGGGTGGTACCGGGCGATAGTCCCTCGTTGCTTAGCAGGAGCTGGCTGGGAAAGATACGCTGGAACTGGGACGACATCCGAGCGCTATTGCCCACTGACGACACTTCGTGTGCCTAGGTCTTAAACAAATTTCCTTCGCTATTCGAACCAGGCATCAGGAAATTCCAAGGAGCAAAAGTGCAGATCCACCTAATTCCATTGGCGTGTCCCATCCATCAAAAGGTGAGAGCAGTACCGTACATGATGAGAGAAAGGGTAGAGATCGAGCTAGACCCTCAAAGAGAGGGCATCATTTCAACGATTGAGTTCAAAGAGTGGGTCAGTCCTATCGTCCCAGTCCTCAAGGGAGATGGCACCGTCAGAATCTGTGGCGATTACAAAGTAACTGTCAATCGTTTCTCCCTGCAGGACCAATATCCACCACCAAAGGCCGACGACCTCTTTGTGATGCTGGCGGGAGGAAAGATGTTCACGAAGCTGGATCTGACTTCAGCCTACATGACGCAGGAACTGGAGGAATCATCGAAGGCCCTCACCTGCATCAATACGCACAAAGGTCTTTTTGTTTATAACAGATGCCCGTTTGGAATCCAAACAGTGGCGGCAATATTCCAGAGAAACATGGAAAGCTTACTGAAGTCGGTCCCGCACACCGTGGTCTTCCAGGACGACATCTTGGTCACAGGTCGGAACACAGTTGAGCATCTGCAGAACCTGGAGGAGGTTCTTAGTCGACTCAACCGCGTGGAGCTCAGGTTAAAAGGCTCGAAGTGCGTTTTCCTGGCGCCTGAAGTGGAGTTCCTGGGAAGGAGGTTTGCGGCGGACGGTATCAGGCCCACCAACGCGAAGACGGAGGCAATCAAGAATGCACCGTGGTCACAGAATGTGATGGAGCTGCGGTCGTTTCTGGGACGCCTGAACTACTTCGGTAACTTCTTACCGAGTCTCAGCACATCGTTAGAACCACTACATGTCTTACTACGAAAAGGGGATGAATGGGTTTGGGGAAAAAGCCAAGAAAATGCCTTTGTCAAAGCGAGAAAATTGTTATGATCAAACAAATTGCTTGTGTTGTATAATTCATGTAAGTGTTTAGTACTAGCATGTGATGCGTCATCATATGGCGTGGGTATGTATTGCAACAAGCTAATGATTTTGGGAAACTGCAACCGGTTACTTATGCATCCAGGAGTCTGTCTAAGGCTGAGAGAGCCTACAGCATGATTGAGAAAGAAGCGTTAGCGTGTGTCTATGGGGTAAAGAAAATGCATCAATACCTGTTTGGGCTAAAATTCGAATTGGAAACTGACCATAAGCCACTTATATCCCTGTTCTTCGAGAGTAAAGGGATAAATATCAACGCATCGGCCCGCATCCAGAGATGGACGCTCACATTGTCCGCATACAACTATGCCATCCGCCACAGGCCAGGCACAGAAAATGTGCCGATGTTCTCAGTAGGCTGCCATTGCCCGCCACGGGGGTGGAAATGGCGCAGCCCGCAGATCTAGCCATGGTTAGGGAAGCATTTGAGAGTGAGCAATCACCTGTCACTGCCTGGCAGATCAAAACCTGGACAAGCCAGGACCCCTTATTATCTCTAGTCAAAAGCTTTGTGCTTCATGGGAGCTGGTCCAGGGTCCTAGTGGAAATGCAGGAAGAGATAAAGCCATTCCAGTGGTGCAAAGATGAAATGTCTATACAAGCAGACTGCCTTCTGTGGGCCAATGGAATAGTGGTCCCCAAGAAGGACAGAGACACCTTCATCAGTGACCTCCACAGTACCCACCCAGGCATCATAATGATGAAAGCGATAGCCAGATCACATGTGTGGTGGCCCGGTATCGATGCAGACTGCGTTCACAGATGTAATACATGCTCGCAGTTAAGCAATGTACCCAGGGAGGCGTCGCTAAGTTTATGGTCTTGGCCCTCCAAACCGTGGTCTAGGGTACACGTTGATTATGCAGGCCCATTCTTGGGTAAAATGTTCCTTGTGGTTGTAGACGCATACTCCAAGTGGGTTGAATGTGAGATAATGTCGGCTAGCACGTCCGCTGCCACTACTGAAAGCCTGCGGGCCATGTTTGCCACACACGGCTTACCCGATGTCCTGGTGAGCGACAACGGGTCATGTTTTACCAGTGCTGAGTTCAAAGAATTCATGATCCGTAACGG
Source organism: Pristiophorus japonicus (assembly GCF_044704955.1). Taxonomy (NCBI): domain Eukaryota; kingdom Metazoa; phylum Chordata; class Chondrichthyes; family Pristiophoridae; genus Pristiophorus; species Pristiophorus japonicus. The sequence continues at coordinate 84,958,918 of NC_091992.1, forward strand.
GATCAACATTTAAACCAGCATCCAATGGTCAGGCAGAGAGAGCAGTGCAAACCATCAAGCAAGGCTTGAAGAGTGTAACTGAATGCTCACTGCAGACTCGCCTATCCTGAGTCTTGCTTAGCTACCGCACGAGTCCCCACTCACTCACTGGGATCCCACCTGCTGAACTACTCATGAAAAGAGCATTAAGACAAGGCTCTCGTTAGTTCACCCTGATTTTACATGAACAGGTAGAGAGCAAGCGGCTTCAACAAAGTGCATACCATGATAGCGCAAATGTATCACGCGAGACTGAAATCAATGATCCTGTATTTGTATTAAATTATGGACAAGGTCCCAAGTGGCTTCCCGGCACTGTTGTGGCCAAAGAGGGGAGCAGGTTGTTTTGGGTCAAACTTTCAAATGGACTCATTCACCGGAAACACTTGGACCAAATCAAACTCAGATTCACGGACTACCTTGAGCAACTTACCTTGGACCCAACTTTTTTGATCCCCCAACATACACACCAGTGGCAACCGGCACCACGGTTGACCATGAAGCAGAACCCATCATCCACAGCAGCCCAGCAGGACCCAACGCACCAGGCAGCCCAACAAGGCCAGCTGCACAGCAGCCCAGCGAGGGCCCAACAAATGATTCAACAACACCAGCTTTCACACCGAGACGATTAATCAGGGCAAGAAGGGCCCCAGATTGACTCACATTGTAAATAGTTACACTATTGACTTTGGCGGGTGTGGTGTATGTAGCACACAAATCACTGACTCCACACAGTCTGGTGTAAGTCTAACTGCTGTGACCTTCGTCCTTTATTGTTCAGCTCCAGAGTGCCTCCCAGGTGTGGTGGTCACCCTTATATAGTCCTTCTTACAGGTACTACCAGGGTTTCCCACCGCAGCACCCTCTGTGGTGTGGCATAGTACTTACATTACATTTAAGGTACTGGGACGATACACACACCATTACATAACATCACCTTCCCCCCCCACCTGGACGCAGGACAACGATACACACATCATTACATAACATCACACTTGTCCAACGGAAGGCAGGTGGGCATAGACAGTGCGTTAGTATGGTACATATTATCTGGTACATTAACTGGTTATTGATTGGTAGCGGAACCTTGATTTCCTTGTTAACCGTTATCATTAATTGTACTTCATCCATTATTTTACACAAATACAGTGGCCATTCAGCAGAAAAAAAGTAATTCTTATTATAAATTCACTATCTCACATTAACATAGCTCATTTTAGACTCGCTCTGCCAAACAGAAGTCCTTTGTGGGGACCACCTCTTTGTAAGGCCCTTTTAAGACTCCCGAGTGCATTTCCTCTTTTAGGCGCCATCTTTGATGCAGGAGGATTCCACGAGGCTTCTCCTTGGGCGCCGCCATCTTTGATGCTCTGCAGATCCGACACGATGCCGCCGCCATCTTCTTCTCCGCCGCTCCGAATGCCCTCCGCCGCCGCAGCCTCCGCTCCCCTCCGCTGCCACCTGACTTGCCGCCTCTCCAGCGGCCGCACTTGCCGCGTCCCCCGCGGCCTCCGTAGTGGCCTCCCCTGCGGCTGCCATGGCCGCCGACCGACGCTACCAGCTCCTCTGCGGGGCCTCTTCCTCTGCGGGACCCTTCCGAACCGCCGGCCCCTGGATCCCTCAGCACCCCGCCCGCAGCGCCCCGCCGACTCAACCCCCACCCCCCCTTGGGCCCCTCTGTGCAGGGCTGCTTGCCTGTGGGGGCTGAGGCTGCAGGGTCTCTGTGTGAGATCCGGGCCTGGGACTTGCCTGTGAGGGCTGGGGCTGCAGGATCTCTGTGTGAGGTCCGGGCCTGGGGCTTGCCTGTGGGGGGATTGAGGCTGCAGGATCTCTGTGTGAGATCCGGGCCTGGGACTTGCCTGTGGGGGCTGAGGCTGCAGGATCTCTGTGTGAGGTCCGGGCCTGGGGCTTGCCTGTGGGGGGATTGAGGCTGCAGGATCTCTGTGTGAGGTCCGGGCCTGGGGCTTGCCTGTGGGGGGATTGAGGCTGCAGGATCTCTGTGTGAGGTCCGGGGCTGGGACTTGCCTGTGGGGGGATTGAGGCTGCAGGATCTCTGTGTGAGGTCCGGGGCTGGGACTTGCCTGTGGGTGGATTGAGGCTGCAGCTCCAGCTCGGTCGGCGCTGCTCTCTGGGGACCCGGGGCACGGCAGCACCCCGGGGAGCAGCAGCCTGTGGAGGAATTAAGTCTTCCCAGCTCCCACGGACCTTCCCCATCCACCTCCGGCCGAGGAGTGTCAGCCCATCGCCTGCAACGACCCACAAAGGTAAAGCGTGCGTCCCGTCCCGGTGGGATACCTGCACCATCGCTCTGCCGAGAACAGGTATTAGTTCCTGGTGTAGGTACGCAGCTTCGCCGTGACCGGGACCAGCTTGGGTCGTGCAGCTGGGTTAATCCACAGTTTATCAAAAGTTCTCCGACTCATCAACGACGGACCCGAGCCCGTGTCCACTTCCATAGTCACAGGGACTCCGTTGATTTTTACTTCACTTATCACTGGGGGCGAATCGTCGGTGCACGTATACAGTCCAAGCACCTCATCATCTTCTGCTTGCTCCTCGCTGGATGATGGATCATCCCCCATCTCCCCAGCCACACGGTGAGTCCGATTTCTTTTACACATACGCTGAAGGTGGCCTTTAACGTGGCAGGTATTGCACGTGTACTCCGCAAACCTGCACCGGTGAGCCCCATGGCTTCCTCCACAGCGCCAGCATGGTGCTGGTTGATTGACCCCCCTCGGCGGACTCTGAGCTCCAGGATCCCGAGGTCCGTGCTCTCTGCCCCGGGCAGAGCCACGTTCTGCAGTTTTGTCCGTGGTGGGCGCTATCCTGTGGACAGTGCCTGCCAGGTTCGAGACTGTGTGGATTATTTGCTTGGTGCTGCAAGTCGAGGTCATATATGCCCGGCTGATGGCGATGGCCTTTGTCAGAGTGACTGTGGGTTTCGTGGCCAGCAGCTTGTGAAGGAGGTCCTTGTGGCCAATCCCCATAACAAAAACGTCCCGCAAAGCCTCGTCAAGGTGTGCCCCAAAATCACACGGCGCCGCGAGTCTCCTGAGGTCTGCAGCATATTTGGTGAAATCCTGACCCTCAGGTCTGCAGTGATGGTAAAATTTGTATCTGGCCGTGAGGATGCTCTCCTTCGGTTTAAACTGGTCACGAATGAGTTCAGTCAGCTCCTCGTATGACTTGTTCCTGGCGCTCCCAGTTGCCAGCAAATCCCTGACGAGACAGTAAACCTCATCTCCACAACTGGAGAGCAATATCGGCTTATGCTTCTCTCTCATTGCGTACGTGTCCTCCGTCAGGTCATTTGCTGTGAAGTAGTACTCGAGCCTTCCGATGAAAAAGCATCCACCACCACCAGGAACATTTTACCGAGAAACGGGCCCGCATAGTCAACATGGATCCTCACCATAGTCTGGAGGGCCAGGATCACAAACTTCTCTGGGCACGTTGCTCAACTGAGCACACACGCTGCATTGCTGTACACAGGACTCTAAGTCAGAGTCGATACCGGGCCACCACACGTGGGATCTGGCTATCGCTTTCATCATCACTATACCCAGGTGTGTGCTGTGGAGATCCGAGATGAACGTCTCCCTGCCCTTTTTGGGTAGCACTATGTGGTTACCCCACAACAGGCAATCTGCCTGAATGGACAGCTCGTCCTTTCGCCGCTGGTACGGCTTGATTGGCTCTTGCATTTCAATGGGGATGCTGGCCCAGCTCCCATGCAGTACACAGTTTTTTTACTAGGGACAGCAGAGGATCTTGGCTGGTCCAAATCCTAATCTGGCGGGCCGTGACAGGTGATTTGCCATTTTCAAATGCTTCCATGACCATCAACAAGTCTGCGGGCTGCGCCACCATCAACAATTTGCAGGCTGCGCCATTTCCACCCCGTGGTGGGTAATGGTAGCCGACTGAGAGCATCCACACAGTTCTCGGAGCCTGGCCTGTGGCGGATGGTATAGTTATACGCTGATAGTGCGAGTGCCCACCTTTGTATGCAGGCTGAGGCATTAGTATTTATCCCCTTGTTTTCAGCGAACAGGGATATGAGGGGCTTGTGATCGGTTTCCAGCTCAAATTTGAGGCCAAACACGTACTGATGCATTTTCTTTACCGAACACACATGCTAATGCCTCTTTCTCAATCATGCTGTCGGTCCTCTCGGCCTTAGACAAGCTCCTGGAGGCATAGGCGACAGGTTGCAACTTCCCCGCAACATTAGCTTGTTGTAATGCACACACAACTCCATACGACGACACGTCACATGCTAGCACGAGTCTTTTACACGGGTTATACAATACAAGCAGCTTGTTGGAGTATAAAATGTTTCTGGCTTTCTCAAAAGCAATTACTTGGTTTTTTTCCCCATACCCAGTTCTCACCTTTACGTAATAACACATATAGAGGCTCTAAAAGGTGCTTAACCCAGGTAGGAAGTTATCAAAATAGTTGAGGAGTCCCAGGAACGACTGCAGCTCCGTGACGTTCTGTGGCCTGGGCGCATTCCTGATAGCCTCTGTCTTGGCATCTGTGGGCCGAATGCCATCCGCCGCGATCTTTCTCCCCAAAAACTCTACTTCTGTTGACATGAAGACGCATTTCAACCTCTTCAGCCGCAGCCCGACACGATCTAGTTTTTGTGGATGCTCGACGATGTCCCAACCCGTGACCAATATGTCGTCCTGAAAAACCAGCCGACCGAATTCCAGACGGACATCTGTTGTAGATGAACAGTCCCTTGTGCGTGTTGATGCAGGTGAGGCCCTTCGAAGACTCCTCCAGCTCTTGCGTCACATAGGCCGAAGTCAGGTTCAGCTTGGTGAATGTCTTGCCTCCTGCCAGCGTCGCAAATAGGTCGTCTGCCTTAGGTAGCGGGTATTGGTCTTGTAGCGAGAAACGATTAATAGTTAATTTATAATCGCCGCAAATCCTGACCGTGCCATCACTTTTGAGTACTGGAACAATCGGGCTGGCCCACTCGCTGAATTCCACTGGGGAGATGATGCCCTTGCGTTGCAGCCTGTCCAGCTCGATTTCCCCTCTCTTCCTCATCATGTGAAGTATCGCTCGCGCCTTGTGGTGAATGGGTCATGCCTCTGGGACCAAGTGGATCCGCACCTTTGCCCCGGAAAAGTTGCCAATGCCTGGCTCAAAAAGGGAAGGAAATTTGTTAAGAACATGGGTACATGAGGCCTCATCGACATGTGATAGTGCTCAGATGTCATCCCAGTTCCAGCGGATTTTGCCCAGCCAGCTCCTTCCAAGCAGTGTGGTGATATCGCCCGGGTCAATCCAGAGTGGCAGCCCTCAGAGCTGACCTTGACCATGGCGCTGCCCAGGACAGTGATGAGCTCTTTGGTGTACCTTCTCAGTTTCGTGTGGATGGGGCTCAGGGCTGGCCTGAGTGCTTGTTGCACTACAATCTCTCAAACATCTTTTTACTCATGATGGATTGGCTAGCACCAGTGTCCAGTTCCATGGCTGTGGGTAAGCCATTCAGTTTTACATTTAGCATTGTAGGTGGACATTTAATCAAAAATGTGTGCACCCCATGTACTTCAGCATCTGCCTCCTCTCACTGAGGCTCGAATTTGCTTTGCTCCACTATGGACCGATCTGCCTCTGCCACGTGGTGGTTAACAGGTTTTGCAGAGCTGCAAGCTCGTTGGAGGTGCCCCATTGTTCCACAGCTCTTGCAAACATACCCTTTGAAGCGGCATGAATAGGCTGAATGGAAGCCTCCACAACGCCAACAAGGTGTGAATTGCTTTGCAGTCATCCTTTGTTGCGGACACTGAGTCATCTGCGTCACCTGAGGCCTGCTGGCAGTTGCAGACTCGTGGTTTCTGCCCTGTACATTTCTGCTCGCAAACACAGTTGCAGTTAATTTATGAACATTGCTAGCACTTGTGTGCTGAGAGGTTTGTTTGGTGTTATCAGTGGTGGACATAAACGCCTGTGCTATTGCAATGGCCTTACTGAGGGTTGGTGTCTCTACAGTCAAAAGTTTTCGTAGGATGGTCTTGTGGCCAATGCCCAGTACAAAAAAGTCTCTGAGCATTTGCTCCAGGTAGCCATCAAACTCACATTGTCCTGCAAGTCGCCTTAGCTCGGCGTCATAGCTCGCAACTTCCTGACCTTCAGATCGCTGGCATGTGTAAAACCGATACCTCGCCATCAGCACACTCTCCCTTGGGTTAAGATGCTCCCGAACCAGTGTACACAGCTCCTCATATGACTTATCTGTGGGTTCACCGGAGCCAGAAGATTCTTCATGAAGCTGTAGGTCGGTGCCCCGCAGATGCTGGGATCCCTTGGGACTTCAAGGGATGAGCTCCCTGGTGGCGGAACATAGGAGTGCATGCTTTACAGATACACAACACAAAGAGCTGTATGCTTGCCTTACTTCGGGCTCTGAGGATGCAGTCAAGTGGAGGAAAGCCACTGTTGACTTGTGCCAGTGTTTAAAACTGGGGGCAGTTTGGACCCGTGCATGGGTGAATATCTGAACTTTTTTTAGGTGCTTAAAGGATTGTATTATTATCCAGGATAGAAATGCTATAGGGTTAAAATGGAAGGGTGCTTGAGAGATCTTATTTTTGTATTGGCAATTTAGATGCACGTTTCTAAGATGGCAGCTCCACAGGTGTAATCATGCAGCTTTGAAATTACAGCTTCCTCTGTTTTTGACCTCGTCACGTTTTGGTGGGATTGAAGGCCGATAAATCTCCAGGGCCTGATGGACTGCATCCCAGAGTACTTAAGGAGGTGGCCTTGGAAATAGCGGATACATTGACAGACATTTTCCAACATTCCATTGACTCTGGATCAGTTCCTATCAAGTGGAGGGTAGCCAATGTAACCCCACTTTTTAAAAAAGGAGGGAGAGAGAAAACAGGGAATTACAGACCGGTCAGCCTGACCTCAGTTGTGGGTAAAATGATGGAATCAATTATTAAGGATGTCATAGCAGCGCATTTGGAAAGAGGTGACATGATAGGTCCAAGTCAGCATGGATTTGTGAAAGGGAAATCATGCTTGACAAATCTTCTGGAATTTTTTGAGGATGTTTCCAGTAGAGTGGACAAGGGCGAACCAGTTGATGTGGTATATTTGGACTTTCAGAAGGCTTTCGACAAGGTCCCACACGAGATTAATGTGCAAAGTTAAAGCACATGGGATTGGGGGTAGTGTGATGACATGGATTGAGAACTGGTTGTCAGACAGAAAGCAAAGAGTAGGAGTAAATGGGTACTTTTCAGAATGGCAGGCAGTGACTAGTGGGGTACCGCACTAGTTCTGTGCTGGGGCCCCAGCTGTTTACACTGTACATTAATGATTTAGACGAGGGGATTAAATGTAGTATCTCCAAATTTGCGGATGACACTAAGTTGGGTGGCAGTGTGAGCTGCGAGAAGGATGCTATGAGGCTGCAGAGTGACTTGGATAGGTTAGGTGAGTGGGCAAATGCATGGCAGATGAAGTATAATGTGGATAAATGTGAGGTTATCCACTTTGATGGTAAAAACAGAGAGACAGACTATTATCTGAATGGTGACAGATTAGGAAAAGGGGAGGTGCAATGAGACCTGGGTGTCAAGGTACATAAGTCATTGAAGGTTGGCATGCAGGTACAGCAGGTGGTTAAGAAAGCAAATGGCATGTTGGCCTTCATAGCGAGAGGATTTGAGTACAGGGGCAGGGAGGTATTGCTACTGTTGTACAGGGCCTTGGTGAGGCCACACCTGGAGTATTGTGTACAGTTTTGGTCTCCTAACTTGAGGAAGGACATTCTTGCCATTGAGGGAGTGCAGCGAAGGTTCACCAGACTGATTCCCGGGATGGTGGGACTGATCTATCAAGAAAGACTGGATCAACTGGGCTTGTATTCACTGGAGTTCAGAAGAATGAGAGGGGACCTCATAGAAATGTTTAAAATTCTGATGGGTTCAGACAGGTTAGATGCAGGAAGAATGTTCCCAATGTTGGGGAAGTCCAGAACCAGGGGTCACAGTCTAAGGATAAGGGGTAAGCCATTTAGGACCGAGATGAGGAGAAACTTCTTCACCCAGAGAGTGGCGAACCTGTGGAATTCTCTACCACAGAAATTTGTTGAGGCCAATTCACTAAATATATTCAAAAAGGAGTTAGATGAAGTCCTTACTACTCGGGGGATCAAGGGGTATGGTGAGAAAGCAGGAATAGGGTACTGAAGTTGCGTGTTTAGCCATGAACTCATTGAATGGCGGTGCAGGCTAGAAGGGCCGAATGGCCTACTCCTGCACCTATTTCCTATATTTCTATGTTTCTATGGTGCTGCAAGTGAATTTTTTTTATGATTGAGCATTTTATGTCACAATGATTCAGGAGTTTTCAGTCTTATCCTTAACTAGATTTTTGAAGCTTGTTTCCTTCTGCCTTCCCACCCTCCCTCCCCCTCAGTGATTGCCTCAGTGATTGTTTCCTTGTGAGATAAGGCCCATTCCAACAGCAACTACCTTGCTCATGTCCTGAAGTAATTCAGTAGCTTTACAGCAGTGTGGCGGTAAATCAATTTTTAATCTTCACCGGGGAGTTAATTTATGTCACAGCACTAAGGTAAGGCAAAGGCCTCGTGTATAATCTCGGTATATTTTCACTTTGACACGGAGCTGACTGATTCAATTGAGCAAAGAACAAATTCCCGCAGGTTTCGCAGATCTAGTAAAACACAGGTGTCTGTTCACAAAATGTTTCCACAAATTCTTCACACAAATCTGCAAGGGAGCATCTTCAAAATCTTTGCAAAGGAAATGTGAAAGTTGCCTCACACAACAATGGGAATTATACTGTTTCCCCCCCGTCCCCCCAGCCCCCTCTCCCCCACCCCCCGCCCCACCTCATCTTCTCTCCATACTAAGGACCAGAAACTAGGATTGATCCTGTATATGGTAATGGAGAGTTTACCCTTTACGTCTGCCAAAGGCCATCACATATAAATCAAAAGGGCAGTCGTTTATTTTTAATCTTTGGCGAAGATAAACCGACTCTCTAAGATTATAGGACTCGTTACATCAGCAGTACACCACAATTGCCAACTTGCAAAAGTTGACCAACTTCTTCAGAGAAACTGCCTGAGCCCCCAAAACAACAGGCAGACATCTGCCAGAAGGCCTCACACCACCCCACCACAGTGGGTAGCACTCTTGCCTCTGAGACAGAAGGTTCTGGGTTCAAGTCCCTCTCCAGAGATATGAGCGCATAATCCAGGCTGACACTTCAGTACAGTACACTGTCAGAGGTGCCGTCTTCTGGATGGATATTGAACCGAGGCCTCATCTGTCCACTCAGGTGGACGTAAAAGATCCTGTGGCACTACTTGAAGAAGAGCAGGTGTGTTCTCCCTGGTGTCCTGGCCAATATTTAACCCCCAACCAACATCACTAAAAACAGATTACAGAAACAGCAGTACACAATTTGGCTACCGTGTTTCCCACATTACAGCAGTCACTACACTACAAAAGTACTTCATTGGCTGTAAAGTGCTTTGGATATCCTGAGGTCCTAAAAGGCTCTATATAAATCTTAGTTCTTTGTTTCTTTCTTAACCTCTGCAACCTTCTGCACCCTTGTATTCACACCCACAACCTTTCAGGTCCTCTGACTCTGGCCTCTTATACATCACATCCTTCCTTCACCTCATCGATGCCTGGGACTCATCCTTAGGAAGTCCCTCCCTAAAGGTTCTCCACGGTTCAAAACCTACTCAAAACCCATCTTTTCGAACAGACGTTCAGCCTCCTCCCTGATCCCTCCCTCCAGAACTCAGTGGGGGCGAATTTCACCAAATACTTCAGGCGCTAAAAAGAAGTGGCCAAGATGGAGTCTTGAGCTGAAACGCTGGTTTAGCCCGCGTTCAGGGCAAAACATCACCTTGGTAAAGGAGTTGGAGTCAGTACTAGGAATGGCCACCCAGAGGCTTGTTAAACAGCTGATTACCACTTAAAATGAGGCTGCACTGCATTTTCGTGGCTAGCACTTCAATTAACGCCTTTTCCTAACAGCGACCAGCTGTTTGGGAGTAAACGCAGCGTTAATATCGATTTCAAGCGCTACTGAAAGGGTTACTCACCACTTAAAGGGATACTCGCCCTGGTCAGTGCTGCTGGAGTTGTGACGAGGACCACTGAAACACATCGGGAGACTTTCTGGGGCACTGTGTCACAACTTCACCAGCACTCGAGCATAATTTATTCTGCAAATTCTCTGAGGTCTTCGCCTAAAAAGAGTAAGTACTGTGCTACTCCACCTTATTGGGCACCTTCTAAGAGTCACCAGGTGAAAGCGAGCATTGTTCAGTGACATCTTGCAAGGGGTCCCCCTTGGTCTGGACGAGGAATGGGAGAAGGATATGAGGCCGGGCAGAGCAGCACCAGCTGCTGCAGGAGAGAGGGACAGGAGGGCGAGGTGGGCAAGGTGGACTGTTCCCCCCCCCTCCCTGCGGGTACAGGACATTCCTCCTCCTCTGGACCCCCTCCACCAGGACCTCCAGTGCCGCATCCGAGAACCTGTGCACCCTTTCCCTCGGTCCTTGAGCCATCCTGCAATATGCTGCTGTGTACCAGCCAGAGCACTCCACACCCTCAGTGGAAATGGGTGCGAGGAGTCTACATATACTTCTCCATGAAAATTGCTTCTAATCAGCACTTGAGCGCTAAACCTGCCGGTCTCTGTTTAGCACCTCCAGGCAAGTTCAATTTATGGTCATCAGCAATTAGGACCAAATTTGTGTGTTAAATCCAGACTTTCAAACAGACGTGTCTTATTAGCACTGCACCCATTTAGTGCCTGTTTTCACCCTTTGGCCACAATAACCCCCAGCGTCTTTTCCCTTATCTTAGTTACATTGTGAAATGCCTTGGAACATTTTATTACAAATGCAAATTGTCATTGTAGAATATAAATTCTCCAATTATGGAAAACTTTAACGAGTCTTGAGCTCTTCAGGATGACTGTGCCCAGAGTCATGACTAGAATTGCAGTTTATGATTAGAAAGTCGGCGAAACATTAAGAGTGGGAGAGATGTGGCTTCAGGCTCATCAGTATGAGTATCACGCTCCAAGTGCCAGCATGCAGCATTGGGTTAGGTGCGGGCATGTGGTTTGTCTGAAACTCTGTTATTATCTCAAGTAATATGGCTCTATAAAAACAGAGACCTGGCACCTTTCCTGAAGTGTCTGGGAAGATGTGATATTTTCCACACTGAGCAGAGCTGTCAACATTAGAGCAATTCCAAGCGCGAGCTTTTGTTTTAGTTACTAGCCTTATAACCTTGCACAAAAACCTAAGCAAGGCTAAAGGTGACCTGCTGTGCCTGTTGCTTGGGCCACAGGAATGATGACATTCTCTCCTCTTCTTGCTCTTATCGTTGTTTCCCTGTCGTTCATTTCTGTGCCCCCCACCAAAAAACTCAAAACTCATTCCTTATCCCTAAATCTTTCCATTCTTCTGTGTTCTTTCTTTGATTTATAAATTATGTTCCCATATCACTATGAAATAAAAGTCAAATATTTGATTAGGAGCTTGATGGTATTGAGAGATACAACTAAGCAAATAGCAGGCCAATGTCACGTGATCAAATGTCATGTGATTAAGTATCACATGTCCGGTGTCACGTGATCAAATGGCATATGATCAAATGTCACATGATCAAACCTACAGGAAAATGTCAAACCAGAGTTGGCGCCCTATATTAGGCTGAACCAAGCTGTACACCAGCTCAAGGCCCAATGTGACCCTGAGCTGGACTTCAAACTCCATATCTATGTCTGTCACCTCAGAATTTGAGATTTTATTCTGAATCTAAAGGTGTTCTATTTTCAATACAAAGGAAACAGTTTGTCATAATGAGATTTGTAGCAACAAAGTTTGTTGTCGTGAGGTATCTTATTGCATAAAACCCACAATGGAGAGGTCTGAGCGAAAACAATATCGGGCTTGTGTTTGCATTAGTTTCTCACACAGATAACTTGCAGCCTCTGGAAATGAGCCATTGACCTGCTTTCAGTCCTGGTCTTCTGAATGTTTCATTGAGTCACCGAGACAGCTACAGTGACATCACCAAACAGCATTCCTTAAAGCAACAGGCCCACAGCTCTGCTTGTACTGCTGCTACAAATTATTACTGCAAATTCTCATTTACATCTCTATCAGTAACAAGCCAGTAAAAATTCCCGACAAAATGTTCACATTGCTGATGAGAAATCTTATGTGTTTATAAAAAATTTAAACACAGGATGTGGGCATTATTGGCAAGGCCAGCATTTATTGCCCATCCCTAATTGCCCTTGAGGGCAGTTAAGAGTCAACCACATTGCTGTGGGTCTGGAGTCACACATAGGCCAGACTGGATAAGGGCAGCAGATTGCCTTCCGTAAAGGACAAGAGTGAACCAGATGGGTTTTTATGACAATCTAGCAGTTTCATAGTCATTATTACTGATACTAGCCTTTCATTCTAGATGTATTTAACTAATTGATTTTAATTGCCCCAGCTGTTTTGTCACTGGATTATTAGTTCAGACCTCTGGATTACTAGTCCAGTAACATAACCACTATGCTACCATTCCCTACTGTTCAGTTAGTTGATCTAAGTTTGTATAACAGCTGGCATGTCACACTTGGGCCTCAGTACCCTTGCAGTAAGAGTCAGCCGGTACCGTCTCCTGATTGCTACAAGTGACCGCTTCTGGGAAAGCATGAGCCTGGGGACATGGAGTGAGATCAGGATCGGGATTGGCTAAGATACACTCCATGGAGGAATAGACCTTCACTGACATTCAGAGACATTCACTGTCTCGATTCGCTTGGCTTGGGTAAAGCGAGCATGATTACTGTATCTCAGCAAAAGTTAGAATATTCAGGAGCAATGGGGAGAATTTGGGAGAGTAGGGAAGGGAGGAAGATACACACACAGTAATTACAGCTGTGAATTTTGTTTAATGTGTTGGCCTCTTGTGGGATATGGCTAGTACCTGAGGTGGTAATATTCTGTTCAAATTGTTGGATAATATTAGAGGTGGGCGAAGGGTAATTCTTGCCAATGAATGTCATGTGATTGCTTGTAAATTTCAGGCTGCAGGTCAGAAGAAACCAGGATGAAATGCCCGTCTTACATTCTCTTTAAGATTGCTTCACTTTGTGTGACATCGAGCGTGTGAGACTGAGGCAGGGAAGGAGAAGATGCATGAGGAAAGGGTAGCGAGGTGGAGAAAAGAGAGAGGCAGGGGCAGAATGAGATAGACAGAGGGAGAGAAATGACCATAAATGGAACAAGACAGGTGGAAACAGATCGGTTGAAGCTTCACAAAGGCAAAAGAGTCTTCTCATGGTCAATAAAGTGCCTGAATGCCTGAATAGATGGACAACCTGGATAATATGGCTGCTTCTGCCTTTAATGGTGGTGTTTATGTTGCTAGGATGTTGCGGCGGGTGAGGGTGTGGGTCCTGGGGGTGCAGGGGGACGGTGCGGGCCTACCCACACTGCGATGTGTGTGCGCACTGGGTCTGTGCAGCAGAGCTGGTCTCCAGTCATCCCGGTTCAACCCTTGCCACTGGATAAAGGCCGAGCTCTGTCGAGCCCGTGTAGTGGCTGATGTGCAATGGTCACCACACATTAAAAAAATCCATGCACAGGCATCTTCCATCCCCTCAATTGGAGTTCAGGACTGGAACATCGGGTCCTTCATTGAAACATCTATGAACTCTTGTGGAAGCAAGTCATCCTCGTTCGAGGGACCGCCTATGATGTGATGATATCTGCTCAAATCAGGCACAGAGAATTCTGAGAATCATTAGCATTCTTTTTGCTTTGCTCTGTCCATTTGATTACACCATTTCATAGAATCATAGGAACCGAGTTTGGTCAAACCTAAGTTCCGCCCATCATCATCATCATAGACAGTCCCTCGGAATCGAGGAAGACTTGCTTCCACTTCTGAAGTGAGTTCTTTGGTGGCTGAACAGTCCAATACGAGAGCCACAGACCCTGTCACAGGTGGGACAGACATTCGTCGAGGGAAGGGGTGGGTGGGACTGGTTTGCCACACGCTCCTTCCGCTGCCTGCGCTTGACCGCTTCACGCTCTCGGCGTTGAGATTCGAAGAGCCTGCCGGATGCACTTTCTCCATTTAGGGCGGTCTTCGGCCGGGACTCCCAGGTGTCAGTGGTGCTGTTGCACTTTATCAGGGAGGCTTTGAGGGTGTCCTTGTAATGTATGTTTCCGCTGTCCACCTTTGGCTCGTTTGCCGTGAAGGAGTTCCGCATAGAGCATTTGCTTAGGGAGCCTCGTGTCTGGCATGCGGACTATGTGGCCTGCCCAGCGAAGCTGATCGAGTGTGGTCAAAACCTTTCATGACCGTTGAAAGGATTGCTAAGATCCTGATGGTACTTTGGGCGGAGGTTTGGTGGAAACATGTCGAAAAAACCTTCACGCGGTGATCTCTTCTGCTGTTGGAGCGGAGGACCGCTCGGAACAAACTGGGGAGTGAGCGGGCAGGAGGACTTTTGTCGGCATAACATGCCGGCGCACGCCAATGGATGCTCCCCGGCGGTCTTCACTCCCCGCCGATGTGAGGGCCTCACCAAACTCGCTCGGAGGGGAGAGCGCCCAGAAAACAGCGAAACAGGCAGCCAGCGGTAAGTCCACCAAATTCAGGCCCATAGAATCTTACAGCACAGAAGGAGGCCATTTGGCCCATCATGCCTGTGCTGGCTCTTTGAAAGAGCTATTCAATTAGTCCTAATCCCTACTCTTGCCCCATAGCCCTGCAATTTTCTCCCCTTCACGTACTTATCCAATTCCCTTTTGAAAGTCACTATTGAATCTGCTTCCACCACCATTTCAGACAGTGCATTCCAGATCATAACAACTCACCGTGTAAAAGAATTTCTCATCGTCTCACCTCTGGCTCTTTTGCCAATTATCATAAATCTGTGACATCTGGTTACTGACCCTTCCGCCGGTGGGAACAGTTTCTCCTTATTTACTCTGTCAAAACCCTTCATGATTTTGAACACCTCTATTAAATCTCTCCTCCACCTTCTCTGCTCCAAGGAGAGCAGTCATAGCTTCCCGAGTCTCTGCATGTAACTGAAATCCCTCATCCCGGTACCATCCAAAACTGAACACAGTACTCCAGCTGAGCACAATACTCCAGTGTTTTATAAAGATTTAGCATAACTTCCTTACTTTTGTACTCTGTGCCTCTATTTATAAAGCCTTGGATCCTATATATTTTTTTAACAACCTTATCATCTTGTCCTGCCAGCTTTAAAAATGTGTATGCAAACCCTCAGGTCCCTCTGTTGCTGCACCCCTTTAATATCGTACCATTAGCTTATATTGCCTCTCCTCATTCTTCCTTTCAAAATGCATCACTGCACACTGTCATGTATCTTACATTATTATATGTAACTGTATCCTAACATGCTATACATGACTGTAATAAGATATGACCTGTAACCGCCAGCATACCTTACCACCAGAGGTGCACTTGCAAGAGACAGGTATATAAGGACAGGTCTCAGGCAAGTACAGCATTCCAGAGCTGTGAAATAAAGGTGCAGGTCCAGAGTGACCTTGACTTCACTACATGCCTCGTGTGAATCTGTACTGAGGGGACAGGACTTTACAGTGGCGACGAGGATGGGATGAAAAGTACAATGCTGGAGACAATTGGGAGGACTTTATAGAAAGGCTCCAGCAATGCTTTATAACCAAAGACTGGTTAGGAGCTGTGGCTCGAAAACATACGCTTTAATGAAGGATCTGCTGGCACCCGAGAAACCAGCAAGCAAGTCGTTTGAAGAATTGAGCACACTGGTAAGAGACCACCTGAAGCCAGCGAGCAGCCTACACATGGCCAGACACAGGTTCTACAACAACAGACGCTGTGTGGGCCAGAGCATACCCGACTTCGTGGCGGAACGTCGGAGGTTGGCTAGTTTATGTGAGTTCTCCGATGAACTGAGGAGAGAAATGCTGAGAGACTTTTTCATTGAAGGAACAAGCCACGCAGGCATATTCCGAAAGCTCATAGAGACCAAGAACCTGACCTTAGAGGCAGCAGCACTGGTTGCACAGACATTCTTGGCAGAGGAAGAAGAAACGAGGTTGATTTACAATGCAGGTACAACAACTAACGAAATATCGGAACAAGGAGTTCACAGCATGAAACAAGCTGCTACCCCCACACACAGACAAAAGCGGGAGAGCAGGCCCTCGACATCAGGCAGTGGCGCCAGAAGCCATCAAGGGCCACAGGAACGGCCGTTCACACCTCATCAACCCACAATGCGAGCAATCAACTACAAACTGAGAGAAGCTCAAGTGAGATCAGCCAGACGCAGCTTATTCTTTGGAAACACTTTAAACAATGGAACAGGTCTCTGCTGGAGGTGTGGGGGTGGGCACTCATCAAGGGGATGTCGATTTCAGCAGGCTGTTTGCAGGAACTGTGAATATACAGGGCATTTGGCCCGCATGTGCAAATAAACGGCAGCTCGGCTGGTATACGAATCGGATGGGTCAGAAAGCAGACCAGAAGACGGTGGGGACAGTACCCGGGACACTGATGTACAGCGGGTCAACACGATCAATGGCCGCTGCTCCGACAACAGGACGCCTCCTATAATGATGAGGGTCCTACTCAACGGGATACCTGTCAACATGGAGCTGGATATGGGAGCGAGTCAATCTCTCGTGGGCGCTCAACAATTTGAACAACTGTGGCCGCATAAAAGAGACAGACCAAAACTCACAAGGGTCGACACCAAACTGAGGACCTATACCAAAGAAATCGTACCAGTCCTCGGCAGCGCCATGCTCGCCGTCGCACACAAAGGGACAGTGAACTGACTTCCCCTGTGGATTGTCCCTGCTGGGGAGAAGCTGGCTGGCAAAACTAAACTGGAAATGGGATGATGTCCATGCCATGTCATTAGAGGAACGGACCTCCTGCTCAACAGTTATAAAGTGATTTGAAACATCTCTTTCAGCCAGGTGTGGGCACTTTCAAAGGGGCCAAAGTCAAAATCTACACCACACAGGATGCTAGACCAGTCCATCACAAGGCCAGAGCTGTACCCTATGTGATGAGGGAAAAGATTGAACACGAACTAGACAGGCTTCTGCGGGAAGGCATTATATTACCTGTGGAATTTAGCGACTGGGCAAGTCCCATCGTCCCAGTCACGAAGCCTGATGGATCCATACGAATCTGTGGGGACTACAAATCTACCATAAACAGAGTCTCCCTACAGGACCAGTACCCGCTGCCCAGAGTGGAGGACTTATTTGCCACATTGGCTGGAGGTAAACTTTTCTCAAAACTAGACCTCACATCTGCATATATGACGCAAAAATTGACCGAGGAATCGAAGCTACTCACCACCATCAACACACATCAAGGCCTTTTCATGTACAATCGATGCCCAGGTCATCAGGTCGGCAGCCGCCATATTCCAGCGCAACATGGAGAGTCTGCTCAAGTCCATCCCGGGGACGGTTGTATTTCAAGACGACATACTTATCATGGGTAGGGACACCGACTCCCATCTCCGTAATTTGGAGGAAGTACTAAAGCGGTTGGATCGGGTAGGACTACGAGTTAAGAAATCCCAAGTGCCTGTTTCTCGCACCCGAGGTTGAATTTTTGGGCAGAAGGATTGCCGCTGATGGAATCTGCCCAACAGAGTCCAAAACAGAAGCAATTCGCCTGGCACCCAGGCCTCGGAATGTCTCAGAACTGCGCGCCTTTCTCAGGCTACTCAATTACTTTGGGAACTTTATGCAGAACTTAAGCACGCTGCTGGAGCCTCTCCACGTGCTACTCAGGAAGGGGTGCAATTGGTTTTGGGGGGCCGCCCAGGAATCCGCCTTCAATAAGGCACGCAACCTTCTGTGTTCCAACAGTGTTTTGACTTTCTTTGATCCAGGTAAAAAGCTAGTTCTCACATGCGATGTGTCAGCGTATGGGGTCGGGTGCGTTTTACAACATGTCAATAGTGCGGGCAAATTACAACCCATAGCTTATGCCTCCAGGTCACTTTCACGGGCGGAGCGCAGATACGGAATGGTAGAGAAGGAGGCACTTGCGTGCGTGTACGGTGTCAAAAAGATGCACCAATATCTTTTCGGGGCCAAGTTCGCGTTAGAAACCGACCACAAGCCTCTCACATCCCTCTATCCGAGAGCAAGGCAATAAACGCCAACGCCTCAGCGCGAATTCAACGGTGGGCACTCATGCTGGTGTCCTACGACTATACCATAAGGCACAGACCAGGCACAGACAACTGTGCCGACATGCTCAGCAGGCTACCCCTGGCGACCACGGAAGGGTCTGACGAACAGGGCTGTGAGATAGTCATGGCAATCAATGCCTTTGAGTCCACAGGTTCGCCCATGACGGCTCGCCAAATCAGAGCCTAGACGGCCAGCGACACCACATTATCCTTAGTAAAAAGATGTGTCCTAACCGCTGACTGGGCAGAGGCTCGCGATGCCCGCCCCGAGGAATTAAAACCTTTTCACAGGCGCATGCATGAGCTATCACTTCAAGCGGACTGCCTGATGTGGGGCAGCCGAGTAGTCATGCCTCTGCGAGGCAGAGAGGCATTTGTCCGGGAGCTCCACCGCGAGCACCCGGGGATCGTTCTCATGAAGGCCATAGCCAGATCCCACGTCTGGTGGCCTAGTATTGACGCGGACTTGGAGCTCTGCATCCGACGGTGCACCATTTGTGCCCAACTCAGCAATGACCCCAGAGAGGCTCCCTGAGCCCCTGGCCCTGGCCTACCAAATCATGGTCGCGGGTGCACGTAGACTATGCGGGCCCATTCATGGGCAATATGTTCCTCGTATTTGTAGATGCATTTTCAAAGTGGATCGAATGCACCATTTTAAACGCGAGCACAACCTCCACCACTGTGGAGAGCCTTGCAATCATGTTTGCAACGCACGGAATCCCTGACATATTGGTCAATGACAATGGTCCGTGCTTCACCAGCGCAGAATTCCAAGATTTTATAATTGACCACGGCATAAATCACATCAAGATGGCACCATTCAAGCCGGCCTCCAACAGCCAGGCAAAGAGTGCAGTGCAAATCATTAAACAATGCATGCTTAAAATCCAAGGTCCCACGCTGCCGTGACTGCTGCTGGCATACAGATCTCGTCTGCACTCATTGACTGGGATTCCTCCCGCACAACTGTTGATGAAAAAGACTTTAAAAACAAGGCTCTCATTAATCCTCCCAGACACGCACAAAATCGTTGAGGCAAAGCGCCGTAAGCTGACTGAGTACCATGACAGAAATTTAAGGGGGAGATGGAATGAGATAGGGGACAAAGTATTTGTACTAAACTATGGCAGGGGTCCCAAATGGCTTGCAGGGACAGTAACGGGCAAGAAAGGAAACAGGCTACTGGTAGTACAAATGGACAATGGCCAAACCTGCCGGAGGCATGTAGACCAAGTCAAAAGCAGATTTACCAACAACACTGCGGAACCAGAGGCAGACTACAATATGGAACTCGCACCACACCTGGTGGACAGACAGAGGGAACAACTTTAGGAAAGGGCAGTCTCAACAGACAGCCCAGGCGTGATACCAGCAACCACACCCAAAGAAAAACAGACACCAAGGCAAATAACTGAACCATAACTCAGACGCTCCACGCGAGAGCGTAGACCACCTGAGAGACTGAACCTATAAAGACAATAAGACCTTGTGGGAGGGTGATGTCATGTATCTTACATTATTATAGATAACTGTATCGAAACATGCTATACATGACTGTAATAAGATATGACCTGTAACCACCAGCATACCTTACCACCAGGGGTGCACTTGCAAGAGACAGGTATATAAGGACAGGTCTCAGGCAAGTGCAGCATTCCAGAGCTGTGAAATAAAGGTGCAGGTTCAGAGTGACCTTGACTTCACTACATGTCTCGTGTGAATCTGTACTGAGGGGACAGGACTTTACACACACTTCTCTGTGTTAAATTTCATTTGCCCATTTCACCAGTCTGTCGATGTCCTCCTGGAGTCAGCTATTATCCTCCTCTCTCTTCACTACTTTTCCAAGTTTTGCTTCTATGGCAGACTTTGAAATTATGCCTTGTATATCCAAGTCCAGGTCATTAATATACAGGCAATTATCCGCACACGGATGCAATGAGAAACCGTTGTAACGGCATTTAAAATTCCGTGTGTGCGCGCGCTGCTGCAGCCGCTGTCTCTTGCGGCTGCCGCTGATGTTGGAGTCCTTTCGGCCTGGGAAGGCAGCATACTCTGGAACCCCGGAGCCAGATAATCTCCTCCTCGAGACCACCTGCATGCATGCTGGTAATGGCCATACTTAGCTGTCTTGTTACCGTTTGTAGCTGATCGCAAGTCTTTATTCATTGAAATTTTAACTTTATAATGTCAACTCACTCTAATGGAGAAATCGTTTACCCGGCATACCCCAATCCCCGAGGGACCCGGATAATCGAGATTTGCCTGTATATCAAAAATAGCTAATACCGAATCCTGGGGTACACCATTGTATACCTTCCTATAGTCTGAAAAACAACCGTTCACCACTACTCTCTCTTTCTGTCCCTTCACCAATTTTGTATCCACAAAGCCACTGCGCCTTTAATCCCATGGGCTTCTATTTTGCTATTATGTGATACTGTATCAAATGCCTTTTGAATGTCCATATACACAACATCAACCTCACTACCCTCATCAACCTGCTCCGTAACTTCATCAAAGAACTCAATTAAATTAGTCAAATACAAATACAAAATGCTCATTCAGTACCTTAGTCATGCCATCTGCCTCCACAAGAAGACTTCCTTTCTGGGGCCTAATCGGTCCTACTCTTCCTTTGACTATCCTTTTATTATTTACATGTTTCTAAAAGATTTTGGGGTTCCCTCTTACATTACCCGTTAATCTAGTTTCACACACACTCTTTGCCCCCTCTCATTTCCTTTTTCAATCCTCCTCTGCACTTTCTGTATTCAACTTGGTTCTCCGCTGCATTATGAATCTGACCTTGATCATAAGCTTCCTTTTTCTGTTTTATTTTAATCTCTA
Source organism: Pristiophorus japonicus (assembly GCF_044704955.1). Lineage (NCBI taxonomy): Eukaryota > Metazoa > Chordata > Chondrichthyes > Pristiophoridae > Pristiophorus > Pristiophorus japonicus. The sequence continues at coordinate 84,980,110 of NC_091992.1, forward strand.
CAGCTTTAGTTATCCAAGGAGCTCTAGCTTTGAATGCACTTCCTTTCCCCCTCATGGGAATGTGTCTAGTCTGTACCCAAACTATCTCCGATTTGAAGGCCTCCCATTGCTCAATTACTGCTTTATCTGCCAATCATTGATCCCAATACACCTGGGATGGATCCCTTTTCAACTCACTGAAATGAGTCCTTCTCCAGCTGAGTATTTTTACATTTGATTGCTCCTTGTGCTTTTCCATAACTACTATAACCTGTGGCTGAAAAACTCCTCCCAGAGTCGCAATGCGGATTCCACCCACTAAGGGGCAGAATGGACATAATCTTCACCGCGTGGCAGATACAAGAGAAATGCAGGGAACAGCACCAACCCTTGTACATGGCCTTCTTCGACCTCACAAAAGCCTTCGACACTGTCAACCATGAGGGATTATGGAGCATCCTCCTCAGATTCGTCTGCCGTCAAAAGTTTGTCACGATGACATGCAAGACGTGATCCTGACCAATGGATCCATCACTGACCCATCCCGCGTCTGGACTGGGGTCAAGCAAGGCTGTGTCATCACACCAACGGTCTTCTCGATCTTCCTTGCTGCAATGCTCCATCTCACCCTCAGCAAGCTCCCCACTGGAGTGGAGCTAAATTACAGGACAAACGGGAATCTGTTCAACCTCAGGCCAGATCCAAGGTCATCCCATCCTCCTTCATCGAACTACAGTACACAGATGACGCCTGTATCTGCGCACACTAATAGGCTGAACTCTAAGCCATCGTCAACACCTTCACCGAGGCATATGAGAGCATGGGCCTTACACTAAACATCCGTAAGACAAAGATCCTCTACCAACCTGATCCCACCACACAGCACTGTCCCCCGGTTATCAAAATCCATGATGAGGCCTTGGACAACGTGGACCATTTTCCATACCTCGGGAGCCTACTGTCAACAAGGGCAGACGAGGTCCAACACCACTTTCAGTGTGCCAGTGCAACCTTTGGTCGCCTGAGGAAGAGAGTGTTTGAAGACCAGGATCTCAAACCCGGCATCAAGCTCATGGTCTACAGATCAGTGGTGATACCCGCCCTCCTATATGGTTCAGAGACATGGACTATGTACAGCAGGCACCTCAAAATACTGGAGAAGTACCACCAACACTCCCTCCACAAGATCATGCAAACCCATTGGCAGGATAGGCGCACCAGCGTCGGTGTTCTCACTCAGGCCAATATCCGCAGCATCGAAGCATTGATCACGCTCGTTCAGCTCCGCTGGACGGGCCACATTGTTTGCATGCCTGACACGAGACTCCCAAAGCAAGTGCTCTACTCGGAGCTCTGGCATGGCAAGCGAGCCCCAGGTGGGCAGAGGAAACATTTCAAAGACACCCTCAAAGCCTCCTTGAAAAAGTGCAACATCCCCACCAACACCTGGGAATCCCTGGCCCAAGACCGTCCAAAGAGGAGCAGAAGCATCCGGGAAGGCGCTGAACACCTCGAGTCTCTTCGCCGAGAGCAAGCTGAAGCCAAGCGCCGACAGTGGAAGGAGCGCACGGCAACCCAAGCACCCTACCCACCCGTTCCTTCAACCACCATTTGCCCCACCTGTGACAGAGACTGTAGGTACCGCATTGGACACATCAGTCACCTGAGAACTCATTTCTAGTGTGGAAGCAAGTCATCCTCGATTCCGAGGGACTGCCTCTGATGATGATGATGATATAAACCTAATGATATTGTGATCATTGTTTCCCAAATGCTCTCCCATCAAAAAATGCTCCACTTGCTCCATTTCCTTCCCCAGGCACTAGATCCAGCACTGCTTCCTTCCTCGCTGGGCTGGAAACTACTGATTAAAATGTTCTCCTGTACACATTTCAGGAATTCCTCCACCTCTTTGCCCTTTATAATGTTATTTTCCCAGTCTATATTAGGATAATTGAAGTTCCTTACTATCCCCACTCTATTGTTCTTGCATCTTTCTGAAATTTGCCTGCAAATTTTCTCATCTATCTCCTTCCCATTATTTCCTTGGATTTTTTTTGATTTTCCAAGTGATGGCAAATGATCGGGAGAATGCCGCTCAAATTCAACCCCTCTGTACTAAACCAGGATAACTACCTGTGTGATTCAGACGATCCATTTATCATTTGGTTCTTATTAACATTAACTTGAATCTGAAGTAAACTTTTATAATTAGTTTCATGAATCTACAATTGTGACTTAGTTGGCAGCTCATATCTCTGAGTCAGAAGATTTTTGGTTCAAGTCCCACTCTGGGGTTTAAATATACTTCCAGAGAAGGAATCTTTTAGCCATCTCAGGTCAATGTTGATGATCCCAGGACACAATTTGAAGAAGGGCAGGCAGCTCTCCCAGTGCCCTGTCCAACATTCCTCCCTCAAATACCTTCACCAAAAATTGTGAACTCCTCTCTGTTTTTGTGCAGTTTTGGCAGTCACAAACTGGCCACCATGTTAGTTTACATAGCAACAGTTACTGGATCGAAAAAGTAATTCATTGTGTGAAGTACTTCACGTTATTTCTCAGACGGGCGATAAGCTACACAATAAAAATAGCTTATTGCCCACCACAATGATGGGACAATGGCCATAGGTGCAGAAAAATGGGCCTTCATTTTCTAAACTGGCCTCCAACAGGACTATCGAAGTATTGGTACCTGATGTCAAGGTGAATTCAGATGAGAAGTAGTTTTATGGTTGGTCTTCCAGGACCTGATTTATAATGGTAAAAATGAAAGACTTACATTTATATCGCGCCTTTCATGACCACAGGATGTCACAGAGCGCATTACAGCCAGTGAAGCTCTTTTGAAGTGTAGTGACTTTTGTAATGTAGGAAACGTGACAGTTTGCATACATCAAGGTCCCACACATAGCAATGAGGTAATGACCAGATCTGTTTTTAATGGGTACAAGGGTCAAGTAGCAACAAGGGAGAGCGGAGAGCTATTGATAACTGTAATGAATCTCCTTTTATACAATTAATGATTAAGTGGCCATTTAGAAGGATCCTTTAACAAGCTGACTCAGGCCTGTAGGGCCACTTATCCCTGCTCACTGTAAAATGCAATCATTTACACCTATTTATAATCCATCACTGTTATTTTACATCTGCTGTTGTGACACTGCAGCTTGGAAGCTACGCAACTGTAAGTTGTTATATTTAACTGTGTTCTATAGACAGTACAGAAATAGCACAATTAACCAACAAGTGTATTAGATGCTAAGCCTTTCGCTTGGGTGTCACATCTGCATTAACTGGGCACGAGTGGGGAACTACAGAACTAACAAATAGCTGGCACCAGTGGCACCAGTTATAGTTATTATTGAAAAATAAATTGACTTAAAAATGTGGAATTCTCTACCGCAGAAAGTTGTTGAGGCCAGTTTGTTAGATATATTCAAGAGGGAGTTAGATATGGCTCTTACGGCCAAAGGGATCAAGGGGTAGGGAGAGAAAGCAGGAAAGGGGTACTGAGGGAATGATCAGCCATGATCTTATTGAATGGCCGAATGGCCTACTCCTTCACCTAATTTCTATGTTTCTATGTTTTCTATGGTAGTTGGGAGCTGAAATTTATTTTTGCTTTTTTTAAGAAAATGTAACTTCACAATCTCAGCTTGATGGCAAAAGCTAACAATCACACATCTTTAAAGACAACTATTTTCTGCGAATGAAAATACTTTAATTTGTAAAACTCGAGTTTGAATCAAATTAATGAAGAAAAAGTCATTGGAGTAAATCGCGACTTTGTGTGATCGTGTAAAACGAGTGATAGCGAGTTGTTGGCCGGTTTTACACCCTCCCATTTTTATTTTACTCCTGAATATCACTGCACCTGAACATCCGCTATGTCCTTTCTGGTGTCTGCACCGGAAGAATGATATCGAAATGCACGTCAGGGAGTCGAAATTGCCTACCACCTGAAACGAGGCGCACCTACCATTTTCAAAGTGTTCCGGCCGCCCCATTGCATGGGCGGAAGTAGCCTCATCATGGGGGCAGAAGTGGGGGCGGGGCAGAGTGATTAAAGTGCAAATGGCCGTCCCGGGCACCGCTCCAAAACTGAGGAAGGGCAATTTTCAAAATGGCAGCCCCTCCACGGAGACTCAGCGGCCATTCTGCGCCGAACCATGGCCACTCAGGCGGCCACGGGCCTTATAGAAAGGACCAATTTCGGCCCCCAGATCTCCTGTAACAGCACCGGGTGTAATTCAGAGGCAAAGTGCCCCCATACAAACTTGGTGCCACTGATCCCAGAGCTGTGGTTTGGGAGCTATCCATCTAATGGAGCAAACTGGTATGGTCTAGGAAGGACATTATTTTTGAATAAAAAATGATTTTGCTCCTTCTGTACTTGTTGCATAATACTGTTAGTCCTCTACACTTAATGACAGAGACTGCGGTCAGTACTGGGTCACTCACACCCACACCTGCCTTTTGAGATATGGCTTATTCAAAGAAAGAACTTAAATCTATACAACGCGTTTCACAACCTCCGTACGTCCCAAAGCGCTTGTTTAAAATTAATTGATAGGAAGCGGGCATCGCTGGCAAGGCCAGCATTTATTGCCCATCCTAATTGCCCTCGAGAAAGTGGCGGTAAGCCGCCTTGCTTATTGTTTTTCGCAGCGGTGTGTCACTGAGAGGTGATCTTATTGAAACGTATAAGATTCTGAGGAGGCTTGACAGGATAGATGCAGAGAGGATGTTTCCCCTCGCGGGGAAATCTAGAACTAGGGGGCGTAGTTTCAGAATAAGGGGTTGCCCATTTAAAATAGAAAAGAGGAGGAATTTATTCTCTCAGAGGGTGTGAAACTTTGGAATTCTCTGCCTCAGAAAGCTGTGGAGGCTGGTCATTGAATATATTTAAGGTGGAGATAGACAGATTTTTGAACTATAGGGGTGTCAAGGGTTACGGGAAGCGGGCAGGGAAGTGGAGTTGAGGCCAAGATCAGATCAGCCATGATCTTTTTGAATGGCGGAGCAGGCTCGAGCGGCCAAATGGCCTATTCATGCTCCTATTTCTTATATTTGTATGTATTTCACAGGGCAGTTAAGAGCCAACCACATTGCTGTGGGTCTGGAGTCACATATAGGCCAGATCAGGTAAGGATGGCAGATTTCCTTCCCTAAAGGACATTAGTGAACTAGATGGGTTTTTACGACAATCCAATAGTTTCATGGTCACCATTACTGATACTAGCTTTTTATTCCAGATTTATTTAATTAACTGAATTTTAATTCCTAAGCTGTCGTGGTGGGATTTGAACCCACGCCTCTGAATCATTAGTCCAGGCCTCTGAATTACTAGTAAAAAGCACAACTGCTACCATTCTCGACAGTCACTGTTGTAGTGTGTAGAGACAGAGGAGAGCAAACAACCAGAGGCCCCTGACTGGTTACATTCACTTGGGCTTCTCCGTGATACTAACAACTGTTTCTCTTCTACAGAGCAGGAACACTTTTCCCCAACACTCACCCCGCCCCACCTCGAACTTCCATCTGGAAGAGCAGAATTCTGATCAGCAAACCTACACCCTCTTCCTATTGCTGTTCTAGCATTCTTCACACTCAGACTTAATTCTCATCCTTATTTACAAATCCCTCCATGGCCTCACCCTCCCTATCTCTGTAATCTCTTCCAGCCCAACAACCCCCCGAGATGTCTGCGCACCTCTAATTCTGCGCTCTTCAGCACCCCTGATTATAATCGCTTAACCATTGGTGGCCGTGCCTTCTGTTGCCTAGGCCTCAAGCTCTGGAAGTCCCTACCTAAGCCTCTCCGCCTCTCTACCTCTTTTTTCTCCTTAAAGACACTCCTTAAAACATAAATTTTAGTCACCTGCGCTAATTTCTACTTATGCGGCTCAGTGTCAAATTATTTATCTCATAATACTCCTGTGAAGCACCTTGGGACGTTTCACTACATTAAAAGCGCTATATAAATACAAGTTGTGGTTGTTGTTGTTTTACTCTGTTCCAATTGGCATAACAATGTTCCTCTCCTACCAGCTCACGCCGAGGCAGGCCACGGAGGTGACCAGACTGTGGAGTGGAGTGTTGCTGCCATCTCAGCTGTAGCACAACATCATAAACTCATTCACAGGGCACCAAACCGTTAAATATACATGAAGACCGCCCATAGCGCACATACATTGAACTGCAAGTCCACTACACTCCATCAGAAGTTTTCAGTAAAATAAATCCTGCTTCATTACCTCTAAAAATGATAATCTTCTGGCTCGCTTGTTGCGTTTCTATTTGACCTGCGCCATTAACATGCTGCTGCCTTTAAGGTCTGTGCAGTCACTGGGATTTCCGCTCAGTTGCTTCAATGTCCCAATAGATTACCTCCAGCTGCACTAGAAGCACCGCCCCCGCCCCCCCAACGCCACCCCCCCGCCTCCCCTCACATGGTAAAAAGGGCCAGCTGTTTTTGTTTTCTTTGGAGCAGAGGAAGCTGAGGGGAGACCTAATTGAGGTGTATAAAATTATGAGGGGTCTAGATAGAGAGGATAGGAAAGACCTATTTCCCTTAGCAGAGGAGTCAACAAGCAGGAGGTATAGATTTAAAGTAATTGGTAGTAGGTTTAGAGGGGGTTTGAGGGGAAATGTTTTCATCCAGAGGATGGTGGGGTCTGGAACTCACTGCTTGAAAGGATGGCAGAGGCAGAAACCCTCATCGCATTTTAAAAGTACTTGGATATGCACCTGACGTGCCGTAACCTGCAGGGCTACGGACCGAGAGCTGGAAAGTGGGATTAGGCTGGATAGCTCTTTGTCGGCTGGTGCGGACACGATGGACTGAAATGGCTTCCTTCCGTGCTGTAAATTTCTATGATTCTATGAGAATCACATGGTATCCCACCCCCCCTGCAGAAGTGCACTGCTTACACATTGAAAAATAGAACAAGACTTGCATTTATATAGCGCCTTTCACAACCTCAGAACATCCCAAAGCGCTTTACAGCCAATGGAGTACTTTTGAAGTGTAGTCACTGTTGTAAAGTAGCAGCCAATTTGCACACAGCAAGCTCCCACAAAAAGCAATGTGATAATAACCAGATAATCTGTTTTAGTGATGTTGGTTGAGGGATAAATATTGGCCAAGGCACTGGGGAGAACTCTCCTGCTCTTCTTCGAAATAGTGCCATGGGATCTTTCACATCCAACTGAAAGGGCAGACGGGGCTTCAGTTTAATGTCTCATCTGAAAAACGGCACCTCTGACAGTACAGCACTCCCTCAGTACTGCGCTGTGGTGTCAGCCTAGATTATATGTTGAAGTCTCGGGAGTGGAGTTTGAACTGTAATATCAGTGTTTGTTTCAGACTCAGCTCATTCGCTGAAAAGTGAAGAAAGCAGTCAGTCCCAGGAGGCAATCATTTCCCTGGATTTTCTGGGGGTCTATGGGCTAAAGAAGACCAATGGGATTAAATTGTGCCTTAAAATATAGTTCCCGCTGAGGTGAGGTGGCATGGAAACTATTATGTTCAGAATAACTCCAAAAGACTGTGTTGTTAGCTCAAACCATTGTGATCTTGGTCTCTTCAAACTAACTCCAAAGTGAGGCAGCAGCATGGTGGATTGCCTTTTATACCTGCTTGCCCAGGGTGCACAGGTGACCTTTAGGTCTCCCACAAGTGTGCCTCCTGGCGGCAAGTCTTACACATTGGTGAGGTTTGAATACATAACATCACCCCCCCCCCCCCCGCCCCCCCCACCCCAAAGTCTTATGTACAAGTTATTTACAGGTTGAGGCGATCTGGTGCTCTGCGTTCCTGGGTCGATCACCTGAGTTGAAGTCCTGCCATGGGTGAATTGGTCGGATCATTGCTGCACGGCAGCGCGGCTGGTCTGATCAGACTGTTGGGCATGGTGGGTTCATCCTCGTGGTTGACAGCGAGGTCGATTGCTGGCTGGGTGTGTGTTGGTGGATCATAGATGGTAAAGTCTTCTTCAAACTGATCTTGGTAGTCCATGAATCGCAGTTTAGTCTGATCCAAGTGCTTTCTGAACGGTTGCCCATTCAACAGTTTAACAACAAACACACTATTCCCTTCCTTGGCTAAAACAGTGCCAGCAATCCATTTGGGACTATGACCGTAATTGAGATCAAACACAGGAGCATTAACCTCAATGTCACGTGACACAGCTGCGCGACCGTGGTACATGTTATGCCTGTGCCGCCGGGTTTCTACGTGATCATTGAGATCCGGGTGGACTAAGGAGAGCCTGGTTTTGAGTGCTCTCTTCATTAACAACTCTGCAGGGAGAATCCCGGTGAGCGAGTGGGGGCGTGTCCGGTAGCTGAGCAGGACCTGAGATAACCGGGTTTGCAAGGAGCCGTCCGTTTCGCATTTCAAGCTCTGCTTGATGGTTTGGACTGCCCGTTCTGCTTGACCATTGGACCAAGCCAGTACTAAGCATTTACATGGGTCACACAATACAAGTAACTTGTTAGAACATAGCAGGTTTCTGACCTTACTAAAGGCTGTCTCTTGAGATTTACCCCAAACCCAGTCATCACCCTTGCGTAGCAATAAATGCAAGGGTTCCAGCAAAGTGCTCAATCCCGGTAGAAAGTTCCCAAAATAGTTGAGGAGTCCCAGGAACGAACGCAGCTCCGTCACATTCTGTGGTCTAGTTGCATTCTTGATGGCCTCCGTCTTGGAGTCCGTGGGTCTGATACCATCTACTGCAATCTTTCTCCCCAGAAATTCGACCTCTGGCGCCAGGAAAACACATTTGGAGCATTTCAGCCTGAGTCCCACTCTGTCCAGTCGCTTTAGAACCTCTTCCAGGTTGTGCAAGTGTTCGGTGGTGTTGTGACCAGTGATCAAGATGTCATCTTGGAACACCATGGTGCATAGAACCGATTTCAGCAGACTTTCCATGTTCCTCTGAAAGTTGGCCGCAGCCGAGCAAATCCCAAAAGGGCATCTGTGGTACACGAACAGTCCTTTGTGCGTGTTGATGTACGTCAATTTCTTTGACGGTTCAGCCAGCTCCTGTGTCACGTAAGCAGAGGTTAGATCTAGCTTGGTGAACGACTTTCCCCCTGCTAGCATTGCGAATAGGTCCTCCACTTTAGGTAGTGGGTACTGGTCCTGTAACGAGACTTGGTTGATTGTTACCTGTAGTCCCCGCAGATTCTGACCGTCCCATCGCTCTTTAGCACCGGCACGATTGGACTGGCCCACTAATTGACCTCGATTGGCGATATGATTCCCTCTCGTTGAAGTCTGTCCAGCTCGATCTCGACTTTCTCTCGCATCATATATAGGACTGCTCGGGCCTTGTGATGAATGGGCCATGCCTCAGGAACAAGATGGATATGCGTCTTGGTGCCTGTGAAGTTGCCGATGCCCGGCTCATATAAAGCCGGGAATTTGTTTAGCAACTGGGAGCACGAGGCATCATCCACCGAAGGCATTGCTTTGATGTCATCCCAGTTCCATCGGATCTTTCCTAGCCAGCTTCTGCTGAACAGCATTGGGCCATTGCCTGGTACAATCCATAGTGGTAAATCATGCACCATTCCGTCGTACGATACTTTAACTGCTGCACTGCCGATAACAGGTATGAGTTCTTTGGTGTAAGTGTGCAGGTGTGAAGGTGTGTACCCCATACGCTTCCTCTTCATCCTCAGGTTGAGTTGCCTTTCCTGCTCGTTCAGCGTGATCCGCGCTGGATCAATCGTTCTCTGCTGACTCTGCCACGTGGTGAGTCAGAGGTCATTTGCAGATTCGCTGGAGGTGCCCCATTGCACATATAGTGCTTCAATCGGCATTGATGGACTCTATGACTGCCCCAGCAGTGCCAACATAGTTTTAATGGATACGCATTCATACCCCACTGCGGCCTCTGAGTCACCCTAGGCCTGGCTTCTGCGGTCGTGTCGGCCCTGCCATGTACAGTTCTGCCTGCTGAAGGCATTATTTTATGCACAGTACTTGCCGGTGAGCTTCGATGCTGTGAAGATATCTGTTTTGTGTTGTCGCTCGTGGATATGAAAGCCTGGGCTATCGTGATGGCCTTGCTCAGATCTAGGGATTCGGCAGACAGCAGTTTGCGAAGGATGACCTCGTGGCCGATTCCAAGCACGAAAAAGTCCCGCAACATTTCCCCCAAAGATCCGGCAAATTCGCACTGTCCTGCAAGGCATCTTAGGTCAGTGACAAAGCTCACCAGGTTCAGGACCTCGGTGCGATAGTGCGTGTAAAATCGATAACTGGCCATTAGGATGCTTTTCTTCAGCTTGAGTTGTTCCCGAACCAGCGTGCACAGCTCTGTGTAAGTCTTGTCCATTGGTTTGTCCCGTGCCAGCAGATTTTTGACAAGGCCATATATCGAAGACCCACATAAGGTGAGGAGAATCGCCCTGCGCTTGACCGCCATCTCTGTCGTGTCCAGCTCATTTGCCACGAAGTACTGGTCGAGATGCTCAACAAAGGCTTCCCAATCATCACCCTCAACAAATCTCTCAAGAATACCAACAGCAGCCATTACCGCATGAAATTTCGTAATCTGTAACTCGTCGCCAATTATTATGTTCAGCATTACTCCACAAGACTGTGTTATAAGCTCAAACCATTGTGACCTTGTTCTCTTTAATGTAACTCCAAAGTGAGGAAGCAGCATGGTGGATTGCCTTTTGTACCTGCTTGCCCAGGGTGCACAGGTGACCCTTAAGTCTCCCACAGGTGTGCCCCCTGGTGGCAAGTTTTACACATTGGTGAGGTTTGCATACATAACAGAAACAAAAATCAACAGTCTCTGTATTTTTTTCCTTCTGTTTCAGGCTTATACCTTGATATATTCCAGCACCGTAATTACAGTAATGATAGTATCCATCAGCCAACTGTGAAATACTTGTGTAATTTAGTATTACTGCATCTATAAACAGCTATCAACTCATTTCTGAGTTGAATGTATAATTATATTGATGTTCATCCAATGGCAATGGTTCTCTTTGAAACTGATGTGCCTTTTATGTTCTAAAAGTGTTTAAATTTACTGTGAACATTCAGAGCATCTCTGATCCACTGATAGGATGGAATGCAAGTTCGAAGCACATATCATTATACCAGCTTAATGTCCTTTCAAATCTTATGCTCACAGTGGGCATCAGGCTTGAAGGGGCCATGAGACTGGGCTGCTTAGGTCTTATGTAGCTAAATTCATCTTCAAGCTGTTCATGGGTCTAGGGAGCATATGGGGCTGGGGGTGAAGACGAGCGACTAGGCAGGAGTGCGAAAATGGGAGGGCAGGGAGAGTGGGAGTGGGAGGGCAGGGAGAGTGGGAATGGAAGGGCAGGGAGAGTGGGAATGGGAGTACAGGGAGAGTGGGGGTGAGAGGGCAGGGAGAGTGGGAATGGGAGGGCAGAGAGAGTGGGAATGGGAGGGCAGGGAGAGTGGAAATGGGAGGGCAGGGAGAGTGGGAATGGGAGGGCAGGGAGAGTGGGAATGGAAGGGCAGGGAGAGTGGGAATGGGAGGACAGGGAGAGTGGGGGTGAGAGGGCAGGGAGAGTTGGGGTGAAAGGGCAGGGAGATTGGGAATGGGAGGGCAGGAAGAGTGGGAATGGAAGGGCAGGGAGAGTGGGGGTGAGAGGGCAGAGAGAGTGGGAATGGGAGGGCAGGGAGAGTGGGGGTGAGAGGGCAGGGAGAGCGGGAATGGGACGGCAGGTAGGCTGGGGGGATTGGGAGAGTAGCAATGGTTATGTGTACACGCATGTACGTGCTCTTTCTTTCCCTCTGCCCTCTCTTTCTCGCTCTCTCTGAGGCTACATCATCTATTTTAGATTTTTTGCAGACACACACAGGTCTGTGTGTGTCTGCAAACATAGAGTCGACTGGGTATTGTTAGCCATTGGGTTTATTGCACTTCCGACTGTAAAAGCTGCCAGTTCAAAAATCAATAAGATGTCCCTACAGGAGACATCGGATTGTAGAGGTGGATTGGATTCTGAACAACTACCTTATTTTCACATTTAAAATATCTGAAACCCATCCAGGAGAAAATTAACTTTCAGCTTTAAAGCCAACGTTATAATAGATGTGAAAATAAATGTCACAAGAACCCTTTAACTTTACAACCCATTCAGAGATATCTGAAGCTACCGTTTTTGTGCAAACTGCACTCTTCTGCAAAGTACTTTAGTATTTTTCCCCCTGCAACACAAGTGATGAAATGCTGAGTAAACCTGCAGCTTATTAAAAGCCCATATCCCAGGGCACTTTCAGGGTAACGACCAATTCCTACATGTCATGGGCCTATTTATCAGGCTCATTTTTGGGCTGTTCGCTCTTCTGGGCCTGTGTCATCATTTTCAAAACTTTCAGTCAGCTTTTACTAGTCTTCCAGGTTGAAGTACATGAGTGTGAAAATAATTCAAGCAGAGAAGATAAGGTTCATGGTAATAGCACAAAATAAATGTTTTTAGTCCTGACGAAATATTGGAAAATAACAAGATTCATTCTTCATATGGTTTCTTAAATGTTTTAGGATTTTTTAAAAAATCATTCTCGGGTTGCGGGCAGTTATTGCCTGCCCTTAGTTGACCTGAGAAGCTGGTGATGTGCCTCCTTATTGAATGGCTGGGTAGCGATTTGATACAAGACCATTCCAGAGGGCAGTGAAGAGAGGACTACATTGGTCAGACCGAGTATGTATGGCACTAAAAGATGTTAATGAACCTGTTGGGTTTTTACAATAATCCAACAGGTTCCTGGTCACTATTACTGATAGCAATTTTTTAATTTCCCAGTTATTTAAAACTGAAATCTAATTCTCAATCTGCCATGAACTAATTTTCCCTAGATTATTAGACCAGGCCTCTGGATTACTAGCCCAAGACCATAAGCACTACACTACCATACCCTCTACCCTCATATCCCTTACCTCCCAGTGCCTTCCTTATATTTCATACTCTTTTTATCACAGGTGAAGCTGACTTGCCAGGGGTCGTTCTTCAAGTCCTTTCCTCGCTCTGTATCAATTGGTAAGATTGATTAAGGAGGTCAAGGGTTATGGGGAGCGGGCAGGGAAGTGGAGTTGAGGCCAAGATCAGATCAGCCATGATGTTATTAAATGGCAGAGCAGGCTCGAGGGGCCGAATGGCCTCCTCCTACTCCTATTTCTTATGTTCTTATTGGTGTGGAGCCAGCCCTGACTCCAGTGCACACGCCTCAGTTACACTGCATTCCCTACGTTCAGGGCATTAAACTGTCATGCAATGGGCAGAGAATTGGATGGAGGCCCTAGGAATTGGGTGGAGGCTTCTGCGACTCAGCTCCTCACCATCAGGGATTTAAAAATAAAATAAAACATACTTCAGTTTTGCCAATAAAGCAAAGGTACTGTCAGCAATCCAATCCCTTACCACCACCCCACCCTCCAATTGATTGCATGTGCAAGATTTAAAACTCATCATACAGTGGAATTGCAGGAACAGAGTGACTGCTGCCAATGACTGGAAGCTGCACAGAAGTGTACTGCGCATTTATCTGGAACTGGAAGCTTCTATTTTTTTCACCAGAGCAATTCTCTCCCAGCATTTTTGAACCAGTTCACTCGCTCCCACCATTAAATTTTTTTTTAAAGAATCCACTCCCATGATGAACCGATACATTGGCAGCAGTCGCCTCCTTAAAAGAATGGACTTGGGTAAAAGAGCAGAACTTGGTTAGAGGGCAACAGAAAGGAAACAATACAGAGCTTAGTCAAATCAGAGTGTGGGATGGGCTTTGCTTACTGTCCTGGATGCTTGAGGACGAACGTACGATCAACAAGGCTGATCGGAGCCCTGATAGACTACACGGCCACAACACATGCTGACTACTGCAGAGATCAGAGACAAGGCTGGAAGAACTGATCAACAAGTTTCTGGACTTTTAGAATTATAGAATGGTTACAGCACGGAAGAAGGCTATTCGGCCCATCGAGCCCGTGCCAGCTCTCTGCAAGAGCCCTTCAGCTAGTACCACTCCTCTGCCCTTACCCTGTAGCCCTGCAAATGTTTTTCTTTCTGGTACTTATCCAACTCCCTTTTGAAAGCGGGGATTGAGTCTGCCTCCACCACCCTTTCGGGCAGTGCATTCCAGAGCCTAACTCCTCGTTGCGTAAAAAAGTTTTTTCTTACGTCGCCTTTGGTTCTTTTGCAAATCACCTTAAATCTGTGTCCTCTGGTTCTTGACCCTTCCACTAATGGGAACAGTTTCTCTCTATCTACTCTGTCTAGACCCTTCGTGATTTTGAACACCTCTATCAAATCTCTCAATCTTCTCTGCTCTAAGGAGAACAACCCCAGCTTGTCCAGTCTATCCATGTAACTGAAGTCCCTCATCCCTGGAACCATTATCATAAATAATTTCTGCACACTCTCCTATGCCTTCACATCCTTCCTAAAATGCGGCACCCAGAATAGGACACAGTACTCCAGTTGAGTCTGAACCTGTGTTTTATACAGGTTCATCATAATTTCCATGCTTTTGTACTCTATACTTCTATTCACAAAGCCCAGGCTCCCGTAAGCATTTTTAACCGCTTTCTCAACCTGTCCTGCCACCTTCAACGATTTGTGCACATATACCCCTTGACCTCTCTGTTCATGCACTCCCATTAGGATTGTACCCTTTAGTTTATATTGCCTCTCCTCATTCTTTCTACCAAAATGTATCACTTTGCACTTTTCTGCATTCAATTTCAGCTGCCACGTGTCCGCTCATTCCACCAGCCTGTCTATGTCCTCTTGAAGTCTATCACTATCCTTCTCACTGTTCACTATACTTCCAAGTTTTGTGTCATCTGCAGATTTTGAAATTGTGCCCTGTACACCCACATCCAAGTCATTAATATATATCAAGAAAAGCAGTGGTCCTAGCACTGACCCTTGGGGAACACCACTGTATACCTTCCTCCAGTCCAAAAAACAAGTGTTCACCACTACTCTCTGTTTCCTGTCACTTAGCCAATTTCTTACCCATTCTTCCACTATCCCTTATATTCCACTTCAACTTTGCTGGCAAGCCTATTATGTGGCACTTTGTCGAACGCCTTTTGGAAATCAACCGCATTTCCCTCATCAACCCTCTCCGTTACCTCATCAAAAAACTCAATCAAGTTGGTTAAACATGATTTGCCTTTAACAAATCCATGCTGGCTTTTCTTGGTTAATCCACACTTGTCCAAGTGACTGTTAATTTTGTCCGTGATTACTGTTTCTAAATGCTTCCTCACTACAGATGTTAAACTGACCGGCCTATAGTTGCTGGGTTAAACGTTACACACTTTTTTGGAAAAAAAAGTGTAACATTTGCAATTCTCCAGTCCTCTGGCACCTCAAGTCACTGGAGATATATCACCAACGATGTCTCTGCAAGATCCTGCAAATCCCCTGGGAGGACAGGCACACCAATATCAATGTCCTTGTCCAGGCTAACATCCCCAGTATTGAAGCACTGACCACACTCGATCAGCTTCGCTGGGCAGGCCACATAGTTCGCATGCCAGATACGAGACTCCCTAAGCAAATGCTTTATGCGGAGCTCCTTCATGGTAAAGGAGCCAAAGATGGGCAGCGGAAACGTTATAAGGCACCCTCAAAGCTTCCCTGGTACAGTGCAACATCACCACTGACACCTGGGTGACCCTGGCCGAAGACCATGTGAGGTGGAGAAAGTGCATCCGGGAGGGCGTTAAGCTCTTCGAGTCTCAACGCAAAGAGCGCGAAGAGGTCAAGCGCAGGCAGCGGAAGGAGCACACGGCAAACCAGCCCCATCCACCCCTTCCCTCGACGAATGTCTGTCCCACTTGTAACAGGGTCTGTGGCTCTCGTATCGGACTGTTCAGTCATCAAAGAATTCACTTTGGGAGTGGAAGCAAGTCTTCCTCGATTCCGAGGGACTGCCTATGATGATAATGATGATTTATATGGAAAACATGCTCAAATATTGCATTATGCCAGTAACAGGCATGAAGAAGAAAAACATATAAAACATCCCAACTTGCAAGGATTTTTAGGAGAACCATATGCGATGTTGGAACAAGATGGCGTAGGAGAGGAACCTTCTTATCTCTAACGACAAAGGGCATGATCATTCCTTCGCTCCTGAGTTGTGTCTTCGAAAAGCTACAACTCTCTTTCTGGTAAAAACTGTTGTGTCCAAGTGGCAAATAAAATTCTTTAGGGTTAGAAAATAGCTACAGTGTCTAGCTTGATTCTTGACCTTTTGTATTCTGAACAAGAGAGAGGAATCCCTACACTGCTACAGCACTAAGACCCTGAAGTCACGACAATTTAAATAGTCACCACCGCACGCCCGGCCAAGCTGTCTGCTGTGAAATCCAGTAAAACATCACACTGTTACAACGCTATCAAAGTGTTTTTAATTGAAAAGTTTCAGTTATCTTTTGAAGACTTGTAGATAACTGGCCCCTTTACTGCAGCTGGATTGTAATGTATGGACCTGTGAGCATGCTCACAGACTTGTGGAGATGTTTCTTGCCATCTGAAGGAGGTGGGGGTCCCCAATGGAGTGCTCTCTATGCGGGAGTCCTCCCTTTATTTATTGGGAACTTGGTCTGGAGGGTGATGAATGGGGGGGGGCAGTCCCGAGCAAAAAGTTTTTAAGTCGGTTCATGGACTCTCGGGCCGCCTATAATTTCTGCGGGTCTGGATGAGTCAGTGTTCCATGTTTATGTTGAGTGTTTGAGGTTGCAGCCCCTCTTCCATTATTTGAAGGGGTTGCTCCTCAATTTCTGGCTGCACTTCAGTCCCACACTCCTGATCTTTGGGCAGCTGGTGCAGAGGGGAGCGGGTAGGTCCAAGGGCCTCCTCGTAGGACTGCTCCTGGGCACGGCCAAGGGTGCCATCAGCTGGTCCAGGCAGCGGGCGGTCCAGGGGATCATTCAGCCCGACTGCCTGCCTCTCTTCCGTGGCTACGTTTGCGTCAGGGCGACCCGGAGATGGAGCACGCGGTATCCACCACTACGCTCGCAGCCTTCCGCGAGAGGTGGGCACCAGAGGGACTGGAGTGCATCATCACCCCGGGAACAGAATTTTAGTTTAAGTTGACATAGTTCCCAGTTCATTTGTAAATTTGTGGGTTCTAGTGCCCTTGCCAAAAGGAGGTACTTGATTTAAAGTTATATTAAAATAGTTGTGGAGCTTTTGCACTGTGAGTGGTTGCACTGTGAATGGCTTAGCCAGTCACGTGATGTTCAGAAGACTCAATGGGCCCAAGTTTCAGATGTCCTCCCAGAACGGCGCACTCCAAGAGGTCTGCCTATTATAATGAAAAAAGCACCTAAAACTTACCTCGCGATTCTCCGAGTCCAGCAGGCCTGTTTCACAGTCAACGCAGTGCAGTACAAGCAGCTGGGGGCAGAGCTACAACCCTGCGCCAAAAAGAGTGTCGGCAACTGCGCGCGTGCGCAGTAGCTCCTGGCCCCCAGATTCTGTGTGCGTGTACTGCTTGCTGTGTGGGAGGGGCCAAAAGCACGCAGCCCCTAGCCCTGGTCAGGCTCCCGGTGCTCCTGAAAGGGTAGGTGAGGTAGGAACTTTTTATTTTTAATTTATTGATTTATTGATTTATTTATCATTTATTATTGATGATGGTTCTTTATTTTTAAAAATGAAATGTTTACTGCTTTGGAAAATCCTCTAACTTCCCTGGATCTCTGGATCTCTAACATCTCTGGATACCTGCGCCTGATTTCTAAAGTCTCCGCAAGGTTTTTCAGAGCGTACAAAAGTGTACACTTACTCCGTTCTAACTTAGTTTGGAGTAACTTTTCGCTGCCTAAACTTGCAAATCAGGCGTAAGTGGCTCGTAACGCCCCCTTTTGAAAAAAAAACTGTACTCAAACGAAACTATACTAACTCACTTAAACTGGAGCAAACTAAATGATGAGAATTGCAATTTCTAAGTTATTCCATACTAAACTAATTGCTCCAAAAAAAATAGGAGCAACTCGAGTCGAAACTTGGGCCCAATAAAACCCCAGTTAATTGAGTTCAGGTTCTCCACGATGAGGTGTGCAGTTGTGAGCCTGGTGGATGAACTGGTAGGGTTCAGTTTGATTGTTAAACCTTTGCTAATAAACCGTCTAGTTCTTTACAGCAAATGTGATGCTATGAATTCTTAAGCAGAGAACCCATGAAGCAAAAACACTACATCTATCACACTGTAGGTGATGCTATGGAAGTGAGCTGATAGACACTGATCACCTTTCATGTTTTCAAATTCTGATCTGCCACTCGGCAATACTCATGGGAATGCCAACCAATCAGTATGCTAAGTTTAAAATACAAAGTAGCTATCCAGTGAGTGAATTGGATTCAGATTAGATATTTGGTTTAAATCAGCAGAAACTGATGCTAGCAGTTCCATTCTGGGGCTAGAACTGAGGAGCAGAAACTGCTGAATTAAAGTCAATGGTTTGGATTTCTTGGAGAACAAAAATTGCTGTAATTTCATAAGAAACAGGATCATTAATCTGCCTCGACTGAACTGGAGAGACTTGTACGGACCCAATCAGAAGCAGTTTTTAAACTGGCAACTTGCCACCAACCCAAACAGCAACAACAACAAATTGTATTTATATTTTTTAAAGATTTGGATTTATATAGCGCCTTTTGCGACCACTGGACGTCTCAAAACGCTTTACAGCCAATGAAGTACTTTTGGAGTGTAGTCACTGTTGTAATGTAGGAAACGCAGCAGCTAATTTGCACACAACAAGCTCCCATAAACAGCAATGTGATAATGACCAGACAATCTGTTTTTGTTATGTTTAATTTGCTTCAATTGCTGATTTTCTAATTTTAACTTGATGTATAATTATTGAATATATTATTTAATTTTGTTTAGTTATGATGATTCTGTATTATTCTGAACTTACTATTGTATACTCATTGTATTATTTACAATGTAATTTGTATTTTTTTCCTGTTTTTTCTCCTGTGTCTATCTGAGTGCACATTTTGGCTGCCACTTCGGACCGGAGCCTTTAACCTCTTTTACACTTCCTTCTCCCGCTTTTTCTTTCTTTCTCTCCCTTGTTAATAGCTAACGTGATGTAAGGCTATTGTGAAGCTCCTTGGGATGTTTTACGACGTTAAAGGCGCTATATAAATAAAATAATAATTATTATGTTGATTGAGGGATAAATATTGGCCAGGACACGGGGGATAACTCCCCTGCTCCTCTTTGAAATAGTGCCATGGGATTTTTCACATCCACCTGAGAGGGCCAACAGGGCCTCGGTTTAACGTCGCATCTGAAAGACGCGCACTTCCTCCGACAGTGCAGCACTCCCTCAGCACTGCACTGGAGTGTCAGCTGCCTAGATTTATGTGCTCAAGTCCCTGGAGTGGAGCTTGAACCCACGTCTTTCTGACTCCATCATGCAGGAATTTGATGTCTCAAAACTCCTTTCCTTCCACTGTAAGTGAAAATGTAGCCATTTAAATGGCATCTGGAGTCCTTCAAACTACTGGCATAGTGTTCAACTAAGGCAAACATTCCTCAGCCTGCTGTGTAAGCTGGAGCACTCGTACAGAATTGATAATGTGCGCAAATCCCCAACACGTGAGCATGGGCCGCGTGATATTCAGCCCCATTTGGATTATGAACCAGAATTTCCAGACTATTGCATGCAGTTTTGGCACCTCATTCCAAAAGAACATTAAAGCTCGAGAGAGTGCTCAAGGAAGAGCGATGGGATTTTAGGGGGTAATTTTAACCTAACTGGCCGGGCGGGAATCCCATGGGATCAGGTGGAACTCCGGTTTTACAAGCCGCCAATATCGCTCTCGGTTAACTTCAATGGAGACTACAATCGGGTGGGTGGGGGAACCAGCGTGCCTCCCGATCCCATCAGTTAGGTTAAAATTGCCCTGGTTACAAAATGAGAAAGAACAGAACTGCTTTTCACTGGAGCAACGAAGATTAAGCTTAGATATGATGCAGCTTATAACATGCTGAAACGCCATGCCATGTGAATGTAAGCAGTTATATCATTCAAACGGCGATCACAGAATTGCAGAACATAGCTACAAAGCTAATAAGCCTCCAGCAAGAAAGAGATTTAAAAAAAGATTTTCCCCCCACAGAGTGGTAGATACTTGGAATGGGCTCCAGCCAGGGCAGTTAAAAGCTGGAAACATTTCTGGGACAACGAACATGTTGTTTCTGCAGCACGGCTAGTTAGTACCAACTAATATTGGTTATAATGCTTGACCAATATCCTGTGGGGTGAACACTTGATTCATGGTGGTGTAATTTGAGAATAGAGGGTAAATTGTACGTGGCTACATTGTGGACTCTCACTTGAAGGGGACGTGGGTTGCAGAATCAGACTGTAGCTCTATCTCCAACTGATGCTTCTGTCTGTCATGGCTCCATGTAAGAAGTTAAATTAAATCCCTTTGGTCCATTTATCCCGGTGACCTAGTGTATGGAGTGAGGGTAAGGCTTCGATTTTAAAATTCTCATCCTTGTTTTCAAATCCCTCCATGGCCTTGCCCCTCCCTATCTCTGCAATCTCCTCCAGCCCTACAACCCTCCACGATCTCTGCGCTCCTCCAATTTTGGCCTCTTGAGCATCCCCGATTTTAATTGCTCTACCATTGGTAGCTGTGCCTAGAGCTTATAACTGAAACTTTGGAGGAGATTCTGCTTGCAAACCCTTTTAAAACAACCTAGCTGCTGGTACAAGTTAATTTACTATGGAACGCGATTGTCTGCTTGATGGACAATTACTTGCCAGTCTGCATGCTCTTTGAACTTGCATCATCTCATTACGATTCCTCTGCTTGCAGGACAAGGTGGCGCATAACAGAAGGAAACAGTCCTGAACTGGAGGCTGGACCCAGAAATTTCAAGCCATTCACTGCATTTTAGGAGGCCACGCTTGTAATATGTTTGCTTCATGGGTTCTTTGCTTAAGAATTCATAGCAACACATTGCTGTTAAGAACTAGTTGATTTATTAGCAAAAGGTTTAACAATCAGATGACACATTGCCAGTTCATCCACCTGGCTCACAGCCACCTGCCTCGTCATGGATTCCCCCGAAACCAACTGGCTGGGGTTTTATTGAGTCTTCTGAACATCACGTGACTGGCTAAGCCACTCCCAACTCAACAACTCGACAACTATTTTAGTTGCACCTATAAATCAAATTTAAATCAAGTGCCCTCTGATTAAAAGGGGCGCACCAAAACCGACACATAAATTAACTTTTAACAATAATGATTCAAATTTAAATTTGGTTGCCGGGGTGATGATGCACTCCAGTCCCTCCGGCGCCCACCTCTCGCGGAAGGCCGCGAGCGTACCGGTGGACACCGCGTGCTCCATCTCCAGGGACACCCTGGCTCGGATGTAACCGCGGAAGAGAGGCAGGCAGTCGGGCTGAACGACCTCCTCGACCGCCTGCTGCCTGGACCGGTTAATGACTGAACTTAGCCATGCCCAGGAGCAGTCCTACGAGGAGGCCTTCCGACCTGCCCGCTCCCCTCCACACAGGGTGCCCAAAGATCAGGAGTGTGGGACTGAAGTGCAACCAGAATTTGAGGAGCAGCCCCTTCAAATAATGGAATAGGGGCTGCAACCTCAGACATTTAACATACAACAGCTCTACAACTATTTTAGTTGTGCACTTTAATCGTGCCCCCTGGGAGGGGCACACTCCTTTTTGTACTTTCTTTGTATTTGTTTGTGTGTTTTTAAAAAACATTTTGTGGGTTCTTTTGGGCACTAAAACCGTAAATTTACAAGTGCCCCCTATAAAAGGGGAGGGGGACACTAAAACCCGGCAATTAAAACAAATTAAACATTAAAACATGTAAAATCAATTTAAAATTTGGTTGCCAGGGATGATGATGCACTCCAGTCCCTCTGGTGCCCACCTCTCGCGGAAGGCCACGAACGTACTGGTGGACACCGCGTGCTCCATCTCCAGGGACACCCTGGCTCGGATGTAACCTTTGGTTTTTTTTGAGGGCACTAAAAACACAAATTATACAAGTGCCCCCTGGCTAAAAGAGGGGAGGGGCACTAAAACCGACAACTTAAACACATTACAACAGCTCTACAAACCTGTGAGCATACTCACAGGTACATACATTACAACCCTCAACATCACTGGTTGTGAGAACGTAGAATCATTAGGGGAGGGTAAGGATGGAGCCCTCTCCAAAGCTCAGGGCTAGGACTATGCTTATCTTAATTCGTGCCCTCCTATTCTCTCTCTATGCCTCTCACACTCACACTCAGTCACACATAGGTGCTCACTCAACCACAAAACTATCACACTCTGTAATTTGCAATGGAGGTCCTGTTAGAAGATCTCTCTTGCAGTCAGCATTCCAACACATGTTTCTCTTCTGTATCTACAGACTGGAAGAACAGCCTGCTAACATGATGGGTGCACACAGACACACACACCAACACTTCAGTGCATCCTTCATCATTCTCACTAACTATCACAGGCACCAGCGCAGCGACATACACCCTTAAGGTTGCAGATAATGACCATGAGGCAGCAGCACCAGATGATGCCCAGGGCATGAATGAGAAGGAGCCAGTTGTGGTGGTAGAAAGGGAGCGGTGACCTGATGGCGAGAGCGCCAACTTACTTTCATCCACTGCTGCAGTGCCTGGGCATTCTGACCTCACAGGGCCCGCTTAGAGAAGGAGATTACTGTCCGAGCAGGGTTGTCTGCAAGGCACGTGGGCGATTTGAAACCCCTTAACTCGTACTTTGAATGGGATTTGCCATGTTAGTGAACATTCTGTGTGAGAGAGAGTGCACTACTGGCGGGTGATCAGGTTTGAAATTTTAAGGGTGGTCTGACCCGGAAACCACCTCGTTTAGGAACTCCTGAATTCTCCAATCCCTGCACACGCAATTGCTGTTGGCGAAAGAATTTCCAGGCTATTATTCTAAAAATGATCTTACCTTGAATTATACAAGGTTGGTTATACGATGTCACCCAATACTTGATTAACTGTTGTACTGACTCCTTACTTTTACATAATGATTGATAATTGCACACAAATTTTTTTCCTTTTCTTTTTCTACCTATGCTAGTGGAACCTTTGCCCAATCATCGTGTTCCACACCTCCCTAAATCTTTTGTGGTTCCCTCCCATTGCACAGAGCATCTTGATGCATTCCAGTGAGGTTGGGGCTTGACCACTCTGGCCCATTCCAAAGTAGGAACTAATTATTGGCCTGGATTTTGCGGTCATCAGTGAAGGGGCGGCACTCACCGCTGACTTCGAAAAAAGCTGCCCATAAAATTTAGTGGGTCCGGAGTGTCGATTTCTTCTGTTCCAATGTGACTTTGAATCCAATGCTATCTATCGGCGATATGTGGTGACAAGGAACTGTGCATGCATCAGAGAGATTGTTCAGCAATCTGATTGAAGAATTCTCACAAACAGCAAACAGGAAGTAAAAAGCAGGGATTATCATTCACATTTTAATAATTGAACAATTGGTAAAATAAAGATTGGGACATACACATGGGATTAAGGGAAAAGCTGAAGTATCATTAAAAAACTTTAAAAAAACAAAAAATAATATTTAGGATTTTAAAAATCATACAATTTTTAAATATTATTCTGAGGAAATGAGATTCCAAAATTGTAAAGTTAGTTTTTCAGGGCCAGAAAGGTTGTTCAGTAGTAATTATGACTTAATATGCTGTTAGAAGCTCAGTTACTCCTGATCGAACAAGACTTAACATTTTCAATGGTGTTTAAAGCAAGATAATGTTTAGTTTCACAACAATTCACTGATCCTGTGCTGATTGCATCTGTGAAGACTGCACAGCGCACCCTGCGGAGGAGCAGGGTATCACTGACAGCAACTTTCTGGATTCCGCGTTGAACTGTGCATTTGCGGACCCAAGAAGTTGCTGTCAGCTTTACACAGTAATGATGGCGAGCGCTGACAGTTTCGCCGTCAATACAACCGCAAATTCTGGGCCATAATGTGCTATGTTTACAGCTTGGATTTGCACCCAGATGATCTTTGATCACCAACATGTGACGCTTTCAGCTCACTGGAGGCCTTCTGTGGCCATGGTCACTGCACGGTCCAACCTCGCTGTTCCAATCTAATGTTGTAACTTTAGTTACTCTTTTTGCTTAAAAATCCTCTGGGTGGATCACTGCTCCCTGAACTTTAGTGGTGCCCCGTTTTAATGGGGAGGCATTTCATATATCCCCTTGGGTATGTGTTCCATAGGCCTACAGCAAGATAGGATCTAAACACTGTGTCTTATGTTTGAGCTGTCGTTTGTGCCTAGGTGCCATTGCAGGACTAACTTACAGTGTCTGCCATCTCACTGGATGCTTTCTATATTGGTTGGAGCCAGTTTAATTCTGGACACAGTAGATGTCATGAAGTACTCCAGCCACAGGGTGGTATTTTTCCGATTGGACAGAAAAGAACAAAGAGAAAGCAAAACAAAAGAGAAAACCAGCTGCAGCAGCCAGCATCCATTTTAGTTTACACTATCTGTAATATTAGTGATTAAAAATGAACCTCCTGCTGTATTAAACCTTCCCAGAAGTACAGTGATGTAAGTAACTTCTTCTCATCCAATTGTTCTGGAATTGTTGTATTTATATATGATGTACAGAAAGAGATAAGTAACGTCTCTTGATTACTGCTTGTATTTGATTGTTAATGTTGAGTTACAAGAATGTTAGATCTGTCTTTTATTCTTATCAATAGTTTTCACATTACATTATTAAAGGATTTGGATCCTGAAGCTCTGACCTTTGGCCATATTTCTTGGTGTAGTGTTAAAGCTAGCTGGAGAATCAGAGCTATGCTCATGTTACGCTATGCTCTGACTGAGACTGGTACACGTGCCATAGTTGGTAGGACAGCACATGGTGATTTCAGTTTGATTTCCCCCACCTTACTGTTATGTTAAGGTTAAGGATAAGGATATCTAAGGATAAGGGGTAAGCCATTTAGGACCGAGATGCGGAGGAACTTCTTCACCCAGAGAGTGGTGAACCTGTGGAATTCTCTACCACAGAAAGTTGTTGAGGCCAATTCACTAAATATATTCAAAAAGGAGTTAGATGAGGTCCTTACTGCTAGGGGGATCAAGGGGTATGGCGAGAAAGCAGGAATGGGGTACTGAAGTTGAATGTTCAGCCATGAGCTCATTGAATGGCGGTGCAGGCTAGAAGGGCCGAATGGCCTACTCCTGCACCTATTTTCTATGTTTCTATGTTTCTATGTTTGTTTTGTTAATATCAGTTTGACTGGGCAAGCCGTCTCTGAGATTTTAGTGATATTGTAACCTGTAAATGGGAGGTACCTGATGGGATAACCCCAGAAGCTTGTGCTTGTGCTTCCCAACATACGACTTGGTGCCCATACTTCCTGTGTCCTATTCCAGTGTAAATAACTTTGTATTTGTTTGATTTGAAAATGGACGCTATTCCTGGCCTATCTGCATTCTGTGTCAGTATCTTTTTCAGAGGTTTCAGTTCCCCTTGCAATAATCGTCGTTCCTTCATCGTCAAAATCCTGGAACACCCTCCCTAACAGCACTGTGGGAGCACCTTCACCACACAGACTGAAGCGGTTCAAGATGAATGGCCACCACCAACTTCTCAAGGGCAACTAGGGATGGACAATAAATGCTGGCCTTCCTAGTGGTACCCACATTCTGACAATGAATTAAAAAAATCTGGCCACATTGAATATTATAAGAAGTATTTTGCATAATTTTCTAAACAACTAAACGCACAATGGAGAGGGAAGTGGATGGAGGAGGGTAGTTCAGGAATAGTGTGCAAGTTCTCCAAGAGCTAATGAGGACATGATTAATATTATTCATGCACTTCCTGTTTATCCAGCAAAGGAAACAAATAAATCTTTAATAAACAGTATCTTTGTGGCAGACTTCTTCAACTCTCCAGAGATTGCCCCACACTTAATTTTTCAAAAGCTATTCATTAATATTACTGAAGAAATTATAGCCAAATCTATGGGTATGCAAATCTGATATCAGAAAATCCTTACTTGCACCAAATCTGATCCTGATGCTTGGCCTTTAATCAATAACGTTTCACTGATCATTAAGTAGTTTCAGATACCTTTGCAGATCCATGTAGGTGGGTAAGATGAATGTTAAATACGTTAGGATATTGACGGGTGTATGGGGAATTCAATCAGTGCAGTACAGTGTGCAGTACGATCACGTTGCTTAAACTGACAAGTTTGCTGCTGCTGAATGCAGAATACTGAAGGGCAGATTTCATTACCGTGAACTCAAGTGTCTTTGTCAATTTTCTGTCATTACACAAGGAATCCAGGCGGCAATTGCAAGAACTGGTTTGAAATGAGGTCCTTGTTTTAAACCAACGGCAAATTTTAAACAGCCATGAGAAACATTTAGTGATTGCAATGGCACCAAGAATTAGTCAGGAATGCCATGTGCGAAAATAGTGCAGAGATTGGGAATTTCCCAGTTCAGTTTGTTCGGCTCAGATTGAGCCTTTGCTTCGTGGTAGCATTCCTGTCTCTGAATTAGAAGGTGCAGGATTCATCATCATCATCATCATCATAGACAGTCCATCGAAATCGAGGAAGACTTGCTTCCACTCTAAAAGTGAGTTCTCAGGTGACTGAACAGTCCAATACGGGACTTACAGTCTCTGTCACAGGTGGGACAGACAGTGGTTGGAGGAAAGGGTGGGTGGGACTGATTTGCCGCATGCTAATCCACACTGTCCCAGCCAGTCCCAGAGCTCTGGCTTACAATTCTGGTTGGCATCCAGTGGGATACCTGCGTCCGGTGAGTGAGTGGTCCTCCCCCCCCTCCACCCCCACCCCCTCATATGTGTTGTGGGAGAACGTAAAACCCTCCCATCGTATAGAACTAGCAGCCACCCTATTGGTTGGTATAAAGATGGTTGTGGCCATGTCAGACTGTTAATCGATCTATGAATCCTTCCACTGCCTCACATTGTTCTCCAAGGGAAGAGTGTGAAGATAGGAAAACAACACCAAGCTCAGAATGAGACCATTCTAAACCTTGCCAGGAAGTCTGCCCAGGACTCAATGTGCGCAAACTAGACACCACAATCAACAAGCATCATCATCATCATAGGCAGTCCCTCGGAATCGAGGAAGACTTGCTTCCACTCTAAAAATGAGTCCTTAGGTGACTTAACAGTCTAATACGAGAGCCACAGTCCTTGTCACAGGTGGGGCAGATAGTCTTTGAGGGTAAGGGAGGGTGGGACTGCTTTGCTGCACACTCCTTCCGCTGCCCACGCTTGATTTCTGCATGCTGTCGGCGATGAGACTCGAGGTGCTCAGCGCCCTCCCGGATGCACTTTCTCCACTTAGGGCAGTCTTTGGCCAGGGCCTCCCAGGTGTCAGTGAGGATGTTGCATTTTATCAGGGAGGCATTGAGGGTGTCCCTGTAATGTTTCCTCTGCCCACCTTTGGCTCGTTTGCCGTGAAGGAATTCCGAGTAGAGTGCTTGCTTTGGGAGTCTCGTGTCTGGCATGCGAACAATGTGGCCTGCCCAGCAGAGCTGATCAAGTGTGGTCAGTGCTTCAATGCTGGGGATGTTGGCCTGGTCGAGGACGCTAACGTTAGTGCGTCTGTCCTCCCAGGGGATTTGCAGGATCTTGCGGAGACATCGTTGGTTCAACACAGCCTCCAGTGCGCCAGTGCAGCCTTCGGCTGCCTGAGGAAAAGAGTGTTTGAAGACCAGGCCCTCAAATCTACCACCAAGTTCATGGTCTATAGGACTGTAGTAATACCCGCCCTCCTGTATGGCTCAGAGACACCTCAAGTCGCTGGAGGAACAACAAGCAGTGACAAGATGGCATGAAGTAATGCACAAAGGATATGGTGACAGGCTGCGAGGGATCAGTATAGACCATCAGATACACTTGAGTGGGAGATGCTATGGAAATGAGAGATTCCGTATCCTCAGACATAAAGTAAAGTTGGGGATGGGAAAGAAAGAAAGAAATTGCATAGATGTAGTGCCTCGTTTAAACAACGCTTTTCACCTCAGGACTGCTTTACAGTCAATCGGGTACTGTTCGAAGTGTAGTCATTTGTAGAAAATGTAGAGAAATGCGGCAGCTAATTTGCGCACAGCAAAGTCCCACAAACAGCAATGTGATAATGACTGGATAATCGGTTTAGTATTGGTTGAGGAATAAATAATGACCAGCACACCAGGACTCTCCCCTGTTCTTCTTTGTAATACTGTAGTATCACAGGATCTTTTACATCCACCTGTTAGGG
Source organism: Pristiophorus japonicus (assembly GCF_044704955.1). Lineage (NCBI taxonomy): Eukaryota > Metazoa > Chordata > Chondrichthyes > Pristiophoridae > Pristiophorus > Pristiophorus japonicus. The sequence goes on from NC_091992.1 coordinate 85,008,449, forward strand.
CTGATGGGGCCTCAGTTTAACACTCTCATGCAACACTCCCTCAGTTATCCACTGGGTGTGTCAGCCTGGATTACGTGTGTAATACAGCTCCCCCTCGTGGACTACTGCTCCACCTAATGATAATGCCACTCTTGATGTAAATACAATAATAAAGGATCATGTGGCAAGGTCACATGATGACAGGTTTTCTGTTATGGAGCCATCTTATGTACCGTATATACTCGCGTATCATGCGACTTTTGAAGACCTAAATTGTAACCTAAATTTGGGGGGTCGCATGATACGCGAGATACAAAATTTGCGGGTGTGAAGTGCTGGCCAAGATTAGGCTGTTAGGCTGTTAAGCAGACTGTATCCACGCTGAATCTCGGCATGCTCCAACAATCCTCTATGTAAAGACATTTCTCTTGGTTTCTCCTCTCACTCTCCATGATGGTTGTAAATCGAATATCCCTGGTTGATATTAGTTCCTCGATACTCATGACCAAATCATTAGTTTATGTGGAAAACAAGCCAAGTTCCTGCAGCACACCACTAACTACATCCTCCCAATGCAAAAAAAAATCCATTTGACTCCTGCTGAAATTCTTCTCTTCAGGGGGAGAGAGTCGCGGAGGTCGGGGGAGGAGAGAGAGTCGCGGAGGTCGGGGGGGGAGAGAGAGTCGAGGAGGTCGGGGGGGGAGAGAGTCGCGGAGGTCGGGGGGGGAGAGAGAGTCGCGGAGGTCGGGGGGGAGAGAGAGTCGCGGAGGTCGGGGGGGGAGAGAGTCGCGGAGGTCGGGGGGGGGAGAGAGTCGCGGAGGTTGGGGGGGAGAGAGAGTCGCGGAGGTCGGGGGGGAGAGAGTCGCGGAGGTCGGGGGGAGAGAGTCACGGAGGTTGGGGGGGGAAGAGAGAGTCGCAGAGGTCGGGGGAGGAGAGAGAGTCGCGGAGGTCGGGGGGGAGAGAGAGTCGCGGAGGTCGGGGGGGAGAGAGTCGCGGAGGTCGGGGGGGGAGAGAGTCGCGGAGGTCGGGGGGGGAGAGAGTCGCAGAGGTCGGGGGGGGGAAGAGAGAGTCGCAGAGGTCGGGGGAGGAGAGAGAGTCGCGGAGGTCGGGGGAGGAGAGAGAGTCGCAGAGGTCGGGGGAGGAGAGAGAGTCGCGGAGGTCGGGGGGGAGAGAGAGTCGCGGAGGTCGGGGGGGAGAGAGAGTCGCGGAGGTCGGGGGGGAGAGAGAGTCGCGGAGGTCGGGGGGGGAGAGAGAGTCGAGGAGGTCGGGGGGGAGAGAGTCGCGGAGGTCGGGGGTGGAGAGAGAGTCGCGGAGGTCGGGGGGGGAGAGAGAGTCGCGGAGGTCGGGGGGGGAGAGAGAGTCGAGGAGGTCGGGGGGGAGAGAGTCGCGGAGGTCGGGGGGGAGAGAGAGTCGCGGAGGTCGGGGGGGAGAGAGTCGCGGAGGTCGGGGGGGAGAGAGAGTCGCGGAGGTCGGGGGGGAGAGAGAGTCGCGGAGGTCGGGGGGGAGAGAGTCGCGGAGGTCGGGGGGGAGAGAGTCGCGGAGGTCGGGGGGGGGAAGAGAGAGTCGCAGAGGTCGGGGGGGAGAGAGAGTCGCGGAGGTCGGGGGGGGAGAGAGAGTCGCGGAGGTCGGGGGGGGAGAGAGAGTCGAGGAGGTCGGGGGGGAGAGAGTCGCGGAGGTCGGGGGGGGGAAGAGAGAGTCGCAGAGGTCGGGGGAGGAGAGAGAGTCGCGGAGGTCGGGGGGGAGAGAGAGTCGCGGAGGTCGGGGGGGAGAGAGAGTCGCGGAGGTCGGGGGGGAGAGAGAGTCGCGGAGGTCGGGGGGGGAGAGAGAGTCGAGGAGGTCGGGGGGGAGAGAGTCGCGGAGGTCGGGGGTGGAGAGAGAGTCGCGGAGGTCGGGGGGGGAGAGAGAGTCGCGGAGGTCGGGGGGGGAGAGAGAGTCGAGGAGGTCGGGGGGGAGAGAGTCGCGGAGGTCGGGGGGGAGAGAGAGTCGCGGAGGTCGGGGGGGGAGAGAGAGTCGCGGAGGTCGGGGGGGAGAAAGTCGCGGAGGTCGGGGGGGAGAGAGAGTCGAGGAGGTCGGGGGGGAGAGAGTCGCGGAGGTCGGGGGGGAGAGAGTCGCGGAGGTCGGGGGGGAGAGAGAGTCGCGGAGGTCGGGGGGGGAGAGAGAGTCGCGGAGGTCGGGGGGGAGAGAGAGTCGAGGAGGTCGGGGGAGAGAGAGTCGAGGAGGTCGGGGGGGAGAGAGTCGCGGAGGTCGGGGGGGAGAGAGAGTCGCGGAGGTCGGGGGGGGAGAGAGAGTCGCGGAGGTCGGGGGGAGAGAGAGTCGCGGAGGTCGGGGGGGAGAGAGAGTCGCGGAGGTCGGGGGGGGAGAGAGAGTCGCGGAGGTCGGGGGTGGAGAGAGAGTCGCGGAGGTCGGGGGGGAGAGAGTCGCGGAGGTCGGGGGGGGGAAGAGAGAGTCGCAGAGGTCGGGGGGGAGAGAGTCGCGGAGGTCGGGGGGGGAGAGAGAGTCGCGGAGGTCGGGGGGGGAGAGAGAGTCGAGGAGGTCGGGGGGGAGAGAGTCGCGGAGGTCGGGGGGGAGAGTACGGAGAGAGAGCACGGAGAGAGAGTACGGAGAGAGAGCACGGAGAGAGAGTACGGAGAGAGAGCACGGAGAGAGAGTACGGAGAGAGAGCACTGAGAGAGAGCAGAATCCACTCGATGTTTCATGTTAAGGTCTGTATTCGATCTCAAAAAAGTGACTCGCATGATACATGAGATATATGGTAAAATCATGTTTTGGGGACGAAAATTTAGGGGTCGCATGATACGCGAGATCGCAGGATACGCGAGTATATACGGTAATATGTTTGTTAGTGATGTCGCAAGAGTATATCACAATGTGCTCAAGTCTCTGGAGTGGGACTTGAACCCACAACCTTCTGCGTCGAAGGTGAGAGTGCTACCACTTGCCAGCAGTCATCCTGGCAGCACACACAACTTGTTATTCAAGGCATGGTATTGTTTTTGATCAACATTTGCATTATGGTAATTTGAAATCCTCTGGGTTTCTGCTGTTTAACCCAGGGTGCAGGGGAATAAAAGATCAGCTGATAGAGCAGCTGATGCCTGAGAAATGCAATGATGGCTCTCCAAGGACATCTGCTGAATCTTTCATTGAGCCACAATGGTAATAAAGCAGACAGAACCATTTATTTTAATGGGCCAGGACTTAAAATCTAGTTAGAAATGGGATTGAAGCCTTATGAAATAGGAAAACACATAAATGGCTAAGTATCTATGGGATGTGAAGGTCTCTGATCTGTGGGGATGATGGTCTGTCATTGGTCAGGATTGAATAATGTAGGTTGTCCTGTCAGGCCGAGATCATGGAGCTTTTATTGGATGGTGCGGTGGAAAAATGAATAATTTCTACTCTGGGAAATGTTACCCACGTTTAGTCATCTCTCACAGGAAATTAAATGTTTAATTCAGCCATGAAATAGCATTGCAGCTTCGCTCAATGCCTAAGGCATTTTCTAGGAGGGGCTCCCTGAATAGTTATCGGAAGGGGCAACCATAGCTCACTCTTCCCAATGACACTGAGGCTCACTGTATCGCACACACAGAGGACTCGAGAGCGAGAGAGAGAGAGAGAGAGAGTGAGAGAGGACGAGAGAGAGAGAGAGAGAGAGAGAGAACGAGAGAATGAGAGAACGAACATAGCCTAGATTTTTCTTTTAAATCCTGAACGCCACGTATGAAAATTGGACCAAGTTTGATTGATATAATATGTATCTTTCAGTGTCCATGAATGATTGTGGGATCTAACTCAGGCTGATGGCCTCCTTCCCATTATGATGATGCTTTCAGGCAGCAATGGTGCTTTGGCCTCCAAGAAAGTCATGGCAACAGCATAGTTCAGCTCGGCGTTTGGGCTGGAGCAATTTTAAGGCAATTCCAAATTATTTGAAGCTGTTTTAAAATATAGTTTATTTGGGAGGTATCTGAAGCAGTTGAAAGGGTGTTTTAGTTGTGAATACATTTCAGTCGGGCTCTAGGGGAGGTGGAGAGTGAAGTTGGAGCAGCAGTTTGCATGTTAAAAGTTGTTGGGGCTGGAGAGCTCAGGCTGAACTATCATCATCAACATTATTTACCAATTAATGAGCTGAAGGATAGTGCAATTAGACAGTAGAGTTAATTAGCTTGTGGGAATTGGCAAGGGTGCGCAGATGATATGTGTCAGGTACATAACTTTAACAGGGTAGATTTGGCCCAGCTATGGGAAGAGCATGGTAAGGCAGTGACAGTAGGGAACAGGTTGACAGAGGAGATGGAATTTGGGTTACAGTAAGGAAAGGCAAGGAGAGCAGTAGAGTGTCAAACAGGTTTCAGGTGGTGCATTACAGTAAGGGTGTTAGGAAAAGGAAGTAGAAATTGGGCAGAAGTGAGAGCAACTTAAGCAGAAAAGCTCGCTGGTTATAGTAACAGGAGAATCAATGGTGCAATTTATAGATAGTGCTGGTGAAATTGGATCTTGCTGTGCCTGTTTTTCATGCAGAAAGTGGGCGCAAAGAGGTCCAATTTAGGGGACCAACCATCTTCGCCCAAACAGCGTCGGTAAGACGTCCGATGACATATTGGTGTGGGGACTGCAGAGGCATCCCCAGTGGCTGCCAAACTCCTTAAATATAAGGGACCTAACATCTGCATTATGACCCAAACCGGAAATTAGTTTGCCCTGAATGCAGCAGGTGACCGGGATTACCTGGTCTACATCTGGCCTAACCAGCAGTTTTTAAAGGTCCATATTAAAACTACAGCCCGCTGCTGGCTACCCCTCGCCCTCTCCACTGGACTCGCCTGAGGCCTCGGATGGTGTTGCAGCCAACCGGTCTTGATACCCGCTCCCCCCTCCAACCCCTTCCCCACCCCCGCCCCATCCCTCCAACACGCCCCCACCCCTGCAACCAGCGAGCTAGCTCAGAGGCCACGACTGACCCCCGAAGGTGGCTGGTTCTAATGAGGCTGGCGGAGTGATTTGCCGCGGTCCGGCTACTGACCTCAATGTGCTGCCCGTGAATCGCATCCCGATCCGCGCACCATCCAATTTCGAGGCCAGTAACTTTTGGTGTAAAAATGGACAGGGTGCTGATTTGTCTGTTGAGGATAAAGTTGCGATATTGAGGAGTGAGTGGATAAGCTAGAACAGAGGGCTGGGGGATGAGCAATGGCGATCGTTCACGTGGGAATTAAAGACGGGAAAAAATCAGACACAGGTTTCCATCCCTAAAGGGACATTAATGAACCAGTTTGATTTTTACGACAGCTTTATGGTCACTTTTACTGATACCAGTTTTTTTTTTACTTTTGATTACTTGAACTCTTGATGTTTCTAACTTAAATCAATGGCCTGATTTACATAACTGACCTGTTGTGAAATCAAATATAAGCTTGTCAAATTTGATGAAGTAACTAACATGTGGTGAACAGTATAGTCAAAGGATGCAACAAATGATTTATAGAAGGATTTCGATTGATTTATGTGACTGGGTAGACGCATGGCAAAATTAAATGTAATAAAATATTGCACATTGGCTGATGTATGTATCCTATGTATGCAATGAATGGGATCGAATTAGCAGAGAGAGACAATTTGATTGTATCCAGAATGAGTCCATCTCCTTCATTTCTGAAGACTGAAGATAATTAATTTTACATTCTTGCCTTTTCCTGATTCTCTCTTTAATATTTGTACCTAACTTATCACTTGAAGGGCACGTGGTGTTTGTAAGAAATTCAAAAGCAACAAACGAGAAAAGATTGGAGAGCTTTTGAAACATAAGGCCTGAATTAATCATCTTAGTACACGGCCTATGGCTGTCAATTGTAAACACTTTCATATCAGAAGGAAATGGTGATTTCCCTGTACTTAACAACAACAACAGCTGGCATTTATATAGTGCCTTTAATGTAGTGAAACGTCCCAAGGCGCTTCACAGGAGTATTATGAGATTAAACAAATTGACATTGAACTGCATAAGTAGAAATTGCTCAGGTGACCGTCTTGAAGGAGGAAAGAGAGGTAGAGAGGTAGAGAGTTAGGCAGGGAGTTCCAGAGTTTGGGGCCGAGACAACAGAAGGCACGGTCGCCAATGGTTGAGCGATTGTAATCAGGGATGCTTAAGAGGGGGGTTGTGGGACTGGAAGAGATTACAGAGATAGGGATGGGTGAGGCCTTGGAGAGATTTGAAAATAAGGATGAGAATTTTGAAATCGAGGCATTGCTTAACTGGAAAATAACCATGGATGTTGATAAGTGCATAATAAAGGATGAAACTGAGTACTGTGTACAATGAGCAAGTGTGACCTTAGCTCCTTTAATAAGACTCCAGAGTGCAGGTACCTCGTGGATGGCCTGCTTATATACCGTGCTCCCAAGGGATGCTGGGATCCCTTGGGACTCCAACAGTTAGGCCGTGTAATACAGGTTACAAGGGGTTAAATACATAACATCACTCCCCCCGTGAAGTCAACAGTACACTTATTTACAAGGTGAGACGATCTGGGGCTTTTCGCTCGTCAATCGTCTTGGTACAATTGCGGGTATGGTTGAGTTGGTTAGTTCTTCACTGGGCTGTTGGGCAGCCGGCCTTGCTGGGCTGCTGGGGATGGTGAGTTCGGCTTCGTGGTCAACCATGATGTCAGTTGCCACTTGTGTGTGTGTTGGAAGGTCAAAGTTGGTGATGTCCTCTTCGGGTTGTTCGTAGCTGTTGGTGAATCGCAATTTGATTTGGTCCAAATGTTTTCTGTACGTTTGTCCATTGGCCGATTTGACCTGAAACACCCTACTCCTCTCTTTGGCTGTGACCATGCCAGCGAGCCATTTGGTACCATGTCCATAATTGAGCACAAACACAGGATCATTGATCTCAATATCGCGTGACAAATTTGCGCGGTCATGGTACATACTTTGTTGATGCCGCTTGCCCTCCACGTGATCATGGAGATCAGGGTGGACAAGAGAGAGCCTTGTTTTTAGTGCCCTTTTCATGAGCAGCTTGGCTGGGGGAACCCCGGTGAGTGAGTGGGGTCTGGTGCGGTAGCTGAGCAGCACTCTGGTCTGCAGGGAGCCTTCCGACCCATGTTTCAAGCTTTGCTTGATGGTCTGAACTGCCCGTTCTGCCTGGCTGTTGGATGCGGGTTTGAACGGGGCAGATGTGACGTGTTTGATCTCGTTGCGGGTCATGAATTCCTTGAATTCAGCACTGGTGAAGCATGGCCCATTGTCACTGATTGGACATCAGGTAAGCTGTGCGTGGCAAACATGGCTCATAGGCTTTCAATAGTGGCCGTGGACATGCTTACAGACATTATCTCACATTAAATCCATTTTGAGTAAGCATCTATGACAACCAAAAATATTTTGCCTAGAAATGGGCCCGCATAGTCCACGTGGATCCTCGACCACGGTTTGGAGGGCCACGATCACAAACTTAGCAGTGCCTCTCTGGGTGCATTGCTCAGCTGAGAGCAAGTGTTGCACTGGCGCACACATGACTCTAAATCTGAGTCGATGCCGGGCCACCACACGTGGGATCTGGCTATGGCTTTCATCATTATAATGCCTGGGTGGGTGCTGTGTAGTTCACAAATGAACGTATCTCTGCCTTTCTTGGGCAAGACCACGCGATTGCCCCACAACAGACAGTCCACCAGCAGGGACATTTCGTCTTTGTGCCTGTGGAATGGCTTAATCGCCTCCTGCATCTCTGCTGGGACACTGGACCAGCTCCAATGGAGGACACAGTTTTTTACCAGGAACAGTAAAAGATCCTGGCTGGTCCAGGTCCTGATCTGGCGGGATGTAACAGGGGACTTTTAGTTCTCAAATGTCTCCATGACCATGAGCAAGTCTGCTGGCTGTGCCATTTCCACCCCGGTGGTGGGCAATAGCAACTGACTGAGAGCACCTGTGCAGTTCTCTGTGACTGGTCTGCGGCGGATTACATAGTTGTATGCCGACATTGTGAGTGCCCAGCTTTGGATGCAGTCAGAGGCATTGGTATTAATCCCTTTGCTCTCAGAGAACAGCGACATGAGCGGCTTGTGGTCAGTTTCAAATTCAAACTTAAGGCCAAATAAGTACTGGTGCATTTTTTTTACCCCGTAAACGCACACCAGAGCCTCTTTTTCAATCATGCTGTTGGCCCTTTCGGCCTTGGACAAACTCCTGGACACATAAGCGACCGGTTGCAAAATCCCCAATTCATTAGCCTGTTGTAACACACACCCAACCCCGTATGATGACACTTCACAAGCTTGCACTAATCTTGTACAAGGGTTATACAGGACAAGGAGTTTGTTTGAACACAACAGATTTCTGGCTTTCTTAAAGGCAACCTCTTGTGAATTCCTCCATACCCAGTTGTCTCCCTTCATGTTGGGGTTCTAGCAGGGTGCTTAACCCAGGTAGAAAATTAGCGAAATAGTTAAGGAGTCCCAGGAACGACCACAGCTCTGTCACGTTCTGTGGTCTCGGCACGTTCTTGCTGACCTCCGTCTTGGCGTCGGTGGGTCTGATGCCATCTGCTGCGATTCTTCTTCCCAAGAACTCGACCTCCTGCACCAGGAAAACACACTTTGAGCATTTCAACCTGAGCACCACGCGATCCAACCGACGAAGAACCTCTTCCAGATTCTTCAAATGCTCAATGGTGTCCCAACCTGTAACCAGTATATTGTCCTGGAAAACCACGGTGCGAGGAACCGACTTTAGCAGGCTCTCCATGTTCCCTTGGAAGATTGCCGCGGCCGACCGAATCCCGAACGGGCACCTGTTATAGATGAACGACCTTTGTGCTTGTTAATGCAGGTGAGGCCTTTCGAAGACTCCTCCAGTTCCTGCTTCATGTAGGCCGAGGTCAGGTCCAACTTAGTGAATGTCTTTCCTCCAGCCAGGATCGCAAATAGGTTGTCTGCCTTGGGTAGCAGGTACTGGTGCTGTAGCGAAAAACGGTTAATCGTCACTTTATAGTCCCCACAAATTCTAACCGTGCCGTCCTCTTTAAGTACCGGGACAATCAGACGAGCTCACTCATTGAATTCCACCAGCGTGATGATGCCTTCTCGCTGCAGCCTGTCCAGTTCAATTTCTACCTTCTCACGCATCATGTACAGTACCGCCTGTGCCTTGTGGTGGATGGGTCGCGTACCGGGAATCAAATGGATTTGCACTCTCCCCCCCGAGAAGCTTCCAATGCCTGGCTCGAACAATGATGGGAACTTGCTTAGAACCTGGGCACATGAGGTGTCGTCGACGGACAAAAGTGCTTGGATGCCATCCCAGTTCCAGCGGATTTTTCCCAGCCAGCTTCTGCCAAACGTGGGGCCATCCCCTGGCAATATCCACAGTGGGAGTTTGTGTACTGCTCCGTCATAGGAGACTTTGACTTCTGCACTGCCAATTACAGAGATTAGTTTCTTGGTGTAAGTCCTTAGTTTGTTGTGAATGGGGCTGAGCTTGGGCCTGTGTGCCTTTTTGCCCCACAGCCTGTCGAAGGCCTTTTTACTCATTATGGACTGACTCGCACCCGTGTCCAGTTCCATAGGTACTGGAATTCCATTCAGTTCAACTTTCAACATTAATGATGGCCATTTCATAGTGAATGTGTGTACCCCGTACACTTCTGCCTCCTCGGTACGAGCCTCCAATTCAGCCTGATCCACAGTGGATCGATTTTACTCTGCAACGTGGTGGTTTGCAGGGTTTGCAGGGTTTGCAGCTTGTCTGCACATTCGCTGGAGGTGTCCCATTGTTCTGCAACTGTTGCACGCATAATGCTTGAAGCGGAATTGATGGGGCCGATGATCACCTCCACAGCGCCAACAAGGTGTTAACTGCTTTGCTTTAACGATTGATGGCGGACTCTGGGTCATCTGAGATTGGGCAAATCACTAGGTATGGGGGTATTCACAATGTCCTGCGAGGCGCCTTAGTTCGGCGACATAGCTCGGCACTTCCTGGCCCTCCTAGCGTTGATACGTGTAGAACCGATATCTCGCCATCAAAACGCTATCCTTAGGGTATAGGTGCTCCCGGACCAGCGTACACAATTCTTCAGAGGATTTCTTTGTTGGTTTTGCCAGAGCGAGGAGATTCTTCATGAGGCCATAGGTTGTTGCCCCACAGACAGTTAGGAGGATCGCCCTTCGTTTGGCAGCGTTCTCATCCCCCTTCCAGCTCGTTGGCCATAAAGTATTGGTTGAGTCTCTCCATGAAGGCCTCCCAATTGTCCCCTTCTGAGAACTTCTCCAGGATACCAACTGTTCTTTGCATTTTTGCGCGGTTATTCGTTAACTCGTCGCCAATTGATAAGCTCATAATAAAGGATGAAACTGAGTACTGTGTACAATGAGCAAGTGTGACCTTAGCTGCTTTTAATAAGACTCCAGAGTGCAGGTATCTCATGGGTAGCCTGCTTATATACCGTGCTCCCAAGGGATGCTGAGAACCCTTGGGACTCCAACAGGTAGGCCCTCTGGTGGTAGTGTAATACAGGTTACAAGGTGTTAAATACATAACAGATATAAGGTCACATTAACATTGATAAGGGTCCGCCATGGTTTTTTAACATTATACCAACTTTTCACAGAGCGATAAAATGTCTACAAGTCACCTTGCTATTATAATCTATTGCACTTTTATTGCCTTCTTTTCAAACATTTTAGTTATCCTCCATTCACTTAGTCCAACTCTAAATCTTAACTACATTTGGGGGTGATTTTAACCCTACCTGCCTGTCAGAATGTGGGAGACTGGGTATTTAAAATCGCCCAGGTTACTGATTTGCCCTGGTGCTGCCCAGTGCTGCTGATTTTAACTGCTGTACTGAGCAGATGGCAAGGACGCCCTTTAAAAGCGAAAGAGAGTTGTAAAACCTGTGTGTGGCTGTCTTCTGTCGGACTCGCTTTGACTATTCCAACAATGAACCCAAACACAACAAGCTCAAGTCACCACACTAATTCTGGTTTTTGTCACATTTTGTCCTTCCACAACACCAATTCTATCGCCTCCCCAATTACCACAGCTGGCTGATCCTTCAATACCATTTGTGCCAACCTGTTGATCGCTCTCTGTGTAATGAAGCTTCCCTTTAGTAACCCTGAATACCTGCCCTCTCATCCAGCTGCCTTGGTGTGTTTAAAACAACTGCTGCAGGTTTATTCCCCCTATCTATGTTAATCACATTCCGCTCCATTGCATCTATTGCTGAAGTTAAGCAGTCAGACCAGTGACAACCAGCACTTTATATAGGACTCCAGGGATGACCTGAGCAGATCGCAGTAAAACTTCAGCATGACTCCTGTTATTAAACCAGTCTTTATCTAGGACAGATCAATGTTTTGTTATTCCAACCACGTATATATATATTTCTCACATCGTTGGACTCAGTAACTCCTCCGAGCCAGTTTTGATCAGTTAACTTCTCTTGGAAAAATGGACAGATGCACCCATTTGAGTCATGTGATAATGTCACCCTAGAACTAGTCATTCACAAAGTGGTTGCGTTCTTTGCATGATGGTGGAATTTGATATTTTCTTCCTGGTAACAAGGCAAGAACGAATGGGATTGGCTCAATGTGGAAGGAATGTGATTGGCTCAATGTGGAAGGAATGGGATTGGCTCTGAATGTGGAAGGAATGCGATTAGCTCAATGTGGAAGGAATGAAATTGGCTCAATGTGGAAGGAATGTGATTGGCTCAATGTGGAAGCAATGAGATTTGCTCTGAATGTGATGATTTCCGTCTACTATTTATTCTGAAGGATGGATTTCTCATCCTCCATTGATCCTGAAGAAGTGAACACCTGAATAATTTGAAAGGTTTTTCTCAGACTCTGACATGGTCATGTGAGCCAACAAAATATTTACCAAGGGAAAACTGATTTGATGTTTTGGTCCACAAGTTTTTATGTCATGACATACAGGACAGTAATTTTAACCAAGTTTTACACAGAATATGTACATTTTAATCTGCCAATAGCTTGACAAAGTGGTTCAGCATCATTTAATGTTCTGAATTAAGTTGATAATCAATAAAAATCTAGGAACTGCCATAGTCCATGATAAAGTCTCACGATTGCAATGTTACAAATAGTCTCTGTTAACTGGATTCAAGTACAGGTATGTCCAATGTTCTTATTAACCAGTTCAATATATGTTCCCATTAACAGATTAAATGTATGTACGTGTCTCCATCAATAGATCAAATATGCCTCAGTATCCCATTAACAGGTTGCAAGTAATGACCTGTGTTTCTATTAACAGGTTATATGGAGACTCTCAGTGTCCACAGTAACAGGAACACACCTATTACAATATCTCGGTTAACAGGTTGCTCGATACCCTGTTTCCCTATTAACCATTTAAATATATGTCCTGATGTCCCCATTAACCAGTTATGTGTATCCCCTATTATCTCTATTGACAGGTCACATGCAAGTCCCTGTGTCACCTTTAGCAGGGTGAGCTGACACACAATCCTCATTAACTAGTTGGCTGTGGACTGGTTATACACATTTCTAAAGACTAAAACCCATGAGCAACAGATTCAGAGTAACCACTTAATGGTATTGCTCTAGGCTGCGCAAAACCATGCAATTCCCTCAAACACGGATCATAGATAGAGAGTTTACTGAAACCAGTATTTCCCAAGAGGCAGATACTAAATGATGAAATAATTACCTGATAGGACGGTAAAGATGGCAGCAAAGGCATTCAGTTTTAAGCCATCGATCACGTTTGTGTAGTGGCAGATCTCTACACACATGAGGCTGAGACCAATGACCAGCAAGAGGATGTAAAGGATCTCTGCCACAATGGACAACCAGAGGACACCTAGAAGAACAGATCGATAAGATAAATGCATAAAGCAGCAATGTGCGGAGTCATCTGAATAACAACAACCTCTAATTATAAGTGTTTTAAGCTTCTAATCAAAGAGAGGAATAATCTTTCCTGGTCTGTGCATTAATGAATGATTGCATAGCTTTCCCCCAATATCAGAGTTATTAAATGTGGCTACGGTGTCCCATATAAACTGCCAACACGAACTGCCTAGGCTTACACCCTAAATAATGGCCACATAGGCAAGGCAACAGTATCTGTTAGACTTACAGCAGCACAGGTCAATGCCTTTGGGAAGCTGAGGGGAGAACATCATAGGGAAAGAAAACATACGATCGCACGTGTGTCATGACTATAATCTATAATTGTGAGGTCAGAGCAGAAATGGACACAAATTCATATGTTTACAGAGGTGATGATTTTACAATGTTACCTATTCCAATGTTACCTATGTGGAGGCACTGGAGAGGGCGCAGAGAGGATTTACAAGGATGATACAAAAAATTAGAGGGTATACCTATCAGGAAAGGTTGAACAAGCTGGGTCTTTTTCTCTTGAAAAAAGAGAGCTGAGGGGTGACCTAATAAAGGTCTTTAACATCATGAAAGGTTTTGATAGAGTAGATACAGAGTGAATGTTTCCACTTGTGGGAAAGAGCATAACTAGAGGCCATCAATATAAGATAATCACCAAGAAATCCAATAGGGAATTCAGAAGAAACCTCTTTACCCAAAGAGTGGTGAGAATGTGAAACTCGATACTACAGAGAGTGGTTGAAGCGAATAGTATAGATGCATTTAAGTGGTGGTTAGATAAGCATATGAAGGAGAAGGGAATAGAGGGTTATGCTGATGGAGTTAGATGAGGAAAGACGGGAGGAGGCTCGAGTGGAGCATAAACACCGGCACGGACTGGTTGGGCCGAATGGCCTGTTTCTGGGCTGTATAGCCTATGTAATCCTGTGTAATCCTTTCCTCCATGCAGTTTAAAAAAATAATGACAGCAAGTTCAGTGAGTTAGTCATAAAGAGAAACACAAAGAGGAAATGTCTACACTGAGTGGGGAAAGGGTCTGTTGGATTGTTATCCTTTCTCTCATGTCCCAGTGCTGCATGTAAATAATCAGTCTCGCTGGTTGTCCCAATCCCATCATTTCTCCCAAATCCATCGCTTTTCCCTCCATTCAGAAGGAATGGGATTGCAGTCAGAGAGATGAGATGTTTCATCTGTACTGCAGAGCTGCTATCAGTTTATTCCAGGAATACAATGTGTCCTTACGCGGTGTCAGCTCAGCTGGCAACAAGAGCTAAATTGTCAGCTTCACGTGCACAATAAGTCTCTGGTAAACCCGGAACCAATGGCTAAAGATGCACATTAGACATTCATGATATTCCAATATGAGGCTCTGGCTTTGCAACCCAGGCCAAGTCAGCAACCCAAAGCTTTGCACGTTGCACTGTGATCAGACTGCGTGAGGAGAACCAGGACCCGATAGAGTGGCAAATTCACAACAAAGTGTTAGTTTGCATCTTGGTGCAAACAGAGCTTTGACTTTAAAGTCATAGTTGAGGTTGATTATAGGGATCCTATTCACTGACTTGGCACCATATCAGCAAACCACTCTGTCCAGCTCCTAGGGTGAACTGAAATGTCAGTTCGAGTCAAAATTACCTCAGTGGGCCCAGTTTGCTTTGAACAACGTGATCTCACTGTAAAAAGTCACGCGAGTCGAAAATAGGAATTATACAGTGAGTTCACCATTGTGCTTTTATTAAAGTTTCAGATTCGGCTACAGGTCAAATATTGCCTTCAAAAGAAAAACCCACTGGGAATAATTATCTCCAGCAATCAATCTTAGTTTTGTTTATCTGTAATTTTAACATTTTGAGGGCACATTTATCTAAAAAGTTGACTGCTGTGACATTATCAGGAAACCTGGTCTTCGATGGATTTTTCGAGGCCAGCTGTATTGACATTAAAGAGTTACATAAACTAACCCAGGCTGCTTTAGCATCGACTGAGTATGTTAATTCAGCTCTCTGACACAGTTGGCATCAGTCAGCCCCCTCAGTGCCAGGTCCTCTGATAATTTCATCAGTAAAATAAATATATTTGATAGAAAGAGAGGAAGATAAAACGACAATCTGTGTGAGAATTATTTGCAACAACTTGATATTTCCAAGACGTACTGATAATATTATTTATTCTTTATGTTTTACTCCGATTGCTACCATTCAGTTAAAGTCCAGCCACACTTGTCCTTAATCTGGCAAAAGGACATCGAGCCGAAACGTTAACTCTCCACAGATGCTGCCTGATCTGCTGAGTGTTTGCAGCATTTTCTGTTTTTATTTCAGATTTCCAGCATCGGCAGTATCTTGCTTTTGTATACTTGTCCTTGTTTTATTTAGATTTTCACATTTTCATTCGGAAAAAAAATCCAAGCACATATGTTGTTTACTAATAGTACAGGAAAATATGTTGGCCTTGGGGCTGTTGTGTACATACTGAGAGCAACAAACTGTTTGCTGGGAGGTTCCAGGTAATGTGGAAGCATCCTTGATCAGTTCAGCTCATTTGACCCAGTGAGTAGTTGAGCCATCGAGGCCAACATCATCCCGGGTTTGATCTCTGGTGATACCGAGTTGGTTGATCTCGGCTGGGGCAATGATGGAGATGTTATCCAGTGCCCTGGGTTCAGGAGCAGAAACGCAGCCAGGGTTCTTGCGAGAATTATAGAACCATAGAAATTTACAGCACAGAAGGAGGCCATTTCGGCCCATCGTGTCCATACAGGCCTATAAAGAGCTATCCAGCCTAATCCAACTTTCCAGCTCTTGATCCATAACCCTGCAGGTTACGACACTTCAAGTGCACATCCAAGTACTTTTTAAATGTGGTGAAGGTTTCTGCCTCTACCACCCTTTCAGGCAGTGAGGTCCAGACACCCACCACCCTCTGGGTGAAATAAATTCCCCTCAAATTCCATCTAAGCCTCATACCAATTACTTTAAATCTATGCCCCCTGGTTGTTGACCCTTCTGCTAAGGGAAATAGGTCCTTCCTAGCCACTCTATCTAGGCCCTTCATAATTTTATACACTTCAATAAGGTCTCCCCTCAGCCTCCTCAGTTCCAAAGAAAACAATCCCAGCATATCCAATCTTTCCTCCTAGCTAAAATTCTCTAGTCCAGGCAACATCCTGTAAATCTCCTCTGTACCCTCCCTAGTGCAATCACATCTTTCCTGTAATGTGTGTATGCAGTACTCAAGCTTTGGTCTAACTAATGTTTTATACAGTTCAACCATAACCTCCCTGCTCTTGTATTTTATGCCTCGGCTAATAAAGGTAAGTATTCCGTATGCCTACTTAACCACCTTATCTGCCTAGCCTGTTTCCTTCAGAGATCTATGGACATGCATTCCAAGGTCCCTTTGTTCCTCTACACTTCTCGCTGTCTTACCATTTAATGTGTATTCCCTTGCCTTGTTAGCTCTCCCGAAATGCATTACCTCACACTTCTCAGGATTGAATTTAATTTGCCACCGTTCTGCCAACCTGACCAGTTCATTGATATCTTCCTGCAGTCTATAGATTTCTTCTTTATTTATCAACCACACAGCCAATTTTTGTGTCATCTGCAAACTTCTTAATCATACCCACTACATTCAAGTCCAAATCATTGACATATACCACAAAAAGCAAGGGACCTAGTATTGAGCCCTACGGAACCCCACTGGAAACAGCCTTCCAGTCACAAGAACATCCATCAACCATTACCCTTTGCTTCCTGTCTCTGAGCCAATTTTGAAAAGCAGCCAGGGTTCTTGTTCTTACGTAGTTATCCAGTGATCTGCTGAAGGTACATGTGTGTACTCATTGGAGGACAGGAAAGAACTGACCTGCTATGACACCCAGAGTTAAACACTCCCTGTCAAGATTCACACTTGAATAATCAACATTCAGGTGAGATATTGGAGGAAGACCACCCTAGCAATGAGTCAATGCCTGCAGAACAGGAGGGAGACCACGGAAGAAGAAATAAATAGTTTGAGGATTGATCCTGAATGATACATTTTTGTAGGAAGAATGAGGAGAGGCAATTTAAACTAAAGGGTACAATTCTAAAGGGGGTACATGAACAGAGAGTCCTAGGGTTATATGTGCTTAAATCGTTGAAGGTGGCAGGGCAGGTTGAGAAAGTGGTTAAAAAGGCATAGGGGATCCTGGGCTTCAAAAAAAGAGGCTTAGTGTACAAAAGCAAGGAAATTATGAAGAACCTTTATAAAACCCTGGTTTGTCCTCAACTGGAATATTGTGTCCAATTCTGGGCACCACACCTTAGGAAGGATGTAAAGGCCTTAGAAAGGGTGTAGAAAAGATTTACAGGAATGGTTCTGGGGGAGGGACTTCAGTTATGTGGATAGATTGGAGAAGCTGGGGATGTTCTCCTTGGAGCAGAGAAGTTTGAGAGGAGATTTGATGGAGGTGTTCAAAATCATGAGGGGACAGAATAGATAGAGAGAAACTGTTCCCATTGGCGGAAGGTTCGAGAACCAGAGGATACAGATTTAAGGTGAATGGCAGAAGAACCAAAGGCGACATGAGGAAAAACATTTTTATGCAGCGAGTGGTTAGGATCTGGAATACACTGCCTGAAAGGGTGGTGGAGGCAGATTTAATCAAGGCTTTCAAAAAGGAATTAGATAAGTACCTGAAGGAAAAAGAAATTGCAGGGCTACGGGGAAAGGGCGAGGGAGTGGGACTAGCTGAAATGCTCTTGCAAAGAGCCAGCATTGGCTCAACGGGCCGAATGGCCTCCTTCTGTGCTGTAAGATTCTACAGGCCCGAATTTGGTGGCCTTACCGCCGGTTGTAGCTGAGTTTTCTTGGCGGTCTTGATGGTTTCTGGGCGCTCTCCCCTCCGAGCGAGTTTGGTGAGTCCCTCACGCCGGCGGGGAGAGAAGACCGCTGGGGAGCGTCCGCGGGCGTCCGCTGGCGTGCAATGTCGACAAAAGTCTTCCTGCCTGCTCACTCCCCAGTTTGGACTGGGCAGTCCTCCACTCCAGCAGCAGAAGAGACTGCCACGTGGAGACAGGAATTACTTGAACGGTAAGTGTGAAGACCTGCAAGAAAAGATTAGTGCACTTGTTTTCTTCATTTCTTTTGCAGTGATTTTGGTGGTTAGGATCCTCTGAATGATTTGGAAAAGTTTTTTTTCCATTTGTTGAAAAAACATTTTTTCCCCGTTCCTCCCTCCCTGGGCCCAACTCTATCCTGGCGTTACTTTGCCATCGATTGCATTTGCCACCCAGAATTGGCATGTTAGGCCTATTTTTTCCACCGGACGTTTTTATCCACATTTTTCCACTAAACCTTCGCCCAAAATGTCATGTATCTTACATTATTATATATAACTGTATCCTAACATGCTATACATGACTGTAATAAGATATGACCTGTAACCACCAGCATACCTTACAACCAGGGGTGCACTTGCAAGAGACAGGTATATAAGGACAGGTCTCAGGCAAGTGCAGCATTCCAGAGCTGTGAAATAAAGGTGCAGGTCCAGAGTGACCTTGACTTCACTACATGCCTTGTGTGAATCTGTACTGAGGGGACAGGAATTTACAGTGGCGACGAGTTACGGGATTACAGAATCCACAGAATGGCGAACAACGGATCAGATGAAAAGTACAATGCGGGAGACAATTGGGAGGACTTTATAGAAAGGCTCCAGCAAAGCTTTGTAACCAAAGACTAGTTAGGCGACGATAAGGCAGACAAGAGAAGAGCCCATCTCTTGACCAGCTGTGGCTCGAAAACATCCGCTTTAATGAAGGATCTGTTGGCACCTGAGAAACCAGCAAGCAAGTCGTTTGAAGAATTGAGCACACTGGTAAGAGACCGCCTGAAGCCAGCGAGCAGCCTACAAATGACCAGACACAGGTTCTACATATACAGACGCTATGTGGGCCAGAGCATACCCGATTTCGTGGCGGAACTTCTGAGGTTGGCTAGTTTATGTGAGTTCTCCGAAGAACTGAGGAGAGAAATGCTGAGAGACTTTTTCATTGAAGAAATAGGCCACGCAGGCGTATTCTGAAAGCTCATAGAGACCAAGAACCTGACCTTAGAGGCAGCAGCACTGGTTGCACAGACATTCTTGGTAGCGGAAGAAGAAACGAGATTGATTTACAATGCAGGTATGACAACTAACGAAATATCGGAACAAGAAGTTCACAGCACTAAACAAGCTGCTACCCCCACACACAGACAAAACCGGGAGAACAGGCTCTCGACAGCAGGCAGAAGCCATCAAGGGTCACAGGAATGGCCGTTCACACCTCATCAACCCACAATGCGAGCAATCAACTACAAACTGAGAGAAGCTCAAGAGAGATCAGCCAGACGCAGCTCATTCTTTGGGAACACTGTGAACAATGGAACAGGTCTGTGCTGGAGGTGTGGGGTGGGCACTCGTCAAGGGGATGTCGATTTCAGCAGGCTGTTTGCAGAAATTGTGAATATACAGGGCATTTGGCCCGCATGTGCAAAAAAACGGCAGCTTGGCTGGTATACGAATTGGATGGGTCGGAAAGCGGACCAGAAGATGGTGGGGACAGTTTCCGGGACACCGATGTACAGCGGGTCAACACGATCAATGGTCGCTGCTCCTACAACAGGATGCCTCCTATAATGATGAGGGTCCTACTCAGCAGGATATCTGTCAACATGGAGCTGGATACGGGAGCGAGTCAATCTCTCATGGGCGCTCAACAATTTGAACAACTGTGGCCGCATAAACGAGACAGACCAAAACTCACAAGGGTCGACACCAAACTAAGGACCTATACCTAAGAAATTGTACCAGTCCTCGGCAGCGCCAAGCTCTCTGTCACACACAAAGGGACAGTGAACCGACTTCCCCTGTGGATTGTCCCCGGAGACCCCCCAGCATTGCTGGGGAGAAGCTGGCTGGCAAAACTAAACTGGAAATGCGATGATGTCCATGTCATGTCATTAGAGGAATGGACCTCCTGCTCAACAGTTATAAAGCGATTTGAACATCTCTTTCAGCCAGGTGTGGGCACTTTCAAAGGTGCCAAAGTCAAAATTTACATCACACAGGATGCTAGACCGGTCCATCACAAGGCCAGAGCTGTACCCAATGTGATGAGGGAAAAGATTGAACACGAACTAGACAGGCTTCTGCGGGAAGGCATTATATCACCTGTGGAATTTAGTGACTGGGCAAGTCCCATCGTCCCAGTCATGAAGCCTGATGGATCCGTACGAATCTGTGGGGACTACAAATCTACCATAAACAGAGTCTCCCTACAGGAACAGTACACGCTGCCCAGAACGGAGGACTTATTTGCCACATTGGCTGGAGGTAAACTTTTCTCAAAACTAGTCCTCACATCTGCGTATATGACGCAAGAATTGACCGAGGAATCCAAGCTACTCACCACCATCAACACACATCGAGGCCTTTTCATGTACAATCGATGCCCATTCGGCATCAGGTCGGCAGCCACCATATTCCAGCGCAACATGGAGAGTCTGCTCAAGTCCATCCCGGGGATGACTGTATTTCAAGACGACATGCTTATCACGGGCAGGGACACCGACTCCCATCTCCATAATTTGGAGGAAATACTAAAGCGGTTGGATCGGGTAGGCCTAAGAGTTAAGAAATCCAAGTGCCTGTTTCTCGCACCCGAGGTTGAATCTTTGGGCAGAAGGATTGCCGCTGATGGAATCCGCCCAACAGAGTCCAAAACAGAAGCAATTCGCCTGGCTCCCCGGCCCCGGAATGTCTCAGAACTGCGCGCCTTTCTCGAGCTACTCAATTACTTTGGGAACTTTATGCAGAACTTAAGCACGCTGCTGGAGCCTCTCCACATGATACTCAGGAAGGGGTGCGATTGGTTTTGGGGGGACGCCCAGGGACGCGCCTTCAATAAGGCACGCAACCTTCTGTGTTCCAACAGTGTTTTGACTTTCTTTGACCCAGGTAAAAAGCTAGTTCTCACATGCAATGCGCCAGCGTATGGGGTTGGGTGCGATTTGCAACATGTCAATAGTGCGGGCAAATTACAACCCATAGCTTATGCCTCCAGGTCACTTTCGCGGGCAGAGCGCGGGTACAGAATGGTAGAGAAGGAGGTGCTCGCGTACGTGTACGGTGTCAAAAAGATGCACCAATATCTTTTCGGGGCCAAGTTCGCGTTAGAAACTGATCACAAGCCCCTCACGTCCCTCCTATCCGAGAGCAAGGCAATAAACACCAATGCCTCGGCGCGAATTCAACGGTGGGCACTCATGCTGGCGTCCTACGACTATACCATAAGGCACAGACCAGGCACAGACAACTGTGCCAACGCGCTCCGCAGGCTACCCCTGGTGACCACGGAAGGGTCTGACGAACAGGACTGTGAGATAGTCATGGCAATCAATGCCTTTGAGTCCAGAGGTTCGCCCATGATGGCTCGCCAAATCAGAGCCTAGACGGCCAGCGACCCCACGTTGTCCTTAGTAAAAAGATGTGTCCTAACCAGTGACTGGGCAGAGGCTCGCGATGCCTGCCCTGAGGAATTAAAACCCTTTCACAGGCGCATGCATGAGCTATCACTACAAGCAGACTGCCTGATGTGGGGCAGCCGAGTAGTCATGCCTCTGCGAGGCAGAGAGGCATTTGTCCGGGAGCTCCACCGCGAGCACCCGGGGATCATTCTCATGAAGGCTATAGCCAGATCCCACGTCTGGTGGCCTGGTATTGATGCGGACTTGGAGCTCTGCGTCCAAAGGTGCACTATTTGTACCCAACTCAGCAATGCCCCCAGGGAGGCTCCACTGAGCCCCTGGCCCTGGCCTACCAAACTGTGGTCGCGGGTGCACGTAGACTATGCAGGCCCATTCATGGGCAAAATGTTCCTCATAGTTGTAGATGCATTTTCAAAGTGGATTGAATGCACCATTTTAAACTTGAGCACAACCTCCACCACTGTGGAGAGCCTTGCAATTATGTTTGCAATGCACGGAATCCCTGACATATTGGTCAGTGACAATGGTCTGTGCTTCACCAGCGCAGAATTCCAAGACTTTATAATTGACCACGGCATAAATCACGTCAAGACGACACCATTCAAGCCGGCCTCCAACAGCCAGGCGGAGGGAGCAGTGCAAATCATTAAACAAGGCATGCTTAAAATCCAAGGTCCCACGCTGCAGGGTCACCTGTCGCGACTGCTGCTGGCATACAGATCTCATCCGCACTCACTGACTGGGATCCCCCCCCGTGCAACTGTTGAGGAAAAGGACTTTAAAAACAAGGCTCTCATTAATCCTCCCAGACATGCACGAAATCGTTGAGGCAAAGCGCCGTAAGCTGACTGAGTACCATGACAGAAATTCGAGGGGGAGATGGAATGAGATAGGGGGCAAAGTGTTTGTACTAAACTATGGCAGGGGTCCCAAATGGCTTGCAGGGACAGTAACGGGAAAGGAAGGAAACAGGCTACTGGTAGTACCAATGGACAATGGCAAAACCTGCCGGAGGCATGTTGACCAAGTCAAAAGCAGATTTACCAACAACACTGCGGAACCAGAGGCAGACTACAATGTGGAACTTGCACCACACCTGGTGGACAGACAGAGGGAACAACCTGAAGAAAGGGCAATCCCAACAAACTGTGTTCAGTTTTGATCTCCTAAACTGAGGAAGGACATTCTTGCTATTAAGAGAGTGCAGTGAAGGTTCACCAGACTGATTCCCGGGATGGCGGGACTGACATATGAGGAGAAACTGGATCAACTAGGCCTTTATATACTGGAGTTTAGAAGGATGAGAGGGGATCTCATAGAAACTTATAAGATTCTGACGGGACTGGACAGGTTAGATGCGGGAAAAATGTTCCCGATGATGGGGAAGTCCAGAACCAGGGGACACAGTCTTCGGATAAGGGGTAGGCCATTTAGGACTGAGGTGAGGGGAAACTTGTTCGCTCAGAAAGTTGTTAACCTGTGGAATTCCCTGTCGCAGAGAGTTGTTGATGCCAGTTCATTGGATATATTCAAGAGGGAGTTAGATTTGGCCCTTACGGCTAAAGGGATCAAGGGGTATGGAGAGAAAGCAGGAAAGGGGTACTGAGGGAATGATCAGCCATGATCTTCTTGAATGGTGGTGCAGGCTTGAGGGGCCAAATGGCCTACTCCTGCACCTATTTTCTATGTTTCTATGTTTCTATATTCTGTAAGAAAGCATGCCCCGGCTGAGCGGATATACGCTCATTCTTTGCCAAATTTGTCAGCACCTGTAGATGAAACCCAACGTCCTACACAAGAGGTGCCTGGACCTCGGAATGTCCATGTGAAGTAGGTCCACTCACCATGCACAATGCACTGGAGTGTTGATCCACTGAGCTACGGTGCCACTATCTATTCCTCTTCAAGACTTTTAGCTTTAAACCTATAATTAACAGATGGAAAATGCTAATGGCTCAATTTTCTGATGTGTGCTCCAGGCAGACAGTGGGAATGCCAAGGCAGAAAATTTCCCCTCCAACTTGTTCAGCATCAATAACATTAAAATGCCCATAGGATGTTATGATAGTAGGCATTTGCCACATATGGGCCTGACTGTCTGTCACATCTCAACTTTTCATTTCCAGTCCTGGCCAACTGCTTTGTATCTCTGGTGACCAGTAAAGAACAAA
This sequence comes from Pristiophorus japonicus, assembly GCF_044704955.1. Classification (NCBI taxonomy): domain Eukaryota; kingdom Metazoa; phylum Chordata; class Chondrichthyes; family Pristiophoridae; genus Pristiophorus; species Pristiophorus japonicus. The sequence continues at coordinate 85,032,027 of NC_091992.1, forward strand.
TTGTGAAAGAAAAGTATGTCTTGCCTGGTTTCTGGGAATCACTGCAGGCTGGCTCTTCCAAATAATGAACGTGCATGTTGAGGACTCTATGATGTGATCTGGTGGGATGGTTTAGTCTGGGATCTGGTGGGATGGAGTTAGTCTGGCATCTGGTGGGATGGTTTAGTCTGGGATCTGGTGGGATGGATTTAGTCTGGGATACGGTGGGCTGGGTTTAATCTGGGATCTGGTGGGATGGAATTAATCTGGGATCTGATGGGATGATTTAGTCTGGGATCTGGTGGGATGATTTAGTCTGGGATCAGGTGGGCTGGGTTTAGTCTGGAAAACCTGCTTCCTCTGAGCCACATAACAAAGCCTTCATTATGCCCAATGATGTTGCAGATGCACCAGTATCATCAGTTAGAATGTTGCAGGTAGCATGGGGTTATACAGTGAACTCCACACAGCTTACTGCTCAGAGAATATGGTGCTGTGCAAATGCATGTTTACATGAACATGCAGCGTTCAACTCAGGAAGCTAGTTTAAAAAATAGCTTAAGCTGCTGAAGAGCTGGTGGGACCAGTCCACAGGGAACTCTGGGATTTTTTTCTACATAGTTGCTTTTGATTTGAGTGCAGGCATGTGATGGCTGCAGGAAAGTCAAGGGTGAAGGGTGGTGGAAGCAGATTCAAAAGGGAATTGGATAAATACTTGAAAGGAAATAAAATACAGGGCTATGGGGAAAGGTGCAGGGGAGTGGGACTAATTAGATCGCTCTGCCAAAGAGTCATCACAGGCACTTTGGACCAATTGGCCTCCTTCTGTGCTGTATCATTGTATGATTCTAAGTGGCCATTGTTGATGGATAGACATCAGAAGTAGCTGGTGGTAGGCCATGTGAGTGTCTTGATGCTCTCTATACCTCACATCTGTACATGCACACTCTCTCTAGTGGGGTCACCGGCTGGTGATCATGAGTGGGGACCCTGGTAGATTGCCCCTCACCCTTCCAATTATAGCTCCTCCAGTGTTGATCAGCGTTCAAACTTGGCCCTTTCTGATCCGTGTGGCTCAGTACGTAAGCTGCGTTTACCTACTGATTCATTGGGGGATGTCCAAACGTATCAATTTTCCTTAATTATAACTCGACCCATTTTTTTGCAATGATGTGATATATTTTTTCCCCATTTTCCTTATCTCTCTGATTCACAACATTAATGCTTCTTCTTTATGTCTTCCAGTAAGTGTCCTCACCTGTGTGTGACTGAACATCTCCAAATTTGATTCTACCGATCAGCTATAATCGCTAAATCTGGGTCTTTATGGGACATAGCAGAAGTAACTCACTGCTCTTCCTCAGCCCTGATAGATGCAGTAAATACAGCATTGAAAATAAATATGTATATGTGGCGCAGTCAAAGTGTCCTTGTAATCTGTAGAACATAAAATTTATGCTGCATATAATTTTACACAATCTGGTAAAGCACTCTCCTGCTATCAAAATATAGTGATGCATGGTATCATAACTCCTGTAAATGGCCATCCTCCTGTCACATGGTATGATGAAATCCATTAACTTTTAAGGCAGTGATCAAATCTATAAGGTGATGACAAACTCCCAGCTTCTAAAACACCAGATCGTCAGAAATATGTGTAATCTAAATATTGGTTTGCATACTTGTCTGAGTGTGGCCAAGGATGGGACATAAGAACATAAGAACATAAGAATTAGGAACAGGAGTAGGTCATCTAGCCCCTCGAGCCTGCTCCGCCATTCAATAAGATCATGGCTGATCTGGTCGTGGACTCAGCTCCACTTACCCGCCCTCTCCCCGTAACCCTTAATTCCCTTATTGGTTAAAAATCTATCTATCTTTGACTTGAAAACATTCAATGAGCTAGCCTCAACTACTTCCTTGGGCAGAGAATTCCACAGATTCACAACCCTCTGGGAGAAGAAATTCTTTCTCAACTCGGTTTTAAATTGGCTCCTCCGTATTTTGAGGCTGTGCCCCCTAGTTCTAGTCTCCCCTACCAATGGAAACAACCTCTCTGCCTCTATCTTGTCTATCCCTTTCATGATTTTAAATGTTTCTTTCAGATCACCACTCATCCTTCTGAACTCTAAGGAGTAAAGACCCAGTCTACTCAATCTATCATCATAAGGTAACCCCCTCATTGGGGACACTCTCAGTGCTTTGACAATGACTCAGATTGCATGCACTCTGTTCTGTCAGTTTATGATCATCAAAACCAATTCATTGCATTGTACCTTTCACCAACATACACAGCCATCTCTCAATTTCTGTATGATAGAGTAGGGGAAACCCATGGTTCTGTCTAAAAACAGAAAATGCTGGAAATCTCAGCAGGTCAGGCAGCATCTGTGGAGAGGAAGCAGTTAACATTTTGGGTCGATGACCATTCGTCAGAACTGGAGAGTGTTCGGAAAGAACACATTCTTAACAAGCACTGAAAGGGGGAGGGGAAGAAAGAACAAAAGGGAAGGTCTGTGATAAGTTGGAAGACAGGAGAGATTAGAGAGACAAAAGGGATGATGGGCCAAATTCAAATGGTAATGCCAGGAGTTAGAAAAACATTAGTCGAGATAGGGTGTGAATGGTGGGATTATGACCAACTGCCATTAGAGACAAGGAGAAAAAAAAGAAAGAAAGAAACATGGTTCTGTCATTTATTTCTTGTCAATTGATGTTTTCCCTTTAGAAGAGGCCAGCAGAAGTTACTCAAATACCAGCCTCCATTTGTGTCACTGGCTTCAGGTACAAGCTGGCTACAAGAAACGGGTGAGGGCCCAGTCAGCACATGCGAAATTGAAGAATATTTACTGCATCTATCAGGGCAGAAGAAGAGCAGTGAGTTACATCTGCTATGTGCCATGAAGACTCAGAGTTAGTAATTATAGTTGGTTGGTAGAATCAAATTTGGAAATGTCTCACTTCAGAGACTTGAGCACATAAATCTCCAATGCACTGCTGAGGGAGCGCTGCATTGTTAGAGGGGCCGTCTTTCAGATGAGACGTTAAACCGAGGCCCCGTCTGCCCTCTCAAGTAGACGTAAAAGATCCCATGGCACTATTTCGAAGAAGAGCAGGGGAGTTATTCCCAGTTTCCTGGCCAATATTTATCCCTCAATCAATATAACAAAAACAGATTATCTAGTCATTATCGCATTGCTGTTTGTGGGAGCTTGCTTGTGCGTAAATTGACTGTCGTGATTCCCACATTACAACAGCGACTGCACTCCAAAAGTATTCATTGGCTGTACAGCGCTTTGAGATGTCCGGTGGTCGTGAAAGGTGTTATATAAATCCAAGTCTTTATTATTTTCTTTTATACACAGGTAATGTGAGGACACTTACTGGAAGACATAAAGAAGCTGTGATATAAACTATAAATGTTGGGAATCAGATCGAAGGGAAAATGGGAAAAAAACACTTAGATTAAGTGGAAGGGGGGAAAAACTAGTCTCCTGCAGAGAAATTGTATTGTGATTCACACAATTTGTGTCAGCTTCACAGTCAGCTACATGGCATGGCTAAAATTGCGAGAAAAAAGTGATTAAACATCTCTTTCTAGTCCTGTGTGAAGAACTGACTAGATTTTAAATGATCAGATTTTGAACAAGACAGATTATGAGACTCAGCAGGCTACCTTTAACGAGCGGTCTCACTCACAGTCACAAATCACAGGGAGGAGGCTAATTCTTCACGGGGGCTAGATAGGAATAAGACGATCATGGAAGTTCCAGCAGGGCCTGTGCTAAAATAGGGACAGAGAGATCATTAGAGCAGAGGGAGTGCTTTACTTAACGCAAGGTCTTCCTGTTCATCGCATTAATCCCGAATCATGCACTGCTGCCATCAACAGAGGTCTCGTGATGATCTTTTTATAATCAGCTAAACATGATTCTTCTGCTTTTCCCTGCTGGTGACCATTTTGAGTTTATTTGAAAGCTGCTCTGTGGCTCTGCTCTTCATTGTCGACAGCTCATGAATTTCAAATTTGTTTGTCTATCAACAGCCCATGATCAGGGATTACTGACCAGCTAGTTTTACTCAAACGCGTCTAAACAGCCTGTAATAAATCGCATGCAGTAACCTAGTACTATTATATAGTAATCCGTTATCACAAGGTGCTTCATACATTCAGCTCCTATACTGTATCAACATAAAAGCAGCTGAGTGTTGTGTTTTTCTTTCGTTGAAGGATGTCGGAGTTTGGCAGGACTTTCTTATGTCCTCCTCTCGCTAGTTTTAGCGGAAGAGCAGAAGTGAATAAAACCAATCTGACCATTCTTACCCTTATAAGTGTCAGTCATGGCTCAGTGCCAGCACTTTCACCGCTGAGTCAGAAGCACATCATCTAGGCTGACACTTGAGTGCAGTACTGAGGGAGCGCTGGACTGTTGGAGGTGCCGTGTTCTGGATGAGATGCTAAAACAAGGCCTCGTCTGTCCTCTCGGGCAGATGTAAAAGATCCCACGGCACTATTTCAATGAGTTTTCCTGCTATCTTGGCCTATATTTATCCCTCAACCAACACCATAAAAACAGATAATCTGGTCATTATCTCATTGCAGTTTGTGAGATCTTGCTGTGGCCAATTTCTCTATATTACAACAGTGACTACATTATAATAGTATTTCATTGGCTGTAAATTGCTTTGGGATGCCCTGAGGTCATGAAGAGTGCTGTAAAAATGCTGGATCTGTTTTCTATCTTTCTTTAAGAAGGTTAATTATGCTATATAAATCCAAGCTTTAATTTATTTTTCCAAAAATTCATTAACTTTATGGAAAACTGAGCGAGTAAGACCAGCTATAGTGGTAAACAGACAAAACCTTAGTAGCTGGTGTAATGCAGAGCAGAGATAGCACTAACGGCACATATGGGCAGATCCTCCATCTTGGGAAGCACAAGGCATAAAGGCACGGCAGGAATTCACAAATGCAACATATTGAATGTTACAAACCAGGAACTTGCACCAATGCTCTTGCTTCACACACTGTCTATCAGCCTATTCCCTAACATCTGAAGGTTGGCTTCCTTGTAAGAGTGCCATCTACTCATTGTACATATCAGCAAATTCAGAAGATGTCTGACCTTGGGTTAATTAGCAAAGTAGGCCATTTCTGTTAATGTGTGTGTGTCAAGACTGCATCGGATATAGCAATGTTAGTGAAGTAGCAGAAATACAGCTGAAGGAGAGCTGCTTTAAGATTGCCCACTACCTCGATACTGCCATTATAGCATTAAGGAAATGTTAACACTCAAAAAGTGAAGTATCAATCAGAACAATTCATGTATGAGTTTGACAGGAATGAACAAGTCTTAAAGGTATGCACAAGAATCGCTATTAATGCAACAACGTTGATTCCTGAGATGAAAGGGTTGTGTTACGAAGAAAGGTTGAGCAGGTTGGAGTTTAGAAGAATGAGAGGTGATCTTATTGAAACATATAAGATTCTGAGGGGGCTTGACAGGGTAGATGCAGGGAGGATGTTTTTTCCTCTCGTGGGGAATCTAGAACTAGGGGGCAGAGTTTCAGAATAAGGGATCGCCCATTTAAAACGGAGATGAGGAATTTCTTCTCTCAGAAGGTTGTAAATCTTTGGAATTCTCTACCCCAGGGAACTGTGGAGGCTGGGTCTTTGGATATATTTAAGGTGGAGATAGGCAGATTTTTGAACTACTGAGGAGTCAAGGGTTATGGGGATCAGGCAGGGAAGTGGAGTTGAGGCCAAGATCAGATCAGCCATGATCTTATTGAATGGCGGAGCAGGTTTGAGGGTCCAATAGCCTACTCCTGCTCCTATTTCTTATGTTCATAACAAGACCTGAGCAAGTAATTGAAGCCTTCACTGTCTTAGTAGTGCAGCTGGCAAGGTAATAGGAATTCTCTGGAGCCATCCGTGATGTTGGGGATCATCATATCATCATCATAGGCGGCCCCTCGAACCAGGATGACTTGCTTCCACATGAGTTCACAGATGTTTCAATGAAGGGCCTGATATTCCAGTCCGTAACTCCAGTTGAAAGGGTGGAAGATGCCTGTGCATGGATTTTTTTAATGTGTGGTGACCATCAGCCACCACAAGGGCTCGACAGAGCTAGGTCTTAGTCCAGTGATAAGGGTTAACCAGGATGACTGGAGACCTGCTCTGCTGCACGGACCTCATCATCATCATAGGCAGTTCCTCAGAATCGAGGAGAACCTGCTTCCACTCCCAAAGTGAGTTCTTTGATGGCCGAACAGTCCGATACGAGAGCCACAGACTCTGTTACGGGTAGGACAGACATTCGTCGAGGGAAGGGGTCGGTGGGGCTGGTTTACCATGCGCTCCTTTCGCTGCCTGCGCTTGGCCTCTTCATGCTCTTTGCTTTGAGACTCGAAGAGCTCAACGCCCTCCCGGATAGACTTTCTCCACCTCGGGTGGTCTGCGACCAGGGTCTCCCAGGTGTCAGTGGTGATGTCGCACTTTACCAGTGAGGCTTTGAGGGTCCTTATAATGTTTCCGCTGTCCTCCTTTGGCTCGTTTACCATGAAGGAGCTCCGCATAAAGCATTTGCTTAGGGAGTCTCGTATCTGGCATGCATACTATGTGGCCTGCCCAGCGAAGCTGATCGAGTGTGGTCAGTGCTTCAATACTGGGGATGTTAGCCTGGTCGAGGACACTGATGTTGGTGTGCCTGTCCTCCCAGGGGTTTTTCAGGATCTTCTGGAGACATCGTTGTTGATATATCTCCAGCGATTTGAGGTGCCTTCTATACATCGTCCATGCCTCAGATCCATACAGGAGGGCGGGAATTACTACAGCCCTGTAGACCATGAGTTTGGTGGTAGATTCCTCAGACGGCCGAAGGTTGCTCTGGCGCACTGGAGGCTATGCTGAATCTCCGCATCGATGTCTACCTTTGTTGATAAGAGGCTCCCGAGATATGGGAAATGGTCCACCTTGTCCAGGGCCGCGCCGTGAATCTTGATGATTGGAGGGCAGTGCTGTGCGGCGGTGACAGGCTGATGGAGGACCTTTGTCTTACGGATGTTAAGTGTATGGCCCATGCTTTCATATGCCTCAGTGAATACATTGACTATATCCTGGAGTTCAGCCTCTGAATGTGCACAGACGCAGATGTCGTCCGCATACTACAGCTCAACGACAGAGGTTGGGGTGATCTTGGATCTGGTCTGGAGGCAGCGTAGGTTAAACAGCTTCCTACTGATTCTGTAGTTTAGTTCCACTCCAGCGGGGAGCTTGTTGATTGTGAGGTGGAGCATGGCGGCGAGGAAGATTGAGAAGAAGGTTGGAGCAATGACGCAGCCCTGTTTGACCCCGGTCAGGACATGGTTTGGATCTGTAATGGATCCATTGGTAAGGATCACGGCCTGAATGTCATCGTAAAGCAGGCGAAGGATGTTGACAAACTTTTGGACGCATCCGAAATGGAGGAGGACGCTCCATAGACCCTCACGGTTGAGAGTGTCAAAGGCTTTGGTAAGATCGAAAAAGGCCATGTATAAGGGCTGGCGCTGCTCCCTGCACTTTTCCTACAACTGGCATGCTGCAAAGATCTTGTCTGTTGTGCCCCGTAGGGGACGAAATCCGCATTGTGATTCCGGAAGGAGCTCCTCGGCCACAGGGAGAAGATGATTGAGGAGAACTCGAGCGACAACTTTCTCAGTGGTTGAAAGCAGGGAGATTCCCCTGTAGTTGCCGCAGTCAGACTTGTCCCCCTTTTTAAAAATGGTCGCAATCCCTGCATCTCTCAGATCTCCCAACATGCTCTCCTCCCTCCAGATGAGAGAGATGAGGTCATGTATCCGCGCCAACAGCGCCTCTCCGCCATATTTTAGTGCCTCAGCAGGGATTCCATCCGCACTCGTAGCCTTGTTATTCTTAAGCTGTTTTATGGCTTTGCCTACCTCGTGCAACGTTGGAGTTTCACTGAGTTGATGGTGGGTCGCATATCGCAGTGTGGGCTGGCCCGTGCTGCCCCTTTTTGGGAATAGTTAAGTATGTGTACACTACTGCTGTACTTTTCAGTCTTATTCACTGTATACTGTTGAGAATATGACATTCAATTATCAGCAGCAGCAGGGGACAATGAAGTCATCGACATTTGAAACAGCTTACCCCTAACAAACAAGCCAACCTTCACATATTGGGAGAGAAGCTTATAGAAGATGGGGGGAGGAGGCAGGTGGATAGGGAGTGATGTGATGCAAGGGGGTGCACAAGAATTCATAGTCTGTAGCAATGTGTTCACCTGTTGCAATTGTGTAGATATAAGTAAGATTCCTTATGAGCATCTGAAGCGACATTGAAACACCGCTCTGAGGATAGCTTGGTGTGCAACTGTTGCTATGGGAAGATCCCCAAAGGTGATTTCTGCAAAAATGTGAGAGGCCTGTGATGTTTAGGCTCTCTCCAAGCACATCATTCTGGATAAATACCACAATCTCAACCAAGCACCAACTCACTCAGAGGCACTTCAGACAATCAGAACAGCTCTTTGTGGATTTTTCCCGCACTCTTCTATTCCTCGGTTTGCAAACTGAATCTGTACAAGTCACTGTGAGTTGTAAGTGAGGGCAAATAAAGACATGTGTCTTCTTTCTTGAAGCCCCAGTAATCCATTATTAGATTGCTTTTCCCTTCCACTTCCTCCACCCATCATAAAATCTACAGGCTTCTTATTCTCTTAATAAAAGGCAAAAATGTGATAGTAAATGTAGCATTAGTATCAAGTAGTTTGAGCACAGTATTGAAATATGAAGGGTATTTAAAGGATGTGTTAAATCTAGTATATTAAGATACATCACGTTGTAAAAGGAATTTCAAAGCTGTATTCATCTAGTAGATTAAGGCATGATGTCCAGTCTGTGGTCCTAGGGGCACATGCGGTCCCGAGACCCAAACCATCTGGCCTTCAATGTCCAGGCAACACGCACTTATATTTCTTATTTACTTATTTGTCTTGTTTGAATTTTGTAGTCCTGAAGGTTTGGAAAGGATTCTTTCCAATGGTGCTTCCCTAGTGAATAAATCCAAAATTGGCTCATCAAAATCTGTAAGTTTCAGCACCTAGAGATATATTCAAATCAATGGGAACATTCATTTAATCTTCATACACAGCCCTGAAGGTCCATGGCATGTACCCATGCAGTCCACAAAGCCAGAAGTTTGGGAATGCCTGGATTAAGGGACTTTAAAGAGTATTTAATCTTTCAGGCTGATCAAAGTTTTAGCAAAATACTGTTTAGATCTAGACTAGACTACACAAAAGATGGATGGAAAAAGGAAGGTTGTGATTTGCCTGTACTGTGAAATATTTACAACTGTCAGGGCTGAGGAATTCAATAGTTTATCAGTCAGTTAGCTTAAGGAAAAAGAACAGGGAATTGGCGGGAAGGGTTCAGGGGTTTAGTGATTGTGAATAGTTCACTGATAATAACAACTTGTATTTATATAGTGCCTTTAACATAGTAAAACATCCCAAAGTGCTTCACAGAAGAATTACATACAAAATTTGATACCGAGCCACATAAGGAGACAGCAGGACAGGTGACTAAAAGCTTGGTTAAAGAGATAGATTTTAATGAGTGTCTTAAAGGAAGAGAGGGAGGTAGAGAGATGAAGAGGTTTAGGGAGGGGATTCCAGAGCTTCAGCTTGAGACATGACCACTAATGGTGGTGCGATTAAAATTGGAGGCGCACAAGAGGCCAGAATTGGAGGGTGCAGAGATCGCAAAGGGGTGGAGGAGGTTACAGAGCTAGGGAAAGCAAATCCATGGAGATATTTGAAAACAAAGTTGAGAATTTTAAAATCGAGTGGCTGGTGTGGGACCCAGTGAGTGAAATATCTGAGGACAGGGAAGTGGTCCATTTAGAAGTGGTGCAAAAGAATTATGTTGGATAAGAGACAGTGGAAAAGGTAACAATTTGGTTATTATATGAGGGGCTATAAGAAAGGCAAGAGGATTCATGCAGAAATGACACTGGGGAAATTGGTACAAGAAGGTCACAAGTTGGGAGACAGAACATGGAAGCTAAATAGATCGTATTGGACTTAGTACATGAGATATTAAATAAGATATACAATATACATTTTAGTAGATGAGTCACAGAGGAAGGGGAAGGAGGTACCCACATCGGTGGGACAGGTTAAAGGTCAAAAAGCTGGGGACACACACACCAGAGGGGCAATGAATGGGTTAAGGTCAGAAAAAGGATAAGGAGCCAAGGAGTGAAATACTGGAAATTGCATCAGAAAACCGATTCCAAGCCTGAGTCTATGCAGAAAGGGCTGACAGGGCAGCTGTGGATGGTTGTAATAGGGTGCGGCCGGATCAGAACTCAGATGGAGAATGCGAGAGACAGTGCGGGTCTTGATGCTGAGAAGAGTGGACAGATATGTGAGTCACAAAGCCAATGTAAACAGAATGGTGAGCTGCCTACTCGGGGGCAGGCAGTCCAGTTTGAAGAGAGGCTGTGAAGGGGAAGATTTATAGAGTTTGGTGCTGGTTGCCCGCACAGTGGTAAATGATATAGCGAGAAGTCACATTACGGTCCTTAAAGAGAGCTATGTGGCAATGGATAGCAAACTATAAGAGAGGGGATGTAGTTGGCATACTTTAAGTGCTGGGTCAGGAGATTTGAAAAAGTTAACAATTGATTGTCTAAATGTTATGAGAAGAACAAAGAAGAGTTGTTTTTTTAAAAGAGTTGTTTTCAGGATTAAGAGAGCTGGCATAGGAGTGATGGGTTGCTTCTATCTCTAAACAGAGGAATAAATGGACCCCTGTCTCAGTAAGGAAATGGAGGACAGCTCACCAACCATGGTGAGTTACAGCTATTGTTTCATAAATACAGGAGACGTACAAGCAGCTCAGGCAGGCACCAGGACATGTTCAAGCGACGTAAGGTGCCCCCATATTGGGTTAAATGACATACCATGCTGACAATTCCTGACATGCAGATCTCACTCACGTCCAGCAGCAACCCCAAAGTAAATGGCAGGTTTGGTTAAGGCTGGATAGACCCTCAGTGAAAGAAATTGGTCGAGGTAGCATGGCACTGAATCCAATATAAAAGCTAGGGTAGGAGAATCATAGAAGTTTACGGCATGGAAGGAGGTCATTTCGGCCCATCGTGTCCGTGCTGGCCAACAAGAGACTATCCAGCCCAATCCCACTTTCCAGCTCGAGGTCCGTAACCCTGCAGGTTACGGCACTTCAAGTGTACATCCAAGTACTTTTTAAATGTGGTGAGGGTTTCTGCCTCTACCACCCTTTCAGGCAGTGAGTTCCAGACCCCCACCACCCTCTGCATGAAGAAATTTCCCCTCAAATCCCCTCTAATCCTGGAGTAGGACCTGGGCACCAGTTAGACTCAGTGAGAGGAGGAGGTGACAGGGTGGGATCCGCACTGTACATAAGCACAGAGAGGACAAAGGAAGTGATTAAGTCAGGACCAAGAATGCAGCATTGGAAGGAATGTTGTGTTACTTAGAGAGCATGCCCAGACAACCTGCTAGGGAGGTGAAGGGGCAGAAGTAGAATTAGATACATGAACGCCAGGAGCGCTTGAAATAAAATAGTTAAACTGCAGGCACTGGTGGCAACGGGTAATTCCAATCCTGTAGGAACCATCGAGATTGTCTCACGCTGCTTGTCTAAATCAACATGGGTAAATCTACATTGAACTTACACTGCACCATTTGCAATGAATTTGTAAAAATCAGCTTACAATGCGCATAGCTGGTTTGTTAAAGACTGGTTTGACATTTGTTAAACAAATTAACACCAATGTTAAAATGATAGCTGTAGAAATTATTACAAATGCCTTATATTAATCACTAATGTTGGACAGTATGCTTTTCCTGGAGCGTTACACCATACAGACAGAATCTATTGCCGATTTGAACAACTTTCAGTTGTATGGAAGATTGCGAGGACTCACTTGCCCCAGAGAGCTGCTTGTGCGTTACATGCCTCCTGAACTTGTCAAAGAAGTGCTGTGACTCACCGTAATTGTTGCCCTGCTTTCCATTTCTTTAGCGAGTTGGAGGTGATTACAAATCCATTTGTTGTTCTGCTTCAAGGTAGAAGCAGCTGCTTGGTTTAGAAACGCATCGTTCCCCACAGCCACTTTCCCCATAAACAAACCATCCACTCGAAACTAAAACAGTCATCGACAACATCGTTTCAGTTTTTCTTTTTAAGTGATCCATTGGCACCGTTTAGGTTGGTTGGTGGAATAAACAATCTCGGTACTTAGCAAAGCAATGGAACATGACGTATTTTATTCTTGTCTGAAATGTAATTTGTTGTATAAAGCAAGGATTTGCATTTATAGATCACCTTGCACCTCCTCAGCACGTCCCAAAGCAATTCACAGTCAATGTAGTACTTATGGTAAAAATAAAGGACTTGCATTTCTATAGCGCCTTTTACAACCTCGGGACGTCCCAAAGCCTTTGCAATCAATGAAATGCTTTGGAAGTGTAGACACTATTGCAATGTATGGTGCGCAGTCACTATTGTAATGTCGGGAAAAGCAGCAACCAATTTTCATACAGCAAGGTCCCATAAACACTAATGAGATGAATGATCAATAAATCTAGCTTAGTGCTGTTGATTGAATTATAACTGTTGGCCAGGAGAACTCCCCTGCTCTTGTTCAAATACTGCCATGGGATCTTTGACAGCCACCTGAGAGGGCAGATAGGGTCTTGGTTCAAAATTACATCTGAATGAAGGCAACTCCGACAGTGCAACACTCACTACTGCACTGTGTGTTGTGTAGTGGCGAATGTTTGTGGTGGAGGAGCGGCGCGAGATTGTGGCGGAGGTGCGGCAAATGAGGGTACGGGGGCACAGAAGAACCAAGGGCCGAGGGGCAGCACGGACCAGCCTATACTGCGAAATGTGCACGCATTAGGTCCGTGCAGCAGAGCAGGTCTTCAGTCATCCTGGTTAACCCTTGCCACTGGATAAAGACCTAGCTCTGTCAAGCCCGTGTGGTGGCTGGTGTGCAACGGTCACCACACTTAAAATAATTCACGCACAGCATCTTCCACCCTTCAATTGGCATTCAGGACCTGGAAGTCCTTCATTGAAACATCTGTGAACTCATGTGGAAGCAAGTCATCCTGGTTCGAGGGACCACCTATGATGATGACTGCACTGAAGTGTCAGCCTAGATTATGCATTCACGTCTCAGCAAAAGGTTTATACCCCGTGACTTTCTGACTCAGAGGCAGGAGTACTACCACTGAGACAAGCTGACACATTAGGAATGATGCTGTCTGAATATGAGCATACAAACGCTTAACATCTCCCTATGCTTAGCCCACTATTTTACCAGAGGTATCAACCTGTATAAAATTAAAACCTGTCTTCATTAAAATACAGAAGGAAGGAGCTTTGCATAAATACATTAAATATCTGCATGCGACTCTTTACTCTGCATACATTCAAGGTCTAAATCTAAGGGGTAATTTTATGAATTTACACTCTTAGCTTTTCCCACTAGGAGTAAATTTAGAATTTGGAAACTCACTGAGGGGCATGTGCTCCAATTCCTGATTTGCAACCCTAGCAACCAGAGCACCCCTGAAATCCTGTGTGTGCTCCCAGTGGGCGCTACTCCGCACGGGAATGTGGCTTCGTAAAAATTCAGCTCTAAGATCATCTAAAAAAAAATCATTCTCTATATATGGGCATCTCTGGCAACGCCGGCATTTATTGCCCATCACTAATTGCCCTTGAGAAGGTGGTGTGGGCCGCCTTCTCCTTGAAACGCTGCAGTCCGGGTGGTGAAGGTACTCCCACAGTGCTGTTAGAGAGGGGTCTCCAGGATTCTGACCCAGCCATGTTGGAGCAACGGTGATATATTTCCAAGTCGGGGTGGTGTGTGAATTGGCAGGGACCTTGGAGGTGATGGTGTTCCTATTCACCCGCTGCCCTGGTCCTTCTCGAGGGTGGATGCTACGGGTTTGGGAGGGCTGTAATTAAGGAGATGATTGGACATCCTCTGTGACTAGAGGCTATCAGGCTGGCGCTAGAGTGAGACACTTCCTAAAATAATGGGTCACAATAATTAGAGGGATAATAGGAGACTGCAGGGGCTGGGGGCTATAACTTCGAGAGAAGGTAATATATTCACCCACAACTGACCTCGTTCAGCAGGCGGCGTCAGATGAATAAAACTTCTGCATTTTTCTCCTGTGAAGCAACATAAAACAGATAGTGTACATGAAAGCTTGAAGCACAGCAATGGTTTCAAAATGTAGAATGGGTTCTTACAGCTAGCAGTATTTATCCTTATCGAAAAGGGACAGAAATAGAGATTTCCAGGTAATGTGCATCAATTACCTTCTGGGGAACGCTGCTTCATTCAAAGTAAAGCACGAGTGGAAAAATCAATGTAGCTTTATAGCAGAACAGGTTGCAAAAGTCAACACGCAGACTGAAGAAGCAACCTTGGCGATTCACATGAATCACCATCATTTCACCAGCTGTGCAAACAGACGGTGTGCGATTACGGACAACTTTATATTTAAAAAAATGATTGTGTGTTGTGCCTTTTCGTTTTATTCCGTTCAGACTCGCTCGTTCCACCCAGCAGGACCGTATCATTTCTCCCCACTGACCAGATTATTGTCTTTCTCAGTTGTTCCCTTGCTGTTGCCTGCACACAAGGTGCGAGCAATTGAACGCTCCTCGGCAGATACTGCACCCCAGTCCTTCGTGTGAATAAAACATGTTTTAAGAAGCGGGTTTCTCTCACCCACCCCGAACCCTCCAATGTCGGTCCCCCTCAGCTCCCTCCAACACAAGCCCCTCCCCTGAGCTCTGTGCCTTCTCTGTCGCTCTGAGCCATGTAAATACAGACTCTGCCCTATCCGGCGCTGTCTGTATCTCTCCAATCACATTTACCATGTTTTTAGGGATAAGAACACCTGAATTTCATATCCCTCCCACCCCACCTCTGTCCCCACACATATGGTGAAGTAAGCGTGGGCAGGTCAGAACGCCATTCTGATGTCCTTTTTAATAACATTGAGAATTAAAATGAAGAGAGGAAGCGAGTAAAATAGAAAGAAAAACAAACTTTCAAGTTTCAGGGAGCAGCTT
Source organism: Pristiophorus japonicus (assembly GCF_044704955.1). NCBI lineage: Eukaryota > Metazoa > Chordata > Chondrichthyes > Pristiophoridae > Pristiophorus > Pristiophorus japonicus. Next base: position 85,047,171 of record NC_091992.1, read on the forward strand.
GGATTTGGGTCTGTGCTCATTTGTTCTCAAAGCTGTGAGAAGCGGGCCCGATTATTGACAAACTCGCCCTGTAATCTGCCTTAATATCAAAGAATGAAAGGAGGAAAACTGCACCTCGGAAATTACCAGGAAATAACCATAGTCAACTTTTACACGCCTCCTTACATAGAGTTGTGTTAAATATTGGTAACTTGCTTTCTTCATATGTGTGTATCTATCTAGCTATCTCTCTCTCTCTCTCTATCTATCTATCTATATAGAGATAGAGATACATAGATATAGATAGATATAGATACAGAAATATATAGATACATAGATATATATCGATATATATATATATAGATATAGACATATGTAGAGAAAGAGAGATACCTAGAAACATATATACATATATAGAAACATAACGAGATATATAGATAAATATATATATAGATACATAGGGAGAGATACATATATAGAGAGAGAGATACACACACATATATATAGATAGATAGATAGATATAGAAAGAGATACATATAGATATATAGAAATAGATATATAGATATAGATATATAGATATAGAGAGATACATAGATATATAGAAACACAATGAGACATAGATAAATAGATCCATAGAGATATATATATATAGATACATAGGGAGCGATACATAGTTATAGATACAGAGAGATTTGTTCATTCTGAAAACAGCCTCAGCTATCTGCTGATTGAATTACCTTCCCCGCTGATATTTTCTTCGCAGGAGAACCAGATGCCGGCGTGGAAATAACAAATCACATACTTATCATCGCCCGTCTCCCAGCTGTACTGGACCACGCTGCTGCCGTTACTGCCCGGGCTGTTATACTCGATGCAGTTGTTCTGTTTTTCCTTTACATTGGTTTTACAGAAAGGTTTCACCACTTTCCTGGTCCCCTCGCACCAGTAGCTGGTGCTGAAGGCGGTGACACAGAAGACGAGGGCTATAAAGTTGAGAGTGAGAGCTAGAGACGCCCTGTGCCTTCTGTCGATTCCCATTTTAACAGAGAGAGAGGTTGCAGAGGGTGAAAGCACGCACATTAATCCGTGCTGCAGTTCTTAAATGTCCACAGCCTGTTGGCCAGTACCCCCGAGCCCATTGTTCACCAGTGCGCCGGTTCCTGGCTATTCAAGCTCACTTGCTCCCAGGTCCAGGCTGTGTCTGAGAGTGGGGATGCTGTTGTCTCGGAGATAGGAGGCAGCACTTCTTCGCTTGAAACTCCAGCAACGTTATCTCTCCCTCTCTCTCTCTCATCTTCCCGAGGACCAAGCCAATCACACGCCGTTCATCCGTCCCACTGAAATAAAGAGGGAAGGGGCCAGACCCAGCAGTGGAACCCTGTCCCACTCAACAGGTAGCCCCCCCACCCCCCTCCTCCTCGCCGCCCATGGTCAAACAATCGCCTAAACTGTTCAATTAATAAATCCGCCACTCGCTGTCAGCTGGAACCACACGAATTCTGCAACAGAACAGAAAACTGGTTCCCGGTAACTTTGAACTAGTTTTTCCATTTATAGAAATACAGCAAATCACCAACAGGAAGGAGTAGTGGGGCAACGTGCTGTAACTTTGACCTGCAAATATGGTAACATGGGATGGAACCCGTTATATATAATAGAAATTGACAGCATATATTGGGATAATATTGGGCGGTTTCATTTCTACCACAAATAAGTCTTTGTTTTCACGGGTGGGATGGGGGTTAACGCTTTATTCAGTGTACGCCTGTATCTGTGGGCAGGAGAAAGCTGGGCGGGATGAAGCACAGGCGAGTTTAAGTTTCAACACTGGGTAGTGCTATTCACCAAGGAGGACGATTACCTTCTCACCATTCTGTGATAGCCACGCTGTGAAGGTGCGGGCAAGATTTACCATGCTGCCTGTTCCTAGCAAAATCATCTAAAATGTTTTCTGTCTGATGCATTACATAGAATTTACAGCACAGAATCAGGCCCTTCGACCCAACTGGTCCGTGGCTGTGTTTGTGCTCCACATAAGCCTTCTCTTACCCTATTTATTCGGACCCTTTCAGCATATCCATCTATTCCTTCCCCTCCCTTGTACTAATCTAGCTTCCCCTTAAATGCGTCTACTTCATTCATCTCAATTACTCCTGGTAGCGGGTTCCACATTCTCACCACTCTCTGGGTAAAGTTGTTTCTCCTGAATTCCTTCTTGGATTTATTAGTGACTATCTGATATTGATGACCCCCGAGTTAAAAATGCTGCTGAAAACCGTGATCTGAGGAAATCTTCCAGTTCTGCTGCCACTCACTCTAAAACAACCTCAGCGGGTCAGGCAGCATCTGAGGAGAGAAACAGAACTAATGTTTCAGGTCGAGAAAGGTCACCGACCTGAAACGTTAACTCTGTTTCTCTCTCCACAGATGCTGCCTGACCTGTTAAGTATTGCCAGCATTTTCTGCCTTAATTTCAGATTTCCAGCATCCGCAGTGTTTGGCTTTTCCATTTAAAAAAAACTCCTCGTGGCCAATTGGTTAGTAAGTGTCAGCTTGGCTCAGTTTGGGGTAATATTTTTTTCTCTATGTGAGGTCTGGGCTCATGTTGCACTCCAGACTTTAAACATATAATCTCGGCTGGCACTGAGGGAGCACTGTGGGAGACGGTGAAGCTAATTTCGATGGTGATAGCGTAAAATGTTTACATCGGATCAGCCACGCGTTGCACACCTCTCCCAATTTCCATTTTCATTTAAGTCATGGACGTTAAGCAGAGACACTGTGCCTCCTCAGGTGAATGTAAACTATTCTGTGGCACTATTCAAAGAAGAGCAGGGAGTTCTCCCAGTGTCTTGATCAACATTTATCACTCAACCAACAACACCAAAATTAGATTAACTGTGTATGTCTGTTATTTGCTGTGTGTGGGATCTTGCTGATTGCAAACTGGCTGCTGAATTTGCCTACAAAACAGCCAAAACTCAGAAAATTAACTCATTGGTTGTGAAGCACCTTTGGGACGTTCTGAAGCGATGATAAGCTGCTATATAAATGTAAGTTCTGAGCGTGTTCGTAGAAACATAGAAACATAGAAAATATGTGCAGGAGTAGGCCATTTGAGCCTGCACTGTCATTCAATAAGATCATGGCTGATCATTCAACTCAGTACCCCTTTCCTGCTTTCACTCCATACCCCTTGATCCCTTTAGCCGTAAGGGCCATATCCAACTCCCTCTTGAATATATCCAATGAACTGGCATCAACAAATCTCTGCAATAGGGAATTCCACAGGTTAACAACTCTCTGAGTGAAGAAGTTTCTCCTCATCTCAGTTCTAAATGGCTTACCCCTTATCCTTAGTCTATGTGTCCTGGTTCTGGACTTCCCAAAATCGGGAACATTCTTCCTGCATCTAACCTGTCCAGTCCTGTCAGAATTCTATATGTTTCTATGAGATCCCCTCTCACCCTTCTAAACTCCAGTGAATACAGGCTCATTCGATCCAGTTTCTCCTCATATGTCAGTCCTGCCATCCCGGGAATCAGTCTGGTGAACCTTCGCTGCACTCCCTCAATAGCAAGAACGTCCTTCCTCAGATTAGGAGATCAAAACTGAACACAATATTCCAGGTGAGGCCTCACTAAGGCCCTGTACAACTGCAATAAGACCTCCCTGCTCCGATACTCAAATCCCCTAGCTATGAAGGCCAACATACCATTTGCCTTCTTCACCGCCTGCTGTACCTGCATGTCAACTTTCAATGACTGATGTATCATGACACCCAGGTCTCGTTGCAACTCCCCTTTTCCTAATCTGCCACCAATCAGATAATTTTCTACCTTCGTGTTTTTTCCACCAAAGTGGATAAACTCACATTTATCCACATTATACTGCATCTGCCACTCGTTTGTCCACTCACCTAACCTGTCTAAGTCACCCTGCAGCCTTTTAGCATCCTCCTCATAGCTCACACCGCCACCCAGCTTAGTGTCATCTGCAAACTTGGAGATATTACATTGAATTCCCTCATCCAAATCGTTAATTTATATTGTAAATAGCTGGGGTCCCAGCACTGAACTCTGTGGCACCCCACTAGTCACTGCCTATCTTTCATGAAAAGGACCCTTTTATCCCGACTCTCAGCTTCCTCTCTGCCAAACAGTTCTCTATCCACGTCAATACATTACCCCCAATACCATGTGCTTTGATTTTGCACACCAATCTCTTGTGTGGGACCTTGTCAAAAGCCTTTTGAAAGTCCAAATACACCACATCCTTTGTCCACTCTACCAGTTACATCCTCAAAAAATTCTAGAAGATTTGTCAAGCATGATTTCCCTTTCATAAATCCATGCTGACTTGGACCGATCCCATCAATGCTTTCCAAATATGCTGCTGTTTCATCTTTAATAATTGATTCCAACATTTTCCCCACTACTGATGTCAGGCTGACCAGTCTATAATTACCCGCCTTCTCTCTCCCTCCCTTCTTAAAAAATGATGTTACATTTGCTACCCTCCAGTCTATAGGAACCGATCCAGAGTCGATAGACTGTTGGAAAATGATCACCAATGTATTCGCTATTTCTAGGGCTACTTCCTTAAGTACTCTGGGATACAGACTATCAGGCCTCAGGAATTTATTGGCCTTCAATCCCATCAATTTCCCTAACACAATTTCCCGCCTAATAAGGATTTCCTTCCGTTCCTCCTTCTCACTAGACCCTCAGTCCCTTAGTATTTCCGAAAGGTTATTTGTGTCTTCCTTCATGAAAGCAGAACTAAAATATTTGTTTAACTGGTCCGCCATTTCGTTGTTCCCCATTATAAATTCACCTGAATCTGACTGCAAGGGACCTACATTTGTCTTCACTAATCTTTTTCTCTTCACATATCTATAGAAGCTTTTGCAGTCAGTTTTTATGTTCCCAGCAAGCTTCCTCTCATACTCTATTTCCCCTTCCTAATTAAACCCTTTGTCCTCCTCTGCCGAATTCTAAATTTCTCCCAGTCCTCAGGTTTGCTGCTTTTTCTGGCCAAATTATATGCCTCTTCCTTGGTTTTAACACTCTCCTTAATTTCCCTTGTTAGCCACGGTTGAACCACCTTCCCCGTTATATTTTTATTCCAGACAGGGATGTACGATTGTTGAGGTTCATCCATGTGATCTTTAAATGTTTGCCATTTCCTATCCACCATCAATCCTTTAAATATCACTTGTCAGTCTATTTTAGCCAATTCATTTCTCACTGCATCGAAGTTATCTTTCCTTAAGTTCAGGACCCTAGTCTCTGAATTAACTGTATCACTCTCCATCTTAATAAAGAATTCCACCATATTATGGTTACTCTTCCCAAGGGGCTTCGCACAACAAGATTGTTAATTAGTCCTTTCTCATTACACATCACGCAGTCTAGGATGGCCAGCTCTCTAGTTGGCTCCTCGACATATTGGTCTAGAAAACCATCCCTAATACAGTCCTGGAAATCCTCCTCCACCGCATTGCTACCAGTTTGGTTAGCCCAATCAATATGTAAATTAAAGTCGCCCATGATAACTGCTGTGCCTTTATCGCACGTGTCCCTAATTTCTTGTTTGATGCTGTCCCCAACCTCACTACTACTGTTTGGTGGCCTGTACACAAATCCCACTAGCGTTTTCTGCCCTTTGGTATTCCGTAGCTCAACCCATACGAATTCTACATCATCCAAGTTAATGTCCTTCCTTACTATTGCATTAATTTCCTCTTTAACCAGCAACACCACCCCACCTCCTTTTCCTTTCTGTCTATCCTTCCTAAATGTTGAATACCCCTGGATGTTGAGTTCCCAGCCTTGGTCACCCTGGAGCCATGTCTCCGTGATGCCAATTACATCATATCCGTTAACTGCTATTTGCACAGTTAATTCGTCCACCTTATTGCGAATACTCCTTGCATTGAGGCACAAAGCCTTCAGGCTTGTCTTTTTAACATCCTTTGCCCCTTTAGGATTTTGCTGTAATGTGGCACTTTTTGCTATTTGCCTTGGGTTTCTCTGCCCTCCACTTTTACTTTTCCTCTATCTTTTGCTTCTGCCCCCATTCTACTTTCCTCTGTCTCCCTGCATAGGTTCCCATCCCCCTGCCATATTAGTTTAACTCCTCCCCAACAGCACTAGCAAACACTCCCCCTCAGACATTGGTTCTGCCCAGGTGCAGACCTTCCAGTTTGTACTGGTCCCACCTCCCCCAGAACAGGTTCCAATGTACCAGGAATTTGAAACCCTCCCTTCTGCACCACTCCTCAAGCCACATATTCGTCTGAACTATCCTGCGATTCCTATTCTGACTAGCACGTGGCACTGGTAGCAATCCTGAGATTACTACTTTTGAGGTCCTACTTTTTAATTTAGCTCCTAGCTCCCTAAATTCATCTTGTAGGACCTCATCCCATTTTTTACCTATATCGTTGGTACCTATATGCACCACGACAGCTGCTGTTTACCCTCCCCCTTCAAAATGTCCTGCATCCGTTCCGAGACATCCTTGACCCTTGCACCAGGGAGGCAACAAACCATCCTGGAGTCTTGGTTGCAGCCGCAGAAACGTCTATCTATTCCCCTTACAATAGGATCCCCGATCACTATAGCTCTCCCACTCATTTTCCTGCCCTCCTGTGCAGCAGAGCCACCCACGGTGCCATGAACTTGGCTGCTGCTGCTCTCCCCTGATGAGTCATCCCCCTCAACAGTACCCAACGTGGTGTATCTGTTTTGCAGGGGGATGACTGCAGCGGACCCCTGCACTACCTTCCTTCCACTGCTCTTCCTGTTGGTCACCCATTCCCTATCTGGCTGTGTATCCTTTACCTGCGGTAAGACAAACTCATTAAACATGCTATTCATGTCATCCTCAGCATCGTGGATGCTCCAGAGTAAATCTACCTGCAGCTCCAGTGCCGCAATGCGGTCTGTCAGGTGCTGAGGCAGATGCACTTCCCGCACATGTAGTCCCTGACTTCCCACATAGTACCGGAGGAGCATAACATGTGTCCGAGCTCTCCTGCCATGACTTAACCCTTAGATTAACTTAATTTGGCAACAATAATGCTAAAGGTTACTTACTGATAAAGAAAAGAAAAAGAAAAACTACTCACCAATACACATCTGGATTCCAGTTCACTGATGTGTCTCCAAGTTCCCTCAACCAAGACATTGCATGTGCTTCACTGATTTTAGCTGACTGAGTCTCTGCTCATACTGCCCATGGTGGCTCAGTGAAATAACATTCTTTTACCCTGTTTTTCCTCTTATTGCAAAACAAATTGGATTAGGGAAAGCTATTGAGAGATGGAGCTATCCCAATCTTCCAGGAACTCTGAATCAACATTATTACTCCTTCAGATAACAGACTAATGTCATATCCTGTAATCAGGATGTCCCAAAGTGCTTCGTGGTCAATGAATTACCTCTGATGTGTTAGGAGGAAGAACAGGATGGAAGAATATTATTTCGTTAAGCAATAACTGGCAGCTATGAGAAGGGACTCAGCCCATTCAGATAATTAGAAGCTGACTTAAACAATAATTAAAACCAATTATGAAAACAACAGCTACTTGTATTTATATAGTGCCTTTAATGGAAAATCATCCCAAAGCACTTCACAGATAGTGGTAATGTAAATTGATGCCAAGCCAAGAAAGGGGAGACTAGGAGAGCTAACTGAAAGCTTGGTCAACAAAATGGGGTTTGAGAAGGTTTTGAAAGGAGGAGAGAAGCAGGGAGATTTTGGGAGTGGTTTGTACAGAGTAGCATCCCAGCTGACTGCTCTGCCACCAAAAGTGGGGCAAAGGAAGAGCAAAATTAATAAAAAGGTTCGGTGTCAGAGGAATGGAGGAATATAGGGCTGGAAGAGGTAATAGAGATAATGCGGGAAAAGGCTGTGGAGTGATTTAAAGATAAGGATGAGGATTTAAAATTTAATTCATTGGTGGATGGGGAGCCAATGCAGCTAACTGATGTGCAAGTTTGACTTAATGCATGTGGTGGCGTTTTGGATTAGTGGGAGTTTGTGAGGGATGGTGGAAGGGAGGCTGGCAAGGGGACCACTGGAGTAGTTGATCCTGGAGGTGACAATGACACATATCAGAATTTCAGGAGCCAAGGGATTGAGGTAGGGGTGACAGATGATAATGCAGATCCACTTCCCTCCCTGCTCCCCATAACCCTTTAATCCCTTATCAGTTAAGAAACTGTCTATTTCTGTCTTAAATTTATTCAATGTCCCAGCTTCCAAAGCTCTCTGAGGCAGCGAATTCCACAGATTTACAACCCTCTGAGAGAAGAAATTCCTCCTCATCTCAGTTTTAAATGGGCAGCCGCTTATTCTAAGATTATGCCCCCTAGTTCTAGTCTCCCCTGTCAGTGGAAACATCCTCTCTGCATCCATCTTGTCAAGCCCCCTCATAATCTGAAACGTTTCGATAAGATCACCTCTCATTCTTCTGAATTCCAATGAGTAGAGGCCCAACCTACTCAACCTTTCCTCATAAGTCAACCCCCTCATCTCCAGAATGAACCTAGTGAACCTTTTCTGAACTGCCTCCAAAGCAAGTATATCCTTTCGTAACTTTTCCAGGTTTGGCTTCACCAATACCCTGTATAATTGTAGCAAGACTTCCCTGCTCTTATACTCCATCCCCTTTGCAATAAAGGCCAAGATTCCATTGGCTTCCCTTATCACTTGCTGAAACTGCATACTAACCTTTTGTGCTTCATGCACAAGTACCCCCAGGTCCCACTGTACTGCAGCACTTTGCAATCTTTCTCCATTTAAATAATAACTTGCTCTTTGATTTTTTTCTGGCAAAGTGCATGACCTCACACTTTCCAACATTATACTCCATCTGCCAAATTTTTGCCCACTCACTTAGCCTGTCCATGTCCTTTTGCAGATTTTTTGTGCCCTCCTCACATATTGCTTTTCCTCCCATCTTTGTATCGTTGGTAAACTTGGCTACAATACACTCAGTTTCTTCCTCCAAGTCATAGAAACATAGAAACATAGAAAATAGGTGCAGGAGCAGGCCATTCAGCCCTTTTAGCCTGCACCGCCATTCAATGAGTTCATGGCTGAACATGAAACTTCAGTACCCCCTTCCTGCTTTCTCGCCATACCCCTTGATCCCCCGAGTAGTAAGGACTTCATCTAACTCCCTTTTGAATATATTTAGTGAATTGGCCTCAACTACTTTCTGTGGTAGAGAATTCCACAGGTTCACCACTCTCTGGGTGAAGAAGTTTCTTCTCATCTCGGTCCTAAATGGCTTACCCCTTATCCTTAGACTGTGACCCCTGGTTCTGGACTTCCCCAACATTGGGAACATTCTTCCTGCATCCAACCTGTCCAAACCGGTCAGAATTTTAAACATTTCTATGAGGTCCCCTCTCACTCTTCTGAACTCCACTGAATACAAGCCCAGTTGATCCAGTCTTTCTTGATAGGTCAGTCCCACCATCCCGGGAATCAGTCTGGTGAATCTTCGCTGCACTCCCTCAATAGCAAGAATGTCCTTCCTCAAGGTAGGAGACCAAAACTGTACACAATACTCCAGGTATGGCCTCACCAAGGCCCTGTACAACTGTAGCAACACCTCCCTGCCCCTGCACTCAAATCCCCTTGCTATGAAGGCCAACATGCCATTTGCTTTCTTAACCGCCTGCTGTACCTGCATGCCAACCTTCAGTGACTGATGTACCATGACACCCAGGTCTCGTTGCACCTCCCCTTTTCCTAATCTGTCACCATTCAAATAATAGTCTGTCTCTCTGTTTTTACCACCAAAGTGGATAACCTCACATTTATCCACATTAGACTTCATCTGCCACGCATTTGCCCACTCACCAAACCTATCCAAGTCACTCTGCAACCTCATAGCATCCTCCTCGCAGCTCACACTGCCACCTAACTTAGTGTCATCCGCAAATTTGGAGATACTACATTTAATCCCCTCGTCTAAATCATTAATGTACAATGTAAACAGCTGGGGCCCCAGCACAGAACCCTGCGGTACCCCACTAGTCACTGCCTGCCATTCTGAAAAATTTGGAGATACTACATTTAATCCCCTCGTCTAAATCATTAATGTACAATGTAAACAGCTGGGGCCCCAGCACAGAACCCTGCGGTACCCCACTAGTCACTGCCTGCCATTCTGAAAAGTACCCATTTACTCCTACTCTTTGCTTCCTGTCTGCCAACCAGTTCTCAATCCACGTCAGCACACTACCCCCAATCCCATGTGCTCTAACTTTGCACATTAATCTCCTGTGTGGGACCTTGTTGAAAGCCTTCTGAAAGTCCAAATATACCACATCAACTGGTTCTCCTTTGTCCACTTTACTGGAAACATCCTCAAAAAATTCCAGAAGATTTGTCAAGCATGATTTCCCTTTCACAAATCCATGCTGACTTGGACCTATCATGTCACCATTTTCCAAATGCGCTGCTATGACATCCTTAATAATTGATTCCATCATTTTACCCACTACTGAGGTCAGGCTGACCGGTCTATAATTCCCTGCTTTCTCTCTCCCTCCTTTTTTAAAAAGTGTGGTTACATTGGCTACCCTCCACTCGATAGAAACTGATCCAGAGTCAATGGAATGTTGGAAAATGACTGTCAATGCATCCGCTATTTCCAAGGCCACCTCCTTAAGTACTCTGGGATGCAGTCCATCAGGCCCTGGGGATTTATCGGCCTTCAATCCCATCAATTTCCCCAACACAATTTCCCGATTAATAAAGATTTCCCTCCGTTCCTCCTCCTTACTAGACCCTCTGACCCCTTTTATATCCGGAAGGTTGTTTGTGTCCTCCTTAGTGAATACTGAACCAAAGTACTTGTTCAATTGGTCCGCCATTTCTTTGTTCCCCGTTATGACTTCCCCTGATTCTGACTGCAGGGGACCTACGTTTGTCTTTACTAACCTTTTTCTCTTTACATACCTATAGAAACTTTTGCAATCCGCCTTAATGTTCCCTGCAAGCTTCTTCTCATACTCCATTTTCCCTGCCCTAATCAAACCCTTTGTCCTCCTCTGCTGAGTTCTAAATTTCTCCCAGTCCCCAGGTTCGCTGCTATTTCTGGCCAATTTGTATGCCACTTCCTTGGCTTTAATACTATCCCTGATTTCCCTAGATAACCACGGTTGAGCCACCTTCCCTTTTTTATTTTTACGCCAGACAGGAATGTACAAGTGTTGTAATTCATCCATGCGGTTTCTAAATGTCTGCCATTGCCCATCCACAGTCAACCCCTTAAGTATCATTCGCCAATCTATCTTAGCCAATTCATGCCTCATACCTTCAAAGTTATCCTTCTTTAAGTTCTGGATCATGGTCTCTGAATTAACTGTTTCATTCTCCATCCTAATGCAGAATTCCACCATATTATGGTCACTCTTCCCCAAGGGGCCTCACACAATGAGATTGCTAATTAATCCTCTCTCATTACACAACACCCAGTCTAAGATGGCCTCCCCCCTAGTTGGTTCCTCGACATATTGGTCTAGAAAACCATCCCTTATGCACTCCAGGAAATCCTCCTCCACCGTATTGCTTCCAGTTTGGCGAGCCCAATCTATGTGCATATTAAAGTCACCCATTATAACTGCTGCACCTTTATTGCATGCACTCCTAATTTCCTGTTTGATGCCCTCCCCAACATCACTACTACTGTTTGGAGGTCTGTACACAACTCCCACTAACGTTTTTTGCCCTTTGGTGTTCTGCAGCTCTACCCATATAGATTCCACATCATCCAAGCTAATGTCTTTCCTAACTATTGCATTAATCTCCTCTTTAACCAGCAATGCTACCCCACCTCCTTTTCCTTTTATTCTATCCTTCCTGAATGTTGAATACCCCTGGATGTTGAGTTCCCAGCCCTGATCATCCTGGGGCCACGTCTCCGTAATCCCAATCACATCATATTTGTTAACATCTATTTGTACAATTAATTCATCCAGCTTATTGCGGATACTCCTTGCATTAAGACACAAAGCCTTCAGGCTTGTTTTTTTAACACCCTTTGTCCTTTTAGAATTTTGCTGTACAGTGGCCCTTTTTGTTCTTTGCCTTGGGTTTCTCTGCCCTCCACTTTTCTTCATCTCCTTTCTGTCTTTTGCTTTTGCCTCCTTTTTGTCTCCCTCTGTCTCCCTGCATAGGTTTGCAAATCCCTGCCATATTAGTTTAACTCCTCCCCAACAGCACTAGCAAACACTCCCCCTAGGACATTGGTTCCGGTCCTGCCCAGGTGCAGACCGTCTGGTTTGTACTGGTCCCACCTCCCCCAGAACCGGTTCCAATGCCCCAGGAATTTGAATCCCTCCCTGCTGCACCACTGCTCAAGCCACGTATTCATCTGCGCTATCCTGCGATTCCTACTCTGACTAGCACGTGGCACTGGTAGCAATCCCGAGATTACTACTTTTGAGGTCCTACTTTTTAATTTAGCTCCTAGCTCCTTAAATTCTTTTCGTAGGACCTCATCCCTTTTTTTACCTATGTTGTTGGTACCAATGTGCACCACGACAACTGGCTGTTCTCCCTCCCATTTCTGAATGTCCTGCACCCGCTCCAAGACATCCTTGACCCTTGCACCAGGGAGGTAACATACCATCCTGGAGTCTCGGTTGCGGCCGCAGAAACGCCTATCTATTCCCCTCACCATCGAATCCCCTATCACTATCGTGCTCCCACTCTTTTTCCTGCCCTCCTGTGCAGCAGAGCCAGCCACGGTGCCATGAACTTGGCTGCTGCTGCCCTCCCCTGATGAGTCATCCCCCCAACAGCACTCAAAGCGGTGTATCTGTTTTGCAGGGGGATGACCACAGGGGATCCCTGCACTATCTTTCTTGCACTGCTCTTCCTGCTGGTCTTCCATTCCCTATCTGGCTGTGGACCCTTCTCCTGTGGTAGGACCAACTCACTACACGTGATACTCACGTCATTCTCAGCATCGTGGATGCTCCAGAGTGAATCCACCCTCAGCTCCAATTCTGCAACGCGGACCGTCAAGAGCTCGAGGCGGATACACTTCCCACACATGTAGCCCCCAGGGACACTGGAACTGTCCCCGAGTTCCCACATGGTACAGGAGGAGCATATCACGTGACCGAGCTCTCCTGCCATGCCTTAACCTTAGATACCCTTAAATTGGTAATAACAATGCTAAAGTTCACTTACTGATATAAAAAATAAAAGAAAAGCTACTCACCAATCACCAGCCAATCACTTACCCCATTGGCTGTGACGTCACTTTTTGATTCCTTTCTACTTCTATTTTGCTTTCTCTCCCGCTGTAGCTGCACCGGTACGCTTTTGATAGGTCGCTCCCCTCTCACCAATTGCCGCTGGCTCTCGATCTCCCGCTGGGCTTTTGATAGGTCACTCCCCTCTCACCAACTGCCGCTGGCTCTCGATCTCCCGCTGGGCTTTTGATAGGTTGCTCCCCTCTCACCAATTGCCGCTGGCTCTCGATCTCCCGCTGGGCTTTTGATAGGCCGCTCCCCTCTCACCAATTGCCGCTGGCTCTCGATCTCCCGCTGGGCTTTTGATAGGTCGTTCCCCTCTCACCAACTGCCGCTGGCTCTCGATCTCCCGCTGGGCTTTTGATAGGTCGCTCCCCTCTCACCAACTGCCGCTGGCTCTCGATCTCCCGCTGGGCTGTTGATAGGTCGCTCCCCTCTCACCAACTGCCGCTGGCTCTCGCTCTCCCGCTGGGCTTTTGATAGGTCGCTCCCCTCTCACCAACTGCCGCTGGCTCTCGATCTCCCGCTGGGCTTTTGATAGGTCGCTCCCCTCTCACCAACTGCCGCTGGCTCTCGATCTCCCGCTGGGCTTTTGATAGGTCGGTCCCCTCTCACCAATTGCCGCTGGCTCTCGATCTCCCGCTGGGCTTTTGATAGGTCGCTCCCCTCTCACCAACTCATTAATATAGATTGTAAATAGTTGGAGTCCCAACACTGATCCCTGCAGCACCCCACTAGTTACTTGTTGCCAATCCGAGAATGAACCATTTATCCCGACTCTTTGTTTTCTGTTAGTTAGCCAATCCTTTATCCATGCTAATATATTACCCCCAACCCCATGAACTTTTATCTTGTGCAGTAACCTTTTATATGGCACCTTGTCAAATGCCTTCTGGAAGTTCAAATGCACCACATCCACTGGTTCCCCTTTATCCACCCTGTTCGTTACATCCTCAAAGAATTCCAGCAAATTTGTCAAACATGACTTCCCTTCATAAATCCATGCTGACTCTGCCTGACTGAATTATGCTATCCAAATGTCCTGCTACTGCTTCTTTAATAATGGACTCCAACATTTTCCCAAACCCAGATGTTAGGCTAACTGGTCTATAGTTTCCTGCTTTTTCTCTGCCTCCTTTTTTAAATGGGGGCGTTACATTTGCAGTTTTCCAATCTGCTGGGACCTCCCCAGAATCCAGGGAATTTTGGTAAATTACAACCAATGCATCCACTATCCCTGCTGCTACATCTCTTAAGTCCCGAGGATGCAAGCCATCAGGTCCAGGGGATTTATCTGCCTTTAGTCCCATTATCTTACTGAGTACCACCTCCTTAGTGATTGTGATTGTGTTAAGTTCCTACCCCTCTATAGCCCCTTGACTATCCACTGTTGGGATATTGTTAGTGTCCTCTACCGTAAAGGTTGATACAAAATATTTGTTCAGAGTTTCTGCCATCTCCATGTTCTCCATTACTAATTCCCCGATCTCGTCCTCTAAAGGACCAACATTTACTTTAGCCACTCTTTTCCTTTTTATATACCTATAGAAACTCTTGCTATCTGTTTTTATATTTCGCGCTAGTTTACTTTCAGTCTATCTTCCCTTTCTTAATCATTTTTTTAAAAACTCTGGGCTATGAAATGTTGTGTGTAGGAATATGATCATTCTTGCAGGAAAGAAACAAAAAAGAAAGACTTGCATTTGTATAACATTTTTCATGACTTCAGGACATCCCAAAGTGCTTTACAATGAAGTACCTTTTGAAGTGTAGTCACTGTTGTAACGTAGGAAACACGACAGCCAATTTGTGCACAACAACATCCCACAAACAGCATAGAATCATAGAAATGTACACTACGGAAGAAGGCTATTTCGGCCCGTTGTATCCGTGCCGGCCAATAAACAGCTATCCAGCCTAATCCCACTATCCAGCTCTAGATCCGTAGCCCTATAGGTTACGGCATTTCAAAGTACTTTGATAGCAATGTGACAACGACTAGGTAATGGGGCAGAAATCCCAGCCTCCCGGGCTCGTACCAAGTTTCTACGGACCAGAAAGGCATCAGAAAAGCCGGTTTTCAGTGCGCAATGCGCATGCACTGAAAACCAGCTTTTCCGATCTGTCAAGCTGGAGCTTGTCACATCATCCACAGATCGGGAGCGAGGACATTTGCACGGGCAAGATTGCGGGATTTAACCATATCTTGCCCAGCAAATGTCCTCAAAACTCTTGCACCTGACAAAAGCAGGTGCATAGCCTACTTTTACAGGTGTAAGTGTTTTAAAACACACTTAAAACATAAAAAATAAAATAAAAAAAACACATATTATTTTTAAAAACCCTGCCCAATATGTTACATTTATTTTGAACCAGAATTAAAACTTTTTTTAAAAATTGGCAAATTCTTTTTCTTTAAAAACATTTCTAACAACTTTAATTTCTATTAGTGTATTTATGTGAGGAGTTTAAAAAATATATTTTATGTAGTGTTTGTGTGTTTTGGGGTGTTTCTCATTCATAGTAATAGGAGTTTTGGACTTACGAAACTCCTATTACTATGAATGAGAAAATACTTACCTGTGATTGGGTGTCCAGGCCTACGTGACTCCTGTGGATGTCCCAACGTGCACATGCTCCGTTGCGCAAGAAGAGGAGGCCTCGAGTCCGGGATCTCAGGTGGGCATTTGATTAAAAGGTAGTTGCACATTTTTTCTCTTATTTTTAGTCGAATGCTCGTGGGAAGAGGAAACCAGGATTTCTGCCCCATTCTGTTTTAGGTGTTGGTTGAAGGATAAATATTGGCCAAGACATTGGGGAAGACTCCCCTGCTCTTCTTCAAAGTAGTCATGTGAGATCTTTCATATCTAGCTGCGAGGGCAGACCTCTCATCCGAAAGACAGTATCTCCAATGGTGTCGCACTCCCTCAGCACTGCGCTGGAGTGTCAGCCCAGATTAAGGGTTTCAAGTCTCGGGAGTGCGGCTTGAACCCATGACCTTCTGACTTGAGAGGTGAGAGCATTTACACTGAGCCACAACATATTCAGATGACATTCCATTTCCTTGTAGTTTAACTGAGGCCTTGCAATGTTTGAAAAAAATGCCTCTGTTAAAAGAGCGGACAAAGGAATTAGCATCGGTACTGTAAAGTCCTTATTCTACAGCATGAAACCACACGTGGCACATTCTGGGGACAAGGTCACTCTGTGACCTTAACTCTTTATTTCAGGACTCCAGAGGTGATGACCCTGCGTGGGACCTCCCTTTATATACCTGAGTGATCAGGTAAGGAATGTCTACAACAAGTTCACCCCTTGTGTTCAAGATGTGCATCTAGATTGAGTATATACAGTAATACAATGGTGTTACATTGTGGTTACAAACATGACATCACCTTCCCCCCCAAAGTCTTATTAGGATCATAGGTTTAGTCTTTCAGGTGGTCTGCGCTCCCTCGTGGAGCGCCGCAGTTGGGGCTCTGGTTGTTGGACTCTGACATGAGTGTCTGTCACCTGTGGTGATTCTGGCCTGTCCGGGCTGACCGCAGGGACTGTGCATTCTTCTGATTGCTCTTGTTGTTCCTTCACTGGCGGTAGTGTGAGCTCCATCTCATGGTCTACTTCAGGTTCCTCCGTGTCGATGCTGAACCTTTTTTTTACTTGGTCCAGATGCTTGCAGCATATCTGGACATTGTTGAGTTTTACCACAATGACCCTATTCCCCTCTTTGTCAATTACAGTACGCTCAAGCAATTTGGGCCCCATGGCATGATTGAGGATGAATACAGGATCATTTATTTCTATACATCTCCCCCTCGAATTACGGTCATGGTACTCGTTTTGTGACTTGCGCTTGCCCTCAACTATGTCGGTCAGGACTGGGTGAATGAGGGACAACAGAGTTTTGAGTGTCCGTTTCAGTAGTAGCTCTGTGGGCAGGACCCCCGTGAGCGAGTGCGGTCGGGATCTATAGGCCAGCCGGAGATGCGATAGGCGGCATTGTAGGGAGGGTTCCTGAATCCTGAGCATACCTTGCTTAATGATTTGGACCGCACGTTCCGCCTAGCCATTGGAGGCTGGCTTGAACGGTGCAGTCCTGATGTGGTTAATGCCATTGCCCAACATGAACTCTCAGAATTCATAGCTTGTGTAACATGGGCCATTATCACTAAACAGGATGTCCGGCAAGCCATGGATCGCGAAGATCGCACGTAGGCTTTCCACAGTGGTGGATGTCGTGCATGAATTCAGAATGATGCACTCGATCCACTTCGAGTACGTATAATAAGGAACATCTTTCCCATGAACAGGCCCGCGTAGTCAACATGAATGCGTGACCACGGCTTGGTGAGCCAGTGCCACGGGCTGAACGGAGCCTCCCTGGGGGCATTACCCAGCTGGGCACACGTCGTGCACCTGTGAATAGAGTGTTCCAGGTCTGAATCGATACCAGGCCACCAAACGTGTGACCGGGCAATGACCTTCATCAGCACAATGCCTGGGTGCTTGCTGTGGAGTTCCCTGATGAATGCCTCCCTGCCCTTCTGGAGCATAACTACCCAGCTGCTCCATAGTAGGCAGTCGGCTTGGATGGAGAGCTCATCCATCCATCTGTGGAACGGTCTGACCTCCTCAGATTGGGTGCGGGCGCCCAATCCCCAGTCAGGACACATTTCTTAATCAGTGTTAGGAGGGGATCTCTG
This sequence comes from Pristiophorus japonicus, assembly GCF_044704955.1. Lineage (NCBI taxonomy): Eukaryota > Metazoa > Chordata > Chondrichthyes > Pristiophoridae > Pristiophorus > Pristiophorus japonicus. The sequence goes on from NC_091992.1 coordinate 85,065,146, forward strand.
TTTGTCCAGATTTTGATCTGGCGGGCTGTGATGGGGGAACCTGCACTGCCAAAGGCATTGACAGCCATGACCATCTCAGCGCTTTGCTCAGTTGCCCCTTCAGTGGTGGCCAGTGGGAGCCTGCTGAGCGTGTTAGCGCAGTTTTCAGTGCCGGGCCGGTGCCGGATGGAGTAGTCATAAGCAGTCAGCGCGAGAGCCCATCGCTGTATGCGAGCTGATGCGTTGGCATTGACAGCTTTGCTGTCTGACAACAGGGATGTTAATGGCTTGTGATCCATCTCTAATTCAAACTTCCTACCAAAGAGGTACTGATGCATTTTTTTTACACCATAGACACATGCAAGCGCTTCCTTCTCGACCATCCCATATCCCCGTTCTGCTTGAGAGAGCGACCTGGAGGCATAAGTCACAGGTTTTAGTTGACCCTCAGCATTGCCCTGCTGCAGCACGCACCCAACCCCATAGGACAATGCATCACATGTCAGAATCAATTTTTTACAGGGGTCGTACAGGGTCAACAACTTGTTTGAACAAAGTAGGTTACGCGCCCGATCAAAAGCCCGTTCCTGACAGTCCCCCTAAAACCAATTGCAACCCTTACTCAAGAGCATGTGTAGTGGCTCCAACAATGTGCTCGAGTTCGGCAGAAAGTTCCCGAAATAATTCAACAGTCCCAGGAATGACCGCAACTGGGTGCTCGTCAAATCGCCTCTGTTTTGGATTCGGTGGGCCGAATCCCATCTGCAGCAACCCTCCTGCCCAGAAACTCAACCTCAGGAGCACAGAACACACATTTAGACTTCTCGAGTCACAGGCCTACCCGGTCCAGTCGGCGTAGCACCTCCTCCAGGTTGTGGAGGTGTTCCTCGGTGTCTCGACTCGTGATGAGGATGTCGTCCTGGAATACGATCGTTCCAGGAATGGATTTAAGCAGCCTTTCCATGTTACGTTGAAAAATTGCGGCCACTGATCAAATGCCAAATGGGCACCTGTTATAAGCGAAAAGTCCCTCGTGCGTAGTGATGGTGGTCAGTAGTTTGGATTCGTCGGCCAGTTCCTGGGTCATGCAGGCTGCTGTGAGGTCCAACTTGGTGAACAGCTTGCCACCTGCCAGTGTGGCGAAGAGGTCCTCCGCTCTTGGTAGCGGGTATTGGTCTTGTAGGGACACCCGATTGATGGTGGCCTTGTAGTCGCCACAGATCCTGACAGAGCCATCCGCTTTTAGAACGGGAACGATGGGGCTCGCCCAGTCGCTGAATTGAACAGGCGAGATGATGCCCTCTCTCAACAGCCGGTCCAATTCGCTCTCGATTTTTCCCTGCATCACATACGGCACCGCTCTGGCTTTGTGGTGCACTGACCTGGCGTCCGGGGTGAAGTGTATCACGACTTTAGTATCTTTGAAAGTCCCGACGCCCGGTTGGAATAGTGAGTCGAATTGTTGTAGAACTTGTGAGCATGAACTTCGCTCCACCGATGACATTGCGTGAACATCCCCCCATTTCCAGTTCATCTCGGCTAACCAGCTACTCCCCAACAGTGCGGGACCTTTGCCCGGGACAATCCAGAGTGGCAGCCGATTCACTAACCCATTGTGTGTGACAGCCAACATTGCACTGCCTAGCACCGTAATGATTTCTTTGGTGTAAGTGCGTAATTGTGTCTCCATACGTGCTAATTTGAGTCTACTGGCTTTGATCGGCCATAGCTTTTCAAATTGCTGAATGCCCATGAGTGACTGGCTGGCCCCAGTGTCCAGCTCCATGCGTAATGGGATACCGCTTAGTGAGACCCTCATCATCATTGGTGGCGTTTTGGTGTATGAGCTGTGAATATTCGCCACATGGACCTGCTGAACCTCGGCATCCAACGATTTGCCCCAAATATCATCCTGCCTCAAAGAACCCTCTTCTGGTCCATCCACCTCATATATTAGTCTGGTTGCAGGCTTTCTGCACATTCAAGCTAAATGGCCACTGAGATTTCAGTTTCTGCAGACAAACTGTTGGAATCTGCATGATCTAGCTGAGTATTTTCCCCCACACCTCCAGCATGAGTTAAAGTTTCCATTGTTGGGGACAAAGGGACTATGGCCAGGAATTCGGCGCTGACTGTCCCTTTGACTGCTCTTAAGTACCCTATTAGTGGGTGTCAATGGCCCCATCCCGGACCACATTGTCCACTGTGATGGCGTGAATGTCCGTTCAGCATACCACTGTCTCTGTTGAGGGCCTGCTCTGTGGTCTATTGCTGCCTGGGGAATGTTGAACTGCCCCTGCCTGCCTGCAGGGCTCTGAGTCACGTTGATGATGTTGACACCCTGATCCATTGCCGCGTTGGAGGCAGAATTGCGCGCGCATATTATTTTCGTCTCTTCCTCCCCCGCCATGAAAGTTTGAGGTAACGACGCTGCCGCTTCCAAGGTCAAATCCTTGGTCTCAATTAATTTGCGGAAGATTCCCGCATGACCGATGCCCTCGATAAAGAAGTCTCTTCGCATCTCCCTCCGGCAGGCGTCTGTGAACTTACAGAGGCTGGCCAAACACCGGAGGTATGCTACGAAGTCCGGTATGCTCTGTCCTTCACGACGTCGGTGGGTGTAGAGTCTGTGCCGGGCCATATGTATGCTGCTCACTGGTTTGAGGTGCTCCCCGATCAATTTGCTAAGGGCTTCAAAGGTTTTGTCCAACGACTTTTCGGGTGCTAGTAAGTCCTTCATGAGCGCGTAAGTCTTTGGCCCGCAGCTGGTCAAAAGATGAGCCCTTCGCTTGTCTGGCGCTGCATCTCCCAGCCATTCTTTGGTCACGAAGCTTTGCTGAAGCCTCTTGACAAAATTATCCCAGTCCTCTCCAACACAGTACGGTTCCTCTGTGCTACTGGTGGCCATTCTCGTGGGTCGTGAATTCCCGTTTCTCATCGCCAATGTAAAGTCCTTACTCTACAGCATGAAACCACACGAGGCACATTCTGGGGACAAGGTTACTCTGTGACCTTAACTCTTTATTTCAGGACTCCAGAAGTGATGACCCATCGTGGGACTTCCCTTTATGTACCTGAGTGATCAGGTAAGGAGTGTCTCCCACAAGTTCACCCCTTGTGGTCAAGGTGTGCATCTAGATTGAGTGTATACAATAATACAGTGGTGTTACATTGTGGTTACAAACATGACAGGTATGATACTGTCACCAAGAGTAACCTATTGCCTGAGATCTTTGTGAGATCATGAAGGGAATCAAGAGCTAGATTTGTTCAACCAGCTAGATGTATCGTCACAACTTCTGCCCCCTCCCATAATGAACCCTCAATTTTACACTCAGTAATGGAATATCATTGAAATTTTGCGAGTAAACATTTTACAACATTTCATGAGGCATTCAAACAAATGGCGTATAAAAGATTGGCTTTAGGACACTTAAAACTATACTGAAGCATAAAAATGGGAAAAAAATGATTTAGCATGTTCAATAAATCATTCCTACTTGAATAACTGAAAGTAGTCATAAATATCGAAATTAATATGGTCTTTCTCTGTCTTCAGCTAAAATAGAGGTTTTATGATGAACAGCCAGAGGGCACCTATCACCATGTTGACTCCTTCTTTCATCTATGTTTGGAAGTTGCAAGATGAAGCAGTGTTAATGTAGTTAGCCTGTAACACCAATTCTGTAATGCAACTCCACCAGGACAAATGAGATGCCTCGTCCTAACGCCAGCTTTAGCAGTACTGGCGTGGGGACCAGTGTTTATTGACTGAATCGCTCCGGCGTGAAAGAGCAAGAGAGTTGCAAAAAACAGGAAGTGTGCAGCTCTCCAGGGTGGTTGAACTTCCTCTTCACATCTGCAGAATACATTCAACGGGGGTTCATTTTTACCCATTCTTTTATTTTAGGAATTGACTATTTGTACTGTACTTTTTCTGTCCTTCTGCGCATGCGTCCTGTCAAGACTCCGCCCCCGATGCCTCCCGCCCGAACCGGAAGTTCCGGAACTGGGAATGTGGCTCTGAACCAGAAGTAGGACAGCCGACCGGGCTTTCTGATCCTCTGCGAGTCTCCAAGCGACCGGGAGGGGGTGAGAGAAGTGGCCGGGTGGGCAGGCCTTCTGATCCTCCGCGGGGCTCTGATCGACCGGTGGAGCGGGGAGAGAGAGAGAGAGAGAGAGCCTGGGGGGAAGAAAGGTGACCGGCGGGGGGGGGATGGCGGGGAGAGATGCGGGCAGGCAGTGGAGAGAGAGAGAGAGAGAGCCTGGGGGGCGGGGGGGAAGAGAGAGAGCTTGGGTGGGTGGGAAGAGAGAGACATGGGCGGGATCAGAGGGGAGAGATGTTCTTCGAATCCAGAAGTCATGACACTGTTACTATTCACTTCATACCCAATAAACCTGTTAACAATCCACACACAATGACCCTTCTATAAGGGGGCACTGGGGCAATGGACTTTGGCTGGGGGGCGACAGCACTTGCGCTGGGGTGAGGTACTTCGTCTGGCACTTGGCGGCTTCAGGGGAGATCTATCCTCTGTGGCTTCTGGAAGTCAAAGTGGATCGAGTTACAATTTGCGAAGTCAGTGAGAACTTAGGCTGGGCGGTTCCAGTTACAAATTCCAAAGACATTTCAGGGTGTGGCTTATCCTCCAACGGGACTAATCGGAGACAAGGGCAGCCATATTTACAGTACAAATAAACGTTTTATTGTGATCTCAGACAGACACGAGGTAAACCAAGTTTTGGTGCGGGGAGGGAGGAGGAAAGGGGGATGTAATGTGAACTCAGCGTGAGTGGAGCAGCAGGAATATGGAGCATTTCCACCTGCTTTCTACCTCCTTTGGTATTGATGAGAAATTCATGTGAAGGGGTGAGGGGGTGTTACTACTTTTTCCATAGCCCCTTGCCCCCTTCCCCCCCAACTTCCCATTGTATTGTCACTTTTGGAGGTGATTCTTATGGGATGCTGGGATCTCTGAGAATTCCCGGAGTGCAGCGGCAGGTCAGAGTGCAAAGGTAAGAGTTTGGTAAGTGGGAGAGTTCGGGCATTTGGGAGCGGGAGGTGTTGCTTTGTCTTGTTTTCCCCACCAGTGCTGACTCCCCAACCTGGGAGGAAAAGAAAATGAAGTGTGATCACAGCAAGAGGTTCGGGGATGTCAGAGTGGCCTATAAAGGCCAGCTGGTGCAGCTGCAGCAGGGAGAGAAGACAAAAAAGAAGTAGAAAGAAATTGAAAGGTGACCTCACAGCCAAGGGGGTAAGTGATTGGTGAGTAGTTTTTTTCTTTTTCTTTTCTTTATCAGTAAGTAACCTTCAGCATTATTGTTGCCAAATTAAGTTAATCTAGGGGTTAAGTCATGGCAGGAGAGCTCGGACACGTGTTATGCTCCTCCTGTACTATGTGGGAAGTCAGGGATTACGTATGTGGGAGGTGTATCCGGCTGCAGCTCCTGACAGACCACATTGCGGCACTGGAGCTGCGGGTGGATTCACTCTGGAGCATGCGCGATGCTGAGGATGTCGTGAATAGCACGTTTAGTGAGTTGGTCTTACCGCAGGTAAAGGTTTCATAGCCAGATAGGGGATGGGTGAGCAACAGGAAGAGCAGTGGAAGGAAGGTAGTGCAGGGGTCCCCTGTGGTCATCCCCCTGCAAAACAGATACACCGCTTTGGGTACTGTTGAGGGGGATGACTCATCAGGGGAGGGCAGCAGCAGCCAAGTCCATGGCACCGTGGGTGGCTCTGCTGTACCAGAGGACAAGAAAATGAGTGGGAGAGCTATAGTGATAGGGGATTCTATTGTAAGGGGAATAGATAGACGTTTCTGCGTCCGCAACCGAGACTCCAGGATGGTATGTTGCCTCCCTGGTGCAAGGGTCAAGGATGTCTCGGAGCGGATGCAGGACATTTTGAAGGGGGAGGGTAAACAGTCAGTTGTCGTGGTGCATATAGGTACCAACGACATAGGTAAAAAATGGGATAAGGTCCTACAAGATGAATTTAGGGAGCTAGGAGCTAAATTAAAAAGTAGGACCTCAAAAGTAGTAATCTCAGGATTGCTACCAGTGCCACGTGCTAGTCAGAGTAGGAATCACAGGATAGCTCAGCTGAATACGTGGCTTGAGAAGTGGTGCAGAAGGGAGGGATTCAAATTCCTGGTACATTGGAACCAGTTCTGGGGGAGGTGGGACCAGTATAAACCAGATGGCCTGCACCTGGGCAGGACCGGAACCAATGTTCCAGGGGGAGTGTTTGCGAGTGATGTTGGGGAGGAGTTAAACTAATATGGCAGGGGGATGGGAACGTATGCAGGGAGACAGAGGAAAGTAGAATGGGGGCAGAAGCAAAAGATAGAAAGAAGTAAAGTAAAAGTGGAGGCAGAGAAGCCCAAGGCAAAAAGCAAAAAGTGCCACATTACAGCAAAATCCTAAAGGGTGTTAAAAAGACAAGTCTGAAGGCTCTGTGCCTCAATGCAAGGAGTATTCGGAATAAGGTGGACGAATTAACTGCGCAGATAGCAGTTAATGGATATGATGTAAATGGCATCACGGAGACATGGCTCCAGGGTGACCAAGGCTGGGAACTCAACATCCAGGGGTATTCAACATTTAGGAAGGATAGACAGAAAGGAAAAGGAGGTGGGGTGGCGTTGCTGGTTAAAGAGGAAATTAATGCAATTGTAAGAAAGGACATTAGTTTGGATGATAAGGAAATTAATGCAATAGTAAGGAAGGACATTAGTTTGGATGATGTGAAATCTGTATGGTTGGAGCTACGGAATACCAAAGGGCAGAAAACGCTAGTGGGAGTTGTGTACAGACCACCAACAATAGTAATGAGAATGGGGACAGCATCAAACAAGAAATTAGGGATGCATGCAATAAAGGTACAGCAGTTATCATGGGCGACTTCAATCGACATATTGACTGGGCTAACCAAACTGGTAGCAATGCGGTGGAGGAACATTTCCTGGAGTGTATTAGGGATGGTTTTCTCGACCAATATGTCGCGGAACCAACTCCAGGGCGGGCCATCCTCGACTGAGTGATGTGGAATGAGAAAGGACTAATTTGCAATCTTGTTGTGTGAGGCCGCTTGGGGAAGAGTGACCATAATATTGTGGAATTCTTTATTAAGATGGAGAGTGAGACAGTTAATTCAGAGACTAAGGTCCTGAACTTGGGGAAAGATAATTTCGATGGTATGAGATGTGAATTGGCTAGAATAGACTGGCGAGTGATACTTAAAGGGTTGATGGTGGATAGGCAATGGCAAACATTTAAAGATCACATGAATGAACTTCAACAATTGTACATCCCTGTCTGGAGTAAAAATTTAACGAGGAAGGTGTCTCAACATGGCCAACAAGGGAAATTAATGATAGTGTTAAATCCAAGGAAGAGGCATATAAGTTGGCCAGAAATAGGCAGCAAACCTGAGGACTGGGAGAATTTTGTAATACAGCAGAGGAGGACAAAGGGTTTAATTAGGAGGGGGAAAATAGAGTATGAGAGGAAGCTTGCTGGGAACATAAAAACTGACTGCAAAAGCTTCTATAGATATGTGAAGAGAAATAGATTAATGAAAACAAATATAGGTCCCTTGCAGTCAGATTCAGGTGAATTTATAATGGGGAACAAAGAAATGGCAGACCAGTTAAACAAATACTTTGGTTCTGTTGTCATGAAGGAAGACACAAATAACCTTCCTTGGATTTAACACTATCCTTAATTTCCCTTGTTAGCCATGTTGAGACACCTTCCCCATTTTATTTTTACTCCAGACAGGGATGTACAATTGTTGAAGTTCATTCATTCCCTAGTATTTCCGGAAGGTTACTAGGGAACCGAGGATCTAGTGAGAAGGAGGAACTGAAGGATATCCTTATAAAGTGGGAAATTGTGTTAGGGACATTGATGGGATTGAAGGCCAATAAATCCCCGGGGCCTGATAGTCTGCATCCCAGAGTACTTAATGAAGTGGCCATAGAAATAGTGGATGCATTGGTGATCATTTTCCAACAGTCTATCGACTCTGGATCAGTTCCTACGGACTGGAGGGTAGCTAATGTAACACCACTGTTTAAAAAAGGAGGGAGAGAGAAAACAGGTAATTATAGACCGGTTAGCCTGACATCAGTAGTGGGGAAAATGTTGGAATCAATTATTAAAGATGAAATAGCAGCACATTTGGAAAGCAGTGACAGGATCAGTCCAAGTCAGCATGGATTTATGAAAGGGAAATTATGCTTGACAAATCTAGAATTTTTTGAGGATGTAACTAGTAGAGTGGTCAAGGGAGAACCAGTGGATGTGGTGTATTTGGACTTTGAAAAGGCTTTTGACAAGGTCCCACACAAGAGATTGGTGTGCAAAATCAAAGCACATGTTATTGGGGGTAATGTACTGATGTGGATAGCGAACTGGTTGGCAGACAGGAAGCAGAGAATCGGGATAAACGGGTCCTTTTCAGAATAGCAGGCAGTGACTAGTGGGGTGCAGCAGGGCTCTCTGCTGGGACACCAGCTCTTTACAATATACATTAATGATTTAGATCAAGGAATTGAGTGTAATATCTCCAAGTTTGCAGATGACACTAAACTGGGTGGCGGTGTGGGCTGTGAGGAGGATACTAAAAGGCTGCAGGGTGACTTGGACAGAGTGGGCAAATGCATGGCAGATGCAGTATAATGTGGATAAATGTGAGGTTATCCACTTTGGGGGTAAAAACACGAAGGCAGAATATTATCTGAATGGCGGCAGATTAGGAAAAGGGGAGGTGCAACGAGACCTGGGTGTCATGGTTCATCAGTCATTGAAAGTTGGCATGCAGGTACAGCAGGCGGTGAAGAAGGCAAATGGTATGTTGGTCTTCATCGCGAGGGGATTTGAGTATAGGAGCAGGGAGGTCTTACTGCATTTGTACAGGGCCTTGGTGAGGCCTCACCTGGAATATTGTGTTCAGTTTTGGTCTCCTAATCTGAGGAAGGAAGTTCTTGCTATTGAGAGAGTGCAGCGAAGGTTCACCAGACTGATTCCCAGGATGGCGGGAGTGACATATGAGGAGAGACTGGATCAATTGGGCCTTTATACACTGGAGTTTAGAAGGATGAGAGGGTATCTCATAGAAACTTATAAGATTCTGACGGGACTGGACAGGTTAGATGCGGGAATAATGTTCCCGATGATGGGGAAGTCCAGATCCAGGGGACACAGTCTAAGGATAAGGGGTAGGCCATTTAGGACTGAGATGAGGAGAAAATTCTTCAATCAGAGAGTTGTTAACCTGTGGAATTTCCCACCGCAGAGAGTTGTTGATGCCAGCTCATTGGATATATTCAAGAGAGAGTTAGATATGGCCCTTATGGCTAAAGGGATCAAGGGGTATGGAGAGAGAGCAGGAAAGGAGTACTGAGGGAATGATCAGCCATGATCTTATTGAATGGTGATGCAGGCTCGAAGGGCCGAATGGCCTACTCCTGCAACTATTTTCTATGTTTCTATGTTTCTAAGTCCCGTCTTTCAGATGAGACGTTAAACCGAGGTCCTGTCTGCCCTCTCAGGTGGACGTAAAAGATCCCATGGCACTATTTCAAAGAAGAACAGGGGAGTTATCCCTGGTGTCCTGGCCAATATTAATCCCTCAATGAACATAACAAAAAAAACAGATTATCAGGTCATTGTCACATTTCTGTTTGTGGGACCTTGCTGTGCTGCTGCATTTCCTACATTACAACAGTGATGACACTCCAAAAGTACTTCATTGGCTGTAAAGCGCTTTGAGACGTCCGGTGGTCGTGAAAGGCGCTATATAAATGTAAGTTCTTTGTTTCTTTGTTTCTTTGTTTCTTTGTTTCTTTGTTTCTTTGTTTCTTTGTTTCTTTGTTTCTTTGTTTCTTTGTTTCTTTGTTTCTTTGTTTCTTTGTTTCTTTGTTTCTTTCTCTCTTTCTCTCTTTCTCTCTTTCTCTCTTTCTCTCTTTCAGTCACGGGTGAGTCAGCCGTATTGTAATGTATCCTATGTGGCTACTGTTGGTACTATCACAAGGTGTGCCACCAGAGGGCACAGCAGTGGGAGACTTGTAGGTTACCTGTACAGGTGTGCCTGGCCTAGTATAAAAGGCAGGCCACCAGATGTATTCGTCACTCTGGAGTTAACAAATAAAGGACTAAGGTCACTACAGTTCAAGTACAACACATTGCTTTGAGGAGTCATTATTAGAGCACCTAAGGACACAGTTGTCGACGAGATTACGAACTTTCACGCAAAAATGGCTACCCTTGGTACGTTGCAGCAGTTCGCCGATGGTGATGATTGGGATGCTTTTGTGGAGAGGCTCGACCATTTTGTCACATAAACGACCTGGCAGGAGACGACCCGGCCACGCTGGCTGATAAGCGCAGAACTATCTTGCTAACCAGTTGTAGGCCCACCGTCTATGGCCTCGACAGGGACTTGCTGGCACCAGCGAAGACAACGACCAAGACGCACAAGGAGCTCGTAACTCTGATCCATGAGTAACTCAAACCCAAGGAGAGCATCCTCACAGCCAGACATCGGTTCTACACCCACCGACGGCCCGAAGGCCAGGAAATCGCAAAAAACGCCGCAGACCTCAGGAGGCTGTCGGCACCGTGCGAATTCGGCAACCACCTCAACGAAGCGCTGCGGGATATTTTTATCATTGGAATTGGCCATGAGGGCCTTCTTCATAAGCTTCTGTCGGCAGATACCATAGTCACACTGCAGAAGGCCATCTCTGTGAGCCAGGCATTCATGACCTCGACCTGCGGCTCTAGGCAGATGACTCACCCTCAGAGTGGCGCTGTTTAGAGGCTGGACTGTAGAGCGCGAACCCTCTCATGGAAGAGAGAGCAGGCCCCCGAGTCCCTTAACTCAGAGTCCACCGAGGGGGACTAATCGACTAGCTGCATGTTGGCGTTGTGGACGGAATCACAGGGCTCACCAGTGCCACTTTAAAGACTATGTATGAAAAGGCTGCAGCACAAAGGGCCACCTCCAGCGAATGTGTAAGAGAAATATGACTCACTGTGTTGATGACGATTCTGCAGATGACCATGAATCCAGCGCGGATTATGAAACGATAGTCAGAGAGGCAGCTCAGCCCCACGATGAGGTGTACAGCATGTTTACCTGCACCATCGAGTGTTCCCTGCTGAAGATGGAAATCAAGATAGATGGGGTTCCAGTCTTCATAGAAATGGACACGGGGGCGAGCCAGTCAGTAATGAATCAAGAAGCCTTTGAGAGGCTATGGGACAATCAAGCTGAACGACCCAAGTTGGTCCCGGTTCAGGCAAAGCTGCGCACCTACACCGATGAAAGTATCCCAGTCATTGGTAGTGCGAATGTAAATGTACTCCATGATGGTGCGGTGCACAAGTTACCTCTGTGGATTGTTATAGGTGATGGACCAACGCTGCTAGGCAAAAGGTGGATGGAGAAGATCCATTGGAAGTGGAGAGACTTCAACCTTCCAGCGATCGACGTCCTCTGCATTCGGAGGCACAGCAAGCCCTCACTTGAGGGTGAACCCGGCACCAGAGAGCAGACCAGCACAGCACCCAAGTCACAGATCACTCAGCACGACGGCATGGAGATGATCCAGCTGAGACGACCCGAACACACCTTCCAAGCTCCAGTGGCAGGACTCCGGAGGAAGAAAATAGGATCCAGAGGTGACTTCCCAGCTTCGGTGGCAGAACCCGGGGAGAAGAGGATCACCGCAGTTGACATCGTGGATACAGGAAAGATGGCGCCCAAACCACGAGGTGAGGCGCTGAAGAAAAAGATGGCGGCGGCCAGACCACGAGATGCAGCGCTGATAGAGCAACACGTAGCACCAAACGGAGAAGAGGATTGGGGTAAAGCAAGCAAGACTCTCTCTTAAAGGAGGCCTGCAACCCACGACAATTAAAGGGACAGTTCCACACACTCAAGCAATGTAATAGCAACTGTAAGTTGGAGACTAAATGTGTAACTGACGATCAGAGTTGTGTACATGCAACCGGCGAGGAAAAGTTGTGTGATCGCGATCGGAACTACTGAGTATCCACAATAAGTATTGAAAAGTTGTGCGACGTAGGATTTCAACTGCACACAGCCAATGCAGCGGGCAGACACCCATTGGGAGCACAAAGGTCCAGCGAGCTACCCAATGCTGTAGCCTGTGTCCCAGGGACCAGAGTTATGCACCATGGAGTGTGGCCACAAACAGCCAACACACATGAGCTGCAGAGCAAATGACTTCAGCAGGGCAACGGCACCAGTATCGATACCCTGCCCCTGATCTGCTCCACCTCTGAGGCACCAACCGCCATGAGCCTGAAAGAGCAGACTGTGCTAAGGTGCAGTCCCCAGACCCCATCGCCACCAAGGCCATACGCGTAAATGAAGGGTCACCCGCTACAGTCCCCCCAAAGGGGACCGGGACCAGCCAGGACCCCAAACCAAACAACAGCCAGGCCAGCAAGTCAGCAGTTCCCAGTGCACTGCTAGATGACAGCTCCTCAGGGAGCAGCAGCGATCCAGGGTGCAAAGAAAGGACAGGGAGGTCACAGGCACCTGTGAACTTGCCCGATGCTGGGAACCACGGCATCAGCCCCAAGAGCAGGCAACTTGAGCCAACCGGGTTCCCACTGCCAGCACTGGGCACCGCGCTGCCATCAGACTGCAGGGACACCATCCAGCAGTTCTGGAACTAGTTTGTCCTTACGCACCGGTCACCGCATTGATAATGCATCTCACCAATCTAACATACTTGCCTCACAACGAAACCACAAATGTAATGCAACCTTGTTTTTCTGAACTTGAATGTATATGAATGCAATGAGCCTCCGGCATAATCTATATGTGGGGGGAGGGGGGAGAATGGAGTGGTCAGGGACGCGCACAAACAGCAACCACCAGCACTCTACTGCACCAACCACTCAACCAAGATTGAAACGACCTGCGAAGGGTCAATCAGATAGAGCCCAGATAGAACTAAGCCCAGAGCACAATCAATGCAGAGGCGATTTGCACTAAAGGCTTGGGGAGAGTGATGTCATGTATCCTGCATGGTTACTGTTGGTACTATCACAAGGTGTGCCACCAGAGGGCACAGCAGTGGGAGACTTGTAGGTTACCTGTACAGGTGTGCCTGGCTTAGTATAAAAGGCAGGCCACCAGGTGTGATCCTCACTCTGGAGTTAGCAAATAAAGGATTAAGGTCACTACAGTTCAAGTACAACACATTGCCTCATGGAGTCATTATTAGAGCATCTAAGGACACAACACGTCTGATGGCTGTAAGTTAGCCCCGATTCTGCAGTCTTCAAGCAGCAATCAATTGATTGGATAGCAACAGCCCAGCAAGGACAAAGGTCGACCATAATATGATCTCCGCTGCACTTCTGGCCAGACTGGTCTGCGCCTCCTTGATGGGAGAGGCAAGGTGGTCCTTGGCTCCATAAACCATGCACCACTGTAGCAGCTTTAATGATGTAGGTGAGTGTTGAAGGTCCGGGGGGAGTTCGGACAGGGAGGAAACACATCTCAGTACCTATATCAGGACGTGTCCCTTCTCCCTGCAAATTTTTTGGGGCCGGTATATATAACATCTCCTTAAACTGATGGAAGTGTGGAGTGAAGAAAACAAATGATTGTCATTGTCATGAAGATTTACAGAAGCCCAAATTAAGAGAAATGTAGAAAGCTTGACTAAGATTGATGACTAACTACATGATGCACTCATTCCACTGGCAATTCAGAAGCAGTCAGTCAGCACCTAAAGCTTCTGCTGCCAAGGTACTTCAAATTCTGTTCTACTGTGTTTAGGACCATAACTGTAGTTTTGGCAGCTGTGCAGCAAACTTCATAATATCTGCCCGTTCAATGAATATTGTTCTTTTCCTTGCAGCAGCAAGTGATGGTTGATTATAATCATCGTATCATATGATGTAACATAGGAGGCCATTCAGCCCATCGAGCTTGTGCCGGCTCTTTGGTAGAGCTATCCAATTAATCCCACTCCCCTGCTCTTTCCCATAGTGCTGTAAATTTTCCCCCTTCAAGTATTGATCCAGTTCTCTTTTGAAAATTACCATTAAATCTGCTTCCAGCACCATTTCAGACAGTGCGTTCCAGGTCACAACAATTCACTGTGAAAACTGGAGGGGACACGGTAGGTAAAATCCCATATCCGCTTCGAGAAGACCATCACAGAGGTCATTGGCTGGAAGGCCATAGACGGTCTGATTGGAAAGCCATAGAGGGTCAGACTAATGTACAAGCTGAAGGAGAAGTCCAATTTGCATGACGATAATTGGTGGGCCAATGAATGTGAGTATTGGTGGGTGTGAAAGAGTGATTGTGTTCCACTTTAAAACATTATATGCACTGTCGATGCAGGAACAACATGCCTAACTATGCGGCCGAGAAAATCGATGGAGCCGTACATATTTTTCATGCGGCAAATGGGTGCCTAAGCATACAACATAGCGGGCGGGCTGTGCAAGCTCATGATGGGCCGGAATTGCACCTGTCATATTGGTTCTGTAGGCATCCAGGGTGCATGCCAGAACAATTTAAAACAATTCCAATTGGAGTCCTGCATTTGTTGTCGGGCCCTTTTCTGATCATGGTATGGCCCAGTGCCGGATTCACCATGGAATAAACTCGCCCAGCAACTCGTGGTGCTAATAGGAAGGAAGGACCCTTCAGCAGCACTACTGAAGGGGCTCATCCACTACTTATAGTTTAGTTGCTGGTTTGCTGTTTGAGGCTTTTGGTTAACATTTAGTTGTTTCATGGTCTGTTTTCTGGCTGGGAAAACTGAATTATGACTGCTGAGAAGATGATCTTTGCTGGAGCTGCACTGTGTTTGTCAGTCTTCCAAACAGATGTACTGCAGTCATGGATAGTCAGTGGGGCTGGAGGAGGAAGGGGGTAACAAGGAGGACAGGAGCGAGCAGAACAGCTCAGAGAGGGAGGAGGAGGGAAGTACACGGGAGGCTGAGCCCAGAGTGGGTCTTCAGAGAGCACGTCTCCGACATGAACTTCCTGGAGGAGCAATGCCTCAGACACCTCTGCTTCACCAATGAGGCTGTCACTGAGTGTAATGTATGTACCTGTGAGAAACATAGGAACATAGAAACATAGAAAATAGGTGCAGGAGTAGGCCATTAGGCCCTTCGAGCCTGCACCATCATTCAATAAGATCATTCACCTCAGTATCCTTTCCTGCTTTCTCTCCATACCTCTTAGCCGTAAGGGCCATATCTAACTCCCTCTTGAATATATCCAATGAA
The DNA here is from genome assembly GCF_044704955.1 of Pristiophorus japonicus. NCBI lineage: Eukaryota > Metazoa > Chordata > Chondrichthyes > Pristiophoridae > Pristiophorus > Pristiophorus japonicus. The sequence goes on from NC_091992.1 coordinate 85,080,431, forward strand.
CTGGCATCAACAACTCTCTGCGGCAGGAATTCTACAGGTTAACAACTCTCTGAGTGAAGAAGTTTCTCCTCATCTCAGTCCTAAATGGCCTACCCCTTATCCTTAGATTGTGTCCCCTGGTTCTGGACTTCCCCAACATCGGAAACATTCTTCCCACATCTAACCTGTCCAGTCCCGTCAGAATCTTGTATGTTTCTATGAGATCCCCTCTCGTCCTTCTAAACTCCAGTGTATAAAGACCCAGTCGATCCAGTCTCTCCTTATATGTCAGTCCTGCCATCCTGGGAATAAGTCTGGTGAACCTTCGCTACACTCCCTCATTGGCAAAACCGTCCTTCCTCAGATTAGGAGACCAAAACTGAACACAATATTCCAGGTGACGCCTCACCAAGGCCCTGTACACATGCAGTAAGACCTCCCTGCTCCTATACTCAAATTCCCTAGCGATGAAGGCCAACATACCATTTGCCTTCTTCACTGCCTGCTGTACCTGCAGGCCAACTTTGAATGACTGATGAACCATGACACCCAGGTCTCGTTGCACCTCCCCTTTTCCTAATCAGATAATATTTGCCTTCGTGTTTTTGCCCCCAAAGTGGATAACCTCACATTTATCCACATTATACTGCATCTGCCATGCATTTGCCCACTCACCTAACCTGTCCAAGTCACCCTGCAGCCTCTTAGCTTCCTCCTCACATCTCACACCGCCACCCAGTTTAGTGTCATCTGCAAACTTGGAGATATTACACTCAATTCCTTCATCTAAATCATTAATGTATATTGTAAAGGGTATGCTCACAGGTTTGTAGAGCTGTTGAGTTGTGAGTGGTTTTGCCAGTCACGTGATGTTCATAAGACTCAATAAAACCCCAGCCAGTTGGGTTCGGGGGATCCACGATGATGCAGGTGGTTGTGAGCCTGGTGGATGAACTGGTAATGTGTAGTGTGATTGTTAAACCTTTGTTAATAAACCAACCAGTTCTTAATAGCAATGTGTTGCTATGAATTCTTAAGCAAAGAACCCATGAAGCAAATACATTACAGCGAGCTAGGTCACCTGCTGAAGCTGGAACTTGAGCCTTGCACCAGGGCAGTGACAGCACCTGCCTGTGGTTGACAAGGTCACCATGGCCCTTAACCTTTATGCCACACGTTCCTTTCAGGCTGCAACAGGTAAGATCAGAGAAATCTCACAGTTCGCAGTCCACCCTGTATCAGGGAGGTCACCGAGGTTCACTACACCAGAAGGAATACGCACATCTCATTTCCCACAGACAGAGTGAAGCGGGGTTAAGAGAGCACTCGGCTTCCCCTGGGTCCAAAGGCACCATAGTCTGCACTCATATTGCCTTGTGTGCACTCATCACCAGCTTGGCATCTTTGCCAATAAAAAGAATTGCAATTCTCGTGACATCCAGCTGGTTTGCGACCACAGGTAGTGCATGTGCTGTTTCCTGACAGCAGGCATGATTCATTTATCCTTCGCCAGTCCTCTGTGTTCCAACCAGGTTCTCAAGTCACAAGCTGGCTGCTGGGCAACAAGGGTTCTCCCCTTCAGACTGGGCTCAGGACTCTGCCAGGAACCTGGGCACAGCTGCAGGGCTGGCCTTCACCCAGGGCCATGTTGCCACCAGAACCAGTCAGTGAAGAGACAATTAGCGTGCTCAAGCAACGCTGCCTGGACCACCGCGGAGGAGCTTTGCACTGCACCCCTGTGCAGGGATCCAGATTTGTTCCACAACCTTGCCATCATTAGGTACCAACCCTTACCACCACCATAGACTGCAGGAAGTGCAGCAGGAAGAGGAAGAAGTACACGCAGCATACCCAGGACTGCCTCAGATGGAGATGCTCCACCCAGGGGCAGCGCTGGGGAATGACATGATGCTCCTGCCGACAGAGGCATTGAAATTCTCCTCGGCTGGCCGGGAACTCCCTCACTGCAGCATTTCGATGCGAGCCTTGGCTGGACTGGCGTCTCGCCGCTCTCATTCAGGGTGGCAGTGTGAGTTGTGATGTTGCTGGCTAATAAGCAGGGCAAGTCTGCAGCCAGAATGAGGAGGTCACAAATGGGAGTTTGTGGTCATGGTGTGTGCAAGACCCATGCATACATTGCTGCTTTGAAGATGCACTTGTGCCTTTTGAGCAGCAGCGCATGTACACTTGTTCCAGTTCCACATTCTGCTGTATAAATCGGCAAATCCTGCACCAAAGAAACCAACTCACGTATTACAGGACCAGCAATGATTCATAATGTAAAGAAAGAAAGAAGGACTTGCATTTATATAGCACCTTTCACGACCACCAGACGTCTCAAAACACTTTCCAGCCAATCAAGTACTTTTGGAGCATAGTCACTGTTGTAATGTGGGAAACATGGCAGTAAATTTGTGTACAGCAAGCTCCCACAAACAGCAATGTGATAATAGAAACATAGAAACATAGAAGCATAGAAATTTACAGTGCAGAAAGAGGCCATTTCAGCCCATCATGTACGCGCTGGCCGACAAAGAGTCGCATGGCCCTTATTCAGCAGCTCTAAAGGTTACATACAAACCCATGAACAATAACGGAAAGGCAAAGAGCACCCAGCCCAACCAGTCCGCCCCACACCACTGCAACACCCCTTATACTAAACAAATCTACACTTAACCCCAACCGGAGCCACGTGATCTCCTGGGAGAGGCAAAAACCAGATAAAAACCCAGGCCAATTTAGGGAGAAAAAATCTGGGAAAATTCCTCTCCAACCCATCCAGGTGATCAAAACTAGTCCAGTAGATTACCCTGGCCGTATTCTATTCCCTGAAGTACTTACCATCATATCTGCGCCAATCAACAAAAGGTTATCCAGTCTAATCCCAATTACCAGTTCTAGGTCCGTAATCCTGCAGGTTACGGCACTTCAAGTGCCCATCCAACCATCTCTTAAATGTGGTGAGGGTTTCTGTATCCATCACTCTTCCAGGCAACGAGTTCCAGATCCCCACAACCCTCTGTGTAAAGAAGGCCCCCCCCCCCACCTCAAATCACCTGTAAACCTTCCACCAACCACCTTAAAACTATACCACTTCGTAATAGCCCCCTCCACCAATGGAAATAGACCCTTACTATCCACTATGTCCAGGCCCCTCAATATTTTGTACACCTTGATGAGGTCTCCTCTCAATAATGACCAGATAATCTGTTTTCTTTTGTTATGTTGATTGAAGGATAAATATTAGCCAGGACATCAGGGAAAAACTCCCCTGCTCTTCTTCAATATAGTGCCACAGGATCTTTTACATCCACCTGAGAGAGCAGACGGTGCCTTGGTTTACTGTCTTATCCGAAAGACAGCACCTCTGACAGTGCAGCACTCCCTCAGCACTGCAGAAGTGTCAGCCTAGATTTATGTGCTCAAGTCATTGGAGTGGGACTTGAACCCACAACCTTCTGATGCAGAGGCGAGGGTGCTGCCCACTGAGCCACAGCAGACATTTTAGTGGTGAGGTTTTTCTATTCCTTCCCAATATAAAAAAATGAGTGTTTTTAGCATCGAAGGTCCATTGTAATGTCAGCTTGGTTTGTTGGTAGCGCTCTTGGCTCTGAGCTAGAAGGTCATGGATAATGAAGAGCAAAACTGAGGGCGTGCTGCATTGTCAAAGTTGCCATCCCTTAGATGAGATGGTAAACTTTCTGCATGATCCTGTGGTTTGGTAAAAAGATTAAAATCCCATAGTACTATTTGAATTAGAAGAGGGAGTCCTGGGGGCTGAAATTGATGATGTCATGCTGGCGCCCGTTTCTTGGCGGTATTTGGCCGGTCCGTGGTTTTTCACCGCCCGCTGCCGCTGCGATCTCCCAGCACGACTTTGATGGAAATGTAGCGGGTGGCAGCGGGAGCGCCATATAGCGGGTGGTGCAAGCCATTCGACTCGGCAAAGGTCGGATGCTGAGTTCTGCGCATGCGTGATTTTTTATTAAGGTCATTGAAGTTATTGCTGGGATTGGTGAGTGAGTGTGGAACTCAGGACCCCAAAGGGCTAGGGGATTGGAGGGTGAGTGTGGAGATCAGGACCCCAAGGGACTAGGGGATTGGGCTTGGGGATTGCTGAGTGAGCATGGAACTCAGGATCACAAGGGGCTGGAGGGAGTGGGAAGGGGGAATTGTGAGTGAGTGTGGAGATCAGGAACACAAGGGGCTGGGGGAGTGGGCTGGGATTGGAGGGTGAGTGTGGAGCTCAGGACCATAAAGGGCTCGGGGAATGGGCTGGAGATTGGTAAAATAAAATTGTTGATCTTAATTGGACTGTTGGAAGGGCTGAGAGTGTGTAATTCCAAGTAGATCTGAGGAACTTTTTCATGAGAAGGGTCCGTGCCATCCGCTTAAGATCGGCTAAGATCAAGTAAGACCTTACTTATCAGGACGGAATTGAGGGTGGGCAGTAAATGGATCATCGTGATCAAATTTGCGTTTTTGGGGCCTTCTCCGATGGGCGGGCAGTATAGACTACTGCCGGTGGTAAATATCTGATGAATTTACCACCGGTGGGAATGTGGGCAGTAAGTGGGCAGTAATTGATTTTTTTTGATCAAATTCGCATTTCTGGGCGATCAGTGGGCGGTAATATGATGAATTTCCAGTCCCCTGTGTCTGGCCCAACCATCGTTCCTAAACCAACATCACCAAAAACAGATTAACTGGTCATTCACCTTGCTGCTTGTGGGCTCCTGCTATGCAAAATTATGCCTGATCTGTTTGTCTACACAACAGCTCCTGAACCTCAATGCGATTAGTTCTATGCAAAGTGTTTTGGGATCTCCTCAGAGATGGGTTGAGGCACTATATAAATCCTAATTATTTCTTTGTAGCATGCTTTGCATGTGCCACCTGATTGAAAAGAGAGAAAGAAAGACTTGCATTTATGTAGTGCCTGTCATGACCACCGGACGTCCCAAAGCGCTTTGCAGCCAATGAAGTACATTTTGAAGTGTAGTCACTGATGTAATGTAGCAAATGAATCAAAATGAATAGACATTGGAGAATTACTTCAGAGGCTGACCAATGAAATTAAGGGGGTGAATATCTGCTGGCGTTCTCCGGCCGACCACCGTAAATTTGGAAGACCCACGAAATCCCAGAAAAACAGTTTAAATGCAATGTATTCCTTTCCTCCACGAAATGTGGCAGCCAATTTTCGCCCAACAAGCTCCCACAAACAGCAATGTGCTAATGACCAGATAATCTGTTTTAGTGATGTTGATTGAGGGATAAATATTGACTCGCATGTCAGGGAAAACTCCTCTGCTCTTCATCGAAATAGGTTCATGGGATCTTTTAAGTCCACCTGAGATGGCAGACGGGGACTCAGTTTAGCATCTCATAAAGAAAGAAAGACTTACATTTATATAGCGCCTTTCATGGCTACCGGACGTCTCAAAGCGCTTTATGGCCAATGAAGTACTTTTGGAGTGTAGTCACTGTTGTAATTTGGGAAACGCGACATCCAATTTGCACACAGCAATGTGATAATGACCAGATAATCTGTTTTTTTGTTATGTTGATTGAGGAATAAATATTGGCCAATACAGGGATAACTCTCCTGCTCTTCTTCAAAATAGTGCCATGGGATCTTTTACGTCCACCTGACTGGGTATACGGGGCCTCGATTTTAACATCTCATTCGAAAAATGGCACCTCCGACAGTGCAGCACTCCCACAGTACTGCACTGGAGTGTCAGCTTAGATTTATGTGCTCAAGTCTCTGGAGTGGGACTTGAACTCACAACCTTCTGACTCAACAGCAAGGGTGCTACCCACTGAGCCACAGCTCTGAAAGACCGCTACATTAAATTCCATGCCAGTACAACTGAAACATCAAGTACAATTTCTCAGTGCTAGCAAAACCTTTCAGAGGACACCAGCCTATAATGACGTTGACTAGGGCCCATGCTATGGCTGTTTCTGTGATGACAATTATGTTCACTTGTATAAATTATTTACTGAGAGCTCATTTAAAAGTGACCTGATTGCAATTTGAAGTTACTCCCGTGGCAGATGTTACCTTCACACCCAAGAATTTCAAGGAGACATGTCAAATGTTAAACAGACAGCAAAGTTTATTAATATGCCATCTTGTGATAAGGAAACTCTAAATATAATAATAATTACAAAGTTCAGTCCAATGACGAATCAGTCTCTTGTGAATCCTAGCTTTTCTCACAAACCTGTATAATACAATGAAACCTTCCTTGCAGAGCCAATGTGCAGGCATAGCATCAAGTGATCTTACTGAAATATATAAGATTCTGTAGGGGCTTGACAGGGTAGATGCTGAGAGGATGTTTCCCCTCGTGGGGGAATCTAGAACTAGGGGGGCATAGTTTCAGAATTAGTGGTCGGCCACTTAAGACGGAGATGAGGAGGAATTTCTTCTCTGAGAGTGGTGAATCTTTGAAATTCTTTACACCAGAGAGCTGTGGAGGCTGGGTCATTGAATATATTCAAGGCAGAGATAGACAGATTTTTAAGCTACAGTGGAGTCAAGGGTTACGGGGATCAGGCAGGAAAGTGGAGCTGAGGCCAAGATCAGATCAGCCATGATCTTATTGAATGGCGGAGCAGGCTCGAGGTGCCATTTGGCCTACTCTTGCTCCTATTTCTTCTGCTCTTATCTTAAGTCATGAACTTTTCCAATCCAATTAGTCCCCGCTGAATCAGAGTTATACTACCAGAACCAGGTTGACTTCAGTTATGCTGCTGGCTCTGCATTGTTCTCTGACCTGCGAAAGCAGACATCAGGATAGCATTGCTCATTGACAGCTAAAGGATGATTATATTTGATATAAGGATCAAAAGGACAGTCGACTCTTTTCAAACTAGCTTTTTAAAATGTTTACCAGGTGGTCAGTTGGTGCTGGCACGTTTCTTAGTTCTCATCGGGAATTGTGCCTCAGCTGGTGTGCCCCAAAGTAGTGGTCCCAGAGCTTTAAGAATAGAATCACATAATCTTACAGCACAGAGGGAGGCCACTTAGCCTGTTGTACCTGTACCAGCTCTTTGAAAGAGCTATCGAATCAGTTCCGTTCCCTGCTCTTGCCCGATAACCCTGCAATTTTCTCCCCTTCAAGTATTTATCCAATTCCCTTCTGAAAGTTACCATTGAATCTGCTTCCACTACCATTTCAGGCAGTGCATTCCAGACTCCAGGACAGGGGACACAGGTTCAAACCAAACTGATCTCAAGATGGGTTTTTTTTCACACCGAAAGTGATTTACACATGGTTTTCCAGATAAAGTAGTGGAGGTGAAAACCCTGGAATCTTTTAAGAAACAACTGGATGTTTTGCTGGGGGGAGCTTTAGGGTCTTTCTGAATGGATGAAATCAGATGGACCAAATGGCCTTCCTCATCCATAACTATCCTTTACATAGGATTACACAGGATATGCAGCATTGAAACAGGCCATTCGGCCCAACCAGTCCGTGCCAGTGTTTATGCTCCACTCGAGCCTCCACCCCTTTTTCCTCATCTAACTCTATCAGCATAACCATCTATTCCCTTCTCTCTCATATGCTTGTCCAGCCTCCCCTTAAATGCATCTATACTATTTGCTTCAACCACTTCCAGTGGTAACGAGTTCCACATTCTTACCACCCTCTGGGTAAAGAAATTTCTTCTGAATTCCCCATTTGATTTTTTGGTGACTATCTTATATTGATGGCCTGTAGTTTTGCTCTTCCCCACAAGTGGAAACACTCTCTCTGTATCTACTCTATCAAAATCAAGACCTCTATTAGGTCACTGCTCAGCCTTCTCTTTTCAAGATAAAAGAGATCCAGCCTGTTCATCCTTTGCTGATAGGTATACCCTCACATTTCTGGTATCATCTTTGTAAATCTTCTCTGCACCTTCTCCATTACCCCATAATGCTTTTAGAATATAGTGACCAGAATTTTACACAGTACTCAAACTGCCGTCTACATAAGATAATAAGAACATAAGAATTAGGAGCAGGAGTAGGCCATTCAGCCCCTCGAGCCTGCTCCGTCATTCAGTGAGATCATGGCTGATCTTCTACCTCAACTCCAATTCCTGCACTGTCCCCTTATCCCTCGATTCCCTTAATATTCAAAAATCTGTCTTGAATATACTCAAAGACTGAGCCTCCACAGCCCTCTGGGGTAGAGTATTCCAAAGATTCACCACCCTCTGAGTAAAGAAGTTTCTTCTCATCTCAGTCCTAAATGGCCGACCCTTTATTCTGAGACTGTGACCCCTGGTTCTAGACACCCAGCCAGAGGACACATCCTCCCTGCATCTATCCTGCTAGCCCTGTAAGAATTTTATATGTTTCAATGAGATCACCTCTCATTCTTCTAAACTCTAGAGAATATAGGCCTAGTCTACTCAATCTCTCCTCATGGGACAATCCCCCCATCGCAGTAATCAGTCTGGTGAACCTTCGTTGCTCGCTCGCTATGGCAAGTATATCCTTCGTTAGGTAAGGAAACCAAAACCGTACACAATGCTCCAGGTGCGTTCTCACTGGGGCTCTATTTAATTGCACGAAGATGGCTTTATTCTTATACACAAATCCTTTTGTAATAAAGGCCAACATACCATTTGCTTTCTTAATTTCTTGCTGTACCTGCATCTTAGCTTTCAGTAATTTGTGTACAAGAATACCCAGGCCCCTCTGAACACCAACATTTCCCAATCTCTCACCATTTAAAAAATACTCAGCTTTTCTATTTTTCCTACCAATGTGGATAACTTTATATTTCACCACATTATATTCCATTTGTCATGTTCTTGCCCACTCAATTAGCATGTCTATTACCCTTGAAGCCTCTTTGCATCCTCCTCACAACTTACATTCACACCTAGCTTTGTATCATCAGCAAACTTGGATATATTACATTTGGTCCCCTCATCCAAATTGTTGATATAGATTGTGAATAGCTGGGGCCCAAGCACCGATCCTTGCGGCACCCCACTACATCCTGAGTCCCCATTTATTCTTACTCTTTGTTTTCTGTCCGTTAACCAATTCTCAATCCATGCTAGTATATTACCACCAATCCCATGAGCCTTAATGTTGTATAATAAGTTCTTGTGTGGCACCTTATCGAATGCCTTCTGAAAATCCAAATACACCATATCGCTGGTTCCCCCTTTTCTATTCTATTAATTACAACCTCAAAAAACTCTAACAGATTTGTCAAAAATGATTTCCCTTTCATAAATCTGTGTTGACTCTGCCCAATCCTATTATTATTTTCTAAGTGCCCTTAATAATAGATTCTAGCATTTTCCCTACTACTGATGTCAGGCTAACTGGTCTGTGTTTTTTCGTGTTCTCTCTCCCTCCTTTCTTAAATAGGGCGGTTACATTAGCTACCTTCCAATCTGCGGGAACCATTCTAGAATCTATGCAATTTTGGAAAATGACAACCAATGCATCCACTATCTCTATAGTCACCTCTTTCAAAACCCTAGGGTGTCGGCCATCAGATCCAGGGGATTTATCCAAGGTTCAATACAAGTTTAGTATAAGTGTAGAGGAACGTCGGCTCTGTATTGAGGAGCTGGAGTCCGAGCTGCGGACACTGCAACACATCAGGGAGGGGGAGAGTTACCTGAACACTGTGTTCCAGGAGGCAGTCACACCCCTTAGATTAATTAATTCAAATTCCATCCGTGGTCAGGGACAGGAGGGTGTGACTACGAGTGAGGAAAGTATGGGGACTCAGGATGGAGTGATGGAGGAGCCATAGCCTTTGCTCTTGTCCAACAGGTTTGAGGCCCTTACTCCCTGTGTGGACGAGAGCAGGGATTGCAGGGAGGATGAGCAAACTGACCACAGCACCATGGTACAGGGGCCATTCAAGTGGGGGGCAGTAAAAAGAAATGTTGTAGTGATAGGGGACAATATCATTAGGGGGATAGATAAGGTTCTCTGCAGCCGAGAGGGTGAGTCCCGAAGGCTGTGTTGCTTGCCCAGTGCCAGGGTTAAGGACATCTCCTCTGGGCTGGAGAGGAAGTTGGAGTAGGAAGAGGAAGATCCGGTTGTCGTGGTCCACGTGGGTACCAATGACATTGGTAGGACAAAGAAAGAGGTTCTGCTGAGAGAGTATGAGCAGCTGGGGGCCAAATGAAAAAGCAGAACCACAAAGGTAATAATCTCTGGATTATTATCTGAGCCACGAGCAAATTTGAACAGGGTAAATGTGATCAGAGAGTTGAACACGTGGCTCAAAGGCTGGTGTGGGAGAAATTGGTTTTGGTTCGTGGGACACTGGCACCAGTACTGGGGTAAAAGGGAGCTGTTCTGTTGTGACAGACTCCACTTAGACCGTGTTGGGACTAGCGTCTTGGCGAATCAAATAACTAGGGCTGCAGAGAGGGTTTTAAACTAATTAATGGAGGTGAGGGTTTAGGTGAGCAAAAATTAAAAAAGTCAAATAATTTGGAGAAGGCAATAGAGCAGGGTTGCACTGGGGGAAATGAAAACCAGAGCGTGACAGAATGTATAAGCATAAAAGTGAATCAGAAAGTGGGATCAAATGAGGAAAAAATGGTAAAAAAAAACAAATTTAAAAGCTCTTTATCTGAATGCACACAGCATTCGTAACAAAATAGATGAGTTGATGGCACAAATAGATACAAATGGGTATGATCTGATAGCCATTACAGAGATGTGGTTGCAAGGTGACCAAGGCTGCGAACTAAATATTCAAGGATATTTGACAATTCAAAAAGACAGACAGAAAGGAAAAAGAGGAGGGGTAGCTCTGTGAATAAAGGATGAGATCAGTGCGGTAGTGAGAAACAATATTGGCTCAAAAGATCAAGAAGTTGAATTAATTTGGGTGGAGATAAGGAATAATAAGGGGGGAAAAGTCGCTAGTGGGCGTAATGTAAAGGCCCCCTAACAGTAGCTACACTGTTGGACGGAGTATAAATCAACAAATAATGGAGGCTTGTAAAAAGGGAATGACAATAATCATGGGTGACTTTAACCTTCATTGGACAAAGCAAATTGGCCAGGGTAGGCTTGAGGAAGAGTTCATAGAGTGTATCTGTCATGTTTGTAACCACAATGTAACACCACTGCATTACTGTATACACTCAACCTAGATGCACACCTTGACCACAAGGGGTGAACTTATGGAAGACACTCCTTACCTGATCACACAGGTATATAAAGGGATGTCCCACGCAGGGTCATGACTTCTGGAGTCCTGGAATAAAGAGTTAAGGTCACAGAGTGACCTTGTCCCCAGAATGTGCCTCGTGTGGTTTCATGCTGTAGAGTAAGGACTTTACATTGGCGACGAGAAATGGGAATTCACGACCCACGAGAATGGCCACCGGTAGCACAGAGAAATGGTACTGTGTTGGGGAGGACTGGGACAATTTTGTTGAGAGGCTTCAGCAAAACTTCATTACCAAAGAATGGCTGGGAGATGCAGCGGCCAACAAGCGAAGGGCTCATCTTTTGACCAGCTGCAGGCCAAAGACTTACGCGCTCATGAAGGACTAACTAGCACCCGAAAAGCCATCGGACAAAACCTTTGAAGAACTTAGCAAATTGATCGGGGAGCACCTCAAACCGGCGAGCAGCATATATATGGCCTGACACAGATTCTACACCCACCGATGTCGTGAAGGACAGAGCATACCGGACTTCGTAGCAGACCTCCGGTGTTTGGCCAGCCCCTGTAAGTTCACAGACGCCTGCAGCGGGGAGATGCTAAGGGACTTCTTTATCGAGGGCATCGGTCATGTGGGAATCTTCCGCAAATTAATTGAGACCAAGGATCTGACCTTGGAAGCGGTGGCGTTGTTAGCTCAAACATTCATGGCGGGGGAGGAAGAGACGAAAATAATATACGCATGCAATTCTGCCTCTAACGCGGCGATGGATCAGGGAGTCAACATCATCAATGCGACTCAGAGCCCCGCAGGTAGGCAGGGGCAGTTCGACATTCCCCAGGCACCAATAGACCCCAGAGTAGGACCTCAACAGAGACAATGGCAGGCTGAATGGACATTCACGCCTTCGCAGCGGACAATGCAGCCCGGGATGGGGCCATTGACACCCACGAATAGGGTACTTAAAAGCAGTCAAAGCGACAGTCAGCACGGAATTCCTGGCCATAGTTCCTTTGTCCCCAACAATGGAAACTTTAAGTCATGCTGGAGGTGTGGGGGAAACACTCAGCTAGATCTTGCAGATTCCAACAGTTTGTCTGCAGAAACTGCAATCTCAGTGGTCATTTAGCTCGAATATGCAGAAAGCCTGCAACCAGACTAATATTTGAGGCAGATGGACCAGAAGAGGGTTCTTTGAGGCAGGATGACTTTTGGGGCAAACTGATGGACGCCGAGGTTCAGCGGGTCCATGCGGCGAATATTCACAGCTCATTCACCAAAACGCCACCAATGATGATGAGGGTTCTTTTAAATGGTATCCCAGTATGCATGGAGCTGGACACTGGTGCCAGCCAGTCACTTATGGGTGTTCAGCAATTTGAAAAACTATTGCTGCTCAAAGCCAGTAGACCCAAATTAGCACATATTGAAACACAATTACGGACTTACACCAAATAAATCATTCCGGTGCTAGGCAGTGCTTGGCTGAATCAAACAATGGGTTAGTGAATCGGCTGCCACTCTGGATTGTCACGGGCAATGGTCCCGCACTGTTGGGGAGGAGCGGGTTAGCCGAGATGAACTGGAAATGGGGGGATGTGCACACAGTGTCATCTGTGGAGCGAAGTTCGTGCTCACAAATCCTACAACAATTCGAGTCACTATTCCAACCTGGTGTCGGGACTTTCAAAGGCACTAAAGTAGTGATACACATCACCCTGGACGCCAGTCCAGTGCACCACAAAGCCAGAGTGGTGCCGGGTGTGATGTGAGAAAAAAATCGAGAGTGAATTGGACCGGCTGTTGAGAGAGGGCATCATCTCGCCTGTTGAATTCAGCGACTGGGCGAGTCCCATCGTTACCGTTCTAAAAGCGGATGGCTCTGTCAGGATCTGTGGCGACTTAAAGGCCACCATCAATCGGGTGTCCCTACAAGACCAATACCCGCTCCCAAGAGCGGAGGACCTCTTCGCCACGCTGGCAGGTGGCAAGCTGTTCACCAAGTTGGACCTCACTTCAGCCTATATGACCCAGGAACTGGCTGACGAATCCAAACTACTGACCACCATCACCACGCACAAGGGACTGTTCGCTTATAACAGGTGCCCATTTGGCATTTGATCAGCGGCCGCGATTTTTCAATGTAACATGGAAAGCCCGCTTAAATCCATTCCTGGAACGATCGTATTCCAGGACGACATCCTCATCACGGGTCGAGACACCGAGGAAGACCTCCGCAACCTGGAGGAGGTGCTACGCCGACTGGACTGGGTAGGCCTGCGACTCAAGAAGTCTAAATGTGTGTTTTTAGCTCCTGAGGTTGAGTTTCTGGGCAGGAGGGTTGCTGCAGATGGGATTCAGCCCACTGAATCCAAAACAGAGGCGATTCGACGAGCACCCAGGCCCTGAAACACATCGGAGTTGCGTTCATTCCTGGGACTGTTGAACTATTTCAGGAACTTTCTGCCGAACTTGAGCACGTTGTTGGAGCCGCTACACGTGCTTCTCCGTAAGGGTTGCGATTGGTTTTGGGGGGACTGTTTCGATCGGGCGCGAAACCTACTTTGTTCAAACAAGTTGTTGACCCTGTATAGTCCTGTAAAAAAATTGGTTCTGACATGTGATGCATCGTCCTATGGGGTTGGGTGCGTGTTGCAGCAGGGCAATGCTGAGAGTCAGCTACAACCTGTGGCTTATGCCTCCAGGTCGCGCTCTCAAGCAGAACGGGGATATGGGATGGTCGAGAGGGAAACGTCGCAAGTATCTATGGTGTAAAAAAAATGCATCAGTACTTCTTTGGTAGGAAGTTTGAATTAGAAAGGGACCACAAGCCATTAACATCCCTGTTGTCAAACAGCAAGGCTGTCAATGCCAACGCATCAGCTCACATACAGCGATGGGCTCTCACACTGGCTGCTTATGACTACTCCATCCGGCACCGGCCTGGCACTGAAAATTGCGCTTACACGCTCAGCAGGCTCCCACTGGCCACTGCTGAGGGGGCAACTGTGCAAAGCGCCGAGATGGTTATGGCTGTCGATGCCTTTGGCAGCGCAGGCTCCCCCATCACAGCCCGCCAGATCAAAATCTGGACAAACAGAGATCCCCTCCTATCCCTGATTAAGAAATGTGTCTTGACTGGGGATTGGGCGCCCGCACACGGAGCATGCCCTGAGGAGGTCAGACCATTCCACAGACGGATGGATGAGCTCTCCATCCAGGCTGACTGCCTACTATGGGGCAGCTGGGTAGTTATGCCCCAGAAGGGCAGCGAGGCATTCATCATGGAACTCCACAGCGAGCACCCAGGCATTGTGCTGATGAAGGCCATTGCCCGGTCACACGTTTGGTGGCCTGGAATTGATGCAGACCTGGAACACTGTGTTCGCAGATGCACGACGTGTGCCCAGTTGGGTAATGCCCCCAGGGAGGCTCCGCTCAGCCCATGGCCCTGACCCACCAAGCCGTGGTCACGCATTCATGCTGACTATGCGGGCCCGTTCATGGGAAAGATGTTCCTTATTGTAGTAGATGCATACTCAAAATGGATCGAGTGCATCATTCTGAATTCATGCATGACATCCACCACCGTGGAAAGCCTACATGCGATCTTTGCAACTCATGGCTTGCCGGACATCCTGGTTAGTGATAATGGCCCATGTATCACAAGCTATAAATTCCGGGAGTTTATGTCGGGCAATGGCATCAACCACGTCAAGATTGCGCCATTCAAGCCGGCCTCCAATGGCCAGGCGGAATGCGTGGTCCAAATCATTAAGCAAGGTATGCTCAGGATTCAGGGACCCTCCCTACAATGCCGCCTATCGCGCCTCCTGCTGGCCTATAGATCCCGACCGCACTCGCTCACGGGGGTCCCGTCCGCAGAGGTACTAATGAAACAGACACTCAAAACTCAGTTGTCCCTCATTCACCCAGTCCTGACCGACATAGTTGAGGGCAAACGCAAGTCACAAAACGAGTACCATGACCGAAATTCGAGGGGGAAATGTACAGAAATAAATGATCCGGTATTCATCCTCAATCATGCCATGGGGCCCAAATGGCTTGAGGGTACTGTAATTGACAAAGAGGGGAATAGGGTAATTGTGGTAAAACTCAACAATGGCCAGGTATGTCGCAAGCATCTGGACCAAGTAAAAAAAAGTTTCAGCATCGACACGGAGGAACCTGAAGAAGACCATGAGATGGAGCTCACAACACCACCAGTGAACGAGCAACAAGAGCAATCCGAAGAATGCACAGTCCCTGCGGTCAGCCCGGACAGGCCGGGATCACCACAGGTGACAGACACTCACGTCAGTGTCCAACTACCAGAGCCCCAACTGTGGCGCTCCACGAGGGAGCGTAGACCACCTGAAAGACTAAACCTATGATCCTAATAAGACTTTGGGGGGGGGGGGGGCAGGTGATGTCATGTATGTAACCACAACGTAATACCACTGTATTACTGTATACACTCAACCTTGATGCACACCTTGACCACAAGGGGTGAACTTGTGGGAGACACTCCTTACCTGATCACACAGGTATATAAAGAGAGGTCCCATGCAGGGTCATGACTTCTGGAGTCCTGGAATAAAGAGTTAAGGTCACAGAGTGACCTTGTCCCCAGAATGTGCCTCATGTGGTTTCATACTGTAGAGTAAGGACTTTACAGTATCGAGGATAGTTTCCTTGAACAGTACATTGCAGAACCAACCAGGGAGCAGGCTTTCTTAGATCTGGTACCGTGTAATGAGACAGGATTAATAAACGATCTCCTAGTAAATGATCCTCTAGGAACGAGTGAGCATAACATGGCTGAATTTCAAACTCAGTTGGAGGGTCAGAAAGTTGGATCTCAAACCAGTGTCCTAAGCTTAAATAAAGGAGACTACAAAGGTATGACTGCAGAGTTGGCTAAAGTGGACTGGGAAAATTGATTAAAGAGTGGGACTGTTGATGAGCAGTGGCAGACATTTAAGGAGATATTTCATAATTCTCAACAAAAATATATCCTATTGAGAAGGCAAGGCTGTAAGAGAAGGGATAACCATCCGTGGCTAAGTAAGGAAATAAGGGATGGTATCAAATTGAAAACAAGGTCATACAATGTGGCCAAGATTAGTGGGAGGCCAGACAATTGGGAAACTTTTAAAAGCCAGTAAAGAACAACTAAAAAAATAATAAGAGAGGGAAGATAGATTATGAAAGTAAACTAGCACGAAATATAAAAACAGATGATAAGAATTTCTACAGGTTCATAAAAAGGAAAAGAGTGGCTCAAGTAAACGTTGTCTCCTAGAGGATGAGATGGAGGAATTAATAATGCGGAGCAGGAATATGGCAGAGACTTTGAATAAATATTTTGTATCGATCTTCACAGTAGAAGACACTAAAACATCCCAATAGGGGATCACCAAGGGGCTATAGGGAGGGAGGAACTTAATACAATCACTATCATTAAAGAAGTAGCACTCGGTAAAATAATGGGACTAAGGGCGGACAAGTCCCCTGAACCTGATGACTTGTATCCCAAGGTCCGAAATGAAGTGGCTGCAGAGATAATGGATGCTTTGGTTGCAATTTACCAAAATTGGCTGGATTCTGGGGAGGTCCCAGCGGATTGGAAAACCGCAAAAGTAACGCCCCTATTTAAAAAAAGGAGGCAGACAGAAAGCAGGAAACTATAGACCGGTTAGCCTAACATCTGTTGTTGGGGAAAATGCTGGATTTCATTATTAAGGAAGCAGTAGCAGGACATTTGGAAAAGCATAATTCAATCAAGCAGAGTCAGCATGGTTTTATGAAAGGGAAATCATGTTTGACAAATTTGCTGGAGTTCTTTGCGGATGTAACGAGCAGGGTGGATAAGGGGGAACCAGTGGATCTGGTGTATTTGGATTTCAAGAAGGCATTCAATAAGTTGCCACATAAAAGGTTACTGCACAAGATAAAAGTTCACAGGGTTGGGGTAATATTTTAGCATGGATAGAGGATTGGCTAACTAACAGAAAACAGAGAGTCGGGATAAACGGGCCATTTTTCAGTTAGCAAACAGTAACTACTGGGATGCTGCAGGGATCGGTGCTGGAGCCTCAACTATTTACAATCTATATTAATGACTTGGATGATAGGACCGAGTGTAATGTAGCTAATTTTGCTGATGATACAAAGATGGGTGGAAAAGCAAATTGTGAGGAGGACACAAAAAACCTGCAAAGGGATATAGACAGGCTAAGTGAGTGGGCAAAAATTTGGCAGATAAAATAGAAAAGCAAATTATTATTTAAATGGAGAAAAATTGCAAAGTATTTCAGTACAGAGGGACCTGGGGTTCCTTGTGCATGAAACACAAAAAGTTAGTATGCAGGTACAACTAGTAATCAGGAAAGCAAATGGAATGTTGGCCTTTATTGCAAGAGGGATAAAGTATAAAAGCAGAGAAGTCCTGCTACAACTGTAGAGGGTATTCTTGAGACCACGCCGAGAGAACTGCGTGCAGTTTTGGTCACCGCATTTAAGAAAGGATATACTTGCATTGGAGGCTGTTCAGAGAAGGTTCACGAGGTTGATTCCGAAGATGACTTATGAATATCGGTTGAGTAGGTTGGTACTGTATTCATTAGAGTTCAGAAGCATGAGAGTAGATCTTATCGAAACATATAAGATAATGAGGGGGGACGACACGGTGGATGCATGGAGGATATTTCCACTGTGAGGAAACTAAAATTAGGGGGCATAGTTTCAGAATAAGGGGCTGCCCATTTAAAACTGAGATGAAGAGAAATTTATTCTCTGAGGGTTGTAAATCTGTGGAATTCTCTGCTCCAGAGAGCTGAGGAGGCTGGGTAATTGAATATATTTAAGGCGGAGATAGACAGATTTTTGAGTGATAAGGGAATAAAGGGTTATGGGGAGCGGGCGGGGAAGTGGAACTGAGTCCATGATCAGATCAGCCATGATCTTATTAAATGGTGGAGCAGCCTCAAAGGGCCAAATGGCCTACTCCTGCTCCTATTTCTTATGTTTCTTACGATTCTTATAACTTCTCTACTTTACAATTCAATCCCTCTAGAAATAAACCCTAGTGCTTGGTTTGCTTGCCCATGGCCTTCTAACCTGTGTCATTACTTTTAGTGATTTGTGTATTTATACTCCGAGATCCCTTTGCTGTTCTACTCCACTTAAATTTGTATTTTCCAAGTAATATGTGACCCCCTTATTTTTCTTACCAAAATGTAATACCTCACATTTATCTGTGTTGAATTTCATTTTACCAATTATATGATCATTCTTCAAGTTTATTAACGTCTTCTTGTAATTTGTTGCAGTCCTCCACCCCCTCAGCTCCACTTACCTGCCCGCTCCCCGTAACCCTTAATTCCCTTATTGGTTAAAAATCTATCTATCTGTGATTTGAATACATTCAATGAGCTAGCCTCAACTGCTTCCTTGGGCAGAGAATTCCACAGATTCACAACCCTCTGGGAAAATAAATTCCTTCTCAACTCGGTTTTAAATTGGCTCCCCCATATTTTGAGGCTGTGCCCCCTAGTTCTAGTCTCCCCGACCAGTGGAAACAACCTCTCTGCCTCTATCTTGTCTATCCCTTCAATTATTTTAAATGTTTCCAAAAGATCACCCCTCATCCCTCTGAACTCCAACGAGTAAAGACCCAGTCTGCTCAATCTATCATCATAAGGTAACCCCCTCATCTCCGGAATCAGCCTAATGAATTGTCTCTGTACCCCCTCCAAAGCTAGAATATCCTTCCTTAAATAAGGTGACCAAAACTGCAAGCAGTACTCCAGGTGCGACCTCACCAATACCCTGTACAGTTGCAGCAGGACCTCCCTGCTTTTGTATTCCATCCCTCTCGCAATGAAGGCCAACATTCCATTCGCCTTCCTGATTACCTGCTGCACCTGTAAACTAACATTTTGGGATTCATCACAAGGAGCCCCAGGTCCCTCTGCACCGCAGCATGTTGTAATTTCTCCCCATTCAAATAATATTCCCTTTTACTGTTTTTTTTTCCAAGGTGGATGACCTCACATTTTCCAACATTGTATTCCATCTGCCAAACCTTAGCCCATTCGCTTAACCTATTGAAATCTCTTTGCAGCCTCTCTGTGTCCTATACACAACCCGCTTTCCCACAAATCTTTGTGTCATCTGCAAATTTTGTTACACTACACTCTGTCCCCTCTTCCAGGTCATCAATGTATATTGTAAACAGTTGTGGTCCCAGCACCGATCTCTGTGGCACACCACTAACCACCAATTGCCAACCCGAAAAGGACCCATTTATCCCGACTCTCTGCTTTCTGTTAATTAGCCAATTTTCTATCCATGGTAATACATTTCCTCTGACTCTGCGTACATTTATCTTCTGCAGTAACCTTTTGTGTGGCACCTTATCGAATGCCTTTTGGAAATCCAAATACACCACATCCATCGGTACACCTCTATCCACCATGCTCGTTATATTCTCAAAGAATTCCAGTAAATTAGTTAAACATGATTTCCCTTTCATGAATCCATGTTGCTTCTGCTTGATTGCACTATTCTTATCGAGATGTCCCGCTATTTCTTCCTTAATGATAGCTTCAAGCATTTTCCCCACTACAGATGTTAAACTAACTGGCCTATAGTTACCTGCCTTTTGTCTGGCCCCTTTTTTAAACAGAGGCATTACATGAGCTGTTTTCCAATCCGATGGTACCTCCCCAGAGTCCAAAGAATGTTGGTAGATTATAACGAATGCATCTGCTATAACTTCCGCCATCTCTTTTAATACCCTGGGATGCATTTCATCAGGACCAGGGGACTTGTTTACCTCGAGTCCCATTGGCCTGTCCAGCACTACCTCCCTAGTGATAGTGATTGTCTCAAGGTCCTCCCTTCCCACATTCCCGTGACCAGCAATTTTTGGCATGGTTTTTGTGTCTTCCACTGTGAAGACCGAAGCAAAATAATTGTTTAAGGTCTCAGCCATTTCCACATTTCTCATTATTAAATCCCCCTTCTCATCTTCCAATGAACCAACCTTTACTTTAGTCACTCTTTTCCGTTTTATATCTCGGTAAAAGCTTTTACTATCTGTTTTTATGTTTTGCGCAAGTTTACTTTCATAATCTATCTTTCCTTTCTTTATTGCTTTCTTAGCCATTCTTTGCTGTCGTTTAAAATTTTCCCAATCTTCTAGTTTCCCACTAACTTTGGCCACCTTATACGGATTGGTTTTTAAGTTGATACTCTCCTTTATTTCCTTGGTTATCCACGGCTGGTTATCCCTTCTCTTACTGCCCTTTTTCACTGGAATATATGTTTGTTGAGCACTATGAAAGAGCTCATTAAAAGTCCTCCACTGTTCCTCAATTGTGCCACCGTTTAGTCTGTGTTCCCAGTCTACTTTAGCCAACTCTGCCCTCATCCCACTGTAGTCCCCTTTTTTTAAGCATAGTACGCTCATTTGAGACACTACTTCCTCACCCTCAATCTGTATGACAAATTCAACCATACTGCGACCACTCATTCCGAGAGGATCTTTTACTCGGAGATCGTTTATTATTGCTGTCTCATTACACAGGACCAGATCGAAGATAGCTTGCTCCCTTGTAGGTTCTGTGACATACTGTTTTAAGAAGCAATCCCGTATGCATTCTATGAATTTCTCCTCAAGGCTACCCCGTGCGATTTGATTTGACCAATCGATATGTAGATTAAAATTCCCCATGATTACTGCCGTTCCTTTTTCACATGCCTCCATTATTCCCTTGATTATTGTCTGCCCCACTGTGAAGTTATTATTTGGGGGCCTATAAACTACGCCCACCAGTGACTTTTTCCCCTTACTATCTCTAATCTCCACCCACAATGATTCAACATTTTGTTCATTAGAGCCAATATCGTCTCTCACAACTGCCCTGATATCATCCTTTATTAACAGAGCTACCTCACCTCCTTTCCCTTCTTGTCTATCTTTCCGAATTGTCAGATACCCCTGTATGTTTAATTCCCAATCTTGGCCACCCTGCAACCATGTTTCAGTAATGGCCACCAAATCATACCAATTTGTAATGATTTGTGCCGTCAACTTATTTACTTTGTTTCGAATGCTGAATGCGTTGAGGTAAAGTGTTTTAATACTGGTTTTTAAACCATGATTTTTAGTTTTGATCTCTCCTGCAGCCCATTTATATTCATACATATTGTCCCTTCCTATCACATTGTGGTTTACACTTATCCCAGTGCTACTCTGCTCTGTTGCCTCCTGCCTTTTGCATTCTTTCTTAGAGTTCTGTTCATCTGAGCTCTCACCCACTCTAACTAGCTCAGAGCCCTCTTCTGGGTTCCCATTCCCCTGCCAAGCTAGTTTAAAGCCCTCCCAACCGCACTATCAAAACCACCCGTGAGAACATTGTTCCCGTCTCTGTTGAGGTGTAACCTGTCCGACTTGTACATCACCTACCCCAGAAGTGGTCCCAATTGTTCAGGAAACTAAAGCCGTCCCTCCTGCACCAATGCCCCAGCCACATATTTATCTGACTAGCCTTCCTATTTCTACCCTCACTAGTACGTGACACTGGCAGTAATCCTGAGATTCCCACCTTTGAGGTCCTGGCTTTCAATCTTACTCGTAGCTCCCGAAACTCCGCTTTCAGGACCTCACCCCTCTTTCTACCTATGTTGTTGGTACCAATGTGGACCACAACCGCTGGCCGTTCCCCTTCCCTCCCCAGAATGCCCTGCAGTCGCTCAGTGACATCATTGACCCTTGCACCAGGGAGGCAACACACCATCCTGATGTCACTTTTGCTGCCGCAGAAGCACCTATCTGCTCCCCTAACTATTGAATCTCCTATCACTATAGCCCTTCCCGTCTTCTTCCTTGCCCCCTGTGCAGCTGAGCCACCCACGGTGCTGTGGACTTGGCCCTGGCTGCACTCCCTAGAGGCATCACCGCCCTCACCAGTCATCAGAATAGAGTACTGGTTGGAGAGCGAGATAGCCTCAGGGGACTCCTGCACTACCTGCCTCGCCATACTCTTGTGTGCGACGGTCACCCATTCCCTATCCTCCTGTACCCTTTTAATCTGTGGGGTGACCAATGCCTGAAATGTGCTATCCACGTACCTCTCATTCTCTCGGATGCTCCTCAGTGCCTCCAGTCCTCGCTCAAGCTCCAAGACTCGGCGCTCGAGTTGGAGAAGCTGGAGACACTTCCTGCACATGTGGTCATCCCCGTTGCGGGAAGCATCCAGGAATTCCCACATGGCACAGGTGTTGCATTCTGTTTGAACGAGCTGCCCTGCCATCCCACTAGTTATCCTTAAATTACCCAGCAAAATCACTGACTCCCACTACACACACTAAACAGCTATTTAGTAATTTATCCTCTTATCTATTAGAACACAAAATCAAAGAGATATACTCACCAGCCGATCAGGTGGTCTATAGACTACCACTATTAGATTGATCCTTTATTGTCTTTTATCTCTATCCATATGGATTCAATTTTTGTCTTGCTTATAGCTACGTCGCTTTTTTCTACTGCCATTATGTTACCCCTAAAAAGTACAACTACTCCACCTCCCCTTTTTCTATTCTATCTTTTTAAAATTTATTATACCTTGCAATGTTTAATTCCTTGTCCTGATTTTTCTGTAGCCATGTCTCAGTAATCCCTACTATGTCTGGTTCCTCGCAATGTATTATTGCCTCCAGTTCCCTTATTTTATTAAGGACACTGTGTGCACTGCTGTACAGACAGTTTAACTCATTTTTAATAGCAGTTCCTCTCACTTTATTGTTAACCGTTTTTTTACACTCCTGTTCTTTAACTCTATTTATTCCCTGACCATCAATGTCCTCCTTTACTTTATTATTTCCTATGCTCTCCTTCCCTGATTTGTTTATATTTAGGCTTGTTTAATTTCTTGTGGATCCCTCCCCTGTCTTACTATTTTAAAGCCTTTGCAACCTCCCTATTTACCCTATCTGCTAGGACACAGGCCCCATCCTGGTTCAGAGAGAGCCAATCCCATTGGTACAGCTCCTTCCTGTTACAATACTGATGCAAGTATCTCATGAAAAGGAACCCCTCTTTCCCACACCAGCCCTCTAGCCATGTGTTAATTCTCCTGATCTGACTGTTTATATGCCAATTTGCATGTGGCTCGGACAATAATCCAGAGATTATTACTCTTGAGATCCTGCTTTTTAATTTCACTCCTAACTCGTGATACTCCCTCAGCAGGACTTCCTCTCTTTTCCTACCTATGTTGTTTGTTTCAACATGGACCACGACAACTGGATTTACCCCCTCCCTTTCCAAGTTCCTCTCCAGCCGCTTCGAGATACCCTGGCACTGGGTAGGCAAGACACCCTCTGGGATTCTCTTTTGTGGCTGCAGAGGACGCTATCTATCCCCTAATTATAGAATCTCCTATCACTACCACACTTTTATTCTGCTCTATTGTGATTTTGTGAAGTTAAGGAAACATTCTTTTACTAAGCTCTCAGTGGTTTAGAATTATATTTTGGTAAAGGATTTTCTTTAATGTTACACATAGTGAAAAATGTCCCCTAACTAATTTCCCCCGGTTCACTGTCCTTATTTCCTACTCTTTCTCAATTTCCTCCGCTACCCTGCATTTTCATTCAATTCAGTGTGGGCCTGAAATGGCACTGTCGGATAATAGGTGTGAACCCTTAATGCACTCATCTGAAAATCCTCACTCCACTATTGTAGAGAAAGTGTTAAC
Source organism: Pristiophorus japonicus (assembly GCF_044704955.1). Taxonomy (NCBI): domain Eukaryota; kingdom Metazoa; phylum Chordata; class Chondrichthyes; family Pristiophoridae; genus Pristiophorus; species Pristiophorus japonicus. The sequence continues at coordinate 85,104,349 of NC_091992.1, forward strand.
CATTCACTTTGAAGGGATTAGCATCTCCACTGAAATAGTGGAGAGGATTTTCAGATGAACAGGCACACTTATTATCCCACAACATTATTTATTTGCCTTTGTTTATTAATTCATGATCTTTCTGTTAGTTTCCATTCATTGTTTGTTCGATTTCTGTCTTCCTGTGGGAGTTCTGTACTCTCCCTGCTTTTAACTGTGTACACTGGAATAGTCCCAGCTTATCAGTCGTTCTTCATGGCTGTCTCCCCATGTTTTATTTTCCTCATTCTTCTTCTAGTCTGCAGCCTTTGAGTTCTGTTCGTTCTTCTCTTGGCTTTGAGCTCCAGAGTGCCAGCTTCTGCTGTGCCTGATTTCCCAAATGGGTGTATCTTTCTGTCTTCCTCTCTTTCACATACTACTAAAGCAATCTCTCTCCTTGAGATTCCTGTGGCCACTTGCCTCTCCTGTCAGTGTTCCTGGTTGTGTCCTTCTGACTACTTCTTCCCTTTTTGGATTCACCAGAATATCGGAGCTAAAGGGTCTAAATTACGAGGACAGGGTGCACAGACCAGGCTTACATTCCCTCGAGTGTAGAAGATTAAGGGTGATCTAATTGTGGTGCTTAAGATGATTAAAAGAATTGATAGGGTAGATTGAGCTAAACTATTTCCTCTGGTGGGGGAGTCCAGAGCAAGGGGAAACAACCTTAAAGTCAGAGTTAGGCCATTCAGGCGTGATGTCAAGAAGCAGTTCTTCACACAAAGGATAGTGAAAATCTTGAACTCTCTCCCCCAAAAAGCTGTTGAAGCTGGGGGTCAATTGAAAATTTCAAAGCTGAGATTGATAGATGATTGCTAGACAAGGGTTTTAAGGTGGGTAAATGGAGTTAAGATTTTGGGATTGATTGGCCTACTTCTGTTCCTATGAGGGAGAGGGGCTGATGGCCGGAGTTGAGAGAAGAATCTCTCCATCAAGTGACAAGCAATTTTGTGTGTCCAGTTCAGGAGTTAGAAAGATTTATTAAAAGAGTCTCTGCAGATATTGGAATAGTTCCAGTCTTGAATGGACTTGGGTTTTATAGAGGGTTCAAGGGGGGTACAGAACAAAAAAACAAGGTTTTGGAGGCAACTTAAGAATGAATTATAATTAATCATAGAAGAGGCCATTCGGCCCATCGTGTCTGTGCCAACTGTTTGAAAAGAACTATCAAATTAGTCCCACTTCCCTGCTCCTTCCCCATAGCTCTGCACATTTTTCCCTTTCAAGTATATATTCAAGTTGCCAGTGAATTTGTTTCCACCAACTTTTCAGACAGTGCATTCTGGATTGCAACAACTCGCTGCATGGAAACATTCAATCAATCTCTATCAATCAGTCTACAACAAACCCAGACATGAGGTGAGTAAACCCTCAGTGGCGGAGAGCCAGGTGACTCATAGGTCCAACATTACCTGTTTCTCCCAAGCCTGGTACACTTGCCACATTTCATGTCTCAAATTACTCATATATCAACTCAAGTCTCCCGCATGAGAATCCTGAGGGAATTGCAGCTGAGGTGGTTTCCTCACGGTTTTTATGTTAGGTGTACCTTCTCCTAGATGTGCTACGACCAAGGCTAAATAGCTCCACATACCCTTTACAGTTGGGGGCAGCATTGCACCCACAACCCACTGCACGCAAGGACTCTCGCTGAATGTCTATGCAGTATTCCAAGGCCTGGGGTGGAATTACAACCACTGAGCCAATGGTCACTCCGTCCAGATGCAGACACTCTGCTGGATGTCAACCCAATATTCAAAGACCTTCGGGCCAAAATTCGGTCCCTCCATTTTTGAGGCGGTGTCACCGGCTGAGTGCTGATTTTAATGCCAGGCGGTGAGTGCCACCTCAATCTGCAAAGTTCAGTTTTGCCGCCCAAAGATGAGAGAGCAGCATTAAAAGTGGCGCCAATGGAGCAGCATCTCAGGAGGCCGACCGAATTTCCCCCATGGTCGACTGCCGGCATGCGAGAGGAAAAAATTGAAAAAAAATGTTTGACAATTTCCCTCACCCACACTTCTCCACTGTTCCCATTAATAGATAAATGCTAAAAAAAAATAAACATACCCACTTACCTTGATCCCTGGACGCTACCGCCCCGGGATCCCCGATGTCCCGCCAGCTTTCCCAGGCTGCACGGACGCCTGCTGGTAAGGCCACCGTACTCAGCGAATATCGCAGCCGCAGCGGCAAGGGGGTGTTGCATGCTCGATGATGTCACCACTTGGTCTTGGTACCGCCCCCACCGCCCAATTAAATGCTCTGAGAGGCGAGGAACCTGGTCGCCGCCGACGGTAAGCAGTTAGCCGCCCATCTCCGGTGGCAATGGGTGGCATTAGAAAACGAATTTCGACCTCCTTATTCTAGTCTGCACTCGCCTAACCTGTCCAGAGAGGGGCTTGAACCTTCTGCCTCAGAAATTGGTAGGGCATGTTGTGAAATGAACAAGTGATTCACATCCCTCCTTCCCCACTCACACTTCCACTTTTGCAGAGTAGCTAGAGATCTGCATAAGATGCTTCAATTCCCTTTAATTATTTTTCCACACTGTGTGAATGACCTTTCAGACAAGAGTTTAACTATATTAATGGAAGGTTCAGAGAGTGAAAGTGGAGACTTGCTCTATTTGTGAAGTGTTTGTATTTAATTGCTATGTTCCTGGGGTGCAGCTTTTCTGATTTGTTACTTGGTAAAGTTCTAGTAACAAAGTTATGCAACATTAATGAGGGAGGGGTGATCTTAACACAGTATTAGATATGGGAGGCCAATATTTTCATTCCAATAAAAAGAATCGGTCGACTAATTCTGAAAAGGCTGATCTTCAGTTTGAAGATGTTTTGAGTTTTGATCCAATGAGTAGGATTTCACACATTAAAGAGTAAGTGCCCTGGATTCCTCACCTTAATCAGTTTTAACCCCTGGCACTTTACTCTGGGTTTCTCACCAACTCAATGGATAATTGCACTGAATGGTGCAGTCCTGGGTCATGCAGACTACTCATCTGTTTATCTCCGTACCTCTGTAACTTCCATCAACCCAACCACCCTCCGAGATCTCTGCGATCTTCCAATTCTGGCTCCTTGTGCATCCCTGATTGCATCCCTGATTTGCATCGCTCCACCTTCAGCTGTGGCCGTGCCTTTAGCTGCCTAGGCCTTAAGCTCTGGAATCCCCTCCCAAACCTCTCTGCCTTTTTCTCTCTCCTCCTTTAAGACACATCTTAAAACCTACCTCTTTAACCAAGCATTTGGCCACCTGTCCTAATATATCGCTTTATGTGGCTCAGTGTCAATTTTTGTTTGATAATGCTACTGTGAAGTATCTTGGGATGTTTTACTACTTTAAAGGCACTATATAAATGCAAGTTATTTTTGTTTCTCCATACCCTTTGTTTGTGATGTACTTTGGGATGTTTTAACATTAAAAATGTTGTTGTTACTGGTGTAATTATTCTGCCACCTTCTTTAAATCTCTGGTCTGCTCTGAGTCGGCCTATCTCTGGTGCTTACGTTTAATCGGAGTCAGTGTGCCTGGGAAAGGGAGGGGAAAATCAGGAGCTCCTGCTGATTTGTTCTTATCTGGAGTGTGCATGTGGATATCTGGTGAGAATGCAGAGATCTGAAACAAGGATGAGATACTAGAGCACAGCTTGTGTCCATGGAACTGTACCCCAGGGGGAGTTACCACTTCCAGGGCAGCAGAAGGAATGAAAATTGGAAGGAGCAAAGCTTTTTTTCAATATTCAGCAAGATACAGGGCTGGGAATTGATTTGGATCTATGGCAGTATTCAATTTCATTGGACTGGAAAATTGGTCACAATTTACTCATCATAGGCAGTTCCTCGAAATCGAGGAAGACTTGCTTCCACTCTAAAGGTGAGTTCTCAGGTGACTGTACAGTCCAATACGGGAATTACAGTCTCTGTCACAAGTGGGACAGACAGTCGTTGGAGGAAAGGGTGGGTGGGGGGTCTGGTTTGCCGCATGCTCCTTCCGCTGCCTGCGCTTGGTTTCTGCATGCTCGCGGCGTCGAGACTTGAGATGCTCAGCCACTCTCCCGGATGCTCTTCGTCCACTTAGGGCGGTCTTTGGCCAGGGATTCCCAGATGCCAGTGGGGATGTTGCACTTTTATCAAGGAGGCTTTGAGGGTGTCCTTGAAACATTTCCTCTGCCCACCTGGGGATTGCTTACCATGAAGGAGTTCGAGTAGAGCGCTTACGTTGGGAGTCTTGTGTCAGGCATGCAGACAATGTGGCCCGCCCAATGAAGCTGGTCGAGTGTGGTCAATGCTTTGATGCTGGGGATGTTGGCCTGATCAAGAACACTGATGTTCCATCCTCTGTCGTTGAACTACAGTATGCGAATGACGCTTGCGTCTGCGCACATTCAGAGGCTGAACTCCAAGCCATCATCAACTTCTTCAGCGAGGCATATGAAAGCATGGGCCTTACACTAAACATCTGTAAGTCAAAGGTCCTCTATCAACCTGACCCCACCACACAGCACTGCTCCCCAGTCATTAAAATCTATGGTGCGGCCTTGGACAATGTGGACCACTTTTCATGGGAGCAAGGGCAGACATCAACGACGAGGTCCAACACTGCCTCCAGTGTGCCAGCGTAGCATTCGGTCGCCTGAGGAAGAGACTGTTCGAAGATCAGGCCCTCAAATCTGGCACCAAGCTTATGGTCTACAGGGCTGCAGTGATACCCGGTCCTTCCATATGGCTCAGAGACGTGGACCATATGCATAGGAACCTCAAAGCGCTGGAGAAATACCACTAACGCTGCCTCCACAAGATCCTGCAAATCCCCTGGAGGATAGACGCACAATTTTCTAAAGGGCGTGCAGTTACTTTTCCTGTCATTTCATGGATCTTCGGTATGTTATGTTGCTGGCTTGACCTTCAGTAGAAAAAGACTTGTTTCCGCTGCTTATAACATTTTTCATAACTATCAGCTGATTGCATATGAGTAATGTTGGAATGCACTGTTGCAGTCACATTGTGGGCACAATGCGATGAATCGCACTAAATCTATTTTTGGCGTCATTTGTTCAGGGAACAGTGTTGGTCAGGATACCAGGAGAACTCATTGCTCTTTGTCCAATTGCCATGGGATATTAAACAGCCATAAGAAGCTCTGGAACAGGTAGACTCACACCTTAGTTTAACATCTAATTAGAAAGACGGCACCCATGCACCAGCTTAAATTAGAAGCACAAACTCTTGCTATGGAGCTCAAAACCATAGCCTGCTGGCCCAGTGGCCAATGGAGCTCTTTCACTTCTTCACAGGGTATGTTTCCCAACTTTTAATCTGCTAAATTCCCTTGTACGCTTCTTTTAATGCCAGTGTTAAACTGTTTGTTTTAAAAGAAATCGTACTGAGGAATTTCGTTTGAGTGCACCCAGGAGTCTTGGGGGAACAGCACCAGTTGGAAAATATGTCCCTACCAGAGCAGTGCAGACATCAGGTCATCATGGAGTATTCAGCTGCCTCGGCCCAAGCTCTGGAACTTCCTCCCAAAACCTCTCCGCCTCTCTACCTCTCTCTCCTCCTTTAAGCTCCAAAAAGCCTACCTATTGGTCATCTGCCCTAATACCGCCTTAGGTGCTTCGGTGTCAAATTTTGTTTGACACCAAAGCTGTGAAGGGCCTTGGGACATTTTACTATGTTAAAGGCGCTATATAAATGCAAGTTGTTGTTATATTGAGAAGGGCTTTCTTTCACTAGTGATTCTGAGGTAGACTCGAATTGCTTTATCTTTGCAGCAAAGGTTAGATACTTTCTCTGAGATCATAATTAACGAGGCACACTTTAACCTTGGGCCAAATGGATCGACAGGAGAGAGGAATCAAGACTGGAAAAGGTTAAATCTTCTTTGCTCTGACCAAGATGTTGATGATAGAGAGCTTGAAGAATGATTCAATGATTTCTGTTTCACTTGGTGTGTTTAGAACACAGTGCTGAGGATGATATATTATAATCCACAGAGATTCCTGTGATTACAGAATCTGAAATATTAAATTGAGATAAGCTTATTAGTGGTTCTAAATGTTTGTGAGGCTATCAATCAACTAAGCTTATATAAATCCCCAACAATAAAGGCTTACTAGAGTTTATAGATTTTGGAGGAATATATTTCTCAAATAAAGAATGTATTTCTTACATTGTGCGGAAGTCCTTTCAACCCCAACTGGCATCTCTGTCTATAAAAGGCTTGAAATGATGCGATCTGAATATGAATTTTAACCTCGCTCGTCAGGCGAGAATGGGGCAAGGTCAGGTCGAATATCCGTTTACAGCGCATCCGATTTTGCTCTCCATTGACTTCACTGTTCTCATGTGGGAAAATGTGGCAGTCAATTTGCGCACAGCAAGGTCTCACAAACAGCAATAATTGACAGTTTGTAGTCGTGTTGTTTCTTGGCCAGGACAACACGCCTGCTTTTCTTCGAAATGTGCCATGGGATCTCCGATGTCCACCTGAGAGAGCTGACACAGCCACGGTTTAATATTTCATCCAGAAGGCTGCAATTCTGACTGTACAGCACTCACTCAGTCATTCTCCAAAGTGTCAGCTTAGATTAAGTGCTCAGGTCTCTGGAGTGTGGCTTGAACCCACAGCCTTCTAATTCAAAGGTGAGAATGCTACCACTGAGCCAAGGCCTTAGAAACATAGAAACATAGAAACATAGAAAATAGGTGCAGGAGTAGGCCAGTCGGCCCTTCTAGCCTGCACCGCCATTCAATAAGTTCATGGCTGAACATTCAACTTCAGTACCCCATTCCTGCTTTCTCGCCATATCCCTTGATCCCCCTAGTAGTAAGGACCTCATCTAACTCCTTTTTGAATATATTTAGTGAATTGGCATCAACAACTTTCTGTGGTAGAGAATTCCACAGGTTCACCACTCTCTGGGTGAAGAAGTTCCTCCGCATCTCGGTCCTAAATGGCTTACCCCTATCCTTAGACTGTGACCTCTGGTTCTGGACTTCCCCAACATTGGGAACATTCTTCCTGCATCTAACATGTCTAACCCCGTCAGAATTTTAAATGTTTCTATGAGGTCCCCTCTCATTCTTCTGAACTCCAGTGAATACAAGCCCAGTTGATCCAGTCTTTCTTGATAGGTCAGTCCCGCCATCCCGGGAATCAGTCTGGTGAACCTTCGCTGCACTCCCTCAATAGCAAGAATGTCCTTCCTCAGGTTAGGAGACCAAAACTGTACACAGTACTCCAGGTGTGGCCTCACCAATGCCCTGTACAACTGTAGCAACACCTCCCTGCCCTTGCACTCAAATCCCCTCGCTATGAAGGCCAACATGCCATTTGCTTTCTTAACCGCCTGCTGCACCTGCATGCCAACCTTCAATGACTGATGTACCATGACACCCAGGTTTCTTTGCACCTCCCCTTTCCTAATCTGTCACCATTCAGATAATAGTCTGTCTCTCTGTTTTTACCACCAAAGTGGATAACCTCACATTTATCCACATTATACTTCATCTGCCATGCATTTGCCCACTCACCTAACCTATCCAAGTCGCTCTGCAGCCTCACAGCATCCTCCTCGCAGCTCACACTGCCACCCAACTTAGTGTCATCCGCAAATTTGGAGATACTACATTTAATCCCCTCATCTAAATGATTAATGTACAGTGTAAACAGCTGGGGCCCCAGCACAGAACCTTGCGGTACCCCATTAGTCACTGCCTGCCATTCTGAAAAGTACCCATTTACTCCTACTCTTTGCTTCCTGTCTGACAACCAGTTCTCAATCCATGTCAGTACACTACCCCCAATCCCATGTGCTCTAACTTTGCACATCAATCTCTTGTGTGGGACCTTGTCGAACGCCTTCTGAAAGTCCAAATATACCACATCAACTGGTTCTCCCTTATCCACTCTACTGGAAACATACTCAAAAAATTCCAGAAGATTTGTCAAGCATGATTTCCCTTTCACAAATCCATGCTGACTTGGACCTATCATGTCACCTCTTTCCAAATGCACTGCTATGACATCCTTAATAATTGATTCCATCATTTTACCCACTACCGATGTCAGGCTGACCGGTCTATAATTCCCTGTTTTCTCTCTCCCTCCTTTTTTAAAAAGTGGGGTTACATTGGCTACCCTCCACTCCATAGGAACTGATCCAGAGTCAATGGAATGTTGGAAAATGACTGTCAACGCATCCACTATTTCCAAGGCCACCTCCTTAAGTACTCTGGGATGCAGTCCATCAGGCCCTGGAGATTTATCGGCCTTCAATCCCATCAATTTCCCCAACACAATTTCCCAGCTAATAAGGATTTCCCTCAGTTCCTCCTCCTTACTAGACCCCCCGACCCCTTTTATAACCGGAAGGTTGTTCGTGTCCTCCTTCGTGAATACCGAACTTGTTCAATTGGTCCGCCATTTCTTTGTTCCCAGTTATGACTTCCCCTGATTCTGACTGCAGGGGACCTACGTTTGTCTTTACTAACCTTTTTCTCTTTACATATCTATAGAAACTTTTGCAATCCGTCTTAATGTTCCCTGCAAGCTTCTTCTCATACTCCATTTTCCCTGCCCTAATCAAACCCTTTGTCCTCCTCTGCTGAGTTCTAAATTTCTCCCAGTCCCCAGGTTCGCTGCTATTTCTGGCCAATTTGTATGCCACTTCCTTGGCTTTAATACTATCCCTGATTTCCCTTGATAGCCACGGTTGAGCCACCTTCCCTTTTTTATTTTTATGCCAGACAGGAATGTACAATTGTTGCAGTTCATCCATGCGGTCTCTAAATGTCTGCCATTGCCCATCCACAGTCAACCCCTTCAGTATCATTCGCCAATCCATCCCAGCCAATTCACGCCTCATACCTTCAAAGTTAGCCTTCTTTAAGTTCTGGACCATGGTCTCTGAATTAACTGTTTCATTCTCCATCCCAATGCAGAATTCCACCATATTATGGTCACTCTTCCCCAAGGGGCCTCGCACAACGAGATTGCTAATTAATCCTCTCTCATTACATAACACCCAGTCTAAGATGGCCTCCCCCCTATTTGGTTCCTCGACATATTGGTCTAAAAAACCATCCCTTATACACTCCAGAAAATCCTCCTCCACCGTATTGCTTCCAGTTTGGTTAGCCCAATCTATGTGCATATTAAAGTCACCCATGATAACTGCTGCACCTTTATTGCACGCACCCCTAATTTCATGTTTGATGCCCTCCCCAACATCACTACTACTGTTTGGAGGTCTGTACACAACTCCCACTAACGTTTTTTGCCCTTTGGTGTTCTGCAGCTCTACCCATATAGATTCCACATCATCCAAGCTAATGTCCTTCCTAACTATTGCCTTAATCTCCTCCTTAACCAGCAATGCTACCCCACCTCCTTTTCCTTTTATTCTATCCTTCCTGAATGTTGAATACCCCTGGATGTTGAGTTCCCAGCCCTGATCATCCTGGAGCCACGTCTCCGTAATAGGAATTTACAGCGCAGAAAGAGGCCATTTTGGTCTATCGTGTACGTGCCGGCCGACAAGGAGCCGCACGGCCCTTGGTCAGCAGCCCTAAAGGTTTCATATAAACCTATGAACAATGACGGAAAGGCAAAGAGCACCCAGCCCAACCAGTCTGCTGCACACAACTGCGACACCCCTTACACTGAAATATTCTACACTCCACCCCAATCAGAGCCATATGATCTCCTGGGAGAGGCAAAAACTAGATAAAAGCCCAGGCCAATTTAGGGAGAAAAAATCTGGGAAAATTTCTCTCCGATCCATCCAGGCGATCGAAACTAGTCCAGGAGATCACCCTGGCCATATTCTATTCCCTGCAGTACTTACCATTGTATCTGCGCCGTCCAACAAAAGGTCATCCAGTCTAATCCCAATTACCAGCTCTAGGTCCGTAACCCTGCAGGTCACTGCACTTTAAGTGCCCATCCAACCATCTCTTAAAAGTGGTGAGGGTTTCTGCATCCACCACTCTTCCAGGCAGCGAGTTCCAGATCCCCACAACCCTCTGCGTAAAGAAACTGCCCCCCCTCAAATCCCCTCTAAACCTTCCACCAACCACCTTAAAACTATGCCCCCTCATAATAAACCTCTCTACCAATGGAAATAGACCCTTACTATCCACTATGTCCAGGCTCCTCAATATTTTGTACACCTCAATGAGGTCTCCTCTCAACCTCCTGTGTTCCAATGAGAACAAACCCAGCCTATCCAATCTGTCCTCATAACTAAGATTCTCCATTCCAGGCAGCATCCTCGTAAATCTCCTCTGCACCCTCTCGAGTGCAATCACGTCCTTCCTATAATACGGTGACCAGAACTGCACGCATTACTCCAGCTGTGGCCTAACCAAAGTATTATACAATTTAAGCATAACCTCCCTGCTCTTATATTCTCTGCCTCAGCCAACAAAGGCAAGCATTCCATATGCCTTCTGAACCACCTTATCCACCTGGCCTGCTACTTAATGAGCAATTGCATTGAATTTTACTTTTTTAGCCGAGCAAGGATAAGTCAGACAGTTATAATAAGTACGGGAAAGGTAAATTGGGAATGCAACTTCAAGTTAAATTACATGAGTAGGACACGGGGACACAAGTTCAAACTAGGAAAAGGCCAATTTAGGACTGATATACACAAAGAGTGGTCAACACCATGGCGCCCAAAATTCCACATGGACTTTTTTTGACACAGTTGTAGAGGTACCTCCGATTTTTTAGTGGCCTGACTGCGCCAAAAAATAAAGTTCCATGTTTCACCGGCATAACCTTTCATTTTGGAGCGGTGCAGCTGTCCTTAAGCTCTGTGGGTGGAGCTTAAGGTCGGCACTGAAAAACCGAGGTTGCCAGGGTAACGAAGGACACTGAATGTATCCTGTCGTGTCATTGCTGATTTTTCTCTCCCCAAGAACTTCTATTATCATAACAGGTGTAAGCATTCCAGGAAACTTATTTTTTTTAATTGGTTTGTCTCTTTGTAAACCCAACCATGACCCCATGATGCTCTCCACCCCCACACCCGGTGCCAGCTGCTTCTATCCCGGGCCGAAAACCCCCATCACCACCCCCCCGCACCATGTTTTCAGGTCCGCTAAAACAATGGCGTCTTCTCTCTGTTGATTTTCTCTTCTCTGCGCTGATTTCCTTAAGTGTAGGTAAGGCTTTTCAGAAGGTTGCAGTGCGCCGTTTTAGAAAAAAATCGTACTTGGCCAAACTCGCTTAACTGGCCAGAAATGGTGACACCTGGCAGTTTCCGGCCCCAGTGATGTAAAAAAATCGGGAACTAAAAAAAAATCAGACGTACCTACTTTAGGATGTCGCAGAAACTTTGCAGAAACTTGCAGATTTCAGACTGCTCCAAAAAAACCAGAGTAGGCCAAAAAAAACGGCGCAGGATGCTGGCGAAAATTCAGCCCCATGATGGAACGGACTCTTGGATAGGGTGGTGGAGATAAAGACCCTGGAAATATTTATGAAACAATTTGATTGTTGCAATGGAAGGACTGTAACGTGCTTCTGGATTGATGACTTACGATGGGTAGAATGGTGAAAATATTCTAGCTGTCTGGAGCTTATTTCCAACAGTATTCCTTCCACAGGGCTACATGATGTTTCAGTTTGGGCATTAACTGAATAGTCATTCCATTTGTTCTTGAATCATAGAATCATAGGGGCCGAAATTCACCACCACACTTAGCGTGTTTTCACCACCGCACTGGATGCGGTGGCCTCTTGCGCGAAATTCAGCTCTTTGACTATTTTTTCCAGCGGGGCTGAAGTCGGTTATAATGGGGGCAGAAGTGGGGGACAAGAGGGTAGTGTCCGTCAAACTGGGGGTGGAAGTGGGCAGTGTCCGCCGCTGTCAGTCATTAGCATGGCGCTAATGACATCATCACGCTGGTGTGTCACTACGTCCCTCCCCTTCACTGAAAGGGGAGGGCCACTGTGAGCTCTGTGATTATTTTAATTCGGTCCACTGGGCCACCAGGGAGGGTTTCAGCTGGGCCAGCGGCCTGGCATCCAAGAGGGGGTGCCAGGCTGCCTGTTGGTGGCCCGGCCGAACCTGGGGGCATAATTGTTAGGCCGACCTGGCAGTCGGCCGACAAAAAAAAAAAAAGATGGCGGTCATGGCAATGCACCCTCCCCTTTAATGGCAGCCGCACCACCATTTTGCAGACACTGCAAGCACAGTGTACCTACAGCAAAAACTGTCAGGGCACTGAGCGCAGCCGGAAGATTTTCCTGGTGAATTCTGCTTGCAGGGCGGGAGATCAGCGGTACGCGCTTTGCAGATGCACTTAGGAGTGCTCGGCAGCAGCGGGGCGGAAGTGGGGAACATCGGAAAAACCACCGGGGAGAATTTCACGTGCAGCGGCCATTCGACATCATCGCGTTGCTGCCGCATTCCAGTGGTAACAGGCCTTGTTGGGAGGCTAAATTTCGGCCCCATATAATTATAGAAATTTACAGCATGGAAGGAGGCCATTTCAGCCCATCATGTCCGCGCCGGCCGAACAAGGGCTATCCAGCCTAATCCCACTTTCCAGCTCTTGGTCCATAGCCCTGTAGGTTACGACACTTCAAGTGCACATCCAAGTACTTTTTAAATGCGGTGAAGGTTTCTGCCTCGATCACCCTTTCAGGCAGTGAGTTCCAGACCCCCACCATCCTCTGGGTGAAGAAATATCCCCTAAAATCCTCTCTAAACCTTCTACCAATTAGTTTAAATCTATGCCCCCTGGTTGTTAAAGGAAATAGGTCCATCCTATCCACTCTATTTAGGCCCCTCATAATTTTATACACCTCAATAAGGTCTTCCCTCAGCCGCTTCTGTTCCAAAGAAAACAAACCCAGCCTGTCCAATCATTTCTAACAGCTAAAATTCTTCAGTCCTGGCAACATCTGCATAAATCTCCTTTGTATCATCTCTAGGGCAACCACATCTTTCCTGTAATGTGGTGACCAGAACTGCCTGCAGTACTCTAGCTGCGGCCTAACTAGTGTTTTATACAGTTCAAGTATAAACTCCCTGCTCTTGTATTCTATGCCTCGGCTAATAAAGGCAAGTATTCCGTATGCCTTCTTAACCATCTTATCGACCTGGCTTTCTAGTTCAGATCTGTGGACATGCACTCCAAGGTCCCTTTGTTCCTGTATACTTCTCAGTGTCCTACCATTTAATGTGTATTCCCTTGCCTTGTTAGCCCTCCCCAAATGCATTACCTCACACTTCTCCGGATTGAATTCCATTTGCCACTGTTCTGTCCAGCTGACCAGTTCATGGATATCTTCCTGCAGGCTACAGCTTTCATCTTCATTATCAACCACACAGCTGATTTTAATAAAGTCTGCACTACCCTTAATATATATATCCTGTCCTGATAATTAGCTGTAATGCCAATTCTCCATTTTATTGGCAATCTTGTCACCACTACACTTCTTCACAAAGGATATACTGTGATGCTGATCCCTATGTATCTGTTCCTATCATCTCCATATATGACAGGTTTCATATGTGGGATATTCCGCTCATCTATATTATCACCAAATATTTATTTTTAATATCGTCTTCAAGACATTCTCCCAGCTCTGGTGGGTTTGCAACATCTTCTCCGATCTTGCTTCATGCCTGCAAACTCTGCATCTATCAGGGTGAGGAGGACAATCTGCTCCATTTGTTACTTCTTACTCCCTGTCTCATTCTATCAGTTACCAGGCCCTGGTCTTCAAAACATGTTTTCCCTTGGCATCCGTGCTCTATTATCACCGGAAATTGTTTTCCAAATAGCTGGAAATGTATGAGCCACATCGTTTAAATGGCTTCATCGGCGATCACACTCATTGAAGAGCCCTCACCAGCATTATTTTCAAATTCCTCAATGGCCTTGCCCCTTCCTATCTCTGTAACCTCCTGCAGCCCTACAACCCTCCGCAATATCTGCACGCCTCCAATTCTAGTTTCTTGCGCATCTCCGAATTTAATCGCTTCACCGTTGGCGGCTGTGCCTTTAACTGCCGAGGTGCTAAACTCTGGAATTCCTCCCCTGAACCTCTCCGCCTCTCCACCTCTCTTTCCTCCTTTGAGACTCTCCTTAAAAGCTACCTCTTTGGCCAAGCTCATGGTCACCTGAACTAATATCTTATTATGTGGCTCGGTGTCAAATTCTGTTTGATAATGCTCCTGTGAAGGGCCTTGGGATGTTTTACTATGTTTTACTATGTTAAAGACACTTTATAAAGTTGTTGTATTATTGATAGCATGATTTCATAATCCTTCCCATTACGTATTCATAATGCAGTGTGTCAGCAATCCAACTACACAACATAGAAACATAGAAAATAGTTGCAGGGGTTGGCCATTCGGTCCTTCGAGCCTGCACCACCATTCAATAAGATCATGGCTGATCATTCCCTCAGTACCCCTTTCCTGCTTTCTCTCTATACCCATTGATCCCTTTAGCTGTAAGGGCCATATCTAACTCCCTCTTGAATATATCCAATGAACTGGCATCAACAACTCTCTGCAGCAGGGAATTCCACAGGTTAACAACTCTCTGAGTGAAGAAGTTTCTCCTCATCTCAGTCCTAAATGGCTTACCCCTTAACCTTAGACTATGTCCCCTGGTTCTGGACTTCCCCAACATCGGGAACATTTTTCCCACATCTAACCTGTCCAGTCCTGTCAGAATCTTAGACGTTTCTATGAGATCCCCTCTCATCCTTCTAAACTCCAGTGAATAAAGGCCCAGTTGATCCAGTCTCTCCTCATATGACAGTCCAGCCATCCCTGGAATTAGTCTGGTGAACCTTCGCTGCACTCACTCAATAGCAAGAACGTCCTTCCTCAGATTAGGAGACCAAAACTGAACACAATACTCCAGGTGAGGCCTCACCAAGGCCCTGTACAACTGCAGTAAGACCTCTCTGTTCCTAAACTCAAATCTCCTAGCTATAAAGGCCAACATACCATTTGCCTTCTTCACCGCCTGCTGTACCTGCATGCCAACTTTCAGTGACTGATGAACCATGACACCCAGATCTCGTTGCACCTCCCCTTTTCCTAATCTGCCGCCATTCAGATAATATTCTGCCTTCCTGTTTTTGCTCTCAAAATGGATAACCTCACATTTATCCACATTATACTGCATCTGCCGTGCATTTGCCCACTCACCTAACCTGTCCAAGTCACCCTACAGCCTGTTAGCGTCCCCCTCACAGCTCACACCGCCATCCGGTTTATTGTCATCTGCAAACTTGGAGATATTACACTCAATTACTTCATCCAAATCGTTAATATATATTGTAAGGAGCTGGGGTCCCAGCACTGAGCCCTGCGGCACTCCACTAGT
Organism: Pristiophorus japonicus; assembly: GCF_044704955.1. Lineage (NCBI taxonomy): Eukaryota > Metazoa > Chordata > Chondrichthyes > Pristiophoridae > Pristiophorus > Pristiophorus japonicus. The sequence continues at coordinate 85,119,735 of NC_091992.1, forward strand.
CACTGCCTGCCATTCTGAAAAGGACCCATTTATCCCGACTCTCTGCTTCCTGTCTGCCAACCAGTTCTCTATCCACATCAGTACATTACCCCAAATACCATGTGCTTTGATTTTGCACACCAATCTCTTGTGCGGGACCTTGTCAAAAGCCTTTTGAAAGTCCAAATACACCACATCCGATGGTTCTCCCTTGTCCACTCTGCTAGTTACATCTTCAAAAAATTCGAGAAGATTTGTCAAGCATGGTTTCCCTTTCATAAATCCATGCTGACTTTGACCGATCCTGTCACTACTTTCCAAATGCGCTGCTATTTCATCCTTAATAATTGATTCCAACATTTTCCCTACTACTGATGTCAGGCTAACTGGTCGATAATTACCTATTTTCTCTCTCCCTCCTTTTTTAAAAAGTGGTGTTATATTAGCTACCCTCCAGTCCATAAGAACGGATCCAGAGTCGATAGAGTGTTGGAAAATGATCACCAATGTATCCACTATTTCTATGGCCACTTCCTTAAGTACTCTGGAATGCAGACTATCAGGCCACAGGGATTTATCAGCCTTCAATCCCATGAATTTCCCTAACACAATTTCCTGCCTAATATGGATATTCTTCATTTCCTCCTTCTCACTAGTCCCACTGTCCCCTAGAACATTCGGAAGGTTATTTGTGTCTTCCTTCGTGAAGACATAACCGAAGTATTTGTTCAATTCATCTGCCATTTCTTTGTTCCCCATTATAAATTCACCTGAATCCGACTGCAAAGGGCCTACGTTTGTCTTCACTAATCTTTTTCTCTTCACATATTTATAGAAGCTTTAGCAGTCAGTTTTTATGTTCCCTGCAAGCTTCCTCTCGTACTCTATTTTCCCCCTCTTAATTAGACTCTTAATCCTCCTCTGTTGAATTCTAAATTTCTTCCAGTCCTCAGGTTTGTTACTTTTTCTAGCCAATTTATATGCCTCTTCCTTGGTTTTAACACTATTCTTAATTTCCCTTGTTAGCCACAGTTGAGCCACCTTCCCCATTTTATTTTTACTCCAGACAGAGCTGTACAATTGCTGAAGTTCATCCATGTGATCTTTAAATGTTTGCCATTGCTTATCCACCATCAACCCTTTAAGTATCCTTTGCCAGTCTATTCTAGCCAATTCACGCCTCATACCGTCAAAGTTACCTTTCCTTAAGTTCAGGACCCTAGTTTCCAAATTAACTGTGTCACTCTCCATCGTAATAAAGAATTCTACCATATTATTGTCACTCTTCCCCAAGGGGCCTCGCACAACAAGATTGCTCATTTGTCCCTTCTCATTACACATCACCCAGTCTAGGATGGCCAGCTCTCTCGTTGGTTCCTCGACATATTGGTCGAGAAAACCATCCCTAATACACTCTAGGAAATCCTCCTCCACCGCATTGCTACCAGTTTGGTTAGCCCAATCAATATGTAGATTAAAGTCACCCATGATAACTGCTGTACCTTTATTGCACACATCCCTTATTTCTTGTTTGGTGCTGTCCCCAACCTCACTACTACTGTTTGGTGGTCTGTACATAACTCCCACTAGTGTTTTCTGCCCTTTGGTATTCCGCAGCTCCACCCATACCGATTCCACATCATCCAGGCTAATGTCCCTCCTTACTATTGCATTAATTTCCTCTTTAACCAGCAATGCCACCCTGCCTCCTTTTCCTCTCTGCCAATCCTTCCTAAATGTTGAATACCCCTGGATATTGAGTTCCCTGCCTTGGTCACCCTGGAGCCATGTCTCCGTGATGCCAATTACATCACATCTGTTAACTGCTGTCTGCGCAGTTAATTCATCCACCTTATTCCGAATACTCCTCGCATTGAGGCACAGAGCCTTCAGGCTTGTCTTTTTAACACACTTTGCCCCTTTAGAATTTTGCTGTAATGTGGCCCTTTTTGTTTTTTGCCTTGGGTTTCTCTGCCCTCCACTTTTACTATTTTTCTTTCTCTCTTTTGCTTCTATCTCCACTTTATTTCCCTCTGTCTCCCTGCATAGGTTCCCATCCCCTTGCCATGTTAGTTTAACTCCTCCCCAGCAGCACTAGCAAACACTCCCCCAAGGACATTGGTTCCGGTCCTGCCCAGGTGCAGACCGTCCGATTTGTACTCGTCCCACCTCCCCCAGAACATAACTCATCCCCAGTTGGTGCTATGGGCTATTAAAGCCTTATGTACGCTACATTAATGCTTTCTTTATCCAAAAAGAGTGACTGATAATTAAAGCAAATCTACTTTTGGGTCAGTTTAACGCAATGTGCAATTGAGGTGCGAGTTGAACTGATCCTGCTGTCATTGTTGGGTCTTTGAATAAAATAGTGTTGTCATGATCTAATTAATTGCTTTGATGCCCTCGTTGCCATGCTCCACTTCACAGTCGACAAGCTCCCTGCTGGAGTGGAACTGAACTACAGAACCAGTGGGAAGCTGTTCTTCTTTCTCTCTATGCCGTTTCCAGGCCAGGTCCAAGACCACCCCAACCTCTGTCGTTGAGCTACAGTACGCAGATGACGCCTGCATCTGCGCACATAAAGAGGCTGAACTCCAGGACATAGTCGATGTATTTACTGAGGCATACGAAAGCATGGACCTTAAGCTAAACATCAGCAAGACAAAGGTCCTCCACCAGCCTGCCCTTACCGCACAGCACTGTCCCCCAGTCATCAAGATCCATGGCGTGGCCCTGGACAACGTGCACCACTTCCCATATCTCTGGAGCCTTTTATCAACAAGAGCAGGCATTGACGGCGAGATCCAACACTACCTCCAGTGTTCCAGTGCCCCTTCAGCCGCCTGAGGAAAAGAGTGCTTGAAGACCAGGCCCTCAAAACTGCCACCAAGCTCATAATCTACAGAGTTATAGTAATACCCGCCCTCCTGTATGGCTCAGAAACATGGACCATGTACAGTAGACACCTCAAGTCGCTGGAGAAATAGCACCAACGATGGCTCCGCAAGATCCTACAAATCCCCTGGGAGGACAGACGCACCAACATTAGTGTCCTCGACCAGGCCAACATCCCTAGCATCGAAGCACTGACCACACTTGATCAGCTCCGCTGGGCAGGCCACATAATTCGCATGCCAGACACGAGACTCCCAAAGCAAGCGCTCTACTCGGAGTTCCTTCACGGCAAACAAGCCAAAGGTGGGCAGAGGAAATGTTACAAGGACACCCTCAAAATCTCCCTGATAAAGTGCAACATCCCCACTGACACGTGGGAGTCCCTGGCCAAAGATTGCCCTACGTGGAGGAAGCGCATCCGGGAGAGCGCTGAGCACCTTGAGTCTTGTTGCCGAGAGCGTGCAGAAATCAAGCGCAGGCAGCGGAAAGAACATGTGGCAAACCAGTCCCACCCACCTCTTCCCTCAACGACTATCTGCTCCACCAGTGACAGAGACTGTGGTTCTCGTATTGGACTGTACAGCCACCTAAGAACTCATGTTAAGAGTGAAAGCAAGTCTTCCTCGATTCCGAGGGACTGCCTATGATGATGAATTGCTTTGATTTAGGCGTTAGAAACGTAACTGGGTTTTGATTTATTCGTGCAATTTAATTTCATCAACATAATGTAGGCTGCAGCCTTTGTGTTAAATAAGGAGATAGATGCTTTTGTCTCCCCTTGAGCGTTATTACACCCTTTATTTCAATTCAAGCCTATTATATTTCCAAGTCCATTCTAGCTTATTGTTCAACAAATTAACAATATTAAATTTCAATTGTACAAGTAGAAAAGTAGGACGGGGCAAAGAGCAATTATATGGTAATAGCGTTCTGAGTCAGATGAAGGTGATTCATGTGGAATTGCTTTAAATCTATTTTTTGGTTGGTGAATTCATTTTTTGCTCATCAAGGAGAGGGATGAGTGTGTGGGAAAACAAAATCCTTTCGGCAACTTTGAGCTTTCTATAATTTGGTACAACACAGGCTTTTTGAAGCTCTCAGTCATGAAGTGTGCTCCCTACTGCGCGAGACGGAACATTTGCCATGACTCACACTAGGCCTCTCTCGATCCTCCAGATGAGAATTCCATGTAATCTCAATTAGCCATTGTGGGCATTTTTGTAGTTTTGTAGTTTTGAACTAGCGCCTATTAGAAATTGGGTTGAGACATTTCAGGTAGGACCCTGCAGCCAGAGAGATAAGTGTATTAGTCGAGAATTGATTCAAATACGGATCATAGATATGAAATCAACCCAATTCTCTATTCATTTACTTTAATTTTAAAATGTACTCTGCACAAATTGGAAGAGAAATTGGGCAATGTAATGCCCATTTTTCAGGCGCTACATGACCTCATCATGCTTCAAAATGAGGTCCGAGATGCACGCACACACTTCCGACGGGAAGTGCGCCGGGCGCCATCTTGGGAAAGGGGTTTGCACGCGCGCACCTAATGACCACCGGCAGCGTGCAGAGCAGGCAGATTTAATGTCAATCAGTCTGCCATGCTGATTGAGCGCCAGTGCTGCTATTTTCAAACTCCACACTCCAGCCAATGCCCTCTCTTAATCTCGCACAGCTGAACGCGATGTTAACCGGAATGAAAAACCACCCCCCCACCCCCACCAGCGCTATTTCATGAGATCATGAACTGTTTACAGGTTGGATGCTCAATTTTCTTCTTCTGGCTTCTGATGCAATTGCACATGTTTCTGGAGCTTTCCTATACTTAGCTAAAGTTTGAATAGTCTACAATGAGTGGTCTGGTGGTGCTGAAGTACTTTTTTGTTGATTTAAAAGCTTGTGTTGATACAAGATGCTTCCAGATATGGCTGGTCTGGCAGGGGTTCCTCTGGGAATTGAGCACGATTGGGAGAAAAATAAAAAGAAAGACTTGCATTTATATAGCGCTTTTCATGACCACCAGACGTCTCAAAGCACTTTACAGCCAATGAAGTGTAGTCGGAGTGTAGTTATTGTAATGTAGGAGATTGAAGAGAGGCCATGCAAATTTCTTAGGGAGCAATTCTCTTACCTCAACTTCAGTAAAGACCAACACATGAGATGTTTTCGCTTCACTAAAGAGGTCGTGACTGAAATCTGCCAACTGCTGCAGCCACAACTGCAACCTCAAAGTAGGGCAAGGCCAGCATTACCTGTGGCTGTCAAGGTGACCGTGGCTCTTAACTTTTGTGTGTCGGGTTCCTTCCAGGCTGCTGCTGGAGATATAAGCAACATCTCGCAGTTTGTAGTACACTGCTGCATAAGGGAGGTCACTGAGGCGCTCCATACACCGAGGGACAGCTTTATCTCATTCACAATTGCCAGAGACCTACAAGGGGACCGAGCATGAGGATTTGCCCGGGCTTGTCCCATGGTAGCACATTGCCATGAGTGCGTCTCATGTGAGCGCGGACATTTTCCTGAACTGTAAGGGATTCCACCCCCTCAATGTGCATCTGGTGTGTGATCACAGACAGCTCATCGTGCAGGTCACTGCCCGTTATTCTGACAGGACTCACTATTCCTTCATTCTGCGGCAGTCCACTGTGCCACCTGTATTTGACCCACTCACGGCAAGTCAAAGGCTGGCTACTGACCGACAAGCACTCTCCACTCCTGGCAGGGCTCATGACTCCGGTCCTGAACCCACGCACACGTGCACAGCAGGCTTACAATGAGAGCCATGCTGCCACAAGAAACATTATAGAGCATCGGCATCCTCAAGCAATGCTTCCGCAACCTGGACCACTCTGGAGGAGCCCTGCTGTACTCAACTGAGCAGGTATCACAATTTGTGGGAGTAGGCTGCATAGCCTGGCCATTAAAAGGGAACAGCCCTTGCCACTAACTATCAGGAGAAAAGCTGAGGAGCAGGAGAATGAGGAAGTGAAGAAACAGGAAGAGGAATGGAGGCTACAACATCCGGTCTGTGGGTTGTCATATATACAACCTTCACACAACTGTAACCTTCATGTAACTGTAACCTTCATGTAATTGTAACCTTCATGCAACCACACTGTACACTGTATATATGTCCTGGAAATTCACACCTTGACCACAGGGGGTGAACTTGTGGGAGACACTCCTCACCTGGGCACTCAGGTACTTAAAGGGAGGTCCCATGCAGGGCCATCACTTCTTGGTTCTGGGAATAAAGAAAGGTCACACAGTGACCGTGTCTGCAGTACATGCCTCATGTGATTCAGTAGCAAGGTGCAGGGACACCACATTTGGTGACGAGAAACGGGAATCACCGATCCATGAGGATGGCCACCGGTAGCACAGAGGAATGTTACTGTGTGGGTGAGGACTGGGATGACTTCGTTGAGAGACTCCAGCAGAATGTCGTCACGAAGGACTGGCTGGGAGCAGCAGCGGCTAACAAGCGAAGGGCGCATCAACTGACCAGCTGCGGACCACAGACGTATGCGCTGATGAAAGACCTGCTCGCACCCGAGAAGCCGGCGGACAAGTCCTTCGAAGAGCTCAGCCAGCTGATCAGTGAGCATCTCAAACCGGCGAGTAGCGTACACATGGCCCGGCACTGGTTCTACACACACCGGCATCGGGAGGAAGAAAACATCTTGGACTTCGTTGCGGACCTGCAGTGCTTGGCCAGTCTCTGTAAGTTCACAGACGCCTGCAGGGGGGAGATGTTAAGGGATTTCTTCATTGAGGGCATTAGTCATGCCGGGATTTTCAGGAAGCTCATAGAGACCAAGGACTTGACTTTGGAAAGGGCAGCGTTGATAGCTCAGACCTTCATGGCAGGGGAAGAGGAGACCAAGCTAATTTATGTGCGCAGCTCTGGTTCCAACGTGGCGATGGACCAGGGAGTTAACATTGTGATCGTGGCTCAGAACCCCGCAGGCAGGCAAGGGCATTTCGAAACTGGCCAGGCAGCAACAGATGCTAGGGTGGGCCCGCAACAGGGACAATGGAAAGAGGATCGGCAATTTATGCCATCTCGAGGAACAATGCGTCCTGTGATGGAACCATTGACACCCACCATCAGAGTGCTTAGAAATAACCAAAGGGACAATCAGAGAGGAATGCCTGGTAACAGTTCTTTTGTTAACAATAACCTCAGCTCATGCTGGAGGGGTGGAGGTAGACATACTGCAAAAAGCTGCATTTTCCAGCAATTTATCTGTAGAAATTGCAACATCAGTGGACATTTGGCCAGAATGTGCAGAAAGGCTGTAGCGAGGCTAATCTATGAGACAGAGGAACCAGACGAGGGGTCTGCAATGCAGAATGATGTTTGGGGCAAAGCCATGGATGTTGAAGTTCAGCGGGTTCATGTGGCTGACGTCAACAGCTCATACACCAAAACGCCACCCATGATGATGAAAGTTTTATTGAATGGCATCCTGGTGTGCATGGAGCTGGACACAGGAGCTAGCCAGTCCCTTATGAGTGCCCAACAATTTGTGAGACTATGGCCACACAGAGCTAGCAAGCCAAAACTGGAACGCATTGACACGCAGCTACAGACGTACACCAAAGAGATCATCCCAGTGCTAGGCAGTGCAAACTTGGTGATAACACATAATGGATCAGAGAACCGGCTGCCACTCTGGATTGTCCCGGGAAATGGCCCCGCACTTTTGGGGAGGAGCTGGCTAGCCGAGATGAACTGGAAATGGGGGAATGTGCACGCCATTTCATCTGTGGAGCGAAGCTCATGCTCACAGGTCCTACAGAAATTTGGGGCACTGTTTCAACCCGGTGTCGGGACTTTCAAGGGCACCAAAGTAGTGATATGCATCATCCCGGACGCCAGACCAGTGCACCACAAAGCCAGAGTGGTGCCGTTTGTGATGCGTGAGAAAATTGAAAGTGAATTGGACAGGCTGCTCAGAGAGGGCATAATTTCAGCCATTAAATTCAGCGACTGGGCAAGCCCCATCGTTCCTGTTCTCAAAGCGGATGCCTCGGTCAGGATTTGTGGTGACTACAAGGCCACCATCAACCGAGTGACACTGCAAGACCAATACCCGCTCCCGAGAGCGGAGGACCTTTTTGCCATGCTGGCAGGTGGCAAGCTGTTCACTAATTTGGACCACACTTCGGCCTACATGACTCAGGAACTGGCTGAAGAATCCAAGCTTCTGACCACCATCACGACGCATAAGGGGCTATTTATTTACAACAGGTGTCCTTTTGGCATTCGTTCGGCGGCCGCTATCTTTCAGAGGAACATGGAAAGCTTGCTCAAATCCATTCCTGGAACAATCGTATTCCAAGATGACATCCTAATAACGGGTCGAGACACCGAGGAACACCTCCAAAACCTGGGGGAGGTACTACGCTGACTGGACCGGGTAGGCTTGCGGTTGAAAAAGCCCAAGTGTGTGTTTTTGGCCCCAGAGGTCGAGTTTTTGGGCAGGAGGGTTGCCACAGACGGGATCAGGCCCACCGAAGCTAAAACGGAGGTGATCCGCCGGGCGCCCAGGCCCGGCAACACATCGGCGTTGTGATCATTCCTGGAACTTTTGAACTATTTCGGGAACTTTCTGCCGAATTTAAACACACTGTTGGAGCCATTACATGTGCTCTTGCGTAAAGGTTGTGAATGATTTTGGGGGGACGGTCAAGAACGGGCTTTCAATAGGGCGCGGAACCTGCTTTGCTCTAACAAGCTGTTGACCTTGTACGACCCCTGTAAAAAACTGGTTTTAACGGATGATGCATCATCCTATGGGGTTGGGTGCGTGCTGCAGCAGGATAATGATGACGGCCGACTCCAACTGGTGGCTTATGCCTCCAGGTCGCTCCCCTAGGCAGAGCGTGGATGAAAAGGAAGCACTCGCTTGTGTTTATGGGGTGAAAAAGATGCACCAGTACCTTTTCAGTAGGCGGTTCGAGCTAGTAACGGACCACAAGCTGTTAACATCCCTGTTGTCCGACAGCAAGGCTGTCAATGCCAATGCGTCAGCTCACATACAGCGATGGGCTCTCACGCTTGCTGCGTATGACTACACCATACGACACCGGCCAGGCACCAAGAATTGCGCTGACGCGCTCAGCAGGCTCCCACTGGCCACCACTGAGGGGGCGTCAGAGCAAAGCACTGAGATGGCCATGGCCGTTGAGGCTTTTGACACCGCAGGCTCCCCTATCACAGCCCACCAGATCAAAATCTGGACCAACAGAGACCCCTTCCTGTCCATGATAAAGACATGTGTTCCGACTGGGGATTGTGCGCCTGCACACGGGGCGTGCCCCGAGGAGGTCAGACCGTTTCACAGACGGATGGATGAGCTCTCCATCCAAGCCGACTGCCTGCTATGGGGCAGCCGGGTAGTCATGCCCCAGAAAGGAAGGGAAGCATTCATCAGGGAACTCCACAGCGAGCACCCTGGCATCGTGCTAATGAAGGCCATTGCCCGATCACATGTATGGTGGCCGGGAATTGACTCAGACCTGGAACACTGGGTTCGCAGGTGCACGACATGTGCCCAGCTGGGCAATGCCCCCAGGGAGGCCTCACTCAGCCCATGGCCCTGGCCCACCAAGCCATGGTCACATGTTCACGTAGACTACGCGGGCCCGTTCATGGAAAAAATGTTCCTGATCGTTGTCGATGCATACTTGAAGTAGATTGAGTGCATCATATTAAATCGTGCACGACATCCATCACAGTGGAGCGCCTGCGTATGGTTTTCGCGACCCACGGCTTGCCGGACATTCTGGTCAGTGACAATGGCCCGTGCTTCACCAGCCATGAATTCCAGGAGTTTATGTCGGGTAATGGCATCAAACACATCCGGACAGCGCCATTCAAGCCAGCTTCCAATGGCCAAGTGGAACGTGCGGTCCAAGTCATAAAACAGGACATGCTACCCATCCAAGGACCCTCCCTTCAGTACCGCCTATCGCGCCTCCTGCTGGCCTACAGGTCCCGCCCGCATTCGCTCACGGGAGTCCCGCCAGCGGAACTCCTCATGAAACGCATGCTTAAAACGCAGCTGTCCCTCATTCATCAAGCCCTGGCAGACATTTTTGCGGGCAAGCGCCAGTCTCAAACAGAGTGCCATGATCGAAGGCAAGGGGGAGGTGTATAGAAATTGATGACCCGGTATTTATTCTTAACCATGCTTTAGGACCCAAGTGGCTTGAGGGCACTGTAATTGGCAAAGAGCGGAATAGGGTCATAGTGGTCAGACTCAACAATGGGCAGATATGCTGCAAACACTTGGACCAAGTAAAGAAAAGGTTCAGCATAGACACGGAGGAACCTGAGGAAGAGCATGAGATGTTACCCACACCACTGCCAGTGGACGAACAACAAGGACATTCACCAACATGCACAGTCCCTGCTGCCAGCCCAGACAGGCCGGAATCACCTCAGTCATCACTTCTTGGTCCTGGGAATAAAGAAAGGTCATGCAGTGACCGTGTCTGCAGTACATGCCTCGTGTGATTCAGTAGCAAGGTGCAGGGACACCACACACGCACACGTGCACAGCAGGCTTACAATGAGAGCCATGCTGCCACAAGAAACATTATAGAGCACGCCATCAGCATCCTCAAGCAATGCTTCCACAACCTGGACCGCTTTGGAGGAGCTCTGCTGTACTCAACTGAGCGGGTATCACAATTTGTGGGAGTAGGCTGCATAGCCTGGCCATTAAGAGGGAACAGCCTTTGCCACTAACTATCAGGTGAAAAGCTGAGGAGCAGGAGAATGAGGAAGAGGGGGGAGGAGGAAGTGCAACAGGAAATGAAGAAACAGGAAGAGGAATGGAGGCTACAACGCCCGGTCTGTGGGTGATAAAATAATCACTGATACGAGAAACCTCAAACACAGCTCCCCATTCACCAACAGTCCCACGCTCCTCCCCTTTCCTCTATCACTGACCATCACATCGTCATTGATACGTCCTTACTATACAGTATAAATGCACACGAGGCCCATGCTTGAGAGAAGGTCAGTCTGTGACCTGTCCTTTATTCCATAGCACTCAAGTGATGGAAGTGGGTGGAGCTTCTGCTTTTCTATCTGAAGGTCCAGGTTAGGAGTGTCTCCCACAAGTTCACCACCTAGTGGTCATTGTTCTCACAGTGCACAACTTAGGTCAGATTATACATGGGTTACAATGCTGGTTGAATTACATGACATCACCTCCCCCCCAAAGTCTTATTGGGATCATAGGTTGAGTCTCTCTGGTGGTTTACATTCCCTTTTAGAGCACCCGAGTTGGGGCTCCGGTTGTTGGATGCTGGCCTGAGTGTCTGCTGTTTGCGATGCCTCAGGTCTGTCCGGACTTCCCACAGTGACTGGGCTCTCCTCCCTTTGGTTCCTGTGTTCGGTCACCTGTAGTGGAGTGAACTCTACATCATGTTCTTCCTCTGCTTCTTCTATGGGGTTGCTGAACCTCCTTTTTGTTTGATCTACATGTTTGCGGCAGATTTGTCCATTGGTAAGTTTAACTACCAGAATCCTATTTCCCTCTTTGGCAACTACAGTGCCTGCGAGCCATTTGGGCCCTGCAGCGTAGTTGAGGACAAAAACAGGGTTATTTACATCAATACATCGCGCCCTCGCATTCCTGTCATGGTAGTCATATTGTGACTGGCGCCTTCTCTCGACAATTTGTTTCATGGTGGGGTGTATAAAGGATAACCGGGTTTTGAGCGTCCTTTTTATTAGCAGCTCTGCGGGTGGAACTCCTGTGAGCGTGTGTGGTCGGGATCTGTAGGCCAACAGGAGGTGTGATAAGTGGCATTGTAGGGAACCCCCTTGGACTCAGAGCATTGCCCTGTTTGATTATCTGCACTGCTCGTTCTGCCTGGCCGTTTGAGGTCGGCTTGAACGGTGCCATTCTAACATGGTTAATTCCATTGCCTGCCATGAAGTCCTGGAATTCAGTGCTTGTGAAGCATGGGCCATTGTCGCTGACCAAGATGTCCAGTAGACCTCAACAGTAAGCTTCAACAGCCATGACTATCTCAGCAGCATGCTCGGTAGCCCCCTCAGTGGTGGCTAGTGGGAGCCTGCTGAGTGCATTGGCGCAGTTTTCGGTGCCTGGTCTGTGCCAAATTGTGTAGTCATAGGCGGCTAACGTGAGTGCCCACCTCTGTATGCGGGCCGATGCGTTTGCATTTATGGCCTTGTTGTTGGCCAAAAGGGACGTTAGGGGTTTGTGATCTGTCTCCAGCTCAAATTTCCTTCCAAACAGGTACTGGTGCATTTTCTTTACAGCATATACACATGCGAGCGCCTCCTTTTCTACCATCCCGTAGCCCCTTTCTGCCTGGGACAGACTTCTGGAGGCATAAACTACCGGCTGGAACTGACCCTTGGCATTGACATGCTGCAACACATACTCGACACCATAGGACGACGCATCGCACGTTAACACAAGTTTCTTAGATGGGTCATATAGCATTAACAGATTGTTGGAACATAAAAAATTGCGTGCTCTATTAAAAGCCCTTTCCTGGCTGTCCCCCAGGCCCATTCGCGACCTTTGCAAAGGAGCACGTGTAGCGGCTCTAGCAGCGTGCTCAATTTTGGAAGAAAGTTACCAAAATAGTTCAGGAGCCCCAGGAATGAACGCAGCTCCGTCGTGTTACGGGGTCTGGGTGCTCTCTGGATCGCTTCCGTCTTGGTCGCAGTAGGGCTGATCCCGTCTGCTGCTACCCTCATCCCCAGGAATTCTATCTCTGGAGCTAGGAAGACGCACTTCGCCTTTTTCAGTCGCAGCCCTACCCGGTCCAGTCTGCGTAGCACCTCCTCCAGGTTGTGGAAGTGTTCTTCAGTATCGTAACCCATAATGAGGATGTCGTCCTGAAAAACCACCGTCTCTGGAATCGACTTGAGGAGGCTTTCCATATTTCGTTGGAAGATCGCGGCGGCCGAGCGAATCCCGAATGGACATCTGTTGTACTCAAACAACCCCTTGTGTGTCGTGATGGTGGTCAGCTTCTTCGACTCACTCTCCAGCACCTGGGTCATGTAAGGTGAAGTCACGTCCAATTGTGAAAAAAGTTTGCCACCGGATAACGTCGCAAAGAGGTCCTCCGCTCTCGGTAGCGGGTATTGGTCTTGGAGTGACATCCAATTGATGGTGGCCTTGTAATCGCCACATATCCTGACTGACGCATCCGCCTTGAGCACCGGCACAATCGGGCTCGCCCAGTCACTGAATTCGACTGGTGAGATGATGCCTTCCCTCAACTGGCGGTCCAATTCGACTTCTATCTTTTCCCACATCACATATGGCACCGCTCTGGCCTTGTGGTGATCTGACCTGGCGTCCGGGTTTATGTGAATCACTACCTTGGCCCCCATGAAAGTGCCAATGCCGGGTTGAAATAATGAGTCAAATTTGTCCAGGACATGTGAGAATGATACTCGCTCCACAGAGGAAATTGCATTGACATCATTCCATTTCCAGTCATGACAGCATGCCAACTCCTCCCCAGTAGTGCGGGACCGTCCCCCGGGACAACCCAGAGTGGCAACCTGTTCTCCGAATCTTTGTGGGTCACGACTACCGTGGTGCTGCCTAGCACCGGAATGATCTCCTTTGTGTAAGTCCATAGTTGTGCTTCAATCGGCGATAATTTTGGCCTCCTGGCCTTGGACGCCCACAACTTTTCGAACTGTTTGATACCCATCAGGGATTGGTTGGACCCCATCTCTAGCTCCATTGATACTGGGATGCCATTGAGGAGCACTTTCATCATTATCGGTGGCGTCCTGGTATATGAACTGTATATGTGCTCCACATGAACTCGCTGAACTTCAGCTTCCAGCGATTTCCCCCAGCGTTCATTTCTGCAATTTCTGCAGGTATTTTGCTCACCTCTGCAAACTCCATTTGAGTGTGTGCCTCCACGCCTCCAGCATGAGCTGCTGTTTGAAACAAAAGGTCCCTTGCCAGTCGATCGTCCCTGACTGCCCCTGTTATTGTCCTTGAGTGCGCCATTAACAGGTGTTGATGGCCCCATTACTGGCCGCATTGTCCCTTGAAATGGCGTGAATCGCCGTTCAGCTTGCCATTGTCTCTGTCAAACTCCCCCTCTGGGTTCGACTACATGTTCGGGCATGCCCGACTGCCCTTGTCTGCCTGGAGAACTGTGTGCTGCTTTAACAATGTTGAATCTCTGTCCCAACCATTCCTTAATACAGTACCTAGCGTCTGTTCTGCTAGTGGCCATGCTCATGTGGTTTAAATCCCAGTTTCTCGCCGCCATTGATACGTCCTTACTACACAGTATAAATGCACATGAGGACCATGCTTGAGAGAAGGTCAGTCTGTGACCTGTCCTTTATTCCATAGCACTCAAGTGATGGAAGTGGGTGGAGCTTCCCCTCTTTTTTCTGAAGGTCTAGGTTAGGAGTGTCTCCCACAAGTTCACCACCTAGTGGTCAGTGTTCTCACAGTGTACAACTTAGGTCAGATTATTCATGGGTTCCAATGTTGGTTGAATACATGACAGTCATCATTCCAACAACACAAAAATAAAAAACACCAAAAAATGCACATTCTAAGCCAATTTTAAAAATCCAATCATGACATAATGAATACAAGAATAAACTAATCACTCTTGTCCATCCCCTTAGTGCTTGTTTTCAGTGTGCCTTTGCTTAGCCTCGTGCTCCTGCGAGGTGCTTCCCCAGTGGCTGCAGCATGGGTGGTGGAAGGTTGCTGACCTTAAATTGAGGAGATTGCAGATGGCCTTAGAAGATGACCGAAAGCAGCTCTGGGCCTAGAAGGCCTGGCTTCAGACTGCACCGTCTCGGCCTGGGCGGCAGCAGTCTGGGCTCATGGACTGACAGGAAACAGCCAGAGCACTGGTGGAGTGGCAGGGGTTAGAGCTGGAATACTGTCATCCTGAGAGAGGGCAGCAGGTTTGTGTTCCATGGAGCCACTGCCACTCTCCCGGGGCAGCACCTCAGCAATCCTACTGATCTGTTGGAGAACAGGTTGATGGACTGCTGTGATGCCCCTGGAATCCCCTTTGAACGGTGGTATCCAGAGCCACGAAAGCAGCAGTCTGAGCTTCGTACACCTTTGATGGAAGCTGTTTGCGTTGCAGTGGAAGTCGTGACATCGGCCATCAGATGCTGTGTGTGAGGGTGAGGCAAAGCACATTGGGCTAGACTTTCCACTTTCATTCACTCTTATATCGCCCAAAATTGCCCTTTATCGCCCATTTTGACCACAAAGTGGAAATTCAGGCTGGAACATTGCCAAAAAATTATCCGCCCCACTTTCGGCTCAAAAAATGGCAGGACTGAGGGGTTGAATATTGATTGATAGCGATTGTTGGAAGGTGGGTGATGGGTGTGTAAAGAATTGAACAGTGGGTGAGGCTGGTGGTGCAGCTGGTAGGATGCGGCATTTGAAGAAAGCCGGAACTTTGACCAAACAAACGGGTGGGTTTGGAGCATGAGGGCACCTAAAGTGTTAAAAATGGGATTCCCGACCTGACCCCTCCTCCAACCCACCCTCTTCTGGTTTTAACGGAGGCGGGATGGGGGACCGGTGACCAACCTGCTCCCGGGGGGGGGGGGGCTTAAATTTAAATATTATAATGAGGCTAGGAGCCTCTTTCCTCACCTCCATTTTGTTTTTAACTGCCGGTGGATGGGTTTCACACTATTCGTGAAACACGGTAGTTAAACCAAGGTGGGGTAAGTAGATTCATACTTAGCTCCTGGATCCAGTGACCCTACCTAACCCACCTCCTGTGATCAGAAACCCCAACATGAGGCCTCCAATCCCCACCGTGAGGCCTTCCCCCAACCCCTTTGATAATGCTGAGGCCGGCCCTGATCCACCCTAGCCGATTCCAACTCCCCCCCCCTCCTGGTCCCCAACTCACCGCCCCCCCACCCCGCCCCTCACCACCGCTGGTGATGCCCAACCGAGCCTGCCATTCACTGAATACCCACCGCCCCTGTGATCCCTCCCCAGGATCGACTCCTCACTCCTTCTCCGTAACTGAGGCCTGCCTGCCCGCAGCCTGCCAGCCTCTGAATTTGGCTGGCTGCAGGTGGGAATCCGATGCCTCGTATGCAACCCGCCCCCAACCCGCCTACCTTGACAAAATTCCAGCCGAATTCACTCACCTTGACCACTCGTGTCAGATCATTAGACTTCTTCCTACACTGCATCCATGCTCTTGGAGCAACACTCCTGACATTAACCTCCAACTCTATTTGTGCCCACTGTCTCCAGGCCATAGGTCTGGAGGTCCTCCTGATATCAGGTCAATTCCACAATACATATGAATTGTTATTTTTTTGAACAGACTTTGAAAGGCTGCATTTCAGCAGGTTGACTGCGAGTGCTAAGGCCCCAGATCTGAATGTGTGTTGCGAGTTGTTAAAGGAGAAGGAACCAGATTAGTCTATTAAGATGTTAAATCGAGGCCCCGGATGCCCTCTCGGGTGAACATTAAAGGTCCCATGGCACTATTCGAAGATGAGCGATGTCTTGATCAAGATTTCTCCCTCAACCAACATCTAAAACAGTTTGGGCTGGATTTTCAGCTTTGCTTATTTCGGGGCAGTAATGGCGGTGGAGCGGTATAGTTTGCGCCCGTAAATAGTTTGTGCCTCAGTCAGCAAAATTGGGCAGCTGGTCCCCGAGTGTGGGGCGGAGTGCTAAGGGAGGCGTTGTAAACCTCTCTTAGGGCGCTAGGTCGGCTGAGCATGTGAAAGTCCTGAGCTAAACAGCCGGCCTGGGAGCGCGAAAAGAGAGGCCTGGGGAGAAAAAAGACCTGAAAAAACTCACCAAAAACATTCCCAATACATAGCGCACGCCACCACAACATAAATTGCAAAAAAAATAGAAAAAACAATCACACTTACCTGAGATGGACATTATCTACCTCCCTGCAGCTGGTATAGGTCGGACCACCCGTTTCCACAGGCAGGGGGCGCTGTGGGGCGTACGGGTCAGGCAGGAACCAAATATCGAGCCGGTGTCACAACCAGGGGCGAGCGAAACCGGCCCCAAAAACACGGGGGGGAGGGGGAGCACTGGAAGCTGGCTGGCCGCCCGGAAGAGCTTTCCGCCGCCATTGCCGCCTCTCCGAGGCGAAAACAGGGGCAGATAGGACCGGAAAACCCAGCCCATTATTTGGTCATTTAGTTCATTCCCTAATGTGGGATCTTGCGCTGCCCAAATTGTCTGCCGCGTTTCCTACATTACAGCTTTAAAGAAAAGTTACTTCATAGACTGTAAAGGTGTGTCCTGAGGTTGTGTATAAATGCAAGTCTTTTGATTTTGTTTTAACACATAAAAATAGATGGGAGATGACAAAACAAAAGCAATGCAGGATATGTATATTACAATCTCAGAATGAATCCTTACATCTCAATATATTGTCACTGTAACAATTCTTTTATCTCACTGTCGGTGAGGTGAAATATCTAAATATAGTTGGAGATGCCGCTGCGGTAAACATTAATAGCACTGATCCTTTTTTGCAATTTAATATACTGTATTCGCTGCTCACCTCTGCATTGGAGAGACCGAATGCAGATTGGGTGACCGCTTTGTGAAACACCTCCGTTCAGCCTGTAAACGACTTTTCACCCTGGCGTGGCACCGCTAACGATTCCCGCTAAATTCCGGCAATAACCACGTCATCACCGTGCGCAGGAACAAAAATCGTACCGCGCCCCATGAAACTGGGGACGTGAACGGGGCAGGAGGAGGCTCGTGGGGCGCTACTTAAAGGGGAGGTGTCAGACATCTAGGAAATAAATATCTTCATTTTCCCGAGCGCCCCGTTGGTGTATTGAACGCGGGGTGCATGCCGTGATCTGACAGCCCGGCACTCCACTTGAGGGCTGCACTGGTGACACAGCAGCCCCGCTCCTCGATGGTCCAGGTCGGTCCCCACAGAGTTGGCAGCTTGGGCCCTCCCCTTTAATGAAGGGGAGAGCCCCACCTATGCGGCAGTGCTACGCGGTCCAGTGCAAAGCGCTGCGTCTCGCTCCCTCTACTTCCTCCCCGTTAACGCCCCAGAGAAGTAGTGGGGTGAGTTCTTTTGTGCTCCACTTTCTCTTGGGGGCGGTAACCCCAATTTTGAGAGCAGGACGCCACTTCCACGCTTGGCGCAAAAGGTCCTCCCTCGCGGATGTTACCGCCTCCAAATGGGGCGCAACGGAATTTTTCACCGTTATTATCAAAACAATATGTGTGCTCCTTGTTCTTCCTACCAAAATGTAAAACCCCACACTTAGCTATATTGAAATGAATTTACCAGTTACACGCCCATTCTACATGATTATTAAGGAAAGTTATTCTTTTCCATGAAGATCTTTTACATTTTAAAGGTCAGTTTCTCTCTGAATAATGTCCTTGAACAGCTGCAGCTATGGCAGATTGTATCAGAAAAATATGTACAGGTGAAGGAAGCTGTTGAGCCCATCTAATTCTTTGCTCTATTGAAACCAAGCCATCACTAATCGCAGCACACACCTGCCTCCAACTATCCTACTCAAAAGCCCATTCCAGGTATTAATCAGTCCTGAACATGCCTTTTACCAGCTTGTACCTATGTCCTTTTGTCCAAGAGTCATGATTTAACATGAAACAGTGCTCAGGATTTACCTTGTCTATTCCACTTAGCATTGTGTATGCCTCTGTAAAGGCCCCTCTCATTTGTCTGTTTTTAAGGCTAAAGAGTTCAATTTTTTTTTGACCAACATCGCAACTCAAGGCTCCTTTCCAGGTCAACAGTCCCAAGATCTTTCCCCCATTGACTCACTTGTCTGAGGATCATCCCCATTTTCCAGAAGTGTTCAGCATAGATTGCTCCCCTTAGAGTAGAGAAGGTGAAGGGTAGATTGAAAAGGGGTGCTCAAAATGATGAAGGGTTTTATTAGAGTAGATAGGGAGCAACTGTTTTCACAGATAGGAGGGTCAGCTACCAGAGGAAATAGGTTTAAGATAATTAGCAAAACAACCAGGGGCGAAATAAGGAGAAATTATTTTACGCAGTGAGTTGTTGTGATCTGGAACGCACTGCCTGAAAGGGTGGTGGAAGCAGATTCAATGGTAACTTTCAAAAAGGGAATTGGATATATACTCAAAAAGGAAAAAAAGATGCAGGGTTATGGGAAAAAAACGGGGGAGTGGGACTAATTGGATAGCTCTTCCAAAGAGCAAGCTGAGACATAATGGGCTGAATGGCCTCTTTCTATGCCATTAGATTATGATTCTATTCTATACAACCCCTGAGATGACTGTTATGTAAAGTACAATATTCAACACTCTGTTCAATAAAAATTCCGGAGTTAGGGTATTTAAATCAGAGTTTAGAATCATTACATTAGTTGATAGGAATTTAGTCATTGCAAATTAAATCATAAATACTTCATGAGAAATTTGTTTTGTGGATGGTAATTTTGGAGGTAGTTACTGCCATTGAATCATAGAATGGTTACAGCATGGAAGAAGGCCATTCGGCCCATCAAGCCCATGCCGGCTCTCTGCAAAAGCACTTCAGCTAGTCCCACTCCCCCTTCCTTTCCCGTCACCCTGCAATTTTTTTTCTTTCAGGTACTTATGCAACCCCATTTTGAAAGCCGTGATTGAGTTTGCCTCTACCGCCCTTTTAGGCAATGCGTTCGAGATCCTAACCACTTGCTGTCTCGACCCTTCCGCCAGTGGGAACAGTTTCTCTCTATCTACTCTGTCCAGACCCCTCATGATTTGAGCACCTCTTTCAAATCTCCTCTCAATCTTCTCTTCTCTAAGGAGAACAACCCCAGATTCTCCAGTCTATCCACGTAACTGAAGTCCCTCAACCCTGAAACCATTCTCATTTCAAAATTCTCATTCTTGTTTACAAATCACTATGGCCTTGCCCTTCCCTATCTCATTAATCTTTTTCAGCCTCACAACCCCACAAGATGTCTGCACTCCTCAAATTTTGGCCTCTTGAACATCCCTCATTATAACTGTTGAACCATCGGTGGACGTGCCTTCAGCTGCCTGGGCTCTAAGCTCTGGAACTCCCTCCCTAAACCTCTCCACCTCTCTGCCTCTCTTTCCTCCTTTAAGATGCTCGTTAAAACCTACTTCTTTAAAGAAGCCTTAATTTCTTCTGTGGCTTGGTGTCAAATTTATCTGTTTGTCTGTAACACTGTTGTGAAGTGCCTTGGGACGTTTTACTACGTTAAAGGCGCTATATAACTAAAAGTTATTACTATTATTATTATAAATCTTTTCTGCACCCTCTCTAAGGCCTTGATATCCTTCCTAAAGTGTGGTGCCCAGAATTGGACACAATATTCTAGTTGAGGCCGAACCACCAGTGTTTCATACAGGTTCTTTGTAATTTCCATGCTTTTGTACTCTATACCTCTATTCATGAAGCCCGGATCCCGTAAGCTTTTTTAACTGCTTTCTCAACCTCCCCTACCATCGTCAACAATTTGTGCACATATACCCCTAGGTCTCTCTGTTCATGCAACCCCTTTAGGATTGTACCCTTTAATTTATATTTCCTCTCCTCATTCTTTCTACCACACTTTTCTGTATTAAATTTCATCTGCCACTTGTCCGCCCATCCTACCAGCGTGTCTATGTGCTCTTGAAGTCTATCTCTATCTTCCTCACTGTTCACTATACTTCCAGTTTTGTGTCATCGGAAAATGTTGAAATTGTGCAAAAAAAAAAGAAAGAAAGACTTGCATTTTTATAGCGCCTTTCATGACCACTGGGTGTATCAAAGCGTTTTACAGCCATGTACACCCAAGTCCAAGTTATTAATATATATATCAAGAAAAGCAGTGTTCCTAGTACCGATCCCTGGGGAACACCACTGTATACCTTCCTGCAGTCCAAGAAACAACCGTTCACCACCACTCTCTGTTTCCTGTCACTTAGCCAATTTCAGATCCATGCTGCCACTGTCCCTTTTATTCCATGGGCTTTAACTTTGCTGGTAAGCCTATTATGTGGCACTTTGTTGAACGCCTTTTGGTAATCCATGTACACCATGTCAACCGCATTACCCTCATCGACCCTCTCCGTTACCTCATCAAAAAACTCAATCACGTTCGTTAAACACGATTTGCCTTTAAAAAATCCATGCTGGTTTCCTTAATTAATCCACACTTGTCCAAGTGACTGTTAATTTTGTCCCTGATTATTATTTCTTAAAAGTTTCCCCACTACCAATGTTAAACTGACCAGCCTATAGTTGCTGGGTTTATTTGTACACCTTTTTCGAAGAAGTGTGTAACATTTGCAATTCTCCAGTCTTCTGGCATCACCCCTGCTTCTAAGGAGGATTGGAAGATTATAGTCAGTACCTCTGCAATTTCTTCCTTCACTTCCCTTAGCGTCCTAGGATGCACCCCATTCGGTCCTGGTGACTTACCTACTTTAAGTACAGCCAGCCTTTCTAGTACCTCATCTTTATCAATTTTTATCCCATCCAGTATCTCCTCTACCTCCTCCTTCACTATGTCTATGGCAGCAACCTCTCCCTTGGTGAAGACAGATGCAAAGTACTCATTTAGTACCTCAGCCATACCCGCTGCCTCTATGCATAGGTCTCCTTTTTGGTCCCGAATCGGCCTCACCCATCCTCTTACTATCCTTTTACAATTTATACACCTCCAGAAGACTTTTAGATTACCTTTTATGTTGGCTGCCATTCTATTCTCATACCCTCTCTTTGTCCTTCTTATTTTCATCTTTGTTCTCCTCTGAACTTTCTATATTTAGCCTGATTCTCAGATGTATTCTTGACCTGATATCTGTCATATGCGCTCTTTTTCTGCTTCATCTTACTCTCTATCTCTTTTGTCATCCAAGGATCTCTGACTTTAGTTGTCCTAACTTTCTCCCTGGTGGGAATGTAACTCGACTGTACCCAAATTATTTCCTCTTTAAAGGCAGCCCATTGTTCCACTACAGTTTTGCCTGGCAATCTTTGATTCCAATTTACCTGGGCCAGATCCGTTCTCAGCCCACTGAAATTGGCCTTCCTCCAATTAAGTATTTTTACTCTAGATTGCTCCCTGTCCTTTTCCATAGCTAGTCTAAACCTTATGATACTATGATCACTGTTCCCTAAATGTTCCCCTACTGACACTTGCTCTACTTGACCCACCTCATGCCCCAGAACCAGATCCAGTAATGCCTCCTTCCTCATTGGGCCAGAAACATACTGATCAAGGAAGTTCTCCTGAACACACTTCAGAAATTCATTTTCCTCTCTGCCCTTTACACTATTATTATCCCAGTCGATATTAGGATATTTGAAGTCCCCATTATCACTACTCTATAGTTCTTGCATCTCTCTAATTTCTCTGCACAATTTGCTCCTCCATATTTTTCTCACTAGTTGGTGGCCTATAGAATACATCTAATAGTGTAATGGCATCTCTATTATTTCTTAACTCTAGTCAGGATTCTATCCTTGGCCCCTCCAGGACATCCTCTCTCTCCAACACTGAAACATTTTCCTTCACCAGTACTGCCACACCACATATTTTCTTCCCTATCTTTCCTGAACACCTTATATCCAGCAATATTTATTACTCAATCCTGCCATTTTTTGAGCCAGGTCTCCATTATTGCCACGACCTCATATTATCATGTGGCTATTTGCGCCTGCAGTTCACCAACTTTGTTTTCTATGCTTCGTGCGTTCACATATATACACTTTATCTATCTTAGGCCATCCTGTGTGCTTTCTTAGTCTCACCCCACCTAATACCTTATTATGGGGCCGAAATTCCTTTGGTAACGCCGCCCGTTTACCGCCGGCGATGGGCGGCTAACAGGTGGCAAAGGCCTATCGTCTGCGGTAAGCAGCATCCACACCTCCGTGGAGATTAAGTTGGTCATTGATGGAGGTGCCAAGAAGTAGCACTGCACCCTCGAACGCCGCCCACGTGGTGCCGTCATCCAGTGTGCAATGCCCCCTTGGCACCGCTGTTGCGATATTTGCTTTCTGTGGTGACCTTACCAGCAGGCATCCATACAGCACTGGCAACATCAGGCATCTCGGACAGAATCGCCCAGAGAGCAAGGTAAGCTTTTTTCTTTATTGATTTCTACATTTATTTATTAATTGTACCAGTGGGAAAGTGCATGTGTGGGTCGGAGAAGTTTTCGTTTTGTTTTCTCCCAGTTTTTCCAGCCCGCGTGCCAGCAGCCTCCCGTCGCGAAATTCAGTCGGCTTCCTGAGCTACCACCCTGTTGGTGCCCGAGGATGAGTGTGCAATGCCACTTTTAGCGCTGCTCCCTCATCCTTGGCCGTAAAAACTCAAGTTGAGGCGGCACCTAACGCCTGGGGCTAAAATCAGCACTCAGGCGGTGACACAGCCTCAAAAGTGGCCATAACCAATTTCATCTCCTATTTCGTGTTTTAGTGCTATCTGTCTCTCCCAAACCTTTGTGCCCTTTGTTACTCCTTTCAAATGCTACATCCTGGTGGCCTGCCAACTTAGTATAAATCCTCCCCAACAGCACTAGCAACCCCCCTCTCCCTAGTACTGGCTCTGTTGATGTGCAATCCATCTGGCCTGTACAAATCCCACCTCCCCCAATGCCCCAGGAATCTGAAGCCCACCCTCCTACACCATCTCTCCAGCCATGCATTCATCTGCTCTATCCTCCTATTTCAGTATGCACTAGCTCGTTGCACCAGGAGTAATCCAGAGATTACTATGTTTGAGGTCCTGCTTTTTAACCTCTTTCCTAGCTCCCTAAAATCTGCCTGCAGGACCTCATCCCTCTTTCTACCTTGTCGTTGGTACCAATATGGACCATGATCTCTGGCTGTCCACCCTCCCCCCTCAGAATGTTCTGGAGCAGCTCAGTGACATCCTTAATCTTGGCACCAGCGAGGCAACATACTATCCTGGAGTCATGTCTTTGGCCGCAGAAACGCCTGTCTGCTTAACAGAAAGAAACTTCAGAGTTTAAATAAAAACAATCACAAACTGCTCACCAATCAGTTCCTTCCCTGGCGCTGAAGTAATTTACCGCGCTCCCTGACACTCGCACTCCCTCTGGGCTCTTGGGCCCACCTTTATCTGCGGCCGCTCCTCTTGCCCTCCCGCAGGTCTGCTCCCGTGTCTATATTCTTCGAGACCTCGAGTTCTGTGGCTCCACTCCTCACCTTCAGCCAGATGTCTTCACCACCTTCTTCCTCTCCACCGAATCCCTGCACTCACAACATTCCTCCCAATGCTTGCGAATCTGCCAGCTGTGTCTCCAAGCTCTGTGCTTTATTTGTTGTGTATGCTCTGTTCTGTGGATGAACGTTAAGATTCAGAATACAGTCAAACGAAAATATGAAAGTCACTTGGGCTTGAAATTGCCCTGTGCCTAGAGACAGTAAGAACTGCATCCACAGTGAGAAGACAGGCAGCAGGCCAATTGTGCAGGGAACCTGATTGTTCAAACTGCAAAAGAATGCAGCATCATTTGCATTCCAAAGACTATTTTATTAACCATTTCAACACTGAATGAACAGCCCTCAGCAACTCCGAGAAGGGGTGGGAAAAATCAGCCAGGGTTCCCGTAACAAGAAAGCTCTTTGTTTGTTCGATCAGATATTTGGTTGTCTTTTTTATTGATCTTGGCACATCAGGAGTTAAAAAACCCTTGTGCGCTGATAATGACCAACAGCTCCAAACCTGGACAGGTTGTCTATATTGGCATTGTTAGGGCATGTAATCGTATGCAATAACTAATTCTGTGATTGATCCCCAGGGCCTTTTGTTTTCCAAAATGGTGGCAATTGGATTATTACAGCAACAACTCAGTCTAAAGACTCGTATCTTGGAGTGGAGTT
Organism: Pristiophorus japonicus; assembly: GCF_044704955.1. Lineage (NCBI taxonomy): Eukaryota > Metazoa > Chordata > Chondrichthyes > Pristiophoridae > Pristiophorus > Pristiophorus japonicus. The sequence continues at coordinate 85,144,515 of NC_091992.1, forward strand.
TTCACTAGGCAAGAAAGTCGTCCAAAATTAACCAAACCAGCGCAAGAGATCGAGGAATTCCAACGCAAATTATGTCCAGCGCAACTCGAATTTTCATGATCGAGTTTAGCGCTGGAAGCCGGCCCCGCCCACAAAACTGGCCACACCCCCAGATCGAAATAATCACCATGATGAGATTTTGGCTAATTGCGCCCGTTTGCGGGCCTATGAGGAGGCTTTTCAAATTAAGCTGTTTATTTTTGGCACGAGGGCACTAATAGGCACCTTTTAACAGCTTTTGAAGTATTATTTTTCTAATTCAATAAGAGACTGACGAATACCAATGTAACAAGTAACTGGTTCTGTCTCATTTTTTAAAGCCATTTTCAGTTATTTTAAATCGGGTTACTCACAGGGGCTGGACTAGGCACACTGGGGCCGAAATTCGACCGCTGTGAGACAGGACTTCCTGCGCCTGGCGCAGAAGTCCCGCCCTGGCAGCGAAATTGAGGTTACTGCCTCCGAGAGGAAATGGAGAGCAATGTTGCATTCTCCACTTCCTCCCGGGGTGGGACTGGGACGCTAACCACGGGAATTTCCCAACACTACGCAGGGCATCGAGTAGCGCTGGCGGGAGTACAGAGCCCGCCCCTTCCATTAAAGGGGAGGGCACGCTGCCGACTCTGCATCGGGGAGAAGGGGCCACCACTTCTCCACCGAGGAGCGGGGTGGCGTGGCAGCAGCCCGGCACAGAAGCGGAGTACCGGGCTGCAACATCGCGGCACAGACCTCGCGTATTGTAAAAGGCGAGGCCGCGATCGGTAAGTCGGCCATTTTAAGGAAAGTGCACGCCGCATCTCCCCTTTAATTTCCATCCCGCGAGGGGTGTGAGGCCCGGTTTGCGACCCGTGAAAAGACATTTTGACAGATCGGAAAAGCCAGTTCTCGGTGCATGCACATCGCGCACCAAGAACCGGCATTGGCGAGGCCTCGCCGGGTACGTGCGCACATCGTACGCACCTGGAGCAGCCGCAATGTTAGGCCCACTAATTGCTGGTGCCGACTGAGGCTATTTGCCCAGTAATTACATCTGGAAATGTTACGGTTAGTGAAAGCCAGCGCAGGAGCCTGCTTCACATCTTAAAAGAAGATCAATGTACGCTTATTGTGCACGTTTTGTGGAGGAAATGGTTTTTTTTGTCGGTCGAGTTTCATTTTAATTACTTGGGAAGTTGAATAAGAAAGTTAAGTAAAGTGAACATCTATCAGGTTTCAGTGACCAATGCTGTCCTTTCAACTCAAAAATGAACAGCAAAGAATGTAATGCATCTACAACAAGGAAAATACATTGATCTATTACCAGTCTAAATGAGATCTGAATAATATATTTTAATTACCATTGAATATATGGCTGGGAATCTCTTTCTGAAGTCCAACAACGTTATCTGTTGGAGATATACCACATTGTTAGACCTTTAGTAAGTATCAAAACAGTATACATAGGGACTAATAAATTGTGAGTTTGGATGAAAAAATGTAACTCAATGCTGAAAAATGAAATCATTTTAAGTACTAGTTTAATCAAAAGTTTGTTTTAAAGTTTTAAAACGTTTTTAGAAGTTTTTAAAATGTAATTTCAATGGAAGAGACTAAATGAAGTTTCTGTGGGCGTGGTTTAGTTTTGACAGGTTCTGTGAGCTTGTATTCCCTTACCCATAGGCTGTAGGCTTCGCTCTGGGCCTTCGTGATGTCATACGCGGCGCACAACTCTGCAACGCCGAAGAGCAAGTCTCCATTCGGAGCTTCGCACAAGGTAAGCACGCTGCCCACCACAATTTTTGGGCCACCATGTCAAGTCATCCTGGGATAGTAGTTTTAATTGACAGCTGTGGCTGGGTTGAAAAGGTGCATAGGACCAATTATTCTTAATAGTTCTTTAAAGCTCAACTCTGTGGCCAGGGAATTGTGATTGTAAAGTCCTCTGGAGCTGCCTGAGCCCGGCTAATCAGTCTTTATCCAGCAGAGACCGGGCTATACTGGCTCTCGAGTCGTGTTTCACCATGTAAGGAGTGAGCAATTCATGTTGGGAGATAACTCAGAGGCAGTGGGCTGGCAAAAACTGAGGCAAGGCGGGAAAGTTACCGGTCGGGAATAGTCTGCGCTTTGGTAAGGGAGTTTCGGCATCTGGGCCCTGCGTCAGTGGGCACAGCAAGAAGGGAGGTCTTGTACACCTTTCGTAGCGTAAGGATGGGAAATTCGTGAACTAACGTGTCAGGCCATGTGCACTCGGACAGAGGCCTTGGGGGGGGGGGGGGGGGTGGAGTGTGGGGGGGGCGGGTAGGGAACCTTAAAAAAAACATAAAAACATTCCCAAAACATTGACAGCGCCACCACAACACAAATCGTTAACAAAATTAAAAGAACAAACACTTGCACTTATCTTCCTCTGCGTCGCTGGCTATGCTGATTTCCCAGGCAGTCACTGCGGCCGCACTTCTGGGCGGAGAGATCGGGCAAAAGTCCAAATTCCTGCCGGTGTCTTCCCGGCGGTGCTGCTCAGTGCTGCCGCAAAACCCAACCTAAGGATTGCAGTGGTGTGCTGGAGACCTGAACGCCGCCTTTTATGCCACACCGGTGTCTTTGTTGTTTATGAGGTATCAAGGGGAACAGCAATGTTCGCAATTATTGGAGGAGAAATTGTTCTTGGATGATTGTGGAAAATGTTAGCTTAGCACCCTTGGAAAGGGTTGGGACAGGGACGTTAAAGGGGTCGGAGCCATGAGCGCCGGCATTCACGCCGCTCGGCACATTCAGTGTGCTGGTGCCGACGGCGCTGACTAGTACCACACAGGAGCGTCGACCCGGTTTCGACAGAGCGATAGTGCGATCGCCTGGCAAATCAGGCAGTCCGAGCTGTTCCGGCAGCGGTGAGGGAAGGAATGAGTAAATGAGGTAAGTGTGACTGTTTTTATTTTTGTGATGTATGTTTATTTGGGATGATGAAGCTAGTGGGAATGTTTTTTGTGGGTTTTTTTATGATTTGTTTTTCCACGGAGGCCTCTCTTAAACGCTCCAAGGCTGGCTCTTTAGCTCGGGATTTTCCATTGCTCAGCCAGCCTAGCTTCCTAAAAGAGATGCGGAACGCCTCCCTTAGCGTTACGCTCGCGCTCAGGGCCCAGCTCATTAATTTTGCGGCTGCAGACGTAAACCATTTCCCGGTCCAAAACTTACCGTCCCGCCGCCATTAGCGTCCTAATTAGCCCCCGACTGAATTTCCACCACATTATCTGTTGATTTATAACCTGAGCCTCGAGGGAACCTTACAAGAGGCTGAGTCAGTGCCTTGAAGCACAGGCGTGAATATTGGCAAAGAAAAAGTCATTGCTGAGTGCCCCTTGTTTTGATTGAAGGAAAAACAACAGCTAAACAACCAGCGGCGGCAATTTTTCTGCTGATTGGCAATGCTATCGTGTTTGTTGTGACATGGCACTATTGCATCACCATCCTCCACCGTCGGACTACCTCACTTTGATTTTGTGTTTCTATTTTTATAAACCAGCATAAGTGTATTTATTTTCTAATTATGTGCATGACATAAACCAAAAACGTGCCTAAGGCCCATTGGATGTAATATTTTTGGGTGGTGAATCTTAGGAATTCTCTACCCCACAGGGCTGTGGAGGCTCCGTCATTGGGTATATTCAAGACAGAGATCGATCGATTTTTGGATATTAAGGGAATCAAGGGATAGTGTGGGAAAGTGGAGTTGAGGTAGAAGATAGGCCATGATCGTATTGAATGGCGGAGCAGGCTCAAGGGGCCGAATGGCCTGCTCCTGCTCCTATTTCTTACATTCTTATGTTCTTAAATAAGATATTTGTAACTTCACTATTGAAAAAGTGCTGCACTGTCAGAGGTGGCGTCTTTTGGATGAGACGTTAAGCCAAAGTCCTATTTACCTATTCACGTGGATGTAAAAGATTTCATGGCACAATTTGAAGAAGAGTAGGGGAGTTCTCCGAGTGTCTTGGCCAACACCTTTCCCCTCAATGGAGCATTTTATTTTCATTATTAACCTCTTTCTTTTCTTTATCACTGGCCCGCTGTTCAGTTGGGCCCACCCATTGGATAACTAATTGAATCCCTGTCAATGTTTTGAGAAACATAGGAAAAGGCTCAGGGCTGGATGAGTAGAAATAATCAAGGTAAGAAAAGAAGAGGAGAGATGATTAGATAAATCTTCTAGTCGTTAAGTAACGCCAAGTTCATAAGGAAAAATCAAAGCAGAGAATAAAATATGGCCGCCATTGAGCTCAGCCCTCTGGTATTTCAAACCATCAAACTAGCATTCAGTTGGATTTTGAACTCTAATGTCTGGTTCCACTGCTGCTGTTACATTATTTGAGAAAGTTTTTATCAACCTTGGAGTAGAGGCATTTTTTAATCGATCAAATTTAAATCTACGTTCTCTTGTCCTACTTCAAAGTAATATAGTGGGTCCATCTTGTCTATGCCAGTTAATGCATTGCATAACTCATTGGGGATCTCCCTTAATCTTCTCTGTGGGCTGTTCAAGAGCCTATAGGTTTGAAGACCAGCACCTCAAACACATCACCAAGCTCATGGTCTACAGAGCAGCAGTGATACCCGCCCTCCTATATGCTTCAAAGACATGGACTATGTACAGCAGGCACCTCAATGCACTGGAGAAGTACCACCAACGCTGACTCCGCAAGATCCTGTAAATCCATTGGCAGGATAGATGCACCAACATCAGTGTTTTCTCTCTCAGGCCAACATCCCCAGCATCGAAGCATTGACCATGCTCGATCAGCTCCGATGGACGGGCCACATTGTCTGCATACCAGATACTAGACTCCCAAAACAAGCGCTCTACTCAAAGCTCCGACACAGCAAGCGAGTCCCAGGTGGGCAGAGGAAACGCTTCAAGGACACCCTCAAAGCCTCCTTGAAAAAGTGCAATATCCCCACCGATTTCTGGGAGTCCCTGGCCCAAGACCAATCAAGGTGGAGGAGAAGCCTTCAGGAAGGCACCGAACACCTCGGGTCTCTTTGCCAGGAGCAAGCTGAAGCCAAGCGTAGACAGCAGAAGGAGCACACGGCAACCCAAACACCCTGTCCCTTCAATCACCGTCTGCCCCACCTGTGACAGAGACTGTAGGTCCCGCATTGGACTCATCAGTCACATGAGAACTCATATTAGTGCGGAAGCAAGTCATCCTCAACTCCGAATGACTGCCTAAGAAGAAGAAGGTTTTAGGAAGAAGGAAAGACTGAGGTGCGGCCTAGTTTTAAATACCCCCCAGACTGAATGAGTTGGTGTAGGAGTCAGTCCTTTTATTTTGATACCATTTATAGAGGCAGCCCAACAATGCATAGGTGTGAAGTCTGGTCATATTGCTGATTTGATCCTTCAAAACTCTACTAAAGTCTATTTCAAAATAACATTGGCATTTTAGCATAAGTGGAATAACCTGCAGAATAAATATTGATGGGCAGAAATAGATACGACACAACAAGGCTAATTTTTAATGTTTTCGGTTAGATTTCCAAAATCTTTACATCTAATCTGTGGGCTGACCTAGAAAAAAATAGATGGTTCATGCATTAATCCAATTGAAGTGCATACAAAATAATTCAATGCTGTTCGTACAAATATACATTAGCAAAAGCAGTACAATGTGTCAACAGAATGAGGGACAAGTAATCCAGAACAGATAGATTGTGAGAAAAAGGATATACTGCAGAATAATTAGTTATATGTTGGAAGTTACTGAAGCAAAACTCATTTAAACTTAACAAGACCAGTTTATGATCTTGGAGTTATTATAGTATGTAGCATTTTATTCGGCAGGACAGAAACTGAATCAACTTTTACAAGATTGGCTGTGCGAGGTAAATGTAAGACTGAATTCTTTGAAATGTATACCTTTTTCTTCAACCATTCTGCTTGTTCAATATATTTTTTATTTTTCTTCCTTTACAATACAATATCCATTCCCCTTTTCTCCATGCCGAGGTATGGTTCCACAGGTGCTAGTTGCACTTTGGCATTTCAACGGTTGCCTTGGTAACTTGCCCAAGCGGCCATTTTGCATGCTTCAGGGACATGGACTATGTACAGCAGGCACCTCACTGCACTGGGGAAGTACCACCAATGCTCAGTCAGTGTTGGCAGACTATTTTGCCGAGGATGTGATTGCAACAGAACCTGCTCTTGTCCTCCACATGATGTTCATTTACGACATTTGGAGCTGTTGGATAAGTTTGGGTCAGGCAGCCCTGGCCATTTTTGACCCGCTTTAAGCCTAGGCCACTGAAGCCAGTTGTAGCTCCTTTACTCTCAGACCAGCCGGGTTCAGCTGACCCAGCACCGACTGGGGATCAAAGATGGGGCTTAACCAGCTGAATCTTCCAGAGACTCTCACACCCCGATTCTATCGCAAGTGGTGTCACATTATCAAAGAATAGCCCCGAAGTGAAGGTGAGGATGACTATTTGACTACTTTGCTTCTGCTTCTTGATTTTATCCACACTTACAATGCAAAATACTTGATTTTCAAATAATGCTCTAGAAATATACCACTGAAAGTTGTAAACTGAGACAGGATTCTAAAAACTGTCGGATTTAAATCCTAATCTTAATACTTTGTGAACAATGCACCAAGATTCTTCTAGAATAGAAGATGCTAAAAAATATAGTACATCCATTGGTAATTGCTGATGGGGAACATCTTCACACGGGTGGTTAGTTATCAATTTTTAAACAAGGGAGGAATTAAATTCAAATGATTGTTGTTTTGGTCAAATGCAATTGCCAGAAACGGCAGCAATTCTGTGGGACAAGCATTTCTGAAAGTGCCGTCTGCAACGTGCATAGCCAACACTCAGCACTGATACGCACCATCAAGCACCAACACTGTTCCCTGACACCAGCTGTACTTGTCTTGTGAAATTATCTTTGATATGGAACTATAGTTTCTCGACAAAACAGCAGTGGGGCCGAAAATCTACAAGGATTGCATATCCTGGTGGAAGTGCTGGGATGTGCCCACCCAGGAACACTGGCACTCAACCCACCAAAGTTTATCCATTCCGGGGGAACGGTGGGGGGCGGGGGGGAGGCCCTTTAAGTTAAATGCTTTGGGCAACTGTCAGCACCACTATAGGAGCATCTCAAACACCCGCATGGCCTGAGAGGTTACAAACCGAGGCAGGTGTCCTAGGCCAAGGGAGAACAGCTGGAATGTGCCAGGTCTGGCAAGGGTGTCGCCCTCCCCCCTGCCCCTCCCAGAAAATACTCACCACTGCCTCCTCAGCCTCACCCCCCACCCCCTGCCTTTATAGAGGGACTGAGAAACAGTTACCAGTTACATATGGGAGTCCAAGACCCATAAGATATAGGAGCAGGTGCAGGCCCTATGGCCCCTCGAGCCTGCTCCGTCATTCAATAAGATCATGGCTGATCATCGACCTCAACTCCACTTTCCCGCCCGATCTCCATATCCCTTGTTTCCCCGAGACTCCAAAAATCTATCTATCTCAGCCTTGAATATATTCAGGGACTCAGCATCCACAGCTCCTCTGGGGCAGAGAATTCCAAAGATTCGCAACCCTCTGAGTGAAGAAATTCCTCCTCATCACTGTCTTAAATGGCCTACCCTTATCCTGAGACTGTGCCCCCTGGCTCTAGACACTCCAGCCAGGGGAAACAAACTCACAGCATCTACCCTCAGAATCGTGTATGTTTCAATGAAATCCCCTCTCATTCTTTTAAACTCCAGACACGGCCTAGGCTCCCAGCTGATCCACACTTCCACCATTCGGCAGGCCGGCATGCCTGGTCTATCCCAGCGTACCGGCTGCCAATGATCTACCTGCTGGTTGGTTGGTTGGCTGAGAGCGCAGTGGCTCCTGGGCGGGGAGTACTCAACACATTGCAGGACTGATGGATCTATATGTTATAGATGACTCAGGTGAGATATTGTGGCACTTTAAAGCATGTCTTCAATTGGAGGACTAGGCAGAGGCACCCCTAAAAATGGAAGCAGACAGAAAGGAAGAGCACAACATTTTACAAAACATTAATAGCCCAACGCTGTTAGAAACAGTGTGTGCCATGATTAAACAATTTACAGAAGTTGGTAAAAGAAAGAAAGATTTGCATTTATATAGCGCCTTTCACAACCACTGGACATCTCAATGCACTTGTTAGCCAATGAAGTACTTGTGAAGTGTGGGCACTGTTGTAATGTGGGAAATGCAGCAGCCAATTTTACACACAGCAAGCTCCCACAAACAGCAATGTGATAATGAACAGATAATCAGTTTTTTTGTTTTGTTAATTGAGGGATAAATATTGGCAGGACACCAGTGATAGCTCCCCTGCTCTTCTCCAAAATAGTGCCAAGGGATCTTTTACACCACCTGAGAGAGCAGGCAGGGCCTCAGTTGAACGTCTCATCTGAAAGACAGCACCTCTGACAGTGCAGCACTCCCTCAGAACTGCACTGGAATGTCAGCCTAGATTTTTGTGCTCAAGTCCCTGGAGTGAGACTTGAACCCACAACCTTCTGAGAAAGAGGCGAGTGTGCTACCCACTGAGCCACAGCTGACACTCTGCCCCATTTGTTTCCGTCTACAAGTACAGTGTAGCCACCACTCACCGTTTATGCGGAATTGGTTTCTGCTTTTTTCAATCCAGCAGCAGTCCCTGAAAAGCCTTTTTTATTTTAGAGCTTCGAGACATTTCCAAACCCTTCTTTTCCTCAAAGTTATTTTCTATTTCATTCTCTGGTCTCCTTGGGCCTCACATTGACTGATATTTCCTTGCCAGTCTGCCTCCAGGCCTCTGCTAATGATGTAAGAGCTGTGCAAGGGTAGTCCTGTGACCACCACAAATTCTGGCCTTCCATTTGGACCTTCCCAATGTGGCATGTCTGAGACCGGGAACTCAGTAATTGTGTGGGTCATGGCATGAGTGAGCCTCCAGAGTGACTGCAGCTAATCTGTCAGTATACACTTTGCCATCTAAATCATTCCATTTCGTTTTACAAATCCAGCAACTAAAATGCTTGACATGGCCCTTGCCCATACATCGAATAGGTTGTTTATCTTTTATTAGTCCAGTGAGTACTTTGCGGAATTGATAAAATATGAATGTATTTCCTTTACCTACCAAATGGTGGAATGATATTGATGAAAGCACAATGCAGAGTGTTATAAAGGTTGCTGGAAATGATATATGTGGCCCAGAAAACTAGTCTGTTAGTTGACCTATTTAAGCAAAGAGGTTTCACAAATAAGTTCAAAGATTTATCATCTAAGCAGAGTAACAGTAATTGGGAACTTGAGGCTCATTTTCTAACATGTTGTGTCACACCATGCATCTCTCAAGTCATGAGGTCATGCTTCAGCCCACATTAGCTAACGGCCATGCTATATCAAAGTCGGAGTTTTTTTTGGAGGTGCTCCTGCAGGAGATGATATAGAGAAGAATTAATCTTTTTGGATTGAAGGTGTAAATTCAAGTCAGTAATTACAACATAACAATTAGGAGCAGGAGTAGACCCTTCGGCCCCTCGAGTCTGTTCTGCCATTCAGTGAGATCATGGCTGATCTTCTACCTCAACTCCACTTTCCTGCACTATCCCCATATCCCTTGATTTCTTTAATATCCAAAAATATATCAATCTCTGTCTCGATTATACTCAAAGACAGAGCCTCCACAGCTCTCTGGATTAGACAATTCCAAAGATTCACAACTCTCTGAGTGAAGAAGTTTCTCCTCATTTCCGTCTTAAATGGCCGAACCCTTAAATCATCAACAATAAAAAAGATGCACAAAACTAAAATACTGCACGATTCAGCTGTCACAAACCCCAGAGTTTAAGTCCAATTTCAAGATCTAAATAAGTTGTTGCTGCTTTAAACTAAAACTTCCTCAGTTAGAACATGCTCGACCTGATCTTTCATTTACATAGACAACGTGAGCGTGCAGGGCATTCAATAACAACACCCTGGGGGAAATATTTGTGTGGTTTGTGGCACATGTTAATGCCAGGAGATGGCACTGAAATGCTGCTGACAGCTGTAAAGACAGCTGATACTGGTTCTAGCGACATATGCCATATCAGTGGTGCCGATAACGTTGCCGGTAAACCCTATCGCCAGGGAGCTCGCCATTATGGAGATTGTCACGTCAGTGAGTGTGAACGGCCAATCTCCAAAATTGGACTTCGACACTTACCTTAACGGCAGTGCAGAACAATAACAGGGTGAGCTAGCGTCTACAAGCAGAAAGCAAGCCGGAGCAGTGTTACTTAAAGGCACCATCCCCAATCATCTGTACCTGACAGCGTTTTGCAGTTTCAGTGCCTGTTTGCTACTTTATGTAACTGAAACAGCTCTCTTTAGTTATTTCAAGATTTTTTTGGTGACTGGGAGTGTTCATTTAAGTGCAGGAGTCACTCATTATTTGTTAAAGGCTTCTGCTCACAACACTTCTTCACAGTCATTGGGGCTGTAGGATTGTGGGATTACCTCAAGAGGATGACGAGGTGAATGAGGAGGTGGAGGAGGAGAAGGAGGAGGAGGGGGACGGGGACGAGGAGGACGGAGGCAGCAAAACAATTGGCCATCTAGTCGGCTGTCTGTGAATAGCTCATCAGATTCCGAAAAGCATGAATGGAACCCCAGATCCTCGTAGCTCATCAAATCCCTATCATGCAATCCCTGTTTCATGGCGTATCATAACGCCCTCCTGGGTGCAAAGGTGAAATGAGAGACAACACAAAATATTCCAAACACCATATCACACATATCACATGAATTCCAATAACTAATGACCCTTGTGCCTGCCACAGTTGAATAGCTGTCATTGTGTTCATGGTGTGAGATGTGGGTGTGAGTGTTGCTGGGTAGAGATTGTTGGTGGGTGAGCACTGGGGGTATGGTGCATTGAGCAGTGTGTGAAGCTTGTGGTATAGATGGTGGAATGTAACATTTGTTGAAGCCTTCACTCAGCCTGACCACCCGAGTGAGGTTGTTACTGCACTGGGTGTGGGACCTGGTACTGCCCTGGACAAGATGTGCCACCTCCCTCCACATAGTGCAGCAGACTTGTGGCGAGGACCACCTGCTAGTTGGTACAGGACCATCTGCCTTCTCTCCACCACTAAAACCGCAGCCTCCAATGCTTCCTCGAAAAACCCCCGGGCTCTCTCCGTGGAGCGGCGATCTACCATCAGCATCTGTAAATAAGTGCTACTTCTCCTTGTCCTAGTTATTGAGGCAACTGCACAACCAACAATGCTGAGAATGAGGTGTTGCAGCATCAATGGGCCTTCGCTTTAAGCAGTGAAAAATGCCAGTGGCAATCATTACTGTTAAGTTCAGAATAACTCCACGAGACTGTGTTGTAAATTCAAACCATTGTGACCTTGGTCTCTTTAATACAACTCCAAAGTGAGGCAGCATCGTGGTGGACTGCCTTTTATACCTGCTTGCTCCAGGGTACACAGGTGACCCATAGGTCTCCCACAGGTGTGCCCCCTAGTGGCAAGTCTTACACATAGGTGAGGTTCACATACATAACATCACTCTCCCTCGCCAAAGTCTTGAGTACAAGTTAGTTACAGGTTGAGGCGATCCAGTGCTCAGCGTTCCTGGGTCGATTGTCTGAGTTGAAATCCTGGCATGGGTGAGTTGGTCGGATCATTGCTGCACGGCAACGCGGCTGGTCTGATCGGACTGTCGGGCATGGTGGGTTCATCCTCGTGATTGACAGCGAGGTCAATTGCTGGTTGGGTGTGTGTTGGTGGATCATAGATGGTAAGGTCTTCTTCAAACTGTTCTTGGTTGTCTGTGAATCACAGTTTCATCTGATCAAGGTGCGTTCTGCAATTTCACATCAAATACTCTATTCCCCTCCTTGGCTAAGGCAGTGCCAGCAATCCACTTTGGACCGTGACTGTAATTTAGAACAAACACTGGATCATGAATGCAAGTCAGCATGGATTTGTGAAAGGGAAATCATGCTTGACAAATCTTCTGGAATTTTTTGAGGATGTTTCCAGTAGAGTGGACAAGGGAGAAGCAGTTGATGTGGTGTATTTGGACTTTCAGAAGGCTTTCGACAAGGTCCGACACAAGAGATTAATGTGCAAAGTTAAAGCACATGGGATTGGGGGTAGTGTGCTGACGTGGATTGAGAACTGGTTGTCAGACAGGAAGCAAAGAGTAGGAGTAAATGGGTATTTTTCAGGCAGGCAGTGACTAGTGGGGTATCGCAAGGTTCTGTGCTGGGGCCCCAGCTGTTTACATTGTACATTAATGATTTAGACGAGGGGATTAAATGTAGTATCGCCAAATTTGCGGATGATACTAAGTTGGGTGGCAGTGTGAGTTGTGAGGAGGATGCTATGAGGCTGCAGAGTGACTTGGATAGGTTAGGTGAGTGGGCAAATGCATGGCAGATGAAGTATAATGTGGATAAATGTGAGGTTATCCACTTTGGTGGTAAAAACAGAGAGACAGACTATTATCTGAATGGTGACAGATTAGGAAAAGGTGAGGTGCAACGAGACCTGGGTGTCATGGTACATCAGTCATTGAAGGTTGTCATGCAGGTACAGCAGGTGGTTAAGAAAGCAAATGGCATGTTGGCCTTCATAGCGAGGGGATTTGAGTACAGGGGCAGGGAGGTGTTACTACAGTTGTACAGGGCCTTGGTGAGGCCACACCTGGAGTATTGTGTACAGTTTTGGTCTCCTAACTTGAGGAAGAACATTCTTGCTATTGAGGGAGTGCAGCGAAGGTTCACCAGACTGATTCCCGGGATGGCGGGACTGACATATCAAGAAAGACTGGATCAACTGGGCTTGTATTCACTGGAGTTCAGAAGAATGAGAGGGGACCTCATAGAAACGTTAAAAATTTTGACGGGTTTAGACAGGTTAGATGCAGGAAGAATGTTCCCAATGTTGGGGAAGTCCAGAACCAGGGGTCACAGTCTAAGGATAAGGGGTAAGCCATTTAGGACCGAGATGAGGAGAAACTTCTTCACCCAGAGAGTGGTGAACCTGTGGAATTCTCTACCACAGAAAGTTGTTGAGGCCAATTCACTAAATATATTCAAAAAGGAGTTAGATGTAGTCCTTACTACTCAGGGGATCAAGGGGTAAGGCGAGAAAGCAGGAATGGGGTACTGAAGTTGCATGTTCAGCCATGCACTCATTGAATGGCGGTGCAGGCTCGAAGGGCCGAATGGCCTACTCCTGCACCTATTTTCTATGTTGCTAAGTTTCTATGCCGCCGCGCGATCATGGTACACGTTATGCCTGTGACGCTGGGTTTCTACGTGATCATTGAGATCCAGGTGGACTAAGGAGAGCCTGGTTTTGAGTGCCCTCTTCATTAACAATTCTGCAGGGGGAACCCCAGTGAGCGAGTGGGGGCGTGTCCGGTAGCTGAGCAGGACCCTAGATAACCGTATCTGCAAGGAGCTTTCCGTTATGCTTTTCAAGCTTTGCTTGATGGTTTGGACTGCCTGTTCTGCTTGGCCATTGGATACGGGCTTAAATGGGGCAGACCTGACATGCTTAATGCCATTGCAGGTCATGAATTAGTTGAATTCCGAGCTGGTGAAACATGGTCCTTTGTCACTGACAAGGCCGTTGGGCAAACCATGGGTGGCGAATATGGCCCTAAGGCTTTCAATGGTGGCAGTGGACGTACATGATGACATTATTATACATTCAATCCATTTTGAGTAAGCGTCCACTGCTGCTAGAAACATCTTCCCCAGAAAAGGGCCAGCGAAATCTACATGGACCCTGGACCACGGTTTGGAGGGCCATGACCACAGACTCAGTGGGGCCTCCCTAGGTGCGTTTCTATGTTGCTCAACTGTGAGCAAGTGCTGCATTGGTTTACGCATGACTCTAATTCGGAGTCAATGCCGGGCCACCAGATGTGTGACCTAGCGATAGCCTTCATCATGTCTATGTCTGAGTGGGTACTGTATAGGTCGCGTATAAACATTTCCCTGTCTTTTTTGGGCAAAATCACGTGATTCCCCCATAGGAGACAATCCGAGAGGACGGAAAGTTCGTCCTTGTGTCGGTGAAAAGGCTTAATTTCATTTTGCATTTCCCCGGGAACCGCCGACCAGCTCCCATTGAGGTTGCAGCTTTTTACTAGTGATAACAAGGGGTCTTGGCTTGTCCAGGTCCTGATCTGGCGAGCCATGACGGGTGACCCCTCGTTCTCAAAAGCATCCATTACCAGAAGCAAACCTGCGGGTTGCGCCATTTCCATCCCGGTGGTGGGCAATGGCAGCCGACTAAGGGCGTCAGCGCAGTTCTCAGTGTCTGGTCTGTGGTGGATTAAATAGTCATATACAGACAATGTTAGTGCCCATCTTTGGATGCGGGATGAAGCATTGGTGTTGATACCTTTGCTTTCTGAGAGCAGTGAAGTAAGCGGTTTGTGGTCGGTTTTAAGCTCGAATCGGAGACTAAATAGATATTGTTGCATTTTCTTAACCCCATATACACCAGCCAACGCTTCTTTCTCAACCATACTGTAGGCTCTTTCAGCCTTGGATAAACTTCTGGACGCATATGCAACCAGTTGCAGTTTATCCGACACATTTGCTTGCTGTAACACACAACCGACCTATACGACGACGCATCATATGCTAGTACTAAGTGTTTACATGGGTCATACAATACAAGTAACTTGTTAGAGCATAGCAGCTTTCTGGCCTTGTTAAAGGCTGTCTCTTGAGATTTACCCCAAACTCAGTCGTCACCCTTGCATAGCAAAAATGCAAGGGTTCCAGCAAAGTGCTCAACCCCGGTAGAAAGTTACCAAAGTAGTTGAGAAGTCCCAGGAACGAACGCAGCTCCGTCACATTCTGTGGTCTGGGTGCATTCTTGATAATCTCGGTCTTGGAGTCCATGGGCCTGATGCCGTCCGCCGCAATCTTTCTCCCCAGAAATTCGACCTCTGGCGCCAGGAAAATTTGAAGCATTTCAGCCTGAGTTCCACTCTGTCCAGTCGCTTTAGAACCTCTTCCAGTTGTGCAAGTGTTTGGAGGTGTTGCGACCAGTGATCAAGATGTCGTCTTGGAACACCACGGTGCATGGAACCGATTTCAGCAGTTTCTCTGGAAGATGGCCGCATCCAGCGAATCCTAAAGGGGCATCTGTGGTACACAAACAGTCCTTTGTGCGTGTTGATGCACGTCAACTTCTTTGATGGTTCAGCCAGCCCCTGTGTCATGTAAGCGGAGGTTAGGTCTAGCTTGGTGAACAACTTTCCTCCTGCTAACATTGCGAATAAGTCCTCCCTTTGGGTAGTGGGTACTGGTCCTGTAACGAGACTTGGTTGATCATCACCTTGTAGTCCCCACAGATTCTGACCGTCAAATCGCTCTTTAGTACCGGTATGATTGGACTGGCCCACTTGTTGAACTCGACTGACAATATGATTCCCTCTCGTTGAAGTCTGTCCAGCTCGATTTCGACTTTCTCTCGCATCATATATGGGACTGCTCGGGCCTTGTGATGAACGGGCAGTGCCCCAGGAACAAGATGGATCTGCACTTTGGCGCCTGTGAAGTTGCCGATGCCTGGCTCAAATAACGTCGGGAATTTGTTTAGCACCTGGGCGCACAGGGCATCATCCATCTCAGACAGTGTTATGATGTCTGTGTTAGATGGATGTCCACTGGATCGTGCCTAGCCAGCTCCTGCCGAACAGCATTGGGCCAATGCCTGGTACTATCCATAGTGGTAAATCATGCACCATTCCGTCATATGATACTTTCACTGCCGTACTGCCGATAACAGGTATGAGTTCTTTGGTGTAAGTGCGCAGCGTAGTGCGAATCGGGCTCAGTTTTGACCTCTGCCTTGTTACTCCACAGTTTCTCAAAAGCCTTCTGGCTCATAATTGATTGATTCGCCCCCATGTCCAATTCCATGGAGACTGGAATGCCGTTAAGTTTAACTTTTAACATTATCGGAGGGCTTTTGGTGGTGAAGGTGTATACCCCATACATTTCCTCTTCATCCTCAGGTTGAGTTGCCTCTCCTGCTCGTGCTGTGTGTTCCATGCTGGATTGGTCGTCCTCTGCTGATTCTGCCATGTGGTGAGTCCAAGGTCGCTTGCACATTCGCTGAACGTGCCCCATTGTTCCACAGCCCTTGCACACATAATACTTGAATCGACATTGATGGGCTCTGTGACTGCCCCTGCAGCGCCAGCATAGTTTTAATGGATTCGCATTAGCACTCCACAGCAGCCTCTGAATCATCCTAGACCTGGCTTCTGCTGTCGTGTGGGCCCTGCCATGTACAGTTCTGCCTGCTGAAGGCATTATTTTATGCACAGTACTTGCCGGTGAACTTCGATTCCATGAAGATATCTGTTTCGTGTTGTCGCTCGTGGATATGAAGGTCTGGGCTATTGTGATGGCCTTGCTCGGATCTAGGGATTTGGCAGACAGTAGTTTGTGGAGGATGGCCTTGTGGCCAATTCTGAGCACGAAGAAGTCCCGTAACATTTCCTCCAAAGATTCTGCAAATTCGCACTGTCCTGCAAGGTGTCTTAGGTCGGCGACAAAACTCGCAACGTTCTGGCCCTCAGAGCGATCGTGCGTGTCAAAGCGATATCTGGCCATTAAGATGTTCTCCTTCGGCTGGAGGTGTTCCAGAGGCAGCGCACACAGCTCTGTGTAAGTCTTGCCCATTGGTTTGTCTGGGACCAGTAGATTTTTGAGGAGGCCAAATAGCGATGACCCACATGCGGTGAGGAGAATCGCCCTGCGCTTGGTCTCTGTCTCAGCCATGTCCAGCTCGTTTGCCATGAAATACTAGTTGAGACGCTCAACGAAGGCTTCCCAATCATCACCCTCAACAACTCTCTCAAGAATACCAATGGCAGTCATTTCTGCATGAAAGTTCGTGATCTGTAACTCGTCGCCAGTTGTTAAGTTCAGAATAACTCCAATAGACTGTGTTGTAAGCTCAAACTATTGTGACCTTGGTCTCTTAATATAACTCCAAAGTGAGGCAGCAGCGTGGTGGACTGTCTTTTATACCTGCTTGCTTCAGGGTACACTGTTGACCCATAGATCTTCCACAGGTGTGCCCCCTATTAGCAAATCTTACACATCGGTGAGGTTCACATACATAACAATTACTGTGGCAAGCTTTTAGACTACCCCCAATATTGGTCCATCTTTTCAGTGTAACGCCAATGAGTTTGGGTTTTTAAACTAGATTTATGGCTCTAATCATTTAATGAGGAGTGCGGATGAATTTTGCGTGCATTCTAGATGATTTTCACCTGGGGCTACTTCACCATTTCTCGTCTAAACACTGCCCATTTCTTGGCTATAATAAATTTTTAGCCTTTGAAGCCCAGGCAGCTGAAGGCACGGCTACCAATGTTACTGTGAAGGGAGTCACGGCTTAAGAGGTTAGTGTTAAAGTAGCGGAGAGTTCTGTGGGGTGGTGTGGAGGAGAGGGTTTTAGATAAAGAGGTAGGAAATTGGAAAATAACACCTGCACCAATTTCAATATCAATGCTATTTATTTTCTTATTGAAATGAGGCTCCTGAAAATTTTGGGCAAGAGCTTAGGAGACAGGTCTGAAAGACCATCCGGCAGATGATGTGTGGTGCACTCTGTGGTGGATATTCAGTGAGAATGAGCTCCACCCCAGATTCACCCAGTTTCTGCACATACATCATTGTCAGCTCTGTTGCCTGTGTGGAACACAAAATCTGCACAACTTTGAGTGGAGTGAATAGCTCTTCTTATTTAAAGTCAAATCTTGCCCTCTGCAAAAAACTGCAATTTCCATTCAATCAAAGCAAACGAACGCTAAAGAAGTAATTATAGACGAGAAACGATCAAAGACGGGGTAGGGAGGAAGGTTCACAAGTGACAGAAAGGATCAGGTGTGAGATATAAAGCAAGACAGACTGAAGGGCTAGAGATGGAGGGCTAATTGCTGATGTTACTTTTAGGTCTTGGTGAGTCATTTTTTTTTGATCTCATCACTGCTGGTTAATAATTCACCCTACGTTCTTTGATGAGGAGTAATTTTACACATTGGTAACACGAGGAGCATCGAGTGACTCAAATAAAATCATAGGTATCAGGTTCTGTTAAACCACTGCGACGAAATGATAGCGTGGGTGGATCAAACACTTGCATTTATCTGCTTGTCTTTTTTAGCTTATTTGTTGAAGAATTGGTTGGATAATGCTATATGTACGCTTTCCAAAATCAACGTGAAGAAGGGTATTACAGTACAAAAACACCTTCAGAATGAACCATGAATCACCCAGCTGCTACAGCTCGAATTGGCAAAGGGATATATTTCAGTCTGTAAAAGCAAGTGTGCCTGCACTTGTGTCAGCTGTGACTCAGTGGGTAGCACTTTTGCCTGAGTCAGAAGGTTGTGGGTTCAAGTCCCACTCCTAAGCACAAAACAATCTAGACTGACACTCCGGTGCAGTGCTGAGGGAGCGCTGCATTGTCAGAGGTGCCGTCTTTTGCATGAGAGGTTAAACCGAGGCCCTGTCTGCTCTTTCAAGTGCACGTAAAAGATCTCATGGCACTATTTTGAAGAAACATAGAAACATAGAAAATAAGTGCAGGAGTAGGCTGTTTGGCCCTTCGAGCCTGCATCACCATTCAATAAGATCATGGTTGATCATTCCCTCAGTACCGCTTTCCTACTTTCTCTCCATACCCCTTGATCCCTTTAGTCGTAAGGGTCATATCTAACTCCCTCTTAAATATATCCAATGGACAGGCATCAACAACTCTCTGCGGCAGGGAATTCCACAGGTTAACAACTCTCTGAGTGAAGAAGTTTCTCCTCATCTCAGTCCTAAATGGCCTACCCCTTATCCTAAGACTGTGTCCCCTGGTTCTGGACTTCCCCAACATCGGGAACATTCTTCCCGCATCTAACCTGTCCAGACCCATCAGAATCTTATTTGTTTCTATGCGATCCCGTCTCATCCTTCTAAACTCCAGTGTATAAAGGCCCAGTTGATCCAGTCTCTCCTCATATGTCAGACCAGCCATCCCAGGAATCAGTCTGGTGAACCTTCGCTGCACTCCCTCAATAGCAAGAATGTTCTTCCTCAGATTAGGAGACCAAAACTGAACACAATATTTAGGTGAGGCCTCACCAAGGCCCTGTACAACTGCAGTAAGACCTCCCTGCTCCTATACTCAAATTCCCTAGCTATGAAGGCCAACATAACATTTTCCTTCTTCACTGCCTGCTGTACCTGCATGCCAACTTTCAATGACTGATGAATCATGACACCCAGGTCTCATTGCACTTCTCCTTTTCCTAGTCTGCCGCCATTCAGATAATATTCTGCCTTTGTGTTTTTGCCCCCAAAGTGGATAACCTCACATTTATCCACATTATACTGCATCTGCCATGCATTTTCCCACTCACCTAACCTGTTCAAGTCACCCTGCAGTCGCTTAGCGTCCTCCTCACAGCTCACACCGCCACTCAGCTTAGTGTCATCTGCAAACTTGGAGATACTACACTCAATTTCTTCATCTAACTCATTAATGTATATGGTAAAGAGCTGGGGTCCCAGCACTGAGCCCTGCGGCACTCCACTAGTCACTGCCTGCCATTCTGAAAAGGACCCGTTTATCCCGACTCTCTGCTTCCTGTCTGCCAACCAGTTCTCTATCCACGTCAGTACATTACCCCCAATATCATTTGCTTTGATTTTGCACACCAATCTCTTGTGTGGGACCTTGTCAAAAGCCTTTTGATAGTCCAAATATACCACATCCACTGGTTCTCCCTTGTCCACTCTACTAGTTACATCCTCAAAAAATTCCAGAAGATTTGTCAAGCATGATTTCCCTTTCATAAATCCATGCTGACTTGGACAGATCCTGTCAC
The DNA here is from genome assembly GCF_044704955.1 of Pristiophorus japonicus. Taxonomy (NCBI): domain Eukaryota; kingdom Metazoa; phylum Chordata; class Chondrichthyes; family Pristiophoridae; genus Pristiophorus; species Pristiophorus japonicus. The sequence goes on from NC_091992.1 coordinate 85,164,483, forward strand.
TGCTTTTCAAATGTGCTGCTATTTCATCTTTAATAATTGATTCCAACATTTTCCCCACTACTGATGTCAGGTTAACCGGTCTATAATTACCTGTTTTCTCTCTCCCTCTCTTTTTAAAAAGTGGTGTTACATTAGCTACCCTCCAGTCCATAGGAACTGATCCAGATTCGATAGACTGTTGGAAAATGATCACCAATGCATCCACTATTTCTATGGCCACTTCCTTAATTACTCTGGGATGCAGACTATCAAGCCCCGGGGATTTATTGGCCTTCAATCCCATCAATTTCCCTAACACAATTTCCTGCCTAATAACGATATCCTTCAGTTCCTCCTTTTCACTAGACCCATCGGTCCCCTAATACTTCCAGAAGGTTATTTGTGTCTTCCTTCGTGAAGACAGAACAAAAGTATTTGTTCAATTGGTCTGCCATTTCTTTGTTCCCCATTATAAATTCACCTGAATCCGACGGCAAGGGACCTACTTATCTATAGAAGCTTTTGCAGTCAGTTTTTATGTTCCCGGCAAGCTTCCTCTCGTACTCTATTTTCCCCCTCTTAATTAAATCCTTTGTCCCCCTCTGCTGAATTCTAAATTGAAAGAAGAGCAGCGGAGTTATCCCTGATGTCCTGGCCAATATTTATCCCTCAATCAACATAACAAAAAGCAGATTATTTCGTCATTATCATATTGCTGTTTGTACGAGCTTGCTTGTGCAAAAATTGGCTGTCGCTTTTCCTACATTACAACAGTGACTACACTCCAAAAGTACTTCATTGGTTGTAAAGCACTTTGAGATGTCCTGTAGTCGTGAAAAGCACTATATAAATGGAAATCTTTCTTTACATAATCTGGGACTAAGAACAGAATCAAACAACTCTCATACAAAAGCAAAATACTGCGAATGCTGGAATACGAAGTAAAAACAGAAAATGCTGGAAATCTCAGCGGGTCAGGCAGCATTTGTGGCGAGGAAGCAGAGTTAACGTTTCGGGTCTGATGTAGGGTCACAGACCCGAAATGTTAACTCTGCTTCCTCTCCACAGATGCTGCCTGACCTGCTGAGATTTCCAGCATTTTCCCAAACAACTCTCATGTGCTGTCCCTGTGACTGTCCTTTTTGCAGAGAGGGGCATATATCCAGGAGGAACAAGCCAGCACTGTGGGAGCGTTACACTATTCGAAGCCGGTGCCAGCCAAGACCCACGCAGTCTGCCGGGCCTTGGGGGGTTTGGTGATGCCACGTCGCTGATCACAGGCAGGCGGGTGAAGCAGAACTCGCTCTCACTGAGCCGAGGGACGGCGTGACCTCTTCTTGAGCAGCATCTGGATTCCAAACACCAGCTCCTAGTCTCACTTGGTGTCCGACCCTCTCTGTGCTCTTCAGCAGAGCGTCTGTGCATTCAACAGTCACAGACAGCAACAGAAAATCAACTTCAACGTTTTTACTCAGTGCTTGGGAAATGTTTATTGGCTCAGATGCAGGTCATGCCCAACTTGCTGCTTAGTGCATCAGTATTAATGTAGTTGAGGCATGAGTATATCTGGAAGTAGCCCAATTAGACTATAATTAGAACTAAAGAGGGGGTTGTCAGTAGTGGAAAATCACTCTCAACATTCTGCTGTTCTGAGTCAGAAACTGAAGAGATTGCAAGGTTTCTGTTTAAAGAATGGACACAGTCGAGAATATTTTGTGGATTTTATTTTTCTGAGGGTATTTTCTCTGCTGGTTTTTGTTAAAACTCCAGAGACCGTATGGCAGTTAGCTGTGACAAAAGAGCTGTCAGTCATCCATTGACAAAAGAGCTGTCGGCCAGGAAGGGGGGTCATTGACAAAGTCACTCTAATATGCAAAAGCACCTCTCACCTCCACCTCAGAAGAAGAGCAGAACAATGAACCCACTAGCCTGGCCAGCCAACGAGGAGCCAGGTCTTCCCCAACACAAAGACCAAGAGAGATGCCCAGATTAAGGGCCATTATTCCAATACACATGGGTTGGATGGCCCATCACTGACTAAGTACCCGTGCTTAGAAACAAAAGGATTTTAAAGATTGGCGGGAAAGATAACGGGTAGCATGACTCCCATAAAGTCAGCCTCTTTCTACTTTATTTTTAGCTTGTGGTGAAGTTTGGAGCTTGCAGTGAAGCTTGTAGCTTGGAGCTTGGAGCTTGCAGCTTGTATCTGTAATGAGTTCTCTTGTCCTCTCACTCTTGCTCCACCAAGATCGATGTACCAGAGGAAGAAGCCGCAGATCCACAGGAGAAGAGCGATCGAGACCGGCTGCGTGTGGTGGTGAGTATGATCGTGAGTGTCCCAAGCCAGTAGCCAGAGAGCCAGGCGAGCTGTGTAGGGTATAAAGGGCTCAAGGTTTTCTCAGAAGTGAAGCTTTTCAGGGCTATTCTGGGGAGGAAGCTTCGACTGGGTAATTTGTTGGTAGAGGTAGAGTTAGAATCCACCAAGGAATTACTGCTTGTTACTAGGGCTCATTTCTGTACTGTATGTATGTTGTTTGTAACCTGGATTTTATTCTCCATCGAGACAGTGATTTTGTTTAGTAGTGCCTGTTTTAGCCAGTGTATGTTAGACCAAATAAATCTAAGTACAATATTTCACCGAAGCATTCCTGTCCGTGACTCATTTCATTTGCACTCTGAATAATAATTCCCAGGTCTACAACTTTCGTAAGGCGCAGACGATTCGAACCGTCCGTCAAGCAATTGGGCTAGGATCAAAACCGCTTACAAAACTATAGTGAATTCAAATGCATCACCGTCAGCAATTTAATCATCACAATTTTAAATAAACAGAACTCTAATAGTTGAACACATTTTTTAAAATTGAAATATCAGTATTTTATATGCTGTTTTAATACCATTCACGAAGAGCTGATTTGAGCTTTGAGCTTCCTTCCAAAGCTGGTGTAAGAAAGAAGACTTACTTACATTTATATTGCGTCTTTCATGACCTCAGGACATCTCAAAGTGCTTTACAGCCAATGAAGAACATTTGGAGTGTAGTCGCTGTTGTAATGTGGGAAACACAGCAGCCAATTTATGCACAGCAAGCTCCCACAAACACCAATGTGATAATGACCAGATAATCCTTTAGTGATGTTGGCCAGGACTCCAGATTTCCCTTGCCCTTCTTTGATCTTTTACATGGGATATTGTACGTCCACCTGAGAGGGGGCCTCTGTTTAATGTTTCATTTGAAAGACGGCATCTCTGACAATGCAGCACTCCCTCAGCACTGCACTGGGAGTGTCAGCCTAGATTTTGTGCTGAAGTGTCTGGAGTGGGATTTGAATTCATGCCCTTATAACTCAGAGGCGATAGTGCTACCCTAGAGCCACGGCTGGTATAGTGTTTGCAGGGAGTCCATCTGTTTCCGCCCCGCCAGTACTGAAACGGCTCGCATCAAAGTCACAAATGACATTCTATGTGACCGTGACCATGGTAAACTATTCCACCGCATCCTTCTCGACCTATCTGTGACACAGTTGACCACACCATCCTCCTCCAATGCGTCTCTTCAATTGTTCAGCTGGGTGGGGCTGCCCTTACCTGGTTCCATTCTTATTTATCGAATAGTAGCCGGAGAATCGCCTACTTTTCTTCCCACTCTTGCCATTATCTCCGGAGTCCCCCCAAGGATCTATAATTGGCCTCCTTCTATTTCTACTCTACATGCTGCCCCTTGACGACATTGTCTGAAAACACAGCATCAGGTTCCACATGAATGCTGAAGACACTCAGCTCTATCTGACCACTACATCTCTTGACCCCTCCACTGTAGCTGATTTGTCACACTGCTTGTCCAACATCCAGTATTAGATGAGCAGAAATTTCCTCCAATTAACTATTGGGAAGACTGAAGCCATTAACGGGCTGGAGTTTCGGCTCCTCTGCGATCCGTTTTTCACCCCGGTGCAGCGGCAATGGCGGCGGTGAGATGTTTTGGTTGGGTGGTCAGTCTCCAGCACCCTGCGGCGGAGCAGAGCAGCACCACCCGGATGAGCTGCGCCCGGTGTGCAACGCCCCCGGTTGGGACACCGGTGCGAGTTTGAGCTCCCGCCCGATCCATGTGCCCCGAAGTGAGCCCCACAGTGACTGCCTGGGAAATCACGGCGGTCCAACTATCCCATCGACAAAAAGGTGAGTCATGGACTCCAAAGGTAAGTGTGATTGGTTTTTTCTTGAAATTTTTTTTGTGATTTGTGTTGTGGTGGCGTAGACAATGTTTAGGGAAAGTTTATGTACTTTTTTTAGGTCCCCGCCCCACCGCCCCCAAGGCGTCTCTCGGAGCGCTCCGAGACAGGCTCTTTAGCTCGGGAGTTTCCCATCCTAGCGCCAAGAGAGGTGCACAACGCCTCCCTTAGCGCTGCGCCCCCTGACGCAGGGCCCAGCTGCCCAAACTTACCGACTGAGGCGCAAACTGTTCCCGGGCGCTAACTTTACCGCCCCAATGCCATTATCACCCCAAAAACATAAAAGCCGAAAATCCAGCCCCTTGTCTTCGGTCCCCGCCAGAAACTCCATTCCCAAGCCACCGACTCCATCCCTCTCCCTGGCAACTGTCTGAAGCTGAGGCAGACCGTTGGTGTTGTATTTGGTCCGGAGATGAGCTTATAAGAACATAAGAACATAAGAACATAAGAATTAGGAACAGGTGCAGGTCATCTAGCCCCTCGAGCCTGCTCCGCCATTCAAAAAGATCATGGCTGATCTGGCCGTGGACTCAGCTCCACTTACCCGCCCGCTCCCCATAACCCTTAATTCCCTTATTGGTTAAAAATCTATCTATCTGTGATTTGAATACATTCAATGAGCTAGCCTCAACTGCTTCCTTGGGCAGAGAATTCCACAGATTCACAACCGTCTGAGAGAAGAAATTCCTTCTCAACTCGTATTTAAATTGGCTCCCCCATATTTTGAGGCTGTGCCCCCTAGTTCTAGTCTCCCCGACCAGTGGAAACAACCTCTCTGCCTCTATCTTGTCTATCCCTTTCATTATTTTAAATGTTTCTATAAGATCAGCCTTATCCTTCTGAACTCCAAAGAGTAAAGACCCAGACTACTCAATCTATCATCATAAGGTAACCCCCTCATCTCCGGAATCAGCCTAGTGAATCGTCTCTGTACCCCCTCCAAAGCCAGTATATCCTTCCTTAAGTAAGGTGACCAAAACTGCATGCAGTACTCCAGGTGCGGCCTCACCAATACCCTGTACAGTTGCAGCAGGACCTCCCTGCTTTTGTAATCCATCCCTCTCGCAATGAAGGCCAACATTCCATTCGCTTTCCTGATTACCTGCTACACTTGCAAACTAACTTTTTGGGATTCATGCACAAGGACCCCCAGGTCCCTCTGCACCACAGTATGTTGTAATTTCTCCCCATTCAAATAATATTCCCTTTTACTGTTTTTTTTCCCAAGGTGGATGACCTCACATTTTCCGACATTGTATTCCATCTGCCAAACCTTAGCCCATTCGCTTAACCTATCTAAATCTCTTTGCAGCCTCTCTGTGTCCTCTACACAACCCGCTTTCCCACTAATCTTTGTGTCATCTGCAAATATTGTTACACTACACTCTGTCCCCTCTTCCAAGTCATCTATGTATATTGTAAACAGTTGTGGTCCCAGCACCGATCCCTGTGGCACACTATTAACCACCGATTCCCAACCCGAAAAGGACCCATTTATCCCGACTCTCTGCTTTCTGTTAGCCAGCCAATTCTCTATCCATGCTAATACATTTCCTCTGACTCCGCGTACCTTTATCTTCTGCAGTAACCTTTTGTGTGGCACCTTATCGAATGCCTTTTGGAAATCTAAATACACCACATCCATTGGTACACCTCTATCCACCATGCTCGTTATATTCTCAAAGAATTCCAGTAAATTAGTTAAACATGATTTCCCCTTCATGAATTCATGTTGCGTTTGCTTGATTGCACTATTCCTATCTAGATGTCCCGCTATTTCTTCCTTAATGATAGCTTCAAGCATTTCCCCCACTACAGATGTTAAACAAACCAGCCTATAGTTACCTGCCTTTTGTCTGCCCCCTTTTTTAAACATAGGCGTTACATTAGCTGCTTTTCAATCCGCTGGTACCTCCCCAGAATCCAGAGAATTTTGGTAGATTATAACGAATGCATCTGCTATAACTTCCGCCATCTCTTTTAATACCCTGGGATGCATTTCATCAGGACCAGGGGACTTGTCTCCCTCGAGTCCCATTTGCCTGTCCAGCACTACCTCCCCAGTGATAGTGATTGTCTCAAGGTCCTCCCTTCCCTCATTCCCGTGACCAGCAATTTTTGGCATGGTTTTTGTGTCTTCCACTGTGAAGACCGAAGCAAAATAATTGTTTAAGGTCTCAGCCATTTCCACATTTCCTATTATTAAATCCCCCTTCTCATCTTCTAAGGGATCAACATTTACTTTAGTCAGTCTCTTCCGTTTTATATATCGTTAAAAGCTTTTACTATCTGTTTTTATGTTTTGCGCAAGTTTACTTTCGTAATCTATCTTTCCTTTTTTTTATTGCTTTCTTAGTCATTCTTTGCTGTCCTTTAAAATTTTCCCAATCTTCTAGTTTCCCACTAACCTTGGCCACCTTATACACATTGGTTTTTAATTTGATACTCTCCTTTATTTCCTTGGTTATCCACGGCTGGTTATCCCTTCTCTTACCGCCCTTCTTTTTCACTGGAATATATTTTTGTTGATCACTATGAAAGAGCTCCTTAAAAGTCCTCCACTGTTCCTCAATTGTGTCACCATTTAGTCTGTGTTCCCAGTCTACTTTAGCTAACTCTGCCCTCATCCCACTGTAGCCCCCTTTGTTTAAGCATAGTACACTCGTTTGAGACACTACTTCCTCACCCTCAATCTGTATTACAAATTCAACCATACTGTGATCACTCATTCCAAGAGGATCTTTTACTAGGAGATTGTTTATTATTCCTGCCTCATTACACAGGACCAGATCTAAGATAGCTTGCTCCCTTGTAGGTTCTGTAACATACTGTTCTAAGAAACAATCCAGTATGCATTCTATGAATTCCTCCTCCAGGCTACCCTGTGCAATTTGATTTGACCAATCGATATGTAGGTTAAAATCCCCCATGATTACTGTCATTCCTTTTTCACATGCCTCCATTATTCCCTTGATTATTGTCTGCCCCACTGTGAAGTTATTATTTGGGGGCCTATAAATTACACCCCCCAGTGACTTTTTCCCCTTACTATCTCTAATCTCCACCCACAATGATTCAACATTTTGTTCATTAGAGCCAGTATCATCTCTCACAACTGCCCTGATATCATCCTTTGTTAACAGAGCTACCCCACCTCCTTTCCCTTCTTGTCTATCTTTCCGAATTGTCAGATACCCCTGTATGTTTAATTCCCAGTCTTGGCCACCCTGCAACCACGTTTCTGTAATGGCCACCAAATCATACCCATTTGTAATGATTTGTGCCGTCAACTCATTTACTTTATTTCGAATGCTGCGTGTGTTTAGGTAAAGTGTTTTAATACTAGTTTTTAAACCATGATTTTTAGTTTTGACCCCTCCTGCAGCCCCTTTATATTCATACATATTGTCCCTTCCTATCACGTTGTGGTTTACACTTACAGCTACTCTGCTCTGTTGCCTCCTGCCTTTTGCATTCTTTCTTGGGGTCCTGTTCATCTGCGCTCTCACCCACTCTAACTAGCTCAGAGCCCTCTCCTGGGTTCCAAATACCCCTCGCATTGAGGCACCGAGCTTTCAGGCTTGCCTCTTTATTATACTTTTGCTATACATTGGCCCTTTTTGTTTTTTGCCTTGGGTTTCTCTGCCATCCACTTTTACTCATCTCCTTTCTGTCTTTTGCTTCTGTCTCCATTTTGTTTCCCTCTGTCTCCCTGCATTGGTTCCCATCCCCGTGCCATAATAGTTTAACTCCTCCCCAACAGCACTAGCAAACACTTCCCCTTCCGACCATATATCCGCTTCATCATCAACACTGCCGACTTCCACCTTCGTAACATCGTCCAACTCCGACCCTGGCTCAGCTCATCTGCTGCTTATACCCTCATCCATGCCTTTATTACCTGAGGAGTTGACTATTCCAAAGCACTTCTGGCCTGTCTTCTATCTTCCACCCTCCATAAACTTGTGCCCGTCCAAAACTCTGATGCCTGTATCTTAATTTGCACCAAATCACCCGTAAACCCTCTCCTTGTTGATCTACACTCATCCAGTCCTCATCCTTATTTTCAAATCCCTCCATGGCCTCACCCCTCCATGGCTTCATCCTCCCTATCTCTGTAACCTCCAGCCCTACAGGCCTTCACATGAACACACTGGTGGTAATTTCCCAAGGCTGTTCTGAGGTTCCAGGCTACCATCATTTGCAGGTGATCCCCATTACCTCCCTATTTCTAGGCTATTCACTAACATCTACTATAAACCCACTGACTCCCACAACTACCTGGACTACACTTCCTCCCACCCTGCGTCCTGTAAGGACTCTATTCCATTCACCCAGTTTCTCTGTCGCCATTGCATCTGCTCTGACGATGCCACCTTCCATATTAGTGCTTCCAATATGTCTTCCTTTCTCCTCAACCGAGGATTCCCCTCTACCATGCTTGACAGGGCCCTTGACCGTGTCCGCTCCATTTCCCGCACTTCTGCTCTCACCACCTTCCCCTCCCTCCAGAACCATGTCAGGCTTCCCCTAGTCCTCACCTTTCACCCCACCAGCCTCCACATTCAATGGATCACTCCTGCCATTTCCACCAATTCCAGCATGATCCCACCACCATACACATCTTTCCCTCCCCTCTCAGCATTCCAAACGGACCGCTCCCTCCGTGACACCCTGATCCACTCCTCAATCACCCCCAGTACCCCCTCCCCTTCCCACGGCACCTTCCCGTGCAAGCAGAGGAATTGCAACACCTGCCTTTTCACCTCCTCCCTTCCCATTGTCCAAGGCCCCAAATACTCCTTCCAGGTGAAACAGCGATTTACTTGTGCTTCTTACAATTTAATGTACTGTATTCACTGCTCACAATTTGGTCAGGAGGTGGAGCAGCGAACAGCGAGAGGTGAGAGGCCTACTAAAGGACCAGCAGCATCGGGAGCAGCAGTCGGGAGGTGGAGCAGTGAGCGGCGAGAGGTGAGAGGCCTACTAAAGGACCAGCAGCAAGCTACTGCAGGGAGAAAGGGCAAAAAAGAAGTAAAAAGAAATCAAAAGGTGACATCATAGCCAAGGGGGTAAGTGATTGGCTGGTGATTAGTGAGTAGTTGTTCCTTATCTTTATCTTTTTCTTTTTCTTATCAGTAAGCAACCTTTGGCACAATTGTCAAATTACATTAATTTAAGGGTTAAGTCATAGCAGGAGAGCCCAGTACCATATCATGCTCTTCCTGTGTTATGTGGGAAATCAGGGACGGTGTCCCTGACGACTATGTATGCAGGAAGTGTATCCAGCTGCAGCTCCTGTCAGACTGCAATGCGGCACTGGAGCTGCGCATGGATTCACTCTGGAGCATCCGCGATGCTGAGGATGTCATTAATAGCACATTTAGTGAGTTGGTCACACCGCAGATAAAGGTTACACAGCCAGATAGGGAATGGGTGACCATCAGAAAGTGCAGTGGCAGGAAGGTATTGCAGAGGTCTTCTGCGCTCATCTCCCTCCAAAACAGATACACTGTTTTGGGTACTGTTGGGGGAGATGGCTCATCAGGGGAAGGCAGCAGCATCCAAGTTCATGGCACCGTGCGTGGCTCTGCTGCACAGGAGGGTAGGAAAAAGAATGTGAGAGCTATAGTGGTCGGGGATTCTATTGTAAGGGAAATAGATAGGCATTTCTGCGGTCGCAATCGAGACTCCAAGATGGTATGTTGCCTCCCTGGTGCAAGGGTCAAGAATGTCTTGGAGCGGCTGCAGGGCATTCTGTCGGGGGAGGGTTTCCGTGGTACATAAAGGTACCAACGATATAGGTAAAAAATGGGATGAAGTCCTACAAGCTGAAATTAGGGAGCTTGGAGTTAAATTAAAAAGTTGGACCTCAAAGGTAGTAATCTCAGGATTGCTGCCAGGGCCACTTGGATAGACAGAGTAGGAATCGCAGGATAGCTCAGATGAATACGTGGCTTGAGGAGTGGTGCAAGAGGGAGGGATTCAAATTCCTGGGACATTGGAACTGGTTCTGGGGGAGGTGGGACCAGTACAAACCAGACGGTCTGCACCTGGGCAGGACCAGAACCAATGTCCTTGGGGGAGTGTTTGCTAGTGCTGTTGGGGAGGGGTAAACTAATATGGCAGGGGGATGGGAACCTATGCAGGAAGACAGAGGAAAGTAAAATGGGGGCAGAAATATAGAAACATAGAAACATAGAAAATAGGTGCAGGAGTAGGCCATTCGGCCATGCAACTTCAGTACCCCATTCCTGCTTTCTCACCATACCCCTTGATCCCCCTAGTAGTAAGGACTTCATCTAACTCCTTTTTGAATATATTTAGTGAATTGGCCTCAACAACTTTCTGTGGTAGAGAATTCCACAGGTTCACCACTCTCTGGGTGAAGAAGTTTCTCCTCATCTCAGTCCTAAATGGCTTACCCCTTATCCTTAGACTGTGACCCCTGGTTCTGGACTTCCCCAACATTGGGAACATTCTTCCTGCATCTAACCTGTCTAAACCCATCAGAATTTTAAACGTTTCTATGAGGTCCCCCCTCATTCTTCTGAACTCCAGTGAATACAAGCCCAGTTGATCCAGTCTTTTTTGATAGGTCAGTCCCGCCATCCCGGGAATCAGTCTGTTGAACCTTCGCTGCACTCCCTCAATAGCAAGAATGTCCTTCCTCACTTTAGGAGACCAAACTGTACACAATACTCCAGGTGTGGCCTCACCAAGGCCCTGTACAACTGTAGCAACACCTCCCTGCCCCTGTACTCAAATCCCCTCGCTATGAAGGCCAACATGCCATTTGCTTTCTTAACCGCCTGCTGTACCTGCATGCCAACCTTCAATGACTAATGTACCATGACCCCCAGGTCTCATTGTACCTCCCCTTTTCCTAATCTGTCACCATTCAGATAATAGTCTGTCTCTCTGTTTTTACCACCAAAGTGGATAACCTCACATTTATCCACATTATACTTCATCTGCCATGCATTTGCCCACTCACCTAACCTATCCAAGTTGCTCTGCAGCCTCATAGCATCCTCCTCGCAGCTCACACTGCCACCCAACTTAGTGTCATCCGCAAATTTGGAGATACTACATTTAATCCCCTCATCTAGATCATTAATGTACAGTGTAAACAGCTGGGGCCCCAGCACAGAACCTTGCGGTACCCCACTAGTCACTGCCTGCCATTCTGAAAACTACCCATTTACTCCTACTCTTTGCTTCCTGTCTGACAACCAGTTCTCAATCCATGTCAGCACACGACCCCCAGTCCCATGTGCTTTAACATTGCACATTAATCTCTTGTGTGGGACCTTGTCGAAAGACTTCTGAAAGTCCAAATGTACCACATCAACTGGTTCTCCCTTGTCCACTCTACTGGAAACATCCTCAAAAAAATTCCAGAAGATTTGTCAAGCATGATTTCCCTTTCACAAATCCATGCTGACTTGGACCTATCATGTCACCTCTTTCCAAATGCGCTGCTTGACATCCTTAATAATTGATTCCATCATTTTACCCACTACCGATGTCAGGCTGACCGGTCTATAATTCCCTGTTTTCTCTCTCCCTCCTTTTTTAAAAAGTGGGGTTACATTGGCTACCCTCCACTCGATAGGAACTGATCCAGAGTCAATGGAATGTTGGAAAATGACTGTCAATGCATCCGCTATTTCCAAGGCCACCTCCTTAAGTACTCTGGGATGCAGTCCATCAGGCCCTGGGGATTTATCGGCCTTCAATCCCATCAATTTCCCCAACACAATTTCCCGACTAATAAGGATTTCCCTCAGTTTCTCCTCCTTACTAGACCCTCTGACCCCTTTTATATCTGGAAGGTTGTTTGTGTCCTCCTTCGTGAATACCGAACCAAAGTACTTATTCAATTGGTCTGCCATTTCTTTGTTCCCCGTTATGACTTCCCCTGATTCTAACTGCAGGTGACCTACGTTTGTCTTTACTAACCTTTTTCTCTTTATATATCGACAGAAACTTTTGCAATCCGTCTTAATGTTCCCTGCAAGCTTCTTCTCGTACTTCATTTTCCCTGCCCTAATCAAACCCTTTGTCCTCCTCTGCTGAGTTCTAAATTTCTCCCAGTCCCCGGGTTCGCTGCTATTTCTGGCCAATTTGTATGCCACTTCCTTGGCTTTAATACTATCCCTGATTTCCCTTGATAGCCACGGTTGAGCCACCTTCCCTTTTTTATTTTTACACCAGACAGGAATGTACAATTGTTGTAGTTCATCCATGCGGTCTCTAAATGTCTGCCATTGCCCATCCACAGTCAACCCCTTATGTATCATTCGCCAATCTATCTTAGCCAATTCACGCCTCATACCTTCAAAGTTACCCTTCTTTAAGTTCTGGACCGTGGTCTCTGAATTAACTGTTTCATTTTCCATCCTAATGCGGAATTCCACCATATTATGGTCACTCTTCCCCAAGGGGCCTCGCATAACGAGATTGCTAATTAATCCTCTCTCATTACACAACACCCAGTCTAAGATGGCCTCCCCCCTAGTTGGTTCCTCGACATATTGGTCTAGAAAACCATCCCTTATGCACTCCAGGAAATCCTCCTCCACCGTATTGCTTCCAGTTTGGTTAGCCCAATCTATGTGCATATTAAAGTCACCCATTATAATTGCTGCACCTTTATTGCATGCATCCCTAATTTCCTGTTCGATGCCCTCCCCAACATCACTACTACTGTTTGGTGTCTGTACACAACTCCCACTAACGTTTTTTGCCCTTTGGTGTTCTGCAGCTCCACCCATATAGATTCGACATCATCCAAGCTAATGTCCTTCCTAACTATTGCATTAATCTCCTCTTTAACCAGCAATGCTACCCCACCTCCTTTTCCTTTTATTCTATCCTTCCTAAATGTTGAATACCCCTGGATGTTGAGTTCCCAGCCCTGATCATCCTGGAGCCACGTCTCTGTAATCCCAATCACATCATATTTGTTAACATCTATTTGCACAGTTAATTCATCCACCTTATTACGGATACTCCTTGCATTAAGATACAAAGCCTTCAGGCTTGTTTTTTTTAACACCCTTTGTCCTTTTAGAATTTTGCTTTACAGTGGCCCTTTTTGTTCTTTGCCTTGGGTTTCTCTGCCCTCCACTTTTCCTCAAATCCTTTCTGTCTTTTGCTTTTGTCTCCTTTTTGTTTCCCTCTGTCTCCCTGCATTGGTTCCCATCCCCCTGCCATATTAGTTTAACTCCTCCCCAACAGCACTAGCAAACACTCCCCCTCGGACATTGGTTCCGGTCCTGCCCAGGTGCAGACCGTCCGGTTTATACTGGTCCCACCTCCCCCAGAACCGATTCCAACGCCCCAGGAATTTGAATCCCTCCCTGCTACACCACTGCTCAAGCCAAATATTCATCTGCGCTATCCTGCGATTCCTACTCTGACTAGCACGTGGCACTGGTAGCAATCCTGAGATTACTACTTTTGAGGTCCTACTTTTTAATTTAGCTCCTTGCTCCTTAAATTTGTTTTGTAGGACCTCATCCCTTTTTTTACCTCTGTCGTTGGTACCAATGAGCACCACGACAACTGGCTGTTCTCCCTCCCTTTTTAGAATGTCCTGCACCCGCTCCGAGACATCCTTGACCCTTGCACCAGGGAGGCAACATACCATCCTGGAGTCTCGATTGAAGCCGCAGAAACGCCTATCTATTCCCCTTACAATTGAATCCCCTATCACTATCGCTCTCCCACTCTTTTTCCTGCCCTCCTGTGCAACAGAGCCAGCACGGTGCCATGAACTTGGCTGCTGCTGCCCTCCCCTGATGAGTCAACAGCACTCAAAGCAGTGTATCTGTTTTGCAGGGGGATGACCACAGGGGACCCCTGCACTACCTTCCTTGCACTGCTCTTCCTGCTGGTCTTCCATTCCCTAGCTGGCTGTGGACCCTTTACCTGCGGTACGACCAACTCGCTACACGTGCTACTCACGTCATTCTCAGCATCGTGGATGCTCCAGAGTGAATCCACCCTCAGCTCCAACTCCGCAACGCGGTCCGTCAGGAGCTGGAGGCAGATACACTTCCTGCACACGTAGTCGTCAGGGACACTGGAGTCGTCCCTGAGTTCCCACATGGTACAGGAGGAGCATAACACGTGACCGAGCTCTCCTGCCATGACTTCACCCTTAGATAGGCAACAACAATGCTAAAGTTTACTCACTTTTATAGAAGAGAAAAAAGAAAAACTACTCACCAATCACCAGCCAATCACTTACCCCCTTGGCTGTGACGTCACCTTTCTGTTTCTTTCTACTTCTTTTTTGCCTTCTCCCTGTAGCTGCACAAGTACGCCTTTTATAGGCCTCTCCACGCACCTCCTCGACACTGCTCCCGACTGCCGCCGACGCAAAAGATAGAAAGAAGAAAAGTAAAAGTGGAGGGCAGAGAAACCCAAGGCAAAAACCAAAAAGGGCCACATTAAAGCAAAATTCTAAAGGGACAAAGTGTGTTAAAACGATAAGCCTGAAGGCTCTGTGCCTCAATGCGAGGAATATTCATAACAAGGTGGATGAATTAACTGCGCAGGCGGCTGTTAACGAATATAATATCATTGGGATTACGGATACATGGCTCCAGGGTGACCAAGGCTGGGAACTCAATATCCAGGGGTATTCAATATTCAGGAAGGATAGACAGAAAGGAAAAGGAGATGGGGTAGCGTTGCTGGTTAAAGAGGACATTAACACAATAGTAAGGAAGGACATTAGCTTGGATGATGTAGAATCTGTATGGGTAGAGCTGCAGAATACCAAAGGGCAGAAGACGCTAGTGGGAATTGTGTACAGACCACCAAACAGTAGTAGTGAGGTTGGGGACAGCATCAAACAAGAAATTAGAGATGCGTGCAATAAAGGTACAGCAGTTATCATGGGCGACTTTAATCTACATATAGATTGGGCTAACCAAACTGGTCGCAATACGGTGGAGGAGGATTTCCTGGAGTGTATGGTTTTCTCGATCAATATGTCGAGGAACCAACTAGATGGCTGGCCATCCTAGACTGGGTGATGTGTAATGAGAAAGGACTAATTAGCAATCTTGTTATGTGAGGCCCCTTGGGGAAGAGTGACCATAATATGGTAAAATTCTTTTTTAAGATGGAGAGTGACACAGTTAATTCAGAGACTAGGATCCTGAACTTAAGGAAAGGTAACTTTGATGGTATGAGACGTGAATTGGCTAGAATAGACTGACGAATGATACTTAAAGGGTTGACGGTGGATAGGCAATGGCAATCATTTAAAGATCACATGAATGAACTTCAACAATTGTACATCCCTGTCTGGTGTAAAAATAAAACGGGGAAGGTGGCTCAACCGCAGCTAACAAGGGAAATTAGGGATAGTGTTAAATCCAAGGAAGAGGCATATAAATTGGCCAGAAAAAGCTGCAAACCTGAGGACTGGGAGAAAGTTAGAATTCAGCAGAGGAGGACAAAGGGTTTAATTAGGAGGGGGAAAATAGAGTATGAGAGGAAGCTTGCTGGGAACATAAAAACTGACTGCAAAAGCTTCAATAGATATGTGAAGAGAAAAAGATTAGTGAAGACAAATGTAGGTGCCTTACAGTCGGATTCAGGTGAATTTATAATGGGGAACAAAGAAATCGCAGACTAATTGAACAAATACTTTGGTTCTGTCTTCACGAAGGAAGACACAAATAACCTTCCGGAAATACTAGGGAACCGAGGATCTAGTGAGAAGGAGGAACTGAAGGAAATCCTTATTAGTCAGGAAATTGTGTTAGGGAAATTGATGGGTTTGAAGGCCGATAAGTCCCCAGGGCCTGATAGTCTGCATCCCAGAGTACTTAAAGAAGTGGCCCTAGAAATCGTGGATGCATTGGTGATCCTTTTCCAACAGTCAATCAACTCTGGATCAGTTCCTATGGACTGGAGGGTAGCTAATGTAACACCACTTTTTAAGAAAGGAGGGAGAGAGAAAACGGGGAATTATAGACTGGTTAGCCTGACATCGGTAGTGGGGAAAATGTTGGAATCAATTATTAAAGATGAAAGAGCAGCTCATTTGGAAAGCAGTGACAGGATCGGTCCAAGTCAGCATGGATTTATGGAATTTTTTGAGGATGTAACTAATAGAATGGACATGGGAGAACCAGTGGATGTGGTATATTTGGACTTTCAAAAGGCTTTTGACAAGGTCCCACACAAGAGATTAGTGTGCAAAATCAAAGCACATGGTATTGGGGGTAATGTATTGACATGGATAGAGAACTGTTTGGCAGATAGGAAGCAGAGAGTCGGGATAAATGGGCCCGTTTCAGAATGACAGGCAGTGACTACTGTGGTGCCGCAGGGTTCAGTGCTGGGACCCCAGCTATTTACAATATACCTTAATGATTTAGATGAAGGAATTGATTGTAATATTTCCAAGTTTGCAGATGACACTATGCTGGGTGGCGGTGTGAGCTGTGAGGAGGATGCTAAGAGACTGTAGGGTGACTTGGACAGGTTAGGTGAGTGGACAAACGAGTGGCAGATGCAGTATAATGTGGATAAATATGAGGTTATCCACTTTGGTGGCAAAAACAGGGAGGAAGAATATTATCTGAATGGCGACAGATTCGGAAAAAGTGAGGTGCAACGAGACCTGGGTGTCATGGTATATCAGTCATTGAAAGTTGGCATGCAGGTACAGCAGGTGGTGAAGAAGGCAAATGGCATGTTGGCCTTCATAGCTAGGGGATTTGAGTATAGGAGCAGGGAGGTCTTACTGCAGTTGTACAAAGCCTTGGTGAGGCCTCACCTGTAATACTGTGTTCAGTTTAGTCTCCTAATCTGAGGAAGGACGTTCTTGCTATTGAGGGAGTGCAGCGAAGGTTCACCAGAATGATTCCTCGGATGGCAGGACTGACATATGAGGAGAGACTGGATCGACTGGGCCTGTATTCACTGGAGTTTATAAGAATGAGAGGAGATCTGATCGAAACATATTAAAATTCTGACGGGATTGGATGTGTTAGAGGCAGGAAGAATGTTCCCGATACTGGGGAAGTCCAAAACTAGGGGTCACAGTTTAAGGATAAGTGATCAGCCATTTAGGACTGAGATGAAGAGAAACTTCTTCACTCAGAGAGTTATTAACCTGTGGAATTCTCTACCACAGAAAGTTGTTGAGGCCAGTTCGTTAGATATATTCAAAATGGAGTTAGATGTGGCCCTTACGGCTAAAGGGATCAAGGGGTATTGAGAGAAAGTAGGAAAGGGGTACTGAGGTGAATGATCAGCCATGATCTTATTGAATGGCGGTGCAGGCCCGAAAGGCCGAATGGCCTACTCCTGCACCTATTTTCTATGTTTCTATGTTTCCTCTACATTGGGGAGACCAAATGTAGATTGAGTGAGCATTTTGTGGAACACCTCCGTTCAGTCCATAAGCGTGCTTCCGGTCGCCTGTCACTCTAATTCTCAATTCCACTCCCACGTCATTGACCTCTCCGTCCTCAGCCTCTTACACTGTTCCAATGAAGTTCAACGTAAACTCAAGGAACAGCACCTCATCTTTTATTTAGACACTCTACAGCCTTCTGGACTCAACATCGAGTTCAACAATTTCAGACCATAACCTCTGCCTCTATTTTTCCACATGTCAACCATTCCCATTTACACGTCTCTCGACCCATCTTTTGTTTCTTTACTTGTCCCATTACCCCTTCCTTTGGCCTAGCACCATCATCCCTTTTGTCATTTAATCTCTCCTGCCTTCCACCCTATCGCAGACCTTCCCTTTTGTTCTTTCCTTCGCTCCCCCTTTCCCTGACCCTGCACTTGCTAAAAAAGCTGTTAAATCTCTAATTTTTTCCAGTTCTGATGAAGGGTCATCGACCTGAAACGTTAACTGTGTTTCTCTCTCCACAGATACTGCCTGACCCGCTGAGTATTTCCAATATGTTATGTTTTTATTTCAGATTTCCAGTATCCGCAGTATTTTGCTTTTGCCCATTAAGGGTTGCGTGCTCACATTTGAAGGGTCTAATTTCAAGGCATAGGGGATGCAAGTTTAATGAAGCATTAAAACATTTCTGCCAGTGGACCACAAACTTAATTTGAGCCATTTATAAAGAGTTGGTTTGAATCAATGACATTTTCCACATTACCAGCTTCTCACACTCCCTGTGCTTTAAGGTCACCCTCAGACCAGATTTTATTACCACTGAGAGACTCATGTCAATATAGATCGAGCCAGTTTTATTTTCTACAGTAGACAGATTTCTTATGTACATTGGGGCCTAAATTCAACATTGATGTGCCTGTATTACAGGCATAAAACGCTGTGGCTTAGTGAGCAGCACCATCGCCTATGAGTCAGAAGGTTGTGGGTTCAAGTTCCATTCCAGGGACTTGAGCACAAAATAAGTCAGGCTGACACTCCAGTGCAGTGCTGAGGGAGTGCTGCACTGTCGGAGGTGCCGTCTTTCAGATGAGACGTTAAACTGTCTACTCTCTCAGGTGGACATAAAAGCCCCCACGGCACTATTTCGAAGAAGGACAGGGGAGTTATCACTGGTGTCCTGGCCAATATTTATCCCTCAATTAACATAACAAAAACAGATTATCTGGTCATTATCACATTGCTGTTAATGGGAGCTTGCTGTGCACAAATTGACTGCTGCATTTCCTACATTACAACAGTGACTACACTTCAAAAGTACTCCATTGGCTATAAAGCTCTTTGAGACATCCGGTGGTCGTGAAAGGCGTTATATAAATGCAAGTGTTTCTTTTATAAATGGAGTGAATGTAGAAGAGCAGTTCATTGCAGACAGTTATTGCACAACTTATAATGGACAGGTAACAGAGTTGGGATAGAGTTTGTAGCAGTTAGTCCAGGGGTGAGTCTCTCGCATGAAAAGAGGGAGAGAAGGAAGTAAATTAAGTCCGAGATATAAATCAATATTAACCAAAACATGGCATTTGTCCTTAACATGCATTGCAGTTTCCAAACTGAGCTTCATATTCTCCTAGAACATCTGGAACCTCTGGAGAAACATTATCAGCAACTAAAAAAAACAGCCATTTATGCTAATTACTCCAAGGTTCCTGCCAATCTTCTGATGAAGTTATGGCAGGAGATAGGGAGACGCCTGTAAATGTACTCCCCCACTGTGTTTAATAAATGGCACAATGATGCTCTTGTAATTCAGAACAGACGTGGACATCAACAATACTGTAATGTATGCACCTGAGAGTATGATCACAGGTTTGTTGAGCTGTTGAATTGGCTTAGCCAGTCATGTGATGTTCACAAGACTCAATAAAACCCCATCATAATAAATGATCAGACTGAGTACTGTGTGTAATGAGCAAGTGTGACCTTAGCTCCTTTATTAAAATTCCAGAGTGCAGGTACCTAGTGGGGACCTGCTTACATACTGTGCTCCCAAGGGATGATGAGATCCCTTGGGACTCCAACGGGTAGGCCCTCTGGTGGTCAGGTGTGATGCAGGTTACAAAGGGTTAAATACATAACATCACTCCCCCGTGAAGTCAACAGTACACTTATTTACAAGGTGAGATGATCTGGGGCTTTGCGCTGCCTTGTCAATCGTCTCAGTACAAATGCTAGTGTGGGTGGATTGGTCAGTTCTTCACTGGGCTGTTGGGCAGCCGGCCTTGCTCGGTTTCGTGGTCAACTATGATGTCAGTTGCCATTTGTGTGTGTGTTGGAAGGTCAAAGTTGGTGGTGTCTTCTTCAGGTTGTTCGTAGCTGTTGGTTTGATTTGATTTGGTCCAAGTGTTTTCTGTGCGTTTGTCCATTGGTCAGTTTGACCTACTCCCCTCTTTGGCTGTGACCATGCCAGTGAGCCATTTAGGACCAAGTCCATAATTGAGCACAAACACAGAATCATTGATTTCAATATCGCATGACAGATTTGCGCGGTAATGGTATACACTTTGTTGATGCCGCTTGTTCTCCATGTAATCATGGAGATCAGGGTAGACAAGAGAAAGCCTTGTTTTAAGCACTCTTTTCATGAGCAGTTCAGCTGGGGGAACCCCGGTGAGTGAGTGGGGTCTGGTGCGGTAGCTGAGTAGTACTTGGGACAACCGGTTCTGCAGGGAGCCTTCCGACACGCGTTTCAAGCTTTGCTTGATGGTCTGAACTGCCCGTTCTGCCTGGCCGTTGGATGCGGGCTTGATGTGACATGTTTGATCCCATTGCGGGTCATGAATCCTTTGAATTCAGCACTGGTGAAGCACGGCCCATTGTCGCTGACTAGGACATCAGGCAGGCCGTGCATGGCAAAAATAGGTTGTAGGCTTTCAATGGTGGCCGTGGATGTGCTTGCAGACATTATTGCACATTCAATTCATTTTGAGTAAGCGTCCATGACAACCAAAAACATTTTGCCTAGGAATGGGCCCGCATAGTCTACATGGATAGCCATGACCTCAAACTTAGTGGTGCCTCTCTGGGTGCATTGCTCAACTGAGAGCAAGTGTTGCATTGGCGCACGCATGACTCTAAATCTGAGTCAATGCTGGGCCACCACACATGGGATCTGGCTATGGCTTTCATCATTACAATGCCTGGGTGGGTGCTGTGCAGTTCACAAATGAACGTTTCTCTGCCTTTCTTGGGCAAGACCACGCGATTGCCCCACAACAGACAGTCCGCCTGCAGGGACATTTCGTCTTTGCGCCTGTGGAACGGCTTAATTGCCTCCTGCATCTCTGCTGGAACACTGGACCAGCTCCCACGGAGGACACAGATTTTTACCAAGGACAGTAAAGGATTCTGGCTGATCTGGCGGGCCGTAATGGGGGATTTCTCGCTCTCAAATGCCTCCATGACCATGACCCCGGTGGTGGGTAATGGTAGCCGACTGAGAGCATCTGCACAGTTCTCTGTGCCCGGTCTGTGGCGGATTACATAGTTGTATGCCGACAGTGTGAGTGCCCATCTTTGGATGCGGGCAAAGGCATTGGTATTAATCCCTTTGCTCTCCGAGAATAGTGATATGAGCGGCTTATGGTCAGTTTCGAGCTCGAACTTGAGGCCAAATAAGTACTGGTGCATTTTTTTTACCCCGTAAATGCACGCCAGAGCCTCTTTTTCAACCATGCCGTAGGCCCTTTCGGCCTTGGACAAACTCCTGGATGCATATACAACCGGTTGCAAAACTCCCGATTCATTAGCCTATTGTAACACACACCCGACCCCGTATGACCATGCATCGCAAGCTAACACTAATTGTTTACATGGGTTAATACAGGACAAGCAGTTTGTTTGAACACAATAAGTTTCTGGCTTTCTTAAAGGCAGTCTCTTGTGAATTCCCCCATACCCAGTCATCTCCCTTGCGCAGTAGCATATGTAGGCGTTCTAGCAGGGTGCTTAACCCAGTTGGGAAATTAGCGAAATAGTTAAGGAGCCCCAGGAACGACCGCAGCTCCATCACGTTCTATGGTCGCGGCGCATCCTTGATGGTCTCTATCTTGGCGTCAGTGGGTCTGATGCCATCTGCAGCGATTCTCCTTCCGAAGAATTCAACGTCCTGTGCCAGGAAAACACACTTCGAACGTTTCAACCTGAGCCCCACGTGATCCAACCGACTAAGAACCTCCTCCAAATTCTTCAATTACTCCATGGTGTCCCGACCTGAAACCAATATTTCGTCCTGGAAGACCACTGTGCAAGGAACCGACTTTAGCAGGCTCTCCATGTTCCGCTGGAAGATCGCTGTGGCCAACCAAATCCCGAACAGGCACCGGTTGTAGATAAACAGACCTTTGTGCGAGTTGATGCAGGTGAGGCCTTTTGAAGACTCCTCCAGCTCCTGCGTTATGTAGGCCAAGGTCAGGTCTAGGTTGGTGAACGTCTTCCCTCTAGCCAGGGTCGCGAATACTTCGTCTGCCTTGGGTAGCGGGTACTGGTCCTGCAGTGAAAAACGTTTAATCGTTACTTTATAGTCCCCACAAATTCCAACCGTACTGTCCTCCTTTAGTACCGGAACAATCGGACTGGCTCAGTCGTTGAATTCCACCGGCGCGATGATGGCTTCACATTGCAACCTGTCCAGCTCGATTTCCACTTTTTCACGCATCATGTACAGTACCGGCCGAGCCTTGTAGTGGATGGATCGCGTACTGGGAACCAAATGGATCTGCACTTTCGCCCCCGAAAAGCTTCCAATGCCTGGCTCGAATAACGAAGGGAACTTGCTTAGAACCTGGGTACATGCAGTGTCGTCGACGGACGAAAGCGCTCGGATGTTTTCCCAGTTCCAGTGGATTTTCTCGAGCCAGCTTCTGCCAAACAACGAGGGGCCATCTCCTGGCACAATCCACAGCGGGAGTTCGTGTACTGCTCCATCATGGGAGACTTTGACTTCTGCACTGCTAATTACAAGGATTAGTTCCTTGGTATATGTCCTTAGTTTGGTGTGAATGAGCTTGTGCCTTCTTTCCCCACAGCCTGTCGAAGACCGTTTTACTCATTATGGACTGACTTGCCCCCGTGTCCAGCTCCATAGACACTGGAATGCCTTTCAGTTCAACTTTCAACATTATTGGTGGGCATTTCGTCGTGAACATGTGTACCCCATCCACCTCTGCCTCCTCCATATGAGTTTCCAATTCCATCTAATCCACTGTGGACCGATCTTCCTCTGCAACGTGGTGGTTTGCAGGGTTCACAGGGTTTGCAGCTCGCCTGCACATTCGTTGGAGGTGTCCCATTGTTCTGCAGCCATTGCACGCATAGTGCTTAAAGCAGCATTGATGGGGCTGACGATCCCCCTGCAGCGCCAACAGGGTGTTAAATGCCTCGCATTAACAGATGATGGCGGACTCTGGGTCAATTAAGGTTGGGACACAGCAGCCGACGTGTAAATTCTGCCTTGTACATTTCTACTCAAAACCGACATTACTTTGTGCACAGTACTGGCCGAGACTTCTTTGTTCTGTGAAATCTGCTTGGTGTTGTCGCTGGTGGACATAAATGCCTGGGCTATTGTTATGGCTTTACTCAGATTCGGAGTTTCTACAATCAACAGTTTGCGAAGGATTGTCTCATGTCCGATGCTCAGTACAAAAAAGTCTCTGAGCATTTGTTCTAGGAATCCGTCAAACTCACAATTTCCTGCAAGGCGCCTTGGTTCAGCGACGTAGCTCGCCATTTCCTGGCCCTTGGATTGTTGACGTGTGTAGAACCGATCAAAATGCTTTCCTTAGGATTTAGGTGCTCCCGGACCAGCGTACACAATTCTTTGTAGGATTTCTCTGTTGGTTTTGCCAGGGCCAGGA
Source organism: Pristiophorus japonicus (assembly GCF_044704955.1). NCBI lineage: Eukaryota > Metazoa > Chordata > Chondrichthyes > Pristiophoridae > Pristiophorus > Pristiophorus japonicus. Next base: position 85,188,008 of record NC_091992.1, read on the forward strand.
GATTCTTCATGAGGCTTTAAGTTGTTGCCACACAGACAGTTAGGAGAATCGCCCTTCGTTTGGTAGCGTTCTTGTTCCCTTCCAGCTCGTTGGCCATGAAGTATTGGTTGAGTCTCTCCACGAAGGCCTCCTAATCATCCCCTTCTGAGAACTTCTCCAGGATGCCGCCTGTTCTTTGCATTTTTGCGCGTTTGTTCATTACCTCATTGCCAATTGTTATATTCATAATAAATGGTCAGACTGAGTACTGTGTGTAATGAGTAAGTGTGACCTTAGCTCCTTTATTAAGTCTCCAGAGTGGAAGTACCTCATGGGTGGCCTGCTTATATACTGTGCTCCCAAGAATGCTGGGATCCCTTGGGACTCCAACAGGTAGGCCTTCTGGTGGTCAGGTGTGATGCAGGTTACAAGCGGTTAAATACATAACACCCAGCCAGTTGGGTTTGGAGGATCCACGATGAGATAGGTGGTTGTGAGCCTGGTGGATGAACTGGTAATATGTAGTGTGATTGTTAAAACCTTTTGTTAATAAACCAACTAGTTCTTAGTAACAACGTGCTGCTGTGAATTTTTCAGTAAGAACCTATGAAGCAAATACATTATAACTACCACTGTGTTCTCTGTTTATGCCATCGCACTGTATTCAAAATGTTTGCATAAATATTGAAGCCTTCGAAACTTATTATGTTGAAGACCACATAGTGGAATCATAATCTGCCACCATCTTGGAAACCGCCGAATACAGATGTTGCTATCTGTGATGGTTTCGGACAAAAGCAGGAACTGTCACAATGCAAGCTTCCTTTGCGAGCTTACATGACACAGTCCTTCCGAATGACTTCAGCTGGCACTGTTCTCTACTGGTTTCCACAACACTGCAGCTCGCCTCCTTCTGAGGATAGGCATTGACCTGAGTCCCATCTGCAATAGTTTTCTACAGCATAAAGTGTGTGCTCTGATTCCCTGCAGTGCTCGGCTCAGGTTTATAAGTAGATTGTAATCATTAAGTAAGGGAGAGAACAGCTGATCCCAATCACGTCCCCTGCTGCCAATACCTACCATCACCGTCATGAGAAGAATATCAATGTTCAAAGCCTCAACTCAGGTCCCCTACAGCTGGTGCTGGTGTCTGAAGTATAGCTCTCTGCACTCTCCAAGTGGAATAAATTACATTACTGTGCTTCCACCTGAATAAATTTAACCAGGAATCCAAAAAAGGGAAGTTAGTAAGAAAGAAAGAACTTGCATTTATATAGCGCCTTTCACGACCCCAGGACGTCCCAAAGCGCTTCCCAGCCAATGGAGTACTTTTGAAGAGTGGCCACTGTTGCAATGTAGGAAATAGTGGCAGCCAATTTGTGCACAGCAAGACCCCATAAGCAGCAAGAGGAAAGGCCTGTACCAAGGGTGTGCCCAGGCCGGGCACATGGTCCAGGCCAGGAAAGGTGTGCACATTCCTCCGCTCACCAGTGTCAGGAACCTGCCAGCACCCTCTGGGAGCCCAGGGATGACAACCACTCCTCTTATAGTAACAGTATAGAATAACAGCTTATAATTGTATGCTGCATCTTGGTCTAGTTTTGAGTTTTCATTTCAACACCTATAGAACATTGTGGTCTAATGTAGAAGTGGGCGTTTCTATATATTTATGGGCCATTGTTCATTCTACCTAACCAAAGGTAGCAGTACTACATAATTGGCTCTTCCACTGTAAGTTGCGACTCATATCTAGTCCCTCTTCTACACGTTACCTCATTGTTCAATGGGGAAAAGTAAAAGCCATACTATGGCGGGCAATGTGTTACAATAAATATCTCTAATTTACATAACTGGTGAAGCCTAAGTAGTTCCAGGCAGCTCATTTCTCTACACAAGAATTGCTGACAAGTGAAGGCACTGCCTGGTATAGTGTTGAGTATTATACACACTTGTACACGTCCCAGGTTTAATTCATCGCCTGTGCTGAGCTAGTTAAGAACATAAGAAATAGGAGCAGGAATAGGCCATTTGGCCCCTCGAGCCTGCTCCGCCATTCAATAAGATCAATAAGATAGTTGATCTCAGCCAGGGCAGTAGTCAGGACGTAATTGGTCCCAATGCTATGAAGGGGAAATTGGTTCCCATGCACTTGAACAGGATCCAAAGTCCAGGGAGTGATTTTAACCCTGCTCACTCAGCAGTAACCCGGCGGGTGGGCAGTTAAAATCGCCCAGGCTCTTACTTGTCCGAAAGCCGCCATGATGGCATCATCTGCAACTTTAACCTGCTCTGCTGAGCAGGCAGCAAGGACAGGCACCCGGAGCCAACAGGGTCCTTCTTTACATGTGCATGTTGCAGCCCAACAACATCATTGAGACCCGACTATAAGTTTAACTCGGGCCTGAGCGGGGAATCCGCCTGGAGTTAAAATCGGGCTGCGATGAGCGCAGGGTCTGGCCCAGTTGTGGAAACCTCCATGGATCAATAGCCTACTGACTCTCACTGTCTAGGCTCATACACAAAGAATGGCCAGAAGGTCTCAGTAGAGGAGGGGTGAGAACGAGAAGAAAAGGGGGACAGTAAATCAATTGTGCCATCGCTCCATGATTGATATCCAGCCTGAGGTTCTGAAATGTACCATTGAAATGGCACTGAAGTCACCTTCAGCAGCATAGCAGAGAATAATTCACCGAACATGGCAGATACAATGTTCTTTCCATTCCGTAGTGAGGCCATAAGTCCTCCATTTGTAAATCTAAGTGAAGCGCTGCTTTTCAGACCAATTGATCAAAGTATCTGCTGTCTGGAGATTGTTTGGAGAAGAATCATTTTCTTGGTTCGTAATGGAAGCCATAATCAAATTGAAATAACTTCAAGGATAGCTGGGATTTATCAGTTGAACTGTGATTAGTGTTGGTTCAAACTGCAGTTAACCATAACACAAAAATAATCTGCCAGTACTTCTTAATAGATCAATAGATTAGTGGTTATGGTGCCAAGCAGGTCAGTGCTTTATTCGAACATAAATAAGAATGACCCGACATGACTCATGCTCCATTTATTATATGCAATAGGCTTCAAAGAATGGCGTGTAAATAAAGTAAGTTTGGCAAAGTTAGTATGGTGAAAATATTGCAGCATCAGCTTATTCATTCAGTGCGGGCTAGCCAGCTAAACACTAGGCTTCATGGTGTTAGTTCGTGTGTGTCCTGCCCTCGTCATTAGAATAAGTCTAGAGTTGGTTGAATCATGTGGCCTGCTCTATTTTATGTAAAAAAGCACACACAAAATAACAGAACTAAATATCATAAAGTGACACCGCATGTAATCCCGTTGAACCCAATGATCTTTTTCACTGATGTTCTCAGAGAATTTTGAGCTGGATTGAATATTAAGTGGCCATAAGGCGATATTTATTTTCAACTCATTTGCTGTCTAATTACCCTTTCACCTCATAGTTCCTTGCTTCCACAAATCTCTGCTTAACTGTGACAATACACAGTGGTTTGTGACCTCCAGTGACATTACCACTTCAAATTTTGCTAATAGATATTGTGAGGTGAGAAGGATTAGGCTTTGCCAGCTTTGAGATGATTTTGCTTTGCGAGGCTTCCAATTGAGAGACTGGTCTCGTTTTTGCTCCTTCACCTTGCCCAGGCACTGAGCACATGGTGTTTTGATGAGTTTGGTGAGTCAAGACGTTAGTATGGTCCAATCACACCACCAGTGCAGTGGTACTCACCACTGGTGGGCCTTGCCCCGGGAGACAGATGTGAAAACAGGGGAGCGGCTGACAACAGTGGCCAGATGGCCTCCAGCGCCCAAAGAGAAAAGTAGGCCATTTATCCTGTCAGTTGCCTTCAGCTAGACCCCTAGGCCCTCTCAGAGACTCCGATCTGAAGGGTTCCAGCCGTAAGACCTACCATCGGCTTCTTGAAGTGCCATTGGAAATGAGCATAACCACAGTAACATCCTCTCTCTCCTCATAGCCATGTGCATGCTATTGCAGGTCCAGACTCACCTCTTGGTGGAAGCCCTGATGATCTCAGGATGCAGACACCCAAATAATAGATATTCACCCCTTTTTCCTCTCTTTCGGATACGACGTTAAACCGAGGCCCCGTTTGCTCTCTCAGGTGGACGTAAAAGATCCCATGGCATTATTTTGAAAAAGAGCAGGGGAGTTATCCCCGGTGACCTGGTCAATATTTATCCCTCAATCCACATAATGAAAACAGATTATCTGGTCATTATCACATTGGTGTTTGTGGGATCCTGCTGTGCAAAATTTGGCTGCTGCGTTTCCTACATTACAGCAGTGACTACACTCCAAAAGTACTTCATTGGTTGTAAAGTGCTTTGAGACGTCCGGTGGTTGTGAAAGGCGCTATATAAATGCAAATGTTACTTTCTTTCTCTACAGCTACTGGGAAATGGGAATTCCCCAGTCACTAGAGTGAGCAATACTGGGACCATTGAGCTCTTGGTTTTGTATCTAGAGGCATAAACTACAGAAGCAAGGAGATGATGTTGGACTTGTAAAAGAGCTTAGTTAGGCAGTAGTTAGAAGTAATGGGTGTGGCTTTAGAGAGTCCCTTTATAGGAATGATATAGAAGCAATGGAAAAAGTGCAGCATAGATTCACTTGGATGTTATCAGTGATGAGTGATTACACTTATGAAGGGATGAGAAATTAGAGGACTTTTTCCACTGGAGCTGAGAAGATAGGAGGTTAGAGAACAAGTAAATAATGATAAAGGCCCCAAATTGCTCCTCTGAAATGGACATAAAAACAATTTGTCCATAGGGGTGGGCTAGAAATTAGGGCTGGTCTCACTAATGTTAGTATCCATCAGACTACCCCTGGGAGTCTGGGACAGGTGTATTAAGACACCATGGTACATGAGAAAAATATGTCATAGAACATTTCTGCCGTTAGTTGAGCCCCAACAACGCTGGACTCAGGATTGCTGTGCCGCCCTGCCGCTCAGTGTTGCAAAGGGCCTCAGGAGAATAACTGAAAAGGCAGATGAGGTGCAGAACCCAACCTATTTATAGAAGTTTCCATTAACCTTTGGCCGACAATGCCACTTACTCTGTGGCTCTCTCTAATCTCAGGCTAGTTACCTCATGCGCTGTAGATATCACAGATATACAGGTAACTGCCCTAGACTGCAGAAAGTGTTTGGGGGAACTGGTGGTCAGGAGTCCCGCTCCACCATAATTACAGCGGAGGAGGGAGACCAGAGGGATTTCGGGCACAGACGGATTTCACCGGTTAGTCAGATGGTAACGATGGGGCACACATTTAAGATAATCACAAAAGAAGAACTAAAAGAGAGATCAGAGGACAATAAATCTTTACAATAAGGGTGTTTGGAATGTGGACTTCTGTGTTATGTAGTAGAGTTAATAAATGCTTGAGACAGCTGTTTGAAAAAGATCATTGCTAAAGGGTACGGGGAATGAGTAGGACATTGGGATCAAACTAGATGGCTCACATGGAGAAAGTGCCAGCACAGATTTGATGGGCTGAATGGCCTGTTTCTGTGCTGTGACAGAGTATGGTTCTGTGCACCCACTGAACTGAGTAAGGCTGAGGGATTTGGGTTGCCTGCTATCCTTTCCCCTCTGGCACCTGGGTTCAAAGCCTGCCCACCGGTAATGGGGGAGGGGAGATCTCATCTCGCTGCTGGTCCCGCATGAAATGGGTCAGGAAAATCTCAGTCTGGATTCAGGTGGGTATATGAAGCTATGCGGCTAATCTCCCCACAAGAGAAATTAAAATATCACTATGGAACAGTAGGGAGTGCTTTTCTGAAGTGGTCGCGATGGCACATTGTTGTAAATGAGTTTGGGTATGTGCACAGCACAGAGGGCACTTTGCCCTCCACAGAGCCAATATTGCTCCAGGCCTGGGAGCGCTCCATGCTGGCACTGGGTCAGGGTGGAACAGTGTTCATCTTCCCAGTATTGATGCTGTTCTGTAGTGGGGGAAACCGAGTGTGGGGGGATAGGGGGGGGGGGGTGGGGGGCAGGGGGGAGAGAGAAGAATTGCCCTGGTCACTATCTATGGTCATCAACCCAAAGATGGCCAGGCAGAGAGCAAGGTTTAGGATCTGACAGATAAAACCATGTAAAAAAAAACCAGGGGTACACAATACATGGGATTTTTATGTGCAATAGTGTTAATAGATCTCAATAATGCACTATACATTTATTTAAACATAAGACATAAGAATTAGGAGCAGGAATAGGCCATTTGGCCTCTCGAGCCTGCTCCGCCATTCGATTAGATCATGGCTTATCTGATCATGGACTCAGCTTCATTTTCCTGCCCGCTCCCCATAACCCTTCACTCCCTTATCACTCAAAACTCTGTCTATCTCTGCCTTAAATATATTCAATGACTCAGCCTCCACAGCTCTCTGGGGCAGAGAATGCCATAGATTTACAACCCTCAGAGAAGAAATTTCTCCTCATCCCAGTTTTAAATGGGCAGCCCCTTATTCTAAGACTATGTTCCCTAGTTTAGTGATTGGAGATATCCTCTCTGCATCCACCTTGTCGAGCCCCCTTATATTCTTATAAGTTTCAATAAGATCACCTCTCATTCTTCTGAACTCCAATGTGTATAGGCCCAACCTACTCAACCTATCCTCATAAGTCAACCCCCTCTTCTCCGGAATCAACCCAGTGAACCTTCTCTGAAAAGCCTCCAATGCAAGTATATCCTTCCTTAAATACGGAGACCAAAACTGTACTCAGTAATCCAGGTATGGCCTCACCAATACCCTGTATGGTTGTAGCAGGACTTGTCTATACTCTATCCCCCTTGCAATAAATGCAACAAAGCCCTAGCGATAGGGGATTTTATAGTTAGGGGAACAGACAGGCATTTCTGCGGCCGTAGACGTGACTCCCGAATGGTTTTGTGCCTCCCTGGTGCCAGGGCCAATGATGTCACAGAGCGGACGCAGGGCATCCTGGGGGCGGGGAGAGTAAACAGCCAGAGGTCATGGTCCATATCGGGACCAATGACATAGGTAAAATGAGGGAATGGTGCTACAGGAAGAATTCAGGGAGCTAGGAAGAATATTAAAGGGTAGGACCTCAAGGGTAGTAATCTCCGGGTTACTACTGGTGCCACATGCTAATGAGTACAAGAATAGAAGGATAGAGAAGATGAACACATGGCTGGAAAATTGGTGTAGGAGGGAGGGCTTTAAATTCATGAGGTATTGGGACCGCTTCTGGGGGAGATGGGACCTGTACAAATCAGACGGGTTGCACCTCAGCAGCGCCAGGGCCAATATCCTCGCGGGGAGTTTTACTAGTGCTGTTGGGAAGAGTTTAAACTAGTTTGGCAGGGGGATGGGAACCTGAGAATGAATTCAAAAGGGAAGGAAGTAAAGCAGAAAGTGGATAGCAAGAATCTAGAAAGCGAATCTGTAAGACAGAGGAAACAGGGCTTAGTGTGTAATCAGCAAGGAGGTCTTTCTGTGCTGAATGGTATACACTTTAATGCAAGGAGTATAGCGAATAAGGCGGATGAGCTAAGAGCGCAGGTAGACACTTGGGAGTATGACATTATAGCCATTACAGAAATATGGCTGAAAGAGGGGCAGGTTTGGCAGGTTAATATTCCTGGCTACAGGATATTTAGACAAGATAGAGAGGGGGAGTAAAAGGTGGGGGGGCGGCGGTTGCGGTACTAATTAAAGAAACTATTACAGCAGTGAGGAGGGATGATATGTTAGAGGGATCATTAACTGAGGCCATATGCGTCGAATTGAAAAATAAAAAAGGGGCGATCACACTGCTGGGAGTATATTATAGACCTCCAAACAGTGGGAGGAAGATAGAGGAGCAAATATGTAGGCAAATTGCTGTGAAGTCTAATAACCATAGGGTAGTAATAGTAGGGGATTTTAACTATCCAAATATTGATTGGGATAAATTTAGTGTGAAGGGTATAGAGGGTACGGAATTCTTGAAGTGCATTTAAGAGAACTTTTTTAGTCAGCAAGCCCAACATGAGAGGGGGCGGTCTTGGATTTCGTTTTGGGGAATGAAGCTGGGCAAGTTGGAGGGATATTAGTGGGGGAGCATTTGAGTGCCAGTGACCATAATTCAATCAGATTCAAGTTGGTTATGGATAAGGACACGAATAGGTCTGGAATAAAATTTCCGAATTGGGGAAAAGCTAATTTTTCTAAGTTAAGGAGTGATTTGCCCATAGTGGACTGGAAACAACTACTTGTGGGTAAATCGGTGTCGGAACAGTGGGAGGCATTCAAGCAGGAGATCCGAACAGTTCAGGCCAAACATGTGCCCTTAAAGAAAAAGCTGGGAAAAATAATTCGAGAAGCCCCCTGGATGTCTAGGGACTTACAGGGGAGGATTAAGAAAAAAAGGGACGCTTATGTCACATATCAATGGCTAAATACTTTAGAATCTTTAGAGGAATATAGAAAGATAAGAGCTAAAATTAAAAAGGATATTAGGAATGCTAAGAGAGAGCATGAGAAATTCTTGGCCAGTAAAATTAAGGAAAACCCTAAGATGTTCTGTAACTATATCAAGAGTTAGAGGGTAACTAAGGAAAGGTAGGGCCTATTAGAGACCATGAGGGTAATCTTTGTGAGGAGGCGGAAGCTGTTGGAAGGGTTCTTAATGAATACTTTGTATCTGTTTTCACAAAGGAAAGGGGCAATGCAGATACTGCTATCGAGGAGGAGTGTGATATTCTGGATGAAATAAATATAGTGAGAGAGGAAGTATTAAGAGGTTTAGTAGCTTTGAAAATAGATAAGTCCCCAGGCCTGGATGAAATGCATCCCAGGTTATTGAGCGAAGTAAAAGAGGAAATAGCAGAGCCCCTGACCATCATTTTCCAGTCCTCTTTGGATCTGGGCATGGTGCCGGAGGATTGGAGGACTGCTAATGTAGTACCCTTGTTTAAGAAGGGAAAAAGGGATAGGCCGAGTAATTACAGGCCTGTCAGCCTAACGTCAGTGGTGGGAAAATTATTGGAAAAACTCCTGAAAGACAGGATAAATCTGCATTTGAATAGGCAAGGATTAATTAGGGACAGTCAACACGGATTTGTTAAGGGAAGATCGTGTTTGACTAAGCCGATTGATTTTTTTGAGGAGGTAACCAAGGGGTCGATGAGGGTAGTGCATATGATGTAGTATATATGGACTTTATTAAGGCTTTTGATAAGATCCCACAAGTAGACTGGTCATGAAGGTTAAAGCCCATGGGATTCAGGGCAAAGTTTCAAGTTGGATCCAAAATTGGCTTGGAGTTAGGAAGCAAAGGGTAATGATTGATGGGTGTTTTTGTGACTGGAAGGATGTTTCCAGTGGGGTTCCACAGGGCTCAGTACTGGGTCCCTTGCTTTTTTGGTAAATATCGATGATTTAGATTTGAATATAGGGAGTATGATTAAGAAGTTTGCAGACGACACTAAAACTGGCTGTGTGGTTGATAATGAAGAGAAAAGTCATGGGCTGCAGGAGGATATCAATCTACTGGTCAGGTGGGCAGAGCAGTGGCAAATGGAATTTAATTCAGAGAAGTGTGAGGTTATGCACTTTGGGAGGGCTAATATTGAAAGGGTATACACATTAAGCAGTAGGCCACTTAATAGTGTAGATGAACACAGGGACCTTGGAGTGCTTGTCCACAGATTCCTGAAAGTAGCAGGCCAGGTGGATAAGGTGGTTAAGAAGGCATACGAAATGCTTGCCTTTATTGGCCAAGGCATAGAATATAAGAACAGGGAGGTTATGCTTAAATTGTATAATACTTTGGTTAGGCCACAGCTGGAGTACTGCATGCAGTTCTGGTCACCGTATTATAGGAATGATATGATTGCACTAGAGAGGGTGCAGAGGAGATTTGCTAGGATGCTGCTTGGAATGGAGAATCTTAGTTATGAGGACAGATTGGATAGGCTGGGTTTGTTCTCAAAGGAACAGAGTAGGTTGAGAGGAGACCTCATCGAGGTGTACAAAATATTGAGGGGCCTGGACATAGTGAATAGTAAGGGTCTATTTCCATTAGTGGAGGGGACTATTATGAGGGGGCATAGTTTTAAGGTGATTGGTGTAAGATTTAGAGGGGATTTGAGGGGAGGCTTCTTTATGCAGAGGGTTGTGGGGATCTGGAACTCACTGCCTGGAAGAGTGGTGGGTGCAGAAACCCTCAACCACTTTTAAGAGATGGTTGGATGGGTAGTTAAAGTGCCGTAACCTGCAGGGTTACGGATCTCGAGCTGGTAATTGGGATTAGGCTGGATGACCTTTCGTTGATCGGTGCAGATATAATAGTAAGTACTGCAGGGAATAGAATATGGCCAGGGTAATCTCCTGGACTAGTTTCGATCACCTGGATGGGTCGGAGAGGAATTTTCCCAGATTTTTTCTCCCTAAATTGGCCTGGGCTTTTATCTGGTTTTTGCCTCTCCCAGGAGATCACATGGCTCCAGTTGGGGTGGAGTATAGAATGTTTTTAGTATAAGGGGTGTTGCAGTGGTGTGGGGCAGACTGGTTGGGCTGGGTGCTCTTTGCCTTTCCGTTATTGTTCATGGGTTTGTATGTAACCTTTAGAGCTGCTGACCGAGGGCCGTGCGGCTCTTTGTCGGCCGGCGCAGACACGATGGGCCGAAATGGCCTCCTCCTGTGCTGTCAATTTCTATGTTTCTATGTTTCTATTCCATTTGCCTTCCTGATTACTTGCTGTACCTGCATATTAATTTTTTGTGATTCATATACAAGGACCCCCAGGTCTCTCTGTACTGCAGCACTTCGCAATTTTTCTCCATTTAAATTATAATTTGCTTTTCTATTATTTCTGCCAAAGTGGATAACCTCACATTTTTCCACATTATACTCCATGTGCCAAATTTTTGCCCACTTACTTAGCCACTTAACGCAACAGTCTTTCCTCCCCTATTATTACTAAAACAGCTGGAAGCAAAATAACAGTCATCAGGAGAGTGCTTGAAAGCTGTGTGATCGTTGGGCCTCCTGTACACACGTGCTGTGTGAGAAAGCTCAAGTCAATCTGCAACATCAAACACGAAGGCCGCAAATTGATTTCAACTTAAAAATATATAAACCCAAAATGCTGGAAATACTCAGCAAGTCAGGCAACATCTGTGGAGAGAGAGAGACGGAGTTAACGTTTCAGGTCGATGGTCAGAACTGGAAAATACTCCAGATATAACAGGTTTTAAGCAAGTACAGAGACAGGGAACGAGATGGGGAGGAAAGAATCAAAGCCTGTGATAGGGTGGAAGGCAGGAGTGATTAAATGACAAAAGGGATGATGGTAAAAGGGGGTGGTCATGGGACAAATAAAGAAACAAAAGATAGGTCTAGGGGAGCTGTAAATGGCAGCAGCAGAATCATTACCAGCACTTGCTGTCCGAAGAAATGGGAGCAGGGGTTATGGCCTGAAATTATTGAACTGGATGTTGAATCTGACAGTCTGTAAAGTGCCTAATCGAAAGATAAGGTGCTGTTCCTCGAGCTTCCGTTGAGCTTCATTGAAACAGTGTCGGAGGCCCGAGGGCAGAGGGGCAGAGAGGTGGGAGTGGGACTGGGAGTAGGTCAGAGAATTAAAATGACGTGACCAGAAGCTCAGGGTCACGTTTGCGGACTGAATGGCGGTGTTCAGCAAAGCCATCACCCAATCTGCATTTGGTTTCCCCAATGAAGAGGAGACTGCATTGTGAGCAGTGGGTACAGTATACTAAATTGAAAGAGGTACAAGTAAATTGCTGTTGCACCTGGAAGGAGTGTTTGGGGCCCTGGACAATGGGAAGGGAGGGGGTGAAAAAGCAGATGTTGCATCTCCTGTGCTTGCATGAGAGGGTGCCGTGGGAAGGGGAGGGGGTGTTGGGGGTGATGGAAGGGTGGACTGGGGTGTCACGGTTGAATGGTTCGTTCGGAATGCTGAAAGGGGAGGGGAAGATGTGTTTGGTGGTTGCATTGTGCTGGAGGAGGCAGAAATGGCCGAGGTGATCCATTGAATGTAGAGGCTGGTGCTGTGGAAGGTGAGGGCAAGGGGAACCCTATCGTGGTTCTGGGAGGGAGGGGAAGGGGTGAGGGCAGAGGTGCGGAAAATGGGACAGACATATTTGAGGGCCATGTTAACCATGGTGGAGGGGAATCTCCAGTTGAGGAAAAAGAAAAAGAGATATCGGAAGGACTTTGTGTGGAAGGTGGTATCGTCAGAACAGATGCAACGGAGTAAGAGAAACTGGGAGAATGGAACAGAGTCCTTGCAGGAAGTTAGGTGGCAGGAAGTGTAATCAAGATAGCTGTGGGAGTCAGTGGACTTATAGTAGATATTGGTTGAAAGCATATCCCCATAAATGGAGATAGAGAAGTCGAGAAAGGGAAGAGCCGGAGTCAGGAAATGATCATGTGAAGGCGAGGGAGGGATGGAAATTTGACGTAAAGTTGATGAACTTTTACAGTTCGGTGCGAGAGCAGGAAGTGGCTCCAATACAGTCAGCAATGTACCGGAAAAAGAGGTGAGGGAAGGGACCTCAGTGGGACCGATACAAAGAATGTTCCACAAATCCCATGAAAAGGCAGATTTAGCTAGAACCCATGTGGGCTCCGATAGCAACACCTTTTATTTGGAGGAAGTGAGTGGAGTTGTTCAATGTAAGAACAGGATCAGGCAGGCAGAACAGGGTGGTGTATGGGGGCTAGTATAAAGAGACACACTGAGAATATCTCCACTCAGTAAAGAAGGCTAAGGGGATATTTAACTGAGGCTTTTATTTAAAAAGAAAAAAAAATGTTTGCACTGCCTTGTGCAGAAATATGCGCGTACACAGAGCTGTGGACCCTGCAAATACTTTTACAACAGCCACTCAAAGGTCACACTTTTACTGCCTTGTTTTACAATGGAATGATTGCTGGGCAGCCTGTGCCAAACTGAATAGTCACTGAGTAACCACTGTGGGTGTCGGTATTGCCCTCCACATCTCTACAGGTCAAAGTTGCACGAGTTGGATGCCTTCCATATTTGTATGTCTATGGTTTCAGACAGTTGCAGCAAATGCACAGATGATACTTAAATATGATACATATACCCTGCAGATAAATAATATGCATATATCATTTGGGACACAGAGCACAGGATTAGAGAAGTAATGATAAACTTGTACACAATGTTGGTTAGGCCACACTTTTGCGTGCAGTTTTGAGTGTCCCATTATAATACTTACTGAGGAGTACAAAAGCATGGGCCTTATGCTAAACATCCGTAAGACAAAGGTCCTTCACCAGCCTATTCTCGCCGCACAGCACTGCCCCCCAGTCATCAAGATCCACGGCGCGGCCTGGACAACGTGGACCATTTCCCTTACCTCGGGAGCCTCTTATTAACAAAAGCAGACATTGACGACGAGATTCAACACCACCTCCAGTGCGCCAGCGCAGTCTTAGGCCACCTGAGGAAAAGAATGTTCGAAGACCAGGCCCTCAAAACTGCCACCAAGCTCATGGTCTACAGTGCTGTAGTAATACCTTCCCTCCTGTATGGCTCAGAGACATGGACCATGTACAGTAGACACCTCAAGTTGCTGGAGAAATACCACCAACGATGCCTCTGCAAGATCCTGCAAATCCCCTGGGAGGACAGATGCACCAACATTAGTGCCTCGACCAGGCCAACATCCCCAGCATTGAAGCACTGACTACACTTGATCAGCTCCGCTGGGCAGGCCACATTGTCCACATGCCAGACACGAGACTCCCAAAGCAAGCACACTACTCGGATCTCCTTCATGGCAAAAGAGCCAAAAGTGGGCAGAGGAAACGTTATAAGGACACCTCAAAGCCTCCCTGATAAAGTGCAACATCCCCACCGACATCTGGGAGTCCCTGGCCAAAGACCGCCCTAAGTGAAGGAAGTGCATCCGGAAGGGTGCTGAGTGCCTCGCGTCTCATCGCTGAGTGCATGTAGAAAACAAGCGCAGGCAGCGGAAAGAACGTGCGGCAAATCTGTCCCACCCTCCCTTACCCTCAACAACTATCTGTCCCACCTGTGACAGAGACTGTGGTTCTCGTATTGGACTGTTCAGCCACCTAAGGACTCATTCTAAGAGTGGAAGCAGGTCTTCGTCGATTCCAAGGGACTGCCTATAATGATGATGATGATGATTATAGAAATGATATTAAAGTAATAGATAGCGTAAAGAGCAGGGGAGTAGGATTAATTGGATAGCTCTTTGAAAGAGCCGGTACAGACACGATCGAAGGAATGGCCTCCTTCTGTGCTGTATGATTCTAGGATTCCAGCACGAAAGAGAGCTTTGAGGAGAGAGCAAGGCAGTGGGATTAGTTTTCGATTGCTCTAGCAAATTGACACGACCGGTCTGTGATATATACATTTCATACAAGTATTATATATATATGATACAATGCATTTCACATAAATTGTGCATGTGCCTTTAAAAGGATTTTGTCTCCTGCATGATCTGTAGCCCAAAGTTAGCTCAGGCCACTGTCATTGTACATTGTTTTATTCTATTATTATCATTCTATCTTTGTACCAGACAACAAATTCAAAGGTGTTATAACAGAGGATAATCAATTTGCTTTGCTACAAACAATGGTTTATAGGAACATAGGAATTGCTGGATGAAAAAAAAAACATCTCGTTCGCCTTCTACCATCGTGGTGGATGCATGATAAAGAAAGAAAGACCTATGTTTATATAGCACCTTTCACGACCTCAGGATGTGACAAAATGCTTTACAACCAAAGAAGTGTAGTCACTGTTGTAATGTAGGAAATGCAACAGCCAATTTGCACACAAGGTCCCATGAACAGCAATGAGATAATGACCAGATAATTTGTTTTAGTGATGTTGATTGAGGGATAAATATTGGCCAGGACACCAGGGGGAACTCCCCTGCTCTTCTTTGAATAGTGCCATGGGATCTTTTACGTCCACTTGAGGGGGCAGATGGGCCCTCGGTTTAACGTCTCAGCTGAAAGATGGCACCTCCAACAATGCAGCACTCCCTCAGTGTATGAAGTATGATACAACGATAATAGAGTTGTTGACCAATCATAGCAATCAGCTTCTATCAGTTAGTCTACAACGGACCCAGAAATGACACACTTAAGCTTACTATAAGTACTGCGACAGTGACTGAGATTATCATACCCTTGACTTAGTATGATGTAGGTCTCCCTATAAAGCAACTCTACTTATATAATACAGGGGTTAAGATTTTTAATCAGCTTTGGCAATCTACCTGTTTTTAAAGCCACATTTTAATGTGTAAGCTATGTTTTCCCAAAGGCAGAACAACACCTGTCACAGCACAGAGGTATGATCTAACATACACTGTCCCCAGTGGTCACACAAAGTGGCGTATTACGCCGATCAAGTATCCATTTTGATAGACTAAAATCCTCTTGTGTCAGAGCATGGATGGCTTAGAATCCTCATCACAGACTGCCACCTTTGCACCAATATGTTCAGCTGACAGGAGGGAGGAGCCCATGTAATAGAGGGAGGCTAAGCCATTCTGCTCTGTTCCCTCACCCTGGGGCAAATGTTCAATCACTGTGCAATGCTTTCCAACATGTTTCTGATGACTACTTGGCTAATGTGCAAAAACAAAGTGAACATTTTGTGCTCAAAACCATATCCATCGAAGCTTTAGACTGTGGAGGAATTCTTTCCTACAATTTTCTACTTATTAAAGTGAGAGGTAACAGTGTGCGGGAACTTTTTATTATTCATTTTTTTAATACATTAAAAACATCAAGCACTTTCAGGCACATTGCAACTCGTTTAATGTAGCGTTTTCTCATTCATGCCAACTGCCAGTGTTTTGGTCCATGTGTCAGCATTTTCAGATTAAAATGGGTCTAGTCCAGGGCCCATTCCCCTCCGTGCCACTCCTACGGGTGACTTGTTGCTAATGGAAGGGATTCCCACTGCTGCATACTATAGGTGGGAATTCTCACACAAACAGGAATCGCCAGGTGCAGTACACAACAGCTGGAATCACATCAATTCATAGAATGCAGGTAGGTAGCATTGCACAGAGAGGGTAAGGGAGGGAGACATGGTTAACAATGAGGGGAAAAGGGTAGAGGACATTAATGGAAGAAATAAGTGGAAAATGATGGGGAAAGGGAAGAGAGGGTAAATGAAGAGGAAAGAATGGGAGGGAAGTGGATGGCAATGAAGGAAAGAGGGAAGGAGAAAATGGATGGTAATGAAGACGATAAGGAAGGGGAGAATGGATGGTAATAATGATGAAAGGGAAGGAGAAATCGATACCAATGATGGGGAGAGGGAAGGGGTAGCAATGGATGGCAGTGAAGAGGAAACGGGAACAGAAAAGTGGGAGGGAAAGTGATAACACTGAAGGAGAGAGGGAAGGGAAATGAAGGGGCAAAAGAAGGGGCAGAAGTTGGGACCAATGCTTTGGAGTGCACGAGGAAGGAGATTGTTATGTACAGAATAACTCCACAAGACTGTATGCTGTAAGCTCAAACTGTTGTGACCTTGGTCTCTTTAATGTAACTCCAGAGTGAGGAAGCAGCATGGTAGTTTGCTTTTTATACCTGCTTGCCCAGGGTGTGCAGGTGACTCTTGGGTCTCCCACAGGTGTGTCCCCTGGTGGCAAGTCTTACACACTAGTAAAGTTTGCATACATAACATCACTTCCCCCCCAAAGTCTTAGATACAAGTTATTTACAAGTTGAGGCAATCCAGGGCTCTGCGTTCCTGGGTTGATCGCCTGAGTTGAAGTCCTGGCATGGGTGTGTTGGTCAGATCATTGCTGCACTGCAGCACGGCTGGTCTGATTGGACTGTCGGGCATGGTGGGTTCATCCTCATGGTTGACCGCGAGATCGATTGCTGGTTGGGTGTATGTGGGTGGATCAATGATGGTAATGTCCTCTTCAAACTGTTCCTGGTTGTCAGTGAATCACAGTTTGGTCTGATCCAAGTGCTTTCTGCATGTTTGTCCATTCAAAAGTTTGATAACAAACACTCTATTCCCCTCCTTGGCTAAAACAGTGCCAGCAACCCATTTGGGACCTTGACCGTAATTTGAACAAACACAGGGTCATTAACCTCAATGTCAAGCGGTACAGCCGCGCGATCGTGGTACATGTTATGCCGGTGACGCTGGGCTTCTATATGATCATTGAGATCCGGGTGGACTAAGGTTTTGAGTTCACTCTTCATTAACAATTTTGCAGGGGGAGCAGCAGTAAGCGAATGGGGTCGCATCCGGTAGCTGAGCAGAATCCGAGATAACTGGGTCTGCAGGGAACCGTCTGTCATGTGTTTCAAGCTCTGCTTGATAGTTTGGACTGCCCGTTCCACTTGACCATTGGATGCGGGCTTAAACGGGGCAGACCTGACATGCTTGATGCCATTGCGGGTCATGAACTCGTTGAATTCCGAGCTGGTGAAACATGGTCCATTGTCACTAACAAGGACGTCGGGCAAACCATGGGTGGCGAACATGGCCCGGAGGCTTTCAATGGTGGCAGTGGACGTACATGATGACATTATTATACATTCAATCCATTTAGAGTAAGCGTCCACTGCTACTAGGAACATCTTTCCTAGAAAGGGGCCAGCGAAATCTACCCTGTGGCCTCTGGACCACAGTTTGGAGGGCCATGACCACAGACTCAGTGGGGCCTCCCTTGGTGCATTGCTCAACTGTGAGAAAGTGTTACATTGGTGTACGCATGACTCCAATTCCAAGTCAATGCCTGGCCACTAAACGTGCAACCGGGCGATAGCCTTCATCATGATTATGCCTGGGAGGGTACGGTGTAGGTTGCGTGTAAACTTTTCCCTGCCTTTTTTTGGCAAAACTACATGATTCCCCCAAAGAAGACAATCCGAATGGATGGACATTTCATCCGTCTGTAAAACGGCTTAATTTCGTCTTGCATTTCCCCGGGAACCGCCGACCAGATCCCATGAAGGACACAGCTTTTTACTAGTGATAGCACAGGGTCCTGGCTAGTCCAGGTCCTGATCTGGCAAGCCGTGATGGGTGACCCCTCGCTCTCAAAAGTATCCATTACAAGAAGCAAGTCTGCGGGTTGCACCATTTCCACCCCGGTAGTGGGCAATGGTAGCCGACTGAGGGCATCAGCACAGTTCTCAGTGCCAGGTCTGTGGCGGATTACATAGTCATACGCAGATAACGTTAGTGCCCATCTTTGGATGCGGGACGAAGCATTGGTGTTAATACCTTTGCTTTCTGAGAACAGCGAAATGAGCGGTTTGTGGTCGGTTTCGAGCTTAAATCGGAGCCCAAATAGGTATTGGTGCATTTTCTTAACCCTGTATACGCATGCTAATGCTTCATTCTCAACCATACTGTAGGCTCTTTCAGCCTTGGATAAACTTCTGGACGCATATGCAACCGGTTGCAGTTTGCCTGACACATTGGCTTGCTGTAACACACAACCGACCCATCACAAGCTAGTACTAAACGTTTGCACAGGTCATACAATACAAGTACCTTCTTAGAACATAGCAGATTTCTAGCCTTATTAAAGGCTGTCTCTTGAGATTTACCCCAAACGCAGTCGTCACCCTTGTGCAGCAATAAATGCAAGGGTTCTAGCAAAGTGCTCAACCCCGGTAGAAAGTTACCAAAATAGTTGAGGAGTCCCAGGAACGAATGCAGCTCCATCACATTCTGTGGTCTGGGTGCATTCTTGATGGCCTCCGCCTTGGAGTCCGTGGGTCTGATGCCGTCCGCCGCAATCTTTCTCCCCAGAAATTCGACCTCTGGCGCCAGGAAAACACACTTGGAGCGTTTCAGCCTGAGTCCCACTCTGTCCAGTCGCTTTAGAACCTCTTCCAGGTTGTGCAGCAGACTCTCCATGTTCCTCTGGAAGATGGCCGCAGCTGAGCGAATCCCAAAAGGGCATCTCTGGTATATGAACAGTCCTTTGTGCGTGTTGATACATGTCAATTTTTTTTGAAGGTTCAGCCAGCTCCTGTGTCATGTAAGCAGAGGTTAGATCCAGCTTGGTGAACGACTTCCCCCTGCTAGAGTTGCGAACAGGTTATCCGCTTTAGGTAATGGGTACTGGTCCTTGATCATTACCTTGTAGTCCCTGCAGATTCTGACCGTTCCATCGCTTTTTAACACCGGAATGATTGGATTGGCTCACTTGTTGAACTCGACTGGCGATATGATCTCTTCTCATTGAAGTCTGGCCAGCTCGATCTCGACTTTCTCTCGCATCATATATGGAACCGCTCGGGCCTTGTGATGAACGGGTCGTGCATCAGGGACTAGATGGATCTGCACTTTGGAGCCTGTGAAGTTGCCGATGCCTGGCTCAAACAACAACGGGAATTTGTTTAGCATTTGAGTGCACGAGGCGTCATCCACCGAAGACAGTGCTTTAATGTCGTCCCAGTTCCATGGGATCATTCTTAGCCAGCTTCTGCCGAATAGTTTTGGGCCATCGCCTGGTACAATCCATAGTGATAAATCATGCACAGTTCCATCATACAATACCTTCACTGTCCCACTGCCAATGACTGGTATGAGCTCTTTGGTGTAAGTGCGCAGCTTGGTGTGAATCGGGCTTAGTTTGGCCTTTGTGCCTTGTTGCCCCAGAGTTTCTCAAAAGCATCCTGACTCATAATTGACTGACTCGCCCCCGTGTCCAATTCTATGGAAACTGGAATGCCGTTTAATTTGACTTTCAACATTATCGGAGGGCATTTGGTGGTGAAGGTGTGTACCCCATACACTTCCTCTTCATCCTCGGGTTGAGTTGCCGCTCTTACTCGTTTAGCGTGATCCACACCGGATCGGTCATCCTCTGCCAACTTTGCCACGTGGTGCACATTCACTGGAGGTGCCCCATTGTTCTGCAGCCTTTGCATATGTAGTGCTTGAATCAACATTGATGGGCCCAATGATTACCCCCGCAGCGTCAACATAGTGTTAATGGATTCACATTCACGCCCCACAGCGGACTCTGAGTCATCCTAGGTCTGGCCTCTGCAGGCGTGTAGGCCCTGTCATGTACAGTTCTGCCTGCTGAAGGCGTTATTTTATGCACACTACTTGCCGATGAGCTTTGCTGCTGCAAAGATATCTGTTTAGTGTTATCATTCGTGGACATGAAAGCCTGGGCTATCGTGATGGCCTTGCTCAAGTCTAGGGATTCGGCAGACAGCAGTTTGTGAAGAATGACCTCGTGGCCGATTCTAAGCATGAAAAAGTCCCGCAACGTTTCCCCAAAAAATCCAGCAAATACGCACGGTCCTGCAAGGCATCTTAGGTTGGCGACATAGCTCGACACATTCTGGCCCTCGGAGCAATGGTGCATGTAAAAGTGATACCTGGCCATTAAGATGCTCTGCTTTGGTTTGAGGTGTTCCCGAACCAGCGTGCACAACTCTGTATATGCCTTCTCCGTTGGTTTCGTCGGTGCTAGCAGACTTTTGATGAGGCCGTATGTCGTGGACCCACAAACGGTGAGGAGAATCGCCCTGCGCTTGACCGCGGTCTCTTCCGTATCCAGCTCGTTGGCCACAAAGTACTGGTCAAGACGCTCAATGAAGGCTTCCCAATCCTCACCCTCAAAAATCTTTCAAGAATACCAACGACAGCATAATTGCGTGAAAGTTTATGATCTGTTACTCGTCGCAAATTGTTATGTTCAGAATAACTCCACAAGATTGTATGCTGTAAGCTCAAACTGTTGTGACCTTGGTCTCTTTAATTTAATTCCAGAGTGAGGAAGCAGCATGATAGACTGCCTTTTATACCTGCTTGCCCGGGGTTGCAGGTGACCCTTGGGTCTCCCACAGGTGCGCCCCCTGGTGGCAAGTCTTACACACTAGTAAAGTTTACATACATAACAGAAAGTGCCAGCATTAAGTGAGAGGGAATGGGTAGGTTTAGTATCAGCATTAAATGAGAGGGAGTGGGTAGATTTAATGTCAGCTTTAACGGAGAGGGCGATGGTAGTGTTAGTGCCAGCATTAATTGGTGAAGGGGTAGGGGGAAGAAGATTGCTACAGTTGTCTATAGTTCATGAAAATGGCAGCATAGATTGGGAGGGAGGAAACAATTCTAGCTTAAACTGAGAGGGCCGGAGGGGCAGGCGTGCCAATTTGTGCTTGGGGAGGGTGTGAAGAGGAGTGCCGCCTTGATGGAGGGGATAGAAGGGTGTCAATGTGAATGGGGAAGGAGAGAAGAGTTTCAGGGTGAGCCGAGTTGGAGGGAGACTAGAATTACAGCTTGGGTTGAAGAGGAGAGTGGGACAAGTGTAGAAGTTGACCAAAGAGTGCCAGGTTGAATTGAGAGGTGAGAGGGGGAAGAGTGCCAACGTGAGCTGGGAGGGTTGAAGGAGGAGAGAGTTGGATGGGGATTTGGTGGTGGCAGAAAGACTGTTGGGGAAGTATGGTCTGATTGGTCTATTAAAAATCCAAATGTCACTTTGGGGTCCATTTTTTAAAATTAAAAATCTTTCAATGGTGAAGTGTAAAAGTGCTTAAAATAAACCAGAAGACATTATTTATAACGTCAAAATTCTAAATATTATAGCAAAGTATGCCCTCGATACCCTTGTACAAATGCAATTTTGTTCCTTCAACATTTAATTCTCACGTACTTTATGCTTTCCCCCCCCCCTCAGATACAAGTGAGGGAATGTTACGCCTGCAGTATATGTTACAGGCCCATTTAGCTCCTTGCCTCCATATGCTGCCGGCTTATAATTAGGCCAATTTTCTGTCCTAGTTTGATGTGCACCCAAGGCCTGACTTGAAAATGTGTTTCCCTCTCTTTAATGGGAATTAGAGTGCAGAGGCTTAAGGCCTATCCAGGTGAAGCTGGATTCGGACCCTGAGAATTGACATGACTCCCTATCTTTTAGAGAGCATTACTGTGCTCAGCCATCGAGTAACAATGAGTAGTTTGTGGTTGGCGATGTGCAGGTCAGCAGGTTAAATGTTGAATGTAATTACAGTTGCCACTGTAAATATTTTTGAGAATCATCAGCTGAGCAAATACCCAGCATTACATGTGCTGGAGATTTAAAGAGGGATTTTCAGGAGATGCAGAATGGTGCAAGGGCTGTAGCAGGTAGTCCTGGAGCACGATCGGACGGGAATTGCTGCCTTGCAGTGGCATCATATCCAATATTAACAGGGGAAAGAATTGCTTTCACATTTGTGTATATTATGAGGGGATTTTTTTCTTCACACAAGTGGCTGTTGAAGCTGAGTCTATCACACCATTTGGGAGGGAATTACAGGGCCAGTGTCATAAAATAAAGACTTGCATTTATATAGCACCTATCACGAACTCAGGACATCCCAAAGCACTTTACAGCCAATGAAGTATTTTTCGAGTGTAGTCTAGTTATCGTGGAATAGATGGAACAAAGAAATAGGTTTTGCTGAGCAGAACCAGAAAGGTAATAATGTCTGCATTACTACCTGAGCCACGAGCAAATTTACATAGGGTAAATAAGTCAGAGAGATGAACACGGGGCTCAAAGACTGTTGTGGGAGAAATGGATTTTGATTCATGGGGCACTGCCATAAGAGGGGTAAGCGGGAGCTGTTCCGTTGGGACGGGCTTCACTTGAACCATTCTGGGACTAGTGTCCTGGTGAATTGAATAACTAGGGCTGTAGAGAGGGCTTTAAACTAATTAATGGGGGGGAGGGTTCAGGGGAGCGGAAATTTAAAAAGTCAAAGAGCAAGGAGAAGGCAATAGAGCAGAGTAGCGGTGGGGGGAATGAAAACCAGAGTGTGACAGGAGGTGACAGAATGTTTAAAAATAAGAGTGTATCAGAAAGTTGGGTCAAAGCAGAAAAAATGGTAAAAATAAAAAATTAAAAGGTCTTTATCTGAATGCACGCAGCTTTCGTAACAAGATAAATGAGTTGACGGCACACATAGATATAAATGAGTATGATTTGATAGCCATTACAGAGACATGGTTGCAAGGTGACGAAGGATGGGAACTGAATATTCAGGGGTATTTGACAATTCGAAGGATAGACTAAAAGGAAAACGAGTTGGGGTAGCTTTGTTAATAAAGAATGAGATCAGTGCAGTATTGAGAAATGATTTTGGCTCAGAAGATCAAGATGTAGAATCAGTGAGAGTGAAGATAAGAAATAATAAAAGGAAGAAGTCACTGGTGAGCACAGTCTATAGGTCATCATCATTCATAGGCAGTCCCTCGGAATCGAGGAAGACTTGCTTCCACTCCTGAAGTGAGTTCTTTGGTGGTCTCCAATACGAGAGCCACAGACTGTCACAGGTGGGACAGATAGTCGTTGAGGGAAGGGGTGGGTGGGACTGGTTTGCCGCACGCTCTTTCCGCTGTCTGCACTTGATTTCTGTATGCTCTCGGCATTGAGACTCGAGGTGCTCAGCGCCCTCACGGATGCACTTCCTCCACTTAGGGCGGTCTTGGGCCAGGGACTCCCAGGTGTCAGTAGGGATGTTGCACTTTATCAGGGAGGCTTTGAGGATGTCCTTGTAGCGTTTCTGCTGCCCACCATTGGCTCGTTTG
This sequence comes from Pristiophorus japonicus, assembly GCF_044704955.1. Taxonomy (NCBI): domain Eukaryota; kingdom Metazoa; phylum Chordata; class Chondrichthyes; family Pristiophoridae; genus Pristiophorus; species Pristiophorus japonicus. The sequence goes on from NC_091992.1 coordinate 85,211,591, forward strand.
CGTGAAGGAGCTCCAAGTAGAGCACTTGCTTTGCGAGTCTCGTGTCTGGCATGCAGACTATGTGGCCTGCCCAGCGGAGCTGATCGAGTGTGGTCAGTGCTTCAATGCTGGGGATGTTAGCCTGAATGAGGATGCTGATGTTGGTGCGCCTGTCCTCCCAGGGGATTTGTCGGATCTTGCAGAGACATCGTTAGTGATATTTCTCCAGTAACTTGAGGGGTTTACTGTACATGGTCCATGTCTCTGAGCGATACAGGAGGGCGGGTATTACTACAGCCCTGTAGACCATGAGCTTGGTGGCAGTTTTGAGGGCCTGGTCTTCAAACACTCTTTTCCTTAGGCGGCCGAAGGCTGTACTGGCGCACTGGAGGCAGTGTTGAATCTCGTTGTTGACGCCTGCTCTTGTTGATTAGAGGCTTCCGAGATATGGGAAGTGGTCCATGGTGTCAAGGGCTGCGCCGTGGATCTTGATGACTGGGGGGCAGTGCTGTGCGGTGAGTACAGGCTGGTGGAGGACCTTTGTCTTACGAAGCGTCCTCCTCCGTTTTGGATGCCCCCAAAAGTTCGTCACCATCCTCCTTACAAATGGATCCATCACAGACCTAATCCATGTCCGGACCGAGGTCAAACAGGGCTGCGTTATCGTCCCAACACTCTTCTCAATCTTTCTCCCCGCCATGCTCCACCTCACAGTCAACAATCAACAATCTCCCCGCTGGAGTGGAACTAATCTACAGAACCAGTGGGAACCTGTTCAATCTGCGCCATCTCTAGGCCAGATCCAAGACCACCCCAACCTCTGTTGTCGAGCTACACTACATGGACGACCCCTGCATCTGCGCACATACAGAGGCTGAACTCCAGGACACAGTCGACGTATTTACTGAGGCGTACAAAAGCATGGGCCTTACGCTAAACATCTATAGGTGCCCTAACAGTAGATACACTGTTGGACAAAATATAAATAAAGAAATAATGGAGGCTTGTAAGAAAGGTACAGCAATAATCATGGGCAATTTTAATCTTCACATTGATTGGACAAATCAAATTGGCCAAGGTAACTTTGAGGAAGAGTTCATAGAGTGTATCCAAGATGGTTTCCTTGAACAGTACGTGATAGAACCAACCAGGGAGCAGGCTATCTTGGATCTGGTACTGTGTAATGAGACAGGATTTATAAATGATCTCATAGTAAGGGATCCTTTAGGAAAGAGTGACCATAGCTTGGTTGAATTTCAAATTCAGTTGGAGGGTGAGAAAATTGTATCTCAAACCAGTGTCCTGAGCTTAAATAAAGGTGATTACAAAGGTATGAAGATCAAGTTGGCTAAAGTGGACTGGGAAAATAGATTAAAATGTAAGACAGTTGAAAAACAGTGGCAGACATTTAAGGAGATATTTCATAACTCACAACAAAAATATATTCCAGTGAGAAGGAAAGACTTTAAGAAAAGGGAGCACCATCCGTGGATAGCTAAGGAAGTTAAGGATGGTATTACACTGAAAACAATGGCATACAAAGTTGCCAAGATTAGAGGGAGGACAGAGGATTGGGAATTTTTAAAAAATCAGCAAAGAACAACTAAAAGCATTATAAAGAGAGGGAAGATATGGTATGAGAGTAAACTAGCAAGAAATATAAAAACAGGCAGTAAGAGCTTCTACAGGTATATAAAAAGGAAGAGAGTAGCTAAAGTAAATGTTGGTCCCTTAGCGGAGGAGACTGGGGAATTAATAATGGCAAACAGGGAAATGGCAGAGACTTTGAACAAATATTTTGTATCGGTCTTCACAGTAGAACACACTAAAAACATCCCAATAATAGATAATCAAGGGGCTATAGGGAGGGAGGAACTTAAAACAATCACTATCACTAGAGAAAAAGTACTTGGTAAAATAATGGGACTAAAGGTCGTCAAGTCCCCTGGACCTGATGGCCTGCATCCTAGGGTTTTAAAAGAAGTGGCTGCAGGGATAGTGGATGTATTGGTTCTAATCTACCAAAATTCCCTGGATTCTGGAGAGGTCTCAGCAGATTGGAAAACCGTAAATGTAGCACCCTTATTTAAAAAAGGAGGCAGACAAAAGGCAGGAAACTGTAGACAAGTTAGCCTGTCGTTGGTAAATGCTGCAATCCATTATTAAGGAAGCAGTAGCAGGACATTTGGAAAAGCATAATACAGTCAAGCAGAGTCAGCATGGTTTTATGAAAGGGAAATCATATTTGACAAATTTGTTGGAGTTCTTTGAGGATGTAACGAGCAGGGTGGATAAGAGAGAACCAGTGGATATGATGTATTTGGATTTCCAGAAGACATTTGATAAGGTGCCACTTAAAAGGTTACTGCACAAGATAAGAGCTCACGTGGTTGATGGTAATATATTAGCATAGCTAGCGCATTTGGCTAACTAACAGAAAACAGATAGTAAGGAGAAATGGGTCATTTTCTGTTTGGCAAATGGTAACTAGTGGGGTGCCACAGGTTTTAGTGCTGGGGCCTCAACTACTTACAATCTATATTAATGACTTGGATGAAGGGACCGAGTATAATGTAGCCAAGTTTGCTGATGATACAAAGATGGATGAGAGAGCAAATTGTGAGGAGGACACAAACAAATCTGCAAAGAGATATAGACAGGCTAAGTGAGTGGGCAAATATTTGGCAGATGGTGTATAATGTGAGAAAGTGTGAGGTTATCCATTTTGGCAGAAAAAATAAAAAAGCAAATTATTATTTAAATGGAGAGAAACTACAAAATGCTGCAGCACAGAGGGACCTGAGGGTCTTGTGCATGAAACACAAAAAGTTAATATGCAGATACAGCAAGTAATCAGGAAGGGAAATGGAATGTTGGCCTTTATTGCAAGGGGGATAGAGTATAAAAGCAGAGATGTCCTGCTATAACTGTACAGGGTATTGGTGAGGCCACACCTAGAGTACTGCATACAGTTTTGGTTTCCATATTTATGAAAGGATATACTTGCATTGGAGGCAGTTCAGAGAAGGTTCACTAGGTTGATTCCGGAGATAAAGGGGTTGACTTATGAAGAAAGGATGAGCAGGTTGGGCTTATACTCACTGGATTTTAGAAGAAAGAAAGGTCATCTTATTGAAACATATAACATACTGAGGGGGCTTGACAAGTTAGATGCAGAGAGAATATTTCAATTCGTGGGATAATTTAGAACTAGGGGGCATAGTTTAAGAATGAGGGGTCACCCATTTAAAGCTGAAGTGAGGAGGAATTTCTTCTCTCAGAGAGTTGTAAATCTGTGGAATTCTCTGCCCCAGAGAGCTGTGGAGGCTGGATCATTGAACATATATTGAAGGTGGAGATGGATAGATTTTTGCACAATAAGGGAGTGAAGGGTAATGGGGAGCGGGCAGGGAAGTGGAGCTGAGCCCAAGATCAGATCAGCCATGATCTTATTAAATGATGGAGCAGGCTTGAGGGGCCAAATGGCCTAAATCCTGTTCCAAATTCTTATGTTCTTAATCCAAAGCGATTGTTTCTTCTATGACACCCTGGTCCACTCTTCAATCACACCAACACCCGCTTCCCTTCCCACGGCACCTCTCGTGGTTAAAAAAGCATAGGGGATTCTGGGCTTCATAAATAGAGGCAGAGAGTGCAAAAGCAAGGAACATTTTATAAAACTTTGGTGCTACCTCAACTGGAGTATTTTGTCCTATTCCGGGCAGCACACTTTAGGAAGAATGTGAAGGTCTTAGAGAGGGTGCAGAAAAGATTTACAGGAATGGTTCCAGGCATGAGGGACTTCAATTACGTGGAGAAGCTGGGGTTGTTCTACTTGGAGCAGAGACGGTTGAGAGTAGATTTGATAGAGGTGTTCAAAATCATGAGGGGTCTGGACAGAGCAGATAGAGAAAAACTGTTTTCATTGGCAGGAAGGTCGAGAACCAGACAACGCAGAATTAAGGTGATTGGCAAAAGAACCAAAGGCGACATGAGGGGAAACTTTTTTACGCAGCGAGTGGTTAGGATCTGGAATGCACTGCTCGAAAGGGTGGTGGAGCCAGACTCAATGGTGGCTTTCAAAATGGAATTTGATAAGTACCTGAGGGAAAAAAAAATTCAGGGCTACGGGGAAAGGGCAGGGAAGTGAGACTAGCTGAAGTGCTCTTGCAGAGAGCTGGCATGGGCTCGACTGGCCAAATGGCTTCTTTCTGTGCTGTAACCATTCTATGATTCTATGCTTCTAAGTTCAAGAGATGTTACACTTGCCCTTTTACCGACTCCCTTCCCATCGTCTAGGGCTCCAAACACTCCTTCCAGTTGTACTTGTACTTGTTGCAATTCAGTAGTCGCTGCTCACGATGCGGTCTCCTCTACATTTTGGAGACCAAATGCAGCTTGGGTGATTGCTTTGCTGAACGCCTCCATTCAGTCCACAAGGGTGACTCTGAGCTTCCTGTCATCTGTCATTTTAATTCCCCAACCCATTCCCACTCTGACCTCTCTGCCCTCGGCCTCCTACACTGTTCTAATAAAGTTCAGGGGAAGGTCGAGGAACAGCTTTCAATTCGGCACTTTACAGCTTTCCGGGTTCAACACTGAGTTCAACAATTTCAGACCATCCCTGCTCCCATTTTTTTCGGACGGTAGATGTAGGTAATAACTCTAATATTACTATTTACACCTCCTCCAAACCCATATTTGGTTTCTTTACAAAATAAGGCAAATGAAAATTCAACGGTCTTACCTTGTTGTTGGCAGCCTCCAGCGGACTATTGGGAGTTTTAAATGGGTGGACAGAGTCGCTCAGCTCTGGCACAGACAGTGCAGTTGTGTTACAGATGTTGCTGACTCTGCTGCTCCTGACTTTTGTTTCATCGGATCAACTGATCTCCCGGATCTGAGACCGAGCTTTTAAAACCGATACTCCTGCCCAGATCGCCAAGGGAGAATGCTCCGTTAGCTCCGAGGCAGAACCAGGGTGAGTTCAAGAGTGTCTCGGAGGGAGTGGATGGGAGATAGAGTGGGCCCAAGGCACGGTGCTGGCCTGTGGAAGGCAGAAGCACCCAAGATTAAGGGAGCAGGTGGAAATCCAGCCAGGCTGAAACTTGTTTGGGAGGCAGGGAGTCAGAAAGGATGTTAGAACACCGGTTCGGTATCCCAACAGTTATATGTTAAGGACCTAGATGAATCATTAACCACTCTACCCAATTCCCTGGGGGCGAAGTTGCACAGCGCACTGTTTGGGGGGGGTACCAGCTGCAAAGTGGGAGTTCCTGCACCAAGTCCAGACGTCCCGTCCCACGAGCTATATTCAGGTTACTGCGCCCGAGAGCAAGAGGAGCGCAAAATATCGTGCTCCACTTGGTCTGTGGGGTGGGAGTGGGATGGAAGGACTCCGCGCAGGGTGCAGGGCTAAGCGGTGGGACGTGGAGCATTGCTGCATAGACAGGACCCTCCCCTTCATTAAAGGGAGGGCCAAGCTGCCGATTCTGCGGGGGAGAAACGGATCTCTACCTGGACCACCGGGGAGAGGGGGGCCGTGGCATCAGCCCATCACACAAGCAGAGTGCCGGGCTGCAAGATCGTGGTACGGACCCCGCGATCCGACATGAAGAAGGCCACGACCGCATTGCTTAACCGGGAGCCAACGTAAGTCGGCGAGCACAGAGGCGATGGCTGAGTGGGGCTTGGTGCGAGTTAGGACACGGGCAGCCGAGATTTGGATCACCTGCAGTCTATGTAGGGTAGAATGTAGGAGGCTAGCCAGGAGTGTGTTGGAATAGTCAAGTCTAGAGGTAACAAAAGCATGGATGAGGGTTTCAGCAGCGGATGAGCTGAGGCAAGGACAGAGACGGGCGATGTTACAGAGGTGGAAATAGGCGGTCTTAGTTATTCTGCGGATATGTGGTCGAAAACTCATTTCAGGGTCAAATATGACACCAAGGTTGCGAACAGTCCGGTTCAACCTCAGACAGGAGTTGGAGAGAGGGATGGGGTCAATGCCTAGGGAACGGAGTTTGTGGCGGGGACCGAAAACAATGGCTTCAGTCTTCCCAATATTCAATTGGAGAAAATTTCTGCTCATCCAGAACTGGATGTTGGACAATCGGTCTGACAATTTGAAGACGAGGAGGGGTAGAGAGAAGTGATAGTGATTTAGAGCTGGGTGTCATCAGCATCATCATCATCACCTTCATCATAGGCAGTCCTTCGAAATTGAAAGTGAGTTCTCAGGTGAGTGTGCAGTCCAATGCGGGAATTACAGTCTCTGTCACAGGTGGGGCAGACTGTGGTTGAAGGAAAGGGTGTGTGGGGAGCCTGGTTTGCAGCACGCACCTTCCACGGTCTGTGCTTGGTTTCTGCATGCTCTCGGCGACGAGACTCAAGGTGCTCAGTGCCCTCCCTGATGCTCTTCCTCCACTTAGGGTGGTCTTCGGTCAGGGATTCCCAGGTGTGGTGGGGATGTTGCACTTTCTCAAGGAGGCTTTGAGGGTGTCCTTGAAGCGTTTCCTCTGCCCACCTGGGGATCGCTTGCTGTGTAGGCGTTCCGAGTAGAGCGCTACTCGGAGTCTCGTGTGGGGCATGTGGATGACATAGCCCACCCAATGGAGCTGGTCGAGTGTGGACAGTGCGTCGATGCTAGGGATGTTGGCCTGATCAAGAACACTGATATTGGTGCGTCTAACCTCCCAGTGGATCTGTAGGATCTTGCGGAAGCAGTGCTGGTGGTACTTCTCCGGCGCTTTGAGATGTCTACTGTATATGGTCCACATTTCTGAGCCAAAAGGAGGGTGGGTATCACTACTGCCCTGTAGATCATAAGCTTGGTGCCAGATTTGAGGTCCTGGTCTTCAAACACTCTCTTCCTCAGGCGACCGAAGGATGTGCTGGCGCACTGGAGACGGTGTTGGACCTCGTCATCGATGTCTGTCCTTGCTGATAGTAGGCTCCCGAGATATGGAAAGTGGTCCACGTTGTCCAAGGACGCGCCATGTATTTTGATGACTGGGGGAGCAGTGCTATGAGGCGCGGTCAGGTTGGTGGAGGACCTTTGTCTTACAGATGTTTAGTGTAAGGCCTATGCTTTCATACGCCTCGGTGGACGACGTGACCCGCCCAACGGAGCTAGTCGAGTTTGGTCAGTGCTTCGATGCTGGAGATGTTGACCTGAGCGAGAACACTGGCGTTGGTGCGTCTGTGCTCCCAATGGATTTGCAGGATCTTGCGGAGGCAGCGCTGGTGGTACTTCTTCAGTACTTTGAGGTATCTGTTGTATATAGTCCACGTCTCTGAGCGATATAGGAGGGCAGGTATCACTACTGCCCTGTAGACCATAAGCTTGGTGCCAGATTTGAGGTCCTGGTTTTCAAACACTCTCTTCCTCAGGCGACCGAAAGCTGCGCTGACACATTGGAGGCGGTGTTGGACCTCATTGTCGATGTCTGCCCTTGCTGATAGTAGGCTGCCGAGGTATGGAAAATGGTCCATGTTGTCCAAGGCCGAACCGTAGATTTTGATGACCGGGGGGCAGTGCTGTGTGGCGGGGTCAGGTTGGTGGAGGACCTTTGTCTTACAGATGTTTAACGTAAGGCCTATGCTTTCGTATGCCTTGGTGAAGGTGTTGACAATGGTGTCATTAGCATACATGTGGAAACTGACGCTCTGTTTTCAAGGACTTTGGAGAGGGAAAGGAGCTTGGAGAAAGGCTGGTAGTTTGCAAAGATGGAGGGGTTGAGGGTTGTTTTTTTTTTGAGGAGAGGAGTGATGATGGCAGATTTGAGGGAGAGGGGGACAGTACCTGAGGATAGAGAACTATTAACAAATCAACAAAGAAGAAGTCAGGCAGCAAGTCGTGCACCAACAATTGTTTATTTATTTCCAAATCATGATTAGCAATAAACACTGAGTATGCAAATAATTAATAGATATGGTTGTTAACAAATTCAATGAATTTGTTAACAACCATATCTATTAATTATTTGCAACAGTTATGTCCCTGGACTTGGAACCCAGAGGTCGTGAATTCCGAATCTCATGTTGGCACGTTGGTGTTTCATAGATTCGGCAATGTGTGTGCTGGCACCACTAAAAACACAACTAGTTCTCCAATCTCTTTAGGGAAGGAAACCTGCTCTCATAACTGGTCTGACCTACATGTGACCCCCCCAGGCCCACACAGCACGCTTGACTCTGAATGCCCTTTGAAGTGGCCCAGCAGGTCACCCAAGTTCTACAAACAATTGCACGCGTTTCAGGAGTACAGTATATACTTTAGGGGTGGAAAATGCACCCAGTATTAGTGAGGGGGGGGGAGATTGGGGGAGAGAAGAGTGAAGGATGGCAGCAGATGGCCAGGGGAAAGTTTGTTCGGGGAGAGCTCCCTAGGGAGCTGTCATCCCATCTGCCATCCTAAAACCAGGGGTCAAGCAGGACTGCGGCATTGGGCCAACGCTCTTCACGATCATCCTTATTGCAATGCTCCATCTCACTCTCAACAAGCTCCCCGCTGGAGTGAAACTAAACTATAGAAAAATGAGAACGTGTTCAACCTTCGTCGCCTCTAGGCCTCTAGGCCAGATCCAAGACCGCCCCATCCTCTGTCATCGAACTACAGTACACGGACGACGCTTGTGTCTGTACATATTCAGAGGCTGAACTCCAAACCATCATCAACATCTCCACCGAGGCGTACGAAAGCATAGGCCTTACACTAAACATCTGTAAGACAAAGGTCCTCCACCAACCTGACCGCGCCTCTTAGCACTGCTTCCCCAGTCATCAAAATCCATGACGCGTCCTTGGACAACGTGGACCACTTTCCATATCTCGGGAGCCTACTATCAGCAAGGACAGACATCGATGACGAGGTCCAACACCGTCTCCAGTGCGCCAGCACATCCTTCGGTCGCCTGAGGAAGAGAGTGTTTGAAGACCAGGACCTCAAATCTGGCACCAAGCTTATGATCTACAGGGCAGTAGTGATACCCACCCTCCTATATGGCTCAGAAATGTGGACCATATACAGTAGACATCTCAAAGCACCGGAGAAGTACCACCAGCACTGCTTCCGCAAGATCCTGCAAATCCACTGGGAGGTTAGGCGCCCCAATATCAGTGTTCTTGATCAGGCTAATATCCCCAGCATTGACGCACTGTCCACACTCAACCAGCTCCGTTGGGCAGGCTATGTCATCCACATGCCCGACACGAGACTCCCAAAGCAAGCGCTCTACTCGGAACTCCTACATGCAAGCAAGCCCCAGGTGGGCAGAGGAAATGTTTCAAGGACACCCCCACCACACCTGGGAATCCCTGACCGAAGACCGCCCTAAGTGGAGGAAGAGCATCAGGGAGGGCGCTGAGCATGCAGAAACCCAACGAAAACAGCGGAAGAAGTGCGCGGAAAACCAGACTCCCCACCCACCCTTTCCTTCAATGACTGTCTGTCTCACCTATGAGAGAGACTGTAATTCCCGTATTGGACTGTACAATCACCTGAGAACTCACTTTTAGAGTGGAAGCAAGCCTTCCTCGATTTCGAGGGACTGCCTATGATGATGCTGATGATGACAAACAATTGCTACCTTCACAGGGTAACTAGGAATGAGTAATAAATCTGGAATAAAAAGCTTCTATCCCTAATGGTGACCATGAAAGTACTGGATAGTTGTAAAAACCCATCTGGTTCACTAATGTCCTTGAGGGAAGGAAATCAGCCGTCCTTACCCAGTCTGGCCTATATGTGACTCCAGACCTACTGTTATGCTCATAATAAAGGACGAAACTGAGCTGGGATCCCTTGGGACTCCGACAGGTAGGCCCTCTGGTGGGAGTGTAATACAGGTTACAAGGGGTTAAATACATAACATCACTCCCCCGTGAAGTCAACAGTACACTTACTTACAAGGTGAAACGATCTGGGGCTTTACACTCCCTTATCGATCGTCTCGGTACAAATGTGGGTATGGGTGAGTTCATTAGTTCTTCACTGGGCTGTTGGGCAGCCGGCCTTGCCGGGCTGCTGGGGATGCTGAGTTCAGCTTGGTCAAACATGATGTCGGTTGTTACTTGCGTGTGTTGGAGGGTCAAAGTTGGTGGTGTCTTCTTCGGGTTGTTTGTAGCTGTTGGTGAATCGCAATTTGATTTGGTCCAAATGTTTTCTGTACGTTTGTCTATTGACCAATTTGACCTGAAACATCCTATTCCCCTCTTTGGCTGTGACCGTGCCAGTGAGCCATTTGGGACCAGGTCCATAATTGAGCACAAACACAGAATCATTGATCTCAATATCTCATGACAAATTTGCGCGGTCATGGTACACACTTTGTTGATGCCGCTTGCCCTCCACGTGACCATGGAGATCAGGATGGACAAGCGAGAGTCTTGTTTTGAGCAACCTTTTCATGAGCAACTCAGCTGGAGGAACCCTGGTGAGTGAACGGGGTCTGGTACAATAACTGAGCAGCACCCAGGACAGCCAGGCCTGCAGGGAACCTTCCGATACGCTTTTCAAGCTTTGCTTGATGATCTGAACTGCCCGTTCTGCCTGGCCATTGGATGCGGGCTTGAACGGGGCAGATGTGACATGTTTGATCCCATTGCGGGTCATGAATTCTTTGAATTCATCATTGTCGCTGAATAGGACATCAGGCAAGCCGTGCGTGGCAAACATGGCTTGTAGGCTTTCAATAGTGGCTGTGGATGTGCTTATAGACGTTATCGCACATTAAATCCATTTTGAGTAAGCGTCCACGACAACCAAAAACATTTTACCTAGAAATGGGCCCACAAAGTCCACGTGGATCCTTGATCACGGTTTGGAGGGCCACGACCACAAACTTAGTGGTGCCTCTCTGGGTGCATTGCTCAGCTGGGAGCAAGTGTTGCATTGGCGCACACATCCATCTAAATCTGAGTCGATGCCGGGCCACCACACATGGGATCTGGCTATGGCTTTCATCATTACAATGCCCGGGTGGGTGCTGTGCAGTTCACAAATGAGCATATCTCTGCCTTTCTTGGGCAAGACCACACGATTGCCCCACAACAGACAGACCGCCTGCAGGGACATTTCGTCTATGCGCCTGTGGAACGGCTTGATTGCCCCTTGCATCTCCGCTGGGACACTGGACCAGCTCCCATGGAGGACACAGCTTTTTTACCAAGGACAGTAAAAGATCCTGGCTGGTCCAGGTCCTGATCTGGCGGGTCGTAACAGGGGACTTTTCGTTCTCGAATGCCTCCATGACCATGAGCTAGTCCGCTGGCTGTGTCATTTCCACTCCGGTGGTGAGCAATGGTACCCTACTGAGAGCACCTGCACAGTTCTCTGTGCCCGGTCTGTGGCGGATTACATAGTTGTATGCTGACAGCGTGAGCGCCCAGCTTTGGATGCAGGCAGAGGTATTGGTTTTAATCTCTTTGCTCTCAGATAACAGCAATATGAGCAGCTTGTGGTCAGTTTCAAGTTCAAACTTGAGGCCAAACAAGTACTGGTGCATTTTTTTCACCCCATAAACGCACACTAGGGTCTCTTTTTCAGTCATGCTGTAAGCTCTTTCGGCCTTGGACAAACTCCTGCATGCGACCGGTTGCAAAATCCCCGATTCGTTAGCCTCTTGTAACTCACACCCGGCTCCGTATGACGTCGCATCGCAAGCTAACACTAATCTTTTACAAGTGTTGTACAGGACAAGTAGTTTGTTTGAACACAACAGATTTCTGGCTTTCTTAAAGGCAGCTTCTTGTGAATTCCCCCATACCCAATCATCTCCCTTGCGCAGTAGCGCATGTAGGGGTTCTAGCAGGGTACTTAACCCAGGTAGGAAATTAGCAAAATAGTTAAGGAGTCCCAGGAACGACCACAGTTCCGTCATGTTCTGTGGTCTTGGTGCGTTCTTGATGGCCTCCATCTTGGCGTCGGTGGTTCTGATGCCATCTGCTGCAATTCTTCTTCCCAAGAACTCGACCTCCTGCACCAGGAAAACACACTTCGAGCGTTTTAACCTGAGCCCCACGCGGTCCAACCGACTAAGAACCTCTTCCAGATTCTTCAAATGCTCATTGGTGTCCCGACCTGTAACCAGTATATTGTCCTGGAAAACTACTGTGCGAGGAACCGACTTTAGCAGGCTTTCCATGTTCCATTGGAAGATTGCTGCGACTGACCGAATCCTGAATGGGCACCTGTTATAGATGAACAGACCTTTGTGCGTGTTGATGCAGGCGAGGCCTTTCGATGACTCCTCCAGCTCCTGCGTCATGTAGGCCGAGGTCAGGTCCAACTTGGTGAACATCTTTCCTCCAGCCAGGGTCGCAAATAGGTCATCTGCCTTGGGGAGCGGGTACTGGTCCTGTAACGAAAAATAGTTAATCGTTACTTTATAGTCCCCACAAATTCTAACCGTGCTACGCTCTTTAAGTACTGGGACAATCAGACTAGCCCACTCATTGAATTCCACCAGCGCGATAATGCCTTCACGTTGCAGCCTGTCCAGCTCAATTTCTACTTTCTCACGTATCATATATGGTACCGTCCGTGTCTTGTGGTGGATGGGTCGCATACCAGGAACCAAATGGATCTGCACTTTTGCCCCCGAGAAGCCTCCAATGCCTGGCTCGAACAACGATGGAACCCTGCTCAGAACCTGGGCACATGAGGCATCGTCGACAAAAGCACTTGGATGTTGTCCCAGTTCCAGCAGATTTTTCCCAGCCAGTTTCTGCCAAACAATGTGGGACCATCCCCTGGCACAATCCACAGCGGGAGTTCGTGTACTGCTCCGTCATAAGAGACTTTGACTTCTGCACTGCCAATTACAGGGATTAGTTCCTTGGTGAATGGGGCTGAGCTTGGGCCTGTATGCCTTTTTGCCCCACAGCCTGACGAAGGCCTTTTTACTCATTATGGACTGCCTCGCACCCGTGTCCAGTTCCATAGATACTGGAATTCCGTTCAGTTCAACTTTCAACATTATTGGTGTACGTTTCGTAGTGAATGTGTGTACCCCATACACTTCTGCCTCCTCGGTACAAGTCTCCCCAGTGGATCGATTTTCCTCTACAACGTGGTGGTTTGCAGGGTTTGCAGCTCGCATGCACATTCACTGGATGTGTCCCATTGTTCTGCAGCCATTGCAGTTATAGTGCTTGAAGCAGCATTGATGGGGCCGATGATCACCTCCACAGCGCCAACAATTGTGTTAACTGCCTCGCATTAACGATTGATGGGAGACTCTGGGTCATCTGAGGTCGGGCTGCAACAGCCGACGTGTACGTTCTGCCATGTATATTTCTGCTCGAAACCGACGTTACTTTATGCACAGTACTGGCCGAAACTTCTTTACTCTGCAAAATCTGTTTGGTGTTGTCGCTGGTGGACATAAATGCCTGGGCTATTGTTATGGCTTTACTTAGATTCGGAGTTTCTACAGTCAACAGTTTGCGAAGGATTGTCTCATGTCCGATGCCCAGTACAAAAAAGCCTCTGAGCATTCAATTCACAATGTCCTTAGTTCAGCGACATAGCTCGCCACTTCCTGGCCCTCCGATCGTTGACACGTGTAGAACCGATATCTCGCCATAAAAACACTTTCGTTAGGATTTAGGTGCTCCCGGACCAGCGTACACACTTCTTCGCAGGAATTCTCTGTTGGTTTTGCTGGAGCTAGGAGACTCTTCATGAGGCTGTAGGTTATTGCCCACAGACGATAAGGAGGATCGCCCTTCATTTGGCAGCATTCTCGTCCCCTTCCAGCTCGTTGGCTACAAAGTATTGGTCGAGTCTCTCCATGAAGGCCTCCCAATCGTCCCCTTCTGAGAACTTCTCCAGGATACCAACTGTTTGTTGCATTTTCGCGTGGTTGTTCGTTACCTCTTCGCCAATTGTTATGCTCATAATAAACCACGAAACTGAGTACTGTGTACAATGAGCAAGTATGACCTTAGCTCCTTTAATGCGACTCCAGAGCGCAGGTACCTCGTGGGTGGCCTGCTTATATACCGTGCTCCCAAGCGATGCTGGGATCCCTTGGGACTCCGACCGACAGGTAGGCCCTCTGGTGGTAGTGTAATAGAGGTTACAAGGGGTTAAACACATAACACCTACAGCAATGTGGTTGGCTCTTACCTGCCCTCTGAAATGGCCTAGCAAGGCACTCAGTTGTATAGGGCGGCTTACCACCATCTTCTCAAGCTTAAATAGAGATGGGCAATAAACACTAACCTTGCTGGCAACACCTGCACCCCGAGAACAAACATAAAAACAATCCCAACGTGTACTGCCACTTTTAGGCAGCTGATGTGCTGGCATTATATAGTAGTGTGATAGGTAAAGGGCCCCACCCACCAAACATTGTAATATTAAGTTTGAGCAATTCCCCTGTGTTCACCCCTAACAATCTATGCCCTCGCAGAATTTAAATTCTGTACAGTTGCTGATGGAAGGACTTAGAATAAAACACAATTTAACTCAATGTTTTTGCATGTGTCTTGCATGAAGCTACACTGAAGATGATACGTCCTTACTACACAGTATAAATGCACACGAGGCCCATGCTTGAGAGAAGGTCACTCTGTGACCTGTCCTTTATTCCTTAGCACTGAAGTGATGAAAGTGGGTGGAGCTTCCCCTTTTATACCTGAAGGTCCAGGTTAGGAGTGTCTCCCACCTAGTGGTCAGTGTTCTCACGGTGTACAACTTAGGTCAGTTTATACATGGGTTACAATGCTGGTTGAATACATGACATCACCTCCCCCCGGAAAGTCTTATTGGGATCACAGGTTGAGTCTCTCTGGTGGTTTATGCTCCCTTGTAGAGCGCCTGAGTTGGGGCTCCGGTTGTTGTGCGCTGGCATTGACATGCTGCAACACACACCCGATACCATAGGACGACGCATTGCACGTTAACACAAGTTTCTTACATGGTTCATATAGCGTTAACAGATTGTTGGAACATAACAAATTGCGTGCTCTATTAAAAGCCCTTTCCTGGCTGTCCCCCCAGACCCATTCGCGACCTTTGCGTAGGAGCACGTGTAGCAGCTCTAGCAGCGTGCTCAATTTGGGAAGGAAGTTACCAAAATAGTTCAGGAGCCCCAGGAACGAACGCAGCTCCGTCGTGTTATGGGGTCTGGGTGCTCTCTGGATCGCTTCCGTCTTGGATGCAGTAGGGCTGATCCCGTCTGCTGCTACCCTCATCCCCAGGAATTCTACCTCTGGAGCTAGGAAGATGCACTTCGCCTTTTTCAGTCGCAGACCTACCCGGTCCAGTCTGCGCAGCACCTCCTCCAGGTTGTGGAGGTGTTCTTCAGTATCGTAACCCGTAATGAGGATGTCGTCCTGAAAAACCACCGTCCCTGGAATCGACTTGAGGAGGCTTTCCATATTTCGTTGGAAGATTGCGGCGGCCGAGCGAATCCCGAACGGACATCTGTTGTATTCAAACAACCCCTTGTGTGTTGTGATGGTGGTCAGCTTCTTCGACTCACTCGCCAGCTCCTGGGTCATGTAAGCTGAGGTCAGGTCCAATTTTGAAAAAAGTTTGCCACGGATAGCGTCGCAAAGAGGTCCTCTGCTCTCGGTAGCGGGTACTGGTCTTGGAGTGACACCCGATTGATGATGGCCTTGTAATCGCCACATATCCTGACCGACCCATCTGCCTTGAGCACCGGCACAATCGGGCTCGCCCAGTCACTGAATTCGACTGGCGAGATGATGCCTTCCCTCAACAGGCGGTCCAATTCGCCTTCTATCTTTTCCCGCATCACATACGGCACCGTTCTGGCCTTGTGGTGTACTGGTCTGGTGTCCGGGTTTATGTGAATCACTACCTTGGCCCCCATGAAAGTGCCAATGCCGGGTTGAAATAATGAGTCAAATTTGTCCATGACCTGTGAGCATGATACTCGCTCCACAGAGGAAATTGCATTGACATCATTCCATTTCCAGTTCATGACAGCAAGCCAACTCCTCCCCAGTAGTGCGGGACCGTCCCCTGGGACAATCCAGAGTAGCAGTGTGTTCTCCGAATCTTTGTGGGTCACGACTACCGTGGCGCTGCCTAGCACTGGAATGATCTGCTTTGTGTAAGTCCGTAGCTGTGCGTCAATCTGCGATAATTTTGGCCTCCTGGCCTTGGATGCCCACAACTTTTCGAACTGTTTGATACCCATCAGGGACTGGCTGGCACCCGTATCTAACTCCATTGATACTGGGATGCCATTGAGGAGCACTTTCATCATTATCGGTGGCGTCCTGATGTATGAACTGTATATGAGCTCCACATGAACTCGCTGAACTTCAGCTTCCAGCGATTTCTCCCAGTGTCCATTTCTGCAATTTCTGCAGGTATTTTGCTCATCTCTGCAAACTCCGGCTGAATGTATGCCTCCACGCCTCCAGCATGAGTTGCGATTTGAAACAAAAGGTCCCATGCCAGTCGATCGTCCCTGACTGCCCCTGTTATTGTCCTTGAGTGCACCATTAACAGGTGTTGATGGCCCCATTACTGGCCGCATTGTTCCTTGCAATGGCGTGAATCGCTGTTCAGCTTGCCATTGTCTCTGTCGACCTCCCCCTCTGGGTTCGACTACATGTTGGGGCATGCCTGACTGCCCTTGTCTGCCTGGAGAACTGTGTGCTGCTTTAACAATGTTGAATCTCTGTCCCAACCATTCCTTAACACAGTACCTCTCGTCTGTTCTGCTAGTGGCCATGCTCGCGTGGTTTAAACCCCAGTTTCTTGTCGCCATTGATACGTCCTTACTACACAGTATAAATGCACACGAGGCCCATGTTTGAGAGAAGGTCAGTCTGTGACCTGTCCTTTATTCCTTAGCACTGAAGTGATGAAGGTGGGTGGAGCTTCCCCTTTTATACCTGAAGGTCCAGGTTAGGAGTGTCTCCCACCTAGTGGTCAGTGTTCTCACGGTGTACAACTTAGGTCAGTTTATACATGGGTTACAATGCTGGTTGAATACATGACAGAAGAACTACGTCATATTTGATGCAGGTGCAGAGTCCTATTGGAGTGCGTCTTTCCACTTTGCTCCAGTGAATTTAGTTGCTTGTTTTAATTCAGAAAAGATAAATTCTCTTTACGGGGAACATGCAATCAGACCAAGTACAACAGCCATGAAAATCTTGTTACTTTGTCTAACTGTGCTGTTGTCTAGTGAACAGTTCCACACTCAACCCATATTCAGTCCCCTTCTGTTGGAACTGAATTTCTGTTTCCAGACAGGTTCTAGGGGCTGCTGATGCCATGTCCTCTTTCCTCCTCACAATGGAGTATGATTCCATTACAAATCCAACAGGGAATTCAGGAGAAACCTCGTCACTCGGAGGGTGGTTAGAATGTGGAACTCGCTAGCACATGGAGTGGTTGAGGCGAATAGCATAGATGCATTTAAGGGGAAGCTGGATAAACACATGAGGGAGAAAGGAATGGAAGGTTAGGCTGACAGGGTTGGATGAAGAGGGTGGGAAGAAGCTCGTGTGGAGCATTAACCAGTTGGGCCAAATGATCGGTTTCTGTGCTGTACGCTCTGTGTGATTCCATAGCTGCCGTCTACCTTCACCTAATGAGCAAACCTCCATAGTTAACATTGGCAGTCTATTCAACCATGCGGGGAATCACCGCACAATCTAATCCTGTCCTCGCCCTACATTAGAGTTCACTGGATAGTGATCCCAGGAGTGCTGAAGCAACAGTAACTATTACATCACAGTTGTTGTAGTAGCTCCCACAAATGTGTAAATTCCAGTCATTCGCGGGCGAATTTCAAGGTTGGTGTAAATTACTAGTGACAATTTCTAGTAGCTTCTAAAGGTAAAATAAGATTACAAGTTTAAGTAAAACTGCAATATTAAACAGATAGTATTCTTGTAGGTTTAAGCAGAGACAAACAAGCAAGCTAGCTTAATTAATTGAAAAGCTAGTAAAAACTGGTTCCCGAAACTGGCCAGTGGTGAGTCAGCTAGGAACAGTATAAAAAGAGGGGGCTTAGTGCTGTCTTGCTCTGAGTGCAGCGGCAGGTCAGAGTGCAAAGGTAAGAGTTTGGTAAGTGGGAGAGTTCGAGCAAGTGGGAGCGGGAGCGGGAGGGGGAGGTGTTGCTTTGTCTTGTTTTCCCCACCAGTGCTGACTCCCTGACCTGGGAGGAAAAGAAAACAAAGTGTGATGTCACAGCCAAGAGGGTAAGTGATTGGCTGGTTGATTGGTGAGTAGTTTTTTTTTCCTTACCTTGTCAGTAAGAGCCCTTTGGCATTGTTGCCAAATTAGGTTACTTTAAGGGTTAAGTCATGGCAGGAGAGCCCAGACCCATGTTATGCTCCTCCTGTGCTATCTGGGAAATCAGGGACGCTTCTAGTTTCCCTGACGACTATGTGTGCAGGAAGTGTATCCAGCTGCAGCTCCTATTAAACTGCATGACGGCACTGGAGCTGCGGATGAATTCACTCTGGAGCATGTGCGATGCTGAGGATGTCGTGGATAGCACATTCAGTGAGTTGGTCACACTGTAGGTAAAAGTTACAAAGGCAGATAGGGGATGGATGATCATCAGGCAGAGCAGGAGTAGGAAGGGAGTGCAGGAGTCCACTGCGGTCATCTCCCTCCAAAACAGATATACCGCTTTGGATATTGTTGGGGGAGATGGCTCACCAGGGGAAGGCAGCAGCAGCCAAGTTCATGGCACTGTGGGTCGTTCTGCTGCACAGGAGGGCAGAAAAAAGAGTGGGAGAGCTATCGTGGTAGGGGATTCTATTGTAAGGGGGATAGGTAGGCGGTTCTGCAGTTGCAACCAAGACTCCAGGATGCTATGTTCCCTCACTGATGCAAGGGTAAAGGATGTCTCGGAGCGGCTGCAGGGCATTCTGAAGGGGGAGGGTGAACAGCCAGTTGTCGTGGTGTACATAGGTACCAACGATATAGGTAAAAAGCAGGATGAGGTCCTACAAGCTGAATTTAGGGAGCTAGGAGTTAAATTAAAAAGTCGGACCTCAAAGGTAGTAATCTCAGGGTTGCTACCAGTGCCACGTGCTAGTCAGAGTAGGAATTGCAGGATAGCCCAGAAGAATACGTGGCTTGAGGAGTGGAGCAAGAGGGAGGGATTCAAATTCCTGGGACATTGGAACCGGTTCTGGGGGAGGTGGGACCAGTACAAACCAGATGGTCTGCACCTGGGCAGGACCGGAAGCAATGTCCCAGGGGAAGTGTTTGCTAGTGCTGTTGGGGAGGGGTTAAACTAATATGGCAGGGGGATGGGAACCTATGCAGGGAGACAGAGGGAAATGAAATGGGGCAGAAGCAAAAGATAGAAAGGAGAATAGTAAAAGTGGAGGGCAGAGAAACCCAAGGCAAAAATCAAAAAAGACCACATTACAGCAAAATTCTAAATGGAAAAAGAGTGTTAAAAAGACAAGCCTGAAGGCTCTGTGCCTCAGTGCGAGGAGTATTCATAATAAGATGGATGAATTAACTGCACAGGCAGCTATTAACGATTATGATATAATTGGGATTACGGAGACATGGCTCCAGGGTGACCAAGGCTGGGAACTCAACATCCAGGGGTATTCAACATTCAGGAAGGATAGACAGAAAGAAAAAGGAGGTGGGGTAGAGTTGCTGGTTAAAGAGGAAATTAATGCTATAGTAAGAAAGGACATTAGCTTGGATGATGTGGAATCTGTATGGGTAGAGCTGCGGAATACCAAAGGGCAGAAAACTCTAGTGGTAGTTGTGTACAGACCACCAAACAGTAGTAGTGAGGTTGGGGATGGCATCAAACAAGAAATTAGGGATGCTTGCAATAAAGGTACAACAGTTATCATGGGCGACTTTAATCTACATATAGATTGGGTTGACCAAGTTGGTAGCAATACGGTGGAGGAGAATTTCCTGGAGTGTATTCGGGATGGCTTTCTAGACCAATATGTTGAGGAACCAAATAAAGAGTTGGCCATCCTAGACTGGGTGATGTGTAATGAGAGAGGACTAATTAGCAATATTGTTGTGCGAGGCCCCCTAGGGAAGAGTAACCAAAATATGGTAGAATTCTTTATTAAGATGGAGAGTGACGGTGTTAATTCAGAGACTAGGGTTCTTAACTGAAGGAAAGGTAACTTCGATGGTATGAGATGTGAATTGGCTAGGATAGACTGGCAAATGATACTTAAAGGGTTGACAGTGGAGAGGCAATGGTAGACATTTATAGATTACATGGATGAAATTCAACAATTGTCTAGAGTAAAAATAAAAAGGGGAAGGTGGTTCAACCGTGGCTAACAAGGGAAATTAGGGATAGTGTTAACTCCAAGGAAGAGGCATATAAATTGGCGAGAAAAAGCAGCAAACCTGAGGACTGGGAGAAATTTAGAATTCAGCAGAGGAGGACAAACGGTCTAATTAGTAGGGGGAAAATAAAGTATGAGAGGAAGCTTGCAGGGAACATAAAAACTGACTGCTAAAGCTTCTATAGATATGTGAAGAGAAAAAGATTAGTGAAGACCAATGTAGGTCCTTTGCAGACAGAATCAGGTGAATTTATAATGGGGAACAAAGAAATGGCAGACCAATTGAACAAATACTTTGAATCTGTCTTCAGTAAGGAAGACACAAATAACCTTCTGCAAATACTAGGGGTTCAAGGGTCTAGTGAAAAGAAGGAACTGAAGGAAATCCTTATTAGTCAGGAAATTGTGTTAGGGAAATTGATGGGATTGAAGGCCGATAAATCCCCAGGGCCTGATAGGCTGCATCCCAGAGTAATTAAGGAAGTGGCCCTTGAAATAGTGGATGCATTGGTGATCATTTTCCAACAGTCTATTGACTCTGGATCAGTTCCGATGGACGGGAGGGTAACTAATGTAACACCACTTTTTAAAAAAGGAGGAAGAGAGAAAACGGGGAATTATAGACCAGTTAGCCTGACATCGGTGGTGGGGAAAATGTTGGAATCAATTATTAAAGATGAAATAGCAGCGCATTTGGAAAGCGGTGACAGGATCGGTTCAAGTCAGCATGGATTTATGAAAGGGAAATCATGCTTGACAAATTTTCTAGAATTTTTTGAGGATATAACTAGTAGAGTGGACAAGGGAGAACCAGTGGATGTGGTGTATTTGGACTTTCAAAAGGCTTTTGACAAGATCCCACACAAGAGATTAGTGTGCAAAATTAAAGCACATGGTATTGGGGGTAATGTATTGACATGGGGAGAGAACTAGTTGGCAGACAGGAAGCAGTGAGTCCGAATAAACGGGTCCTTTTCAGAATAGCAGGCAGTGACCAGTAGGGTGCCGCTGGGTTCAGTGCTGGGACCCCAGCTATTTACAATATACATCAATGATTTAGATGAAGGAATTGAATGTAATATCTCCAAGTTTGCAGATGATACTAAGCTGGGTGGTGGTGTGAGCTGGATGGAGGATGCCAAGAGACTGCAGGGTGACTTGGACAGGTTAGGTGAGTGGGCAAATGCATGGCAGGTGCAGTATAATGTGGATAAATGTGAGGTTAAATGTGAGGTTGGTGGCAAAAACAGGAAGCCAGAATATTATCTGAATGGTGACAAATTAGGAAAAGGGGAGGTGCAACGAGACCTGGGTGTCATGGTACATCAGTCATTGAAGTTTGGCATGCAGGTACAGCAGGCGGTGAAGAAGGCAAATGGCATGTTGGCCTTCATAGCTCGAGGATTTGAGTATAGGAGCAGGGAGGTCTTACTGCAGTTGTACAGGGCCTTGGTGAGACCTCACCTGGAATATTGTGTTCACTTTTGTTCCCCTAATCTGAGGAAGGACGTTCTTGCTATTGAGGTAGTAGAGAGAAGGTTCATCAGATTGATTCCTGGGATGGCAGGACTGTTCAGCCATGAACTCATTGAATGGCGGTGCAGGCTAGAAGGGCCGAATGGCCTACTCCTGCACCTATTTTCTATGTTTCTATGAGGAGAGACTGGATCAACTGGGCTTGTATCCACTGGAGTTTAGAAGAATGAGAGGGGATCTCATAGAAACATATAAAATTCTGACGGGATTGCACAGGTTAGAGGCAGGAAGAATGTCCCCGTTGCTGGGGAGTTCCAGAGCCAGGGGTCACAGTATAAGAATAAGGGGTAAGCCATTTAGGACTTAGATGAGGAGAAACTTCTTCACTCAGAGAGTGGTTAACCTGTGGAATTCCCTGCCGCAGAAAGTTGTTGAGGCCAGTTGGTTAGATATATTCAAAAGGGAGTTAGGTATAGCCCTTACGGCCAAAGGGATCAAGGGGTATGGAGAGAAAGCAGGAAAGGGGTACTGAGGTTGAATGATCAGCCATGATCTTATTGAATGGCGGTGCAGGCTCGAAGGGCCGAATGGCCTGCTCCTGCACCTAATTTCTATGTTTCTATGATTCTATGAATTTTAACCCCAAAAAATGGGCGAGTTAGGGACGGGTGGTTAAAGTCTTAAAAAACTGAATCCCGACCCCACCCCGCCTGCATCCCGCCCACTTCTGGTATTAATGCAGGTGGTGCGGGGCAGGGTGTGCAGCCATTTAAATATTATAATGAGGCTGGTGTGCCTCAGATTGAACCAGCATTTCAAATTTAATTGTGGCTGGTCGCAGTTCTTCGGCCTCGGATAACCCGCCAGCTAACGTAATGTGAGGACTGTTGGGTCTAGGAGGTCAGTGCCTTTACACTTATCCCCTGGAGCCAGCATCCTTGCCTCATCCACCTGCCGTGATTGGAGACCCCCATGAGGCCTCCAATCCTCTCTCTCTCCCCCCCCGCACCCCGATCCTCCCCACTCGCCCTCAATGCTCCGGGCCCTGATCCTCTCTCTCTCTCTCCCGCCATCCCGATCCTGCACCAGCCCCCAGCCCCCTCCCTTCTCTCTGTGGCCTAGTGCTGCAGGCCTATCTGCCCGCAGCCAGCCTCTCCATCTGGCTGGCTGTGGATGGGAAACAGACCTTTGAAGTGCGAATCAGGGCCTGCTGTTAAATTCGGCAGGGCCGACAGGAAACCCATTCTCCCAGGTTTCGCGACGACTTCCTTCCCTACCCCCATCCCCATCAGTTCCCAACACACATCCCGATTAAAATTTGAGCACCTAACCTGATTTACCAGTGAAAGAGAAATAGCCTGCATGATACGTCCTTACTATACAGTATAAATGCACACAAGGCCCATACTTGAGAGAAGGTCACTCACTCTGTGACTAGTTTCCTTTATTA